>NC_072385.2:41194587-41805658 GCF_028885625.2 Pongo pygmaeus | reverse complement strand
CTTTCTGATTTAAACACAAAATTGTTTCAATAAATTAAATGCTAATTTAGTTAATCAACTAATTGACTACAACATGTTAAAGTGAAAGACCCAAAATCTCTGCCCTCCAGAAGCATTGTAGCCTTTTACTCTCCATGTTCTTGTCTTCAGGTTCTCCTGAAGCTGGGTGTAGCCCTGCCATCCATACCAGTAACTTCCCATGGTCTGGTCATCCTGCCCACAATGGACTTGCCACTCTCTCGACCCCTTTTTTCTTGCAGGATTGTAGGGATTAGATGTAGAGTTGAAATGCTCACATATATTAGTAGTAGATTTTATTTGTTTGTTTGTTTTTAAGAGATATGGTCTTGCTATGTTGTCCAGGCTGAGTGCAGTGCAGCCGCAAACTCCTGGGCTCAAGTGATCCTCCTACCTCAGCCTCTTGAGTAGCTAGGGCTACAGGCTCCTACCACCACATCTAGTTAAATTTAAAAAGTTATTTTAGGGATAGGGTCTTACTATGTTGCTCAGCCTTACCTCAAACTACTGGCCTCAAGTGATCCTCCCACCTCAGCCTCCCAAAGCACTGGGATATAGGCATGAGCCACTGTGCCTGGCCAGTAGTGGATTTTTTTTAAAGTGATTTTTTCCTCCCATTTTTTGAATCTTATTATACATTTTACAATGGAACACTATTTTGAAATCATAATGCAAGTCAGTGTCAAAAGAAATCCTAGACTTTGTAACCACATCAAATGGTGTGTGTTGTGCACACATGTGCATCTAACATATCTTGTCTCTAATTTTTGAATCTTTCAGAAAATGTGGTAGCAAAACAGTGTACCCAGGTGACTTGTGAAGAAAACATGGTGGTGCCTTCAAGGGATGGAAAATTCAGGTATTGTGAGGGTTTATTTGGTTCTACCATTCTCTTCATTTCCATTCTAACATTGTTTACCATTTTCGTTCTAGCTTTGCCTTTTAGGCTATAATAGAATATCTAATTTTAGCCTTAAAGGCCAATAAAGATTTTATGGACTAGTAGCTTTAAGTCAGAAGGTACTGTCCGTGAATATACATACAACAGTGAACCTAAGCACTTGATATATTAGGCCAGTGCTTGATGAGAAAACATCAGAGAAACCCAAATTGAAGGACATTCTCCAGAATACCTGGCCAGTACTCCTCAAAACTGTCAAGGTCTTGGGAAACTAGGAAAGACTAAGAAACTGTCACAGATGAAAGAAGAGTAAAGAGACATAGCAACTAAATGCAACCTGGTACCCAGGACTAGATCCTGAAGCAGAAGTTCCTTAGTGAAAAGAGTGGTGAAATCTAATGATGTCTACAGTTTAGTTAATAGTAACGGAACAAATGTTGGTTTATTAGTTTTGACAAAGGTACCATTGTAATAGGAAAGGATAATCTTAGCAGAAATTGAGTGAGGAGTATACAGGAATTCTCTATTATCTTTGCAACATTTCTTTATACCTAAAATTATTACAAAGAAAGTATAGTTGAAAAAAGTTTACAACAGGAAAAATGTGACAAGTGAAAATAGCAGTGTATGACATTGCATGTATAAATTTATTTGTATAAAAATACATACTTCAGTATGTTTAGGTAGATACTGATTGGGGGTGTATGTGGAGATATGTGCAGTCAGTTCTCATTATTCACTATCATTCTATAGAGTCACCACAAACACTGAATTAGTGAATACTGAATATTCTTAAGAAGAATATAGACAGCATCCTGCAAGCCTCTAATAACAACATTTTGTTAAAAAACACCTTATTTATTATATATTGTCAATTCATTAACATTGAATTCATGTCCAGCAACACTGACTTACATCTAAATAAAGCTTATCTAATACACATATTTTCACAGATTTCTAGTGCTTAGGAACATTAGAGAGCACTTCAGCACTATACTTCGGGACCATTTTCAATACCAAAATCAAGAAAAAGCACAAAGACACAAAAATTGTGGCACTAAGTACAGCTCGAAAAGGATACTTGTTTGCAGTATGAGAGCTGGAACAGGAAGGCTGAGTGTCACCTTGTTCAACCTCAGCTCAGAACGTGTATGTTAGGTGGCTCAATTTTTCATCACTCTGCATATGCGTAAATGACTGAAAAATCACTATGAGTATTGATTTGAAGCTTACAAATAAATTTTAGCATGCAGATGAATTCACAAATATGAAATCCATGAATAATAAGGATCAACTGTATAGTTTGTGTGTGTGTGTGTGTATGGATGTATATGTATACATATACATCCATATACAGTCATGCAGTTGCTTAACAACTGGGATACTTTCTGAGAAATGTGTCCTTAGGCAGTTTCATTGTTACATGAACATCAGAGTGTACTTACATGAACTTAGATGGTTTGATTAGTTTACTACACACCTAGGCTATATGGTATAACCTGTGGCTCATAGGCTACAAACATGTACAGCATGTTACTGTATTGAATACTATAGGCAATGGCAACAGAGTGGTGTAAGAATTTGTGTATGTAAACATAGAGAAGATATAGTAAAAATACAGTGTAAAAGATAAAAAATGGTGTTCTGTATAGGGCACTTCCCATGAATGGAGCTTGCAGGACTGAAGTTGCTCTGGGTGAGTCAGTGAGTGAGTGAGTGGTGAGTGAACGTGAGGGCCTAGGATATTACTGTGCACTGTTGTAGACTTTAGAAACACTATAGTTAGGCTACACTAAACTTATAAGAAAAATTTTTCTTCAGTAATAAATTAGCCTTAGCTTACTGTGACTTTTTTACTTTATAAACTTAAAAAGTTTTATCTTTTTGACTTTTGTAATAACACTTAGCTTAAAAAACAAACTCATTGTACAACTATACAAAAATATTTTTTCTTTATATCATTCTATAAGCATTAAAAAAAAAACTTTTTTTTTACTTTTTTAACTTTTTTGTTAAAAACGACCACACAAACATACACATTAGCTGAGGCCTACACACCCAGGGTCAGGATCATCAGACATCATTAGGAGACCGGAGGTTTTCGGCTCCATTATGATCCTATGGGGCCACCATTGCATATGCTGTTCTCTGAGTTGTTGTTATGCAGCACATGACTATATATATGGAAGTGTACTGGAGTGTTGTATTGTGATTGACATTTTTCTGTTTGTTTCAATGTTATAAAAGCAGCCATTTTTGGAATAAAGTTAAATATTCAGTCTTGATGATAGTAGTGTCGCATAGATGCAGCTTGGAGAAATAAACCCACTCCTGACATTTCCTACTAAAGAATATCCCATGTATTACCTCACCTATTTATCTAATATAACCATATCTTGATTTTATTATTTCTGTTCATATTGTACTAGCTGTATATTTTCATAGATTTGTTTGTCTAAAAATGCTTTAATCAACTTTTAGTCTGTGAGGCTATTGTGAAATGTCATTTCTAGAATGAGAAGGGACTTTCATGTGACTGAATCCAACAGATTTCTAATCATGCGGTGTTTTGGTTTCTTTATTCCTTTCACACGTCCAGTCCAATTCAAGAGAAAAGCCCAGAACAGGCCTTCTCGTCTCACATGTATTCAGCATCCTTACTTCGTCTGAGCCAGCCTGCTGCAGGTGGGGTACTTACCTGTGAGGCAGAGTTGGGCGTTGAGGCTTGCAGACTCACAGACACTGATGCTGCCATTGCAGAAGATCCACCAGATGCTATTGCTGGGCTCCAAGCAGAATGGATGCAGATGAGTTCACTTGGGAATGTTGATGCTCCAAGTACGAACACTCACTCTTTGTTATGCCCTTGAATCAGGACAGGAGCATGGGGAAAGCTGTCCCTTGAAGGAAACCCACAATGAGACTTGAATGTCACTGAGTAGAACAGATGTCAGTGAGTTCAGACAAAACTTGTATAATGCATCACAATGGAGTAACAGTAGCATACTTGAAGGGCAAATCAATTTTAATTTTAGAGGGTATCAAAATAACTACTGTTGGAAGAGGGAATTAGAATTTGACAGCCTACTACGTGCCAGGCATTTAATCTAATACTATTATATTTTACATTTTACAGAAGTAAACTGAGGCTCAAGGTTAAAGAGACATGCCCCCCCCCCACCCCCTTGTTACACATAAACAGTCTGGCATAGTGGTTAAGAGCACAGAGCCTGGAGATGGACTGACTGTGTTCTAATCCTAGCTCCCTCACCTAAGTAGTCACGTGATCTTGACCAAGATCATTTCAATTTTCCGTATCCCTCTTTTCTGTAGTTGAGCTGATGCTAGTACCTACCTTAGAGGCTTATCGTAAGAACCAAGTAAATTAATAAAGCACTGAGAACAGTGTTCTGCATGTGCTTAGCGCTGAGTGAGTGTTAACCATGTTGGATTAGTATTTGATAACTGCCACTAATATAATTTTTGTAACATTCCAGGTTGGAGAGAAAGCTTTTTCTTTTAGAAATTATTTCTCTTTTGTGGACCCGAGGTATATCTCATATACGCAAATTGCACATAGGTAGTATAAGTTTTGTGGATATAAGTGGAAAAGCAATTAAATAATATGTGTCTATCTGAGCACATTAGAAGTAACTAATGTCCACATCTGCCCTTAAGACATGTATCCCTAATTGTGTTAAAGATAGAATCTAGCCATTCCAGTTGAGTGGAGCAAACGCACCTAGAGTTGATTCCCTTTGTCACAACTAAATATTGATCCAAATTTGTAGATCTAAAATGGCAAATAATAAACTGTGCAGACCTACCAATTTTGACTTTTAAAAATAGTTCTTTTTTATTTTGAATTAATGCTCTTAAAAGTATAAGGGTTTGAAAGCTTATTTAGTAAATATCTCTACTCACTTTGTCTATAATTTATTTGGTAAAGTTCTTGAGTACCCAATTCATGTTCCTTTTTTTTTTTTTTTTTTTTTCTCATTCCTTTAAGACTTCATTGTTGAGAACCCATGGGATGATAAGCTGATCTTCAAACTTTTATCTGGGCTTTCTAAACCCGTGAGTTCCTATCCAAATATTTTTGAATGGCAATGTAAACTTCCAGCCATCAAGCCCAAGACTGAATTTCAATTGGGTAAGAATTATTTGGATAATATAACTTTAAATTCTTGTTTCTCTATGAGAAGTTGATGGTAACGTGTGTGTGTGTGTGTGTGTGAGATTCTCCTATTTGCCCCCTAACCTCCAATAGGGAGTTGTATCTGTAATACTAAACTGAACATTTTGTTAAGCCATGATTGTAGGATTGTGCTTGCTGTTGGGACTATAACTCCTATAACTCATAGAGGGTAATTTGCCAATATCTATTAAAATTAAAAATGCATTTACTTTTAAACCCAGCTATCCACTTTTAAGGATTTCCTATAGATATTATTATATACTTCTATAGTAAAATACTATAGTAACATTGGCAACAGAACAAGAAAGCTCACTCTGTACTGATAGGGAATGAGCTGCAAAACATACCATACTGTTAAATGAAAAGGGCAGAGCCGTATGTATTATATGCCACAATTAAAACAGTTAGCTGTAGGTGGGAGTGGGAAACAATGGGAGCAAGACTTCACAATATTCCCTTTTAAGTTTTTTAATGAATAGACTTTATTTTTAAGAGAAGTTTTAAGCTTACAGAAAAATTCAGCATAAAGTACATATTCCTACCTCCCCATATATACACACACAGATTTTCCTGTTACTAACATCTTGCATGAGTGTGGTACATTTGTTAAAATTAAGCCAATGTTGATGCATTATTAATTGAAGTGCTAGTTTACATTAGGGTTCACTCTTTGGGTTGTATATTCTGCGGGGTTTGACGAATGTAGTACAATGACATGTATCCGTCATTACAGTATCATACAGAATCCTTTCCTCACCCTAAAAATCCCCTGTGCCTCACCTATTCATCCCTTCCTCCTTGTCCCCCAACCCCTGGCAACCACTGATTGTTTTGCTGTCTGTGTAGTTTTGCCTTTTCCATAATGTCATATAGTTGGAGTCATATAGTATATAGCCTTTTCAACTGGCATCTTTTACTTAGCAATATGCATTTAAGGTTCCCTTGTGTCATTTCATGATTCGATAGCTTTTTTTTTTTTTATCACTGAATAATGTTTAGTGCATGAATGTACCACACAGTTAAACCTTTCCACTCATCTAATGAAAGAGATCTTGGTTACTTCCAAGTTTTGGCAATTATGAATGAAGTTGCTGTAAACATCTGTATGCAAGTTTTTGTGTGGACATAAGTTTTCAACTCATAATTTGGGTAGATACCAAGGAGTGTAATTGCAGGGTTATATGATGAGAGTATGGTTACTTTTGTAAGAAACTTCCAAAGTAGCTGTACCATTTAGCATTCCCACCAACAGTGAATGAGGGCTCCTGTTCCCCAGTCTTGCCCTCATTAGGTGGTTGTCAGCGTTTTGGGTTTGGCTACTGATAGGTGAACAGTGATATCTCAATCTTGTTTTAAGTTTCAATTCCCTGAAAACGTATGGCGTTGAATATTTTTTCATATGCTTATTTGCCATCAGTATATCTTCAGTGAGATGTGTATCCGGATCTTTTGTCCATTTTCTAATTGGTTGGTTGGTTTCTTATCATTGCCTTGTTCCTGATCTTAGGGGGAAAGCATCTACATAGTTTATTACCTATAAGTATGATTTTAGCTGTAGGTTTTTTGTAAATGTTCTTTGTCAAGTTAAGAAAGTATCTCTCTATTCCTAGTTTGCTGAGGGTTTTTTTTAATCATAAGTGGGTGTTGGATTTTATTTATCGTGCTCCGTTCAATATTTTCTGCATTTATTGATATGATTATATGATTCTTTGTTGATGTGATGGATTTCATTAATTGAAATTAATTAAGTGTTGAACTAGCCTTGTATACCTGGGATAAATTGCACTTGGTTGTTATAGTGTATAATTCTTTTTATACATTGTTGGATTGGATTTACTTATAATTCTTTTTACACATTGTTGGATTAGATTTACCAATATTTTGCTGAAGATGTTTGTATCCATGTTCATGAGAGGTACTGGTCTATAGTATTCCTTTCTTGTAATATCTTTATCTGGTCTTGGTGTCAGGGCCCCTTAGAGCCCCTTAGAATGAGATAGGAAGTATTCCCTCTGCTTCTTTCATCTGCGAAAGATTGTTGAGAATGGATATAATTTGTTCCTCAAATGTTTGATAGAATTCACTAGTGAACCCATCTGAGCCTAGTGCTTCCCGTTTTGGAAGGTTATCAATTACTGATTCCATTTCTTTAACAGATATAGGACTGTTCAGATTATCTATTTCTCTTTTGTGGGCTTTGGTAGATTGCGTCTTTCAAGGAATTTGTTCATTTCATCTCAATTCTCATTTGTGGATACGGCATTCCACTATTGATTTCTACTGTAATGTTTATTTCTTTTATTCTGCTTACTTTAGTTTTAATTTGCTCTTTTTTCTAGTTTCTTAAGGTAGAATCTCATTGATTTTTAGATCTTCTTTTCTAATATATGTATTTAGTGCTACAAATTTTCCTTTACTGTGACCCACAAATTTTGGTAAATTGTATTTCCATTTTCATTTGGTTCAAAATATTTTAAAATTTCTCTTGAGACTTCTTTGACCAATGTGGTATTCAGAAGTATGTTTAATCTCCAAGTATCTGGGGGACTTTACAACTACCTTTCATACTGTATATGATTTCTGTTCTTTTAAATTTGGTAAAATGTTTTATGGCCCAGAATGTTGTCTATTTTGGTGAATATTCCATGTGAGCTTGAGAAGAATGTATATTCTGCTGTTATTCGATGAAGTATTCCATAAATGTCAATTAGATCCAATTGATTGATGCTACCATTCAGTTCAACCATGTTTTTACTGCTGATTTCCTACCTGCTTTATCTGCCCCTTCCCGTCCCTCCCTGTCCCGCCCCTCCCCTCCCCTCCCCTTCTTTTCTTTCTTTGTTGAAATAGGGTATCACTCTGTCATCCAGACTGGGGTGCAGTGGCACAATCTTGGCTCACTGCAACCTCAAAATCCTGGATTCAAGCAATCCTTTGGCCCCAGCTTCCTGAGTAGTTAGGACAACAATCATGTACCACAACATGCAGCTTTTTTTTTTTTGGTAGAGATAGGGTTCTCGCTATGTTGCCCAGGTCTCGAACTTCTGACCTCAATCAATCTTTCTGTCTTGGCCTCCCAAAGTGCTGGGATTACAGGTGTGAGCCACCACACCCAGTTGATCTTTTCCATTTCTGATGGAAGGGTGTTGAAGTCTCCAACTATAATAGTGAATTCATCTTTTTCTCCTTGTAGTTCTATTAGTTTTTGGTAACTTTTGACTCACATTTTGACACTCTCTTGTTAGGCTTATACACATTATGTCTTCTTGGAGAATTAATCCCTTTAACATTATATAATGCAGGCCAGGCACAGTTACTCACACCTGTAATCCAGCACTTTGGGAGGCCAAGGCAATAGGATCAGCTGAGGCCAGGAGTTTGAGACAAGTCTGGACAATGCAGTGAGGCCTTGTCTCTACAAATATATATTTTTTTAAATTAACCAGGCACGGCAACACGTGCCTATAAGTCCCAGCTACTTGGGAGACTGAGGCTAGAGGATCACTTATGCACAGGAGTTCAGATTAGCCAGGGAACATAGCAAGACCTTGTCTTACACACACACACACACATACACACACACACACAACGCCATTTTCTATGCTGATAATTGTTTTGCTCTGAAGTCTGCTCTGTCAGAAATGAATACAGCTATTATTACATTTTCTTTTATTAGTGTTAGCATGGTATATCTTTTTCTATCCCTTTACTTTTTTTTTTTTTTTTTTTTTTTTTGAGAAGGAGTCTCGCTCTATCACCCAGGCTGGAGTGTAGTGCCGTAGTACTGTGATCTTGGCTCACTGCAACCTCTGTCTCCCGGGTTCAAGTGATTCTTCTGTCTCAGCCTCCTGAGTAGCTGGGACTACAGGCACACACCACCACGCCCAGCTAATTTTTGTATTTTTTTTAGAGACAGGGTTTCCCCATATTGGTCAGGCTGGTCTCAAACTCCTGACCTCAGGTGATCCACCTTCCTTGGCCTCCCAAAGTGCTGAGATTACAAATGTGAGCCACCACGCCTGGCCTTATCCCTTTACTTTTCATCTGTCTTGGTATTTAAAGTATGTCTTTGTTTTGATTGGTATATTTAAACCACTGATATTTAAAGTGATTGTTGATATAATTGGATTGTCACTATATTTGTTTTCTATTCCTTGCCCTTGTTCTTTCTTTGTCTGCTACTCTCTTCTCTGATTTTGAGTTATTTCATAATTCCATTTTGTCTCCTCTCTCAGTGTATTAATTATACTTCTTTGAAAATTTTTTTAAGTGGTTACCTTAGTGTTTGCAATATACATCACAACTAATCTTTTTTGCTTCTGTAAGAAAATTTTTATTCTTCACATTTGAAGGATAATTTTACTGGATACAGAATTCTAGATTGGTGGATTCCAAATTTCTAAGTACTTTAGATATTTCACTCCACTCTCTTCTTGCTTGCATGGTTTCTGAGAAGTCCTGTGTAATTCTTATCTTTGCTCCTCTATAGGTAAGATGGTTTTATTTGTCTTGCTTCTTTCAATATTTTCTCTGTGTCTTTTTCTGCAGTTTGAATATGATATGCCTAGATGTTGATTTTTCAGTATTTATCCTGCTTGGTGCTCTCTAAGCTTCCTGGATCTGTGGTTTGGTGTCTGTCATTAATTTTGGAAAATTCTGTGCTATTATTACTTCAATTTTTTTTTTTTTTTTTTTTTTTTGAGACGGAGTTTCGCTCTTTTTGCCCAGGCTACAGTGCAGTGGCACAATCTCAGTGCACTGCAACCTCCACCTCTGTGGTTTAAGCAATTCTACTGCCTCAGCCTCCCGAGTAGCTGGGACCACAGATGCCTGCCATCATACCCGGCTAATTTTTTGTATTTTTAGTAGAGATGGGGTTTCATCATGTTGGCCTTGAACTCCTGATCTCAAGTGATCCGCCCATCATGGCCTCCCAAAGTGCTGGGATTACAGGCGTGAGCCACTGCGCCCGGCCTCAGATATTTTTGTCTGTTCCTTTCTCCCTTCTTCCTTCTGGTATTCCCATTCTACATCTGTTATACATTTTGTAGTTGTCCCACATTCCTTAAATATTCTATCTATTTCTTTCTTTTTTTTTTTTTTTTTTTTTTTGCATTTCAGTTTTGGAAGTTTTTATTGGCCTATCTTCAAGCTCACTGATTCTTTTCCCTGCCATGTATAGTCTATTGGTGAGTCAATCAAAGGCATTCTTTATTTCTATTACAGTGGGTTTTTATTTCTAGCACCTTTTTTGCTTCTGTTTCTCTCTGCCTGTATTACCCATTTCTTCTTGCACACTGTCTACTTTTTTCATTAGAACCCTTAGCATGTCGATTAGAATTAAAAAAAAAAAAATTTCTAGTGTGGGCCTGGCATGGTAGCTCATTCCTGTAATCCCACCACTTTGGGAGGCTGAGGTAGGATGATCACTTGAGGCCAGGAGTTCAAGACTAGCCTGGGCAACATAGTGAGACTCTGTCTCTGCAAAAAGTTAAAAGATTAGCAAGGCTTGATGGTGTGCACCTATAGTCCTAGCTACATGGGAGGCTGAGGCAGGAAGATCACCTGAGCCCAGGAGTTTGAGGCTGTAGTGAGCTATGTTCATGCTACTGCACTCTAGCCTGGGTGACAGAGTGAGAACCTATCTCTAAAAACACAAACAACAAAATCCTAGTCTGATAATTCTAAAATCTCTGCCACATGTGTGTCTGTTTCTGATGTTTACTCTGGCTCTTCAGGCTGTGATTTTTGTCTTTTACTATGCCTTGTGAGTTTTTGTTAAGAGCCAGACCTAATATATGAGCTAAAAGGAAATGGGATTAAATAGACCTTTAGTGTGAGCTTTCATGCTTAATCTGCCTATGGGTTAGGCTGTGTTTACTGTTTGCTGTCACTACATAAGAGGCTATAATTGCCCTTTGTGTCCTTATTTTTATTTCCCCTGTTGTCTTTGGGTTTCCCTAGGGACTTTTTAAATAAGGTCTGAGATGTGCAGTTCTTTACATTATAACTCCCCCAGTACTGGTTCCAGCAGTGGTTTCTGTTCCTGGGCTTCTACTTTGGCAAGCTGCGATTCTCTGTGTCCACTTGTCTGTCTAATTTTGGAGGAAGCAGATTGTCCTTTGACCTCAGTTCTCTAATGGATCTCAGAAGTGTTGTTGATTTTCAGCCATTTGGCTTACTGTAAGGGTGGAGTGATGACTTCAAGCTCCTCATATGCTGGACCAGGAACAAGAAATCTACTACTTTACATCTGATTTTGAACATGTGAATTCTTGTTTTTAATTTAATTTAAAAATCTGCGAGTACAGTCTAGGTGTGTTAGCTCACTCCTGTAATCCCAACACTTTGGGAGGCCAAGGCAGGAGGATCACTTGAAGCCAGGAATTTGAGACAAGCCTGGGCAACATGCTGAGACCCCATCTCTACAAAAAATTTAAGAATTAGCTGGGCATGGTGGTGCACGCCTGTGGTCCTGGCTTCTCAGGAGCCGAGGTGGGAGGATCACTTGGGCCCAGGAGGTCACAGCTGGAGTGAGCTTGACCTTGCCACAGCAACCCAGACTGGGCAACAGCAAGACCCTGTCTCTAAAGAATAAACAAAAAACTACTACAACTTCACCTCTGTGGTCTTTCCCTCAAAATCCAATAACTCCAAAGTAACCACAAGAAACGTATCAAACAAACCCAATTTGAGGGCCATCCTACAACATACCTGACTAGTACTCTTTGGAACTGTCAAGGTCATCAAAAACAAGGAACATTTGAGAAACTGTCACAGCCCAGAAGAGGCTAAGTGGACATGATGACTAAACATAAAGTATCCTAGAACATATGCAAAAACTAGTGAAATGTGAGTAAGATGTAGAGCTTAGTTAATAGGAGCATACTACTTTGGTTGATTGATTATTTGTGATAAATATACCATGGTTATATAAGAGTTAACAATTGCAGACAGTGGATGCGAAGTATACAGAAAACTCTATGTCTTTGTAACTTCTTTGTAAATTGAAAACTATTTAAAATAAAAGGCTTACATAAATTAAAATTTTCAATTATCTTCTAAGGTTCTAAGCTGGTCTATGTCCATCACCTTCTTGGAGAAGGAGCCTTTGCCCAGGTGTACGAAGCTACCCAGGGAGATCTGAATGATGCTAAAAATAAACAGAAATTTGTTTTAAAGGTAAATGACCTGAGTTGTCTTTTGTATGATATAGAAATGAATTTTAGAACTTGAGTTTGCCAATAAATTTTTTTTCTTTAAGATAGTGGTGTTTTTATTTGTCTATAGTTGGCAATAAAAAAACAAAAACTACAGAGGATTTAGAATTTTTTTCCCACTAAAATTGTCTTGCAGCAAGCCCCACATTGCAGCAACAGTTCATAGCTTGTCATCACTGTCAACACCACATCTTTTATTGGGATAGAGGTTGCTTTATTGCTATCATTTTTCAGAATATGAGACTGGATATGAATTTCACATACCTGATTTGCAGGTCCAGAAGCCTGCCAACCCCTGGGAATTCTACATTGGGACCCAGTTGATGGAAAGACTAAAGCCATCTATGCAGCACATGTTTATGAAGTTCTATTCTGCCCACTTATTCCAGAATGGCAGTGTATTAGTAGGAGAGCTCTACAGCTATGGAACATTATTAGTAAGTATTCATTTTTATGATGAGCACATGAATTTAAAATGCGTTTTTGGCTTGTACCTTGCATGTACTTTTGTGGTTGGGGCTTTTGTGGAGTGGTGGGCAGGGGCAAAGCTCTCAATTTGAAATTTTATTAATCTTGTGCAACTAACTCAGGATTCCACTTTCCATTGTTCCTAGAATGCCATTAACCTCTATAAAAATACCCCTGAAAAAGTGATGCCTCAAGGTCTCGTCATCTCTTTTGCTATGAGAATGCTTTACATGATTGAGCAAGTGCATGACTGTGAAATCATTCATGGAGACATTAAGCCAGACAATTTCATACTTGGAAACGGGCAAGTGTTATGCTTTTAACAGGGTTCTTCTCTTCCTATTTCCATAGCAGCCTTTCATCATTTGTGCTCATGCAGCCTGGCCTTGTTTGTGTTTAATATAGATTTTTGGAACAGGATGATGAAGATGATTTATCTGCTGGCTTGGCACTGATTGACCTGGGTCAGAGTATAGATATGAAACTTTTTCCAAAAGGAACTGTATTCACAGCAAAGTGTGAAACATCTGGTTTTCAGTGTGTTGAGATGCTCAGCAACAAACCATGGAACTACCAGGTATAAAACTAAAGTGAGGGACTTGGAAATATTTTTCTGTGTTGCGCTTATCAGATTTTCAAAATGAATTTGGGGATCTAGGTAGTTTGAGGTGGTCTTTTGAGGAGCAGTTGAAGGAGAGATGAGCCTAAGGCCAACATGGCAGGGATAGAATTCTATTCCTGAAAAATATTCTGCTTTCTTATTAGTCCATTATAGATCCTGTTATCAGGAAAGAGGAGCAGGTATATTCTGTGAGTTTGATCATAGGGAAGAGTATTTAATGATTAGTGAACCCTTCAGAAAGGAAGTCATGCAGCAAAGAGACAGCTTGGTTTATTGAGATCAAGGTAGGCCAGCCCGATTTCCTAAATCAGGGATAACAGGGAGACCCACATGCCCACTCCAGGCAGTTGAGCACATGTTGGATATACCTGGGATGCTCTCAGGCAGGATGGTGGGTTTGACTGTAATAGATGGTACAGCCAGATTCCCAACTGGCCAGATCAAGAAATGGATCATTATTATTCTGATGGAAGATTGCTGAATTTTCAACCAACTATAATATTAGATGACCAGGGAGGAGAATGCTAATTGGGATAAATGAAAAGTTTTGAACCTGGGTTAACAAAACCAGCTGCTAAGTTCCCTGGTGAGAGCTATGTCTTTCCAGGAGCCCATGGTAAAAGGGGCAAAGATTTGGTGGGGGTGGGGAGGGGTCTTGTTTCTAGTATGTTGTCACTGCTAGTGAGGCCTCAGGAGATGGTCATCGTCTATCCTGTGGATGTGGATGGGGCTGGAGTGTTCTTTTCAGTTATGAACATATCACACAACAAGAGGCCATGGGGGCGATTTAGAGAACTACAACCAGAGTCCCAGGGGAGTGAGCTGGGAGGACTTCCAAGCTGTCTATGTGGAAGAGGGCTTAGAGTGTTGTGTTTGTCTTCTGTGTGACAGAATGAAGGACTTGAGAGGGACATGGTAGCTCAGGAGGGCAGAGTTTTTCAAGAGACTACTGTAGGAGGTGGAGGGTAGTCTGCTGTCCGTGGAAGCCTGTGGCAAAGCCTAGATATTCAGTAAGACATGTTAGTGCGGCGATTGAACAAATGCCTTCCAAAATGTTTTAAAAGTAAAATCCTGTGAGTATTTAACTTGCTGCCTAAGTTAGGCATCTTGATACAGTCATGTGTAAATTACTATTTAAGTAATATATACCTCTATCTTCATAGATCGATTACTTTGGGGTTGCTGCAACAGTATATTGCATGCTCTTTGGCACTTACATGAAAGTGAAAAATGAAGGAGGAGAGTGTAAGCCTGAAGGTCTTTTTAGAAGGTGGGTATTAGCGTTGGTGCTGTAGTGAAAAGAGAATAACTATAGTAGAATGTTGGGTTCCATCTGACAAAAAAAAAAAAAAAAAAGATCTCTGCCACCGCATGGAAATCCTATGCCTTGGGCAGTATGGTGACAGGACAGTCCTGGGCACTGGGCACAGGGAGCAAGCTGCATAGCTTTACCACTTCTCTCTCCTCACTGGGGCAGCTGATGTCCTCACTGAAAGCTCCTGGCCAAATGGTTGACATCCTATACACACGCAAATGTTTCCACCCCTAATCACCTAATGTCACTGGCCCTCAGGTTTTCACTTGTTTTTTCTTTTTTTTGGTCTGTGGAAATATTGATCCTATTTTTGTCAGATATTTGTAAGAAGTGAAGGAAATAGTATATGTGACAGTGCTTCATAAATTATAAAGTAATATGAGTAGCTCTCTCTCACAGGACAGTCCTAGCCCTGTGTTACTTGAGCTTCTCAAAGATTTTTTTTTTTTTAATCTATAAATCACAGTGAAAATTCATGATTAGGCAAGAGCTCTTCCTGTCAACATGGATGGCTCTCAAAACACAATGTGTGAACAAACTGTTGGAATGCTTTGTTGAAGCTGAGTATTTGGTACCTGCATATTCATTATATCACTTATACTTTCTTTTTTGAGGCATAAACATATGCAGAAAAGTACACTCATCTTAAGTGTACAGCCTAATGGACTTTTACATATGTTTATATCTTCTTGAGAAAATGTAGAGTAAGAACCTCATCTGTGAACCTCATCTCCCCTAGCCCCCACAAAAAAAAAGAGAAATGGCAATAATTTTATGAAATGTCATATACTGTACATAAGTAAGGTTAGGTTCAGGCCCTGGAGGAAAGCTTATAACAACTATTCTTTATTCTGCATAATGAGCCCTCATGTTTAGTAAATACTTTATTCCATCTTTGGCTCAAAATTGAAGGACCAGATAGTTTGATCTCTGACCACCAGTGTGAAGAAGAGCTGGAAGTTAACCCTCAGCAGGCCTGATGGCATTTCCTCTCTGGAGCACAATTCCTTTGCGTTCTACTTTCTCTCCAATGCCTTATCTCCATGTACTGGAGTTTCTGCGGTTAATTTTAACAATTATAGTAGTTGGAACTCTGAACTCTGAGCTCTCTCCTGGGCAGTCCAGCCTGTCTACCTGGTCCTGGTGCATATGCAATTAGGCTTGACAGAAGCAATTGTCCAGATTATCCAATTCTGGCAGTATTATATGTACAGCTAGCCAGAAGCAGATAGTTTATTTAAAGGGAGAGAGAGAAAATTTTTTGACTTGCAGTATTGCTAAAAGATTACTTATCTTATTTTTTGGAACAAGATGTATAAGACAGTTAATTGGGTCTTTAATCTCTCTCATGTATAATAGATACAGTGTTTCCATACTTGCTGCATTGTATTGTGTTTAGGTGAGAGTTGTTATACTAAACTGTCCAAGCTTGTGGAAGTCAGATGCAGGGGTGGGGTTATCCTGCATATTGAAGGCTACATTTTAGCCATTATTTATGCTTTGCCTTTTTCAGGCTTCCTCATTTGGATATGTGGAATGAATTTTTTCACGTTATGTTGAATATTCCAGATTGTCATCATCTTCCATCTTTGGATTTGTTAAGGCAAAAGCTGAAGAAAGTATTTCAACAACACTATACTAACAAGATTAGGGCCCTACGTAATAGGCTAATTGTACTGCTCTTAGAATGTAAGCGTTCACGAAAATAAAATTTGGATATAGACAGTCCTTAAAAATCACACTGTAAATATGAATCTGCTCACTTTAAACCTTGATTTTTTTCATTGTTTATGTAAATGTTTGTTAAAAATAAATCCCAAAGAATATTTCCATGTGACTTAGTTGTTATAAATATTTCAACAAAATATACAACCCCATAAGGTCCCTATGTAGCAGGCTGATTGGGCTGCTTCTGGGATGCAAGCATTTGTGAGAATAATTCAGACATGAGCATTCTCTAGAAATCACTTTTTAAACACTGACCTGTTTAAGCCAAAAAAGGGCCAAGACAGCTATTTTCCAAATTTGAAGTTTGGTGTCTGTGTAAACACACACACACACCCACACCCACACACACACACACACACACTTCCCTAACATTTCCAAGGGACTTCAAGTTTTTATGAATAAAGCTTGCCTGTCCTTTATTGTATCTGTTCTTCACTGCTCTCTACGAAATACAAATCCTAAGCCTGTTTATTTTTTAAAAGTACCAAAGAAAAATCTCAGATCTTAAAGTCTTTCTTATAAGCTATATAGATCATTAATTAACCATCTCTAAAATTATAGCAGACAACTTGGCATTTGTTGACTTTCAGAGCTGGAAGGGCCTTCTAGCCTGGACTGACCTTCCTTCCTCCATCCCTCCTTCCCTTGTTCCCTTAGTATTACAATGAAAACAAATCCCAGGTTATGCACAATTCAGGACAGAGTGAATTGCTTCCTCCTACCTTTATCAGCCATCGTGTTGCCCATTCCAGAGGCAATCACACCCCATTTTTTATGAATCTTTCCAAAAAGAATGGAATGCATATTTCTATATACTGTATTATTGAAGCAACTAGCATAATTCTGCTTTTTTTAACTTAATGTGTGGCAACAGAGAATATAACTACATATGGAATGACCTCATGCTTTTTAACAGTCGCATATTAGTTGGTTATGTGATATATCTGTCATATAAATGCCTAGAAGTGAAATTCCTGGGTCAAAGATGAGTGCGTTTAAAATTTTGTATTAATATCTGCAAATAGCCTCCCATGGGAGTTGTGTCAGACATCTATAAGCGTCTTTGTTCTCCATACTCTCATTAGGACAGATCAGGCTCTCTTTGACTTTTGCCAATCTGATTGATGAAAAAATGTCTTTTTTTAAAAAATTATACTTTAAGTTCTAGGGTACATGTGCACAATGTGCAGGTTTGTTACATATGTATACATGTGCCATGTTGGTGTGCTGCACCTGTTAACTCGTCATTTACATTAGGTATATCTCCTAATGCTATCCCTCCCCCCTCTCCCCACCCCACAGCAGGCCCCAGTGTGTGATATTTCCCACCCTGTGTCCAAGTGTTCTCATTGTTCAATTTCCATCTATGACTGAGAACATGCAGTGTTTGGTTTTCTGTCCTTGCGATAGTTTGCTCAGAATGATGGTTTCCAGCTCATCCATGTCCCTGCAAAGGACATGAACTCATCCCTTTTTATGGCTCCATAGTATTCCATGGTGTATATGTGCCACATTTTCTTAATCCAGTCTATCATTGATGGACATTTGGCTTGGTTCCAAGTCTCTGCTATTGTGAATAGTGCCACAGTAAACATACGTGTGCGTGTGTCTTTATAGCAGCATGATTTATAATCCTTTGGGTATACAGCCAGTAATGGGACGGCTGGGTCAAATGGTATTTCTAGTTCTAGATCCTTGAGAAATCGCCACACTGTCTTCTGCAATGGTTGAACTAGTTTACAGTCCCACCAACAGTGTAAAAGTGTTCCTATTTCTTCACATCCTCTCCAGCACCTGTTGTTTCCTGACTTTTTAGTGATCGCCATTCTAACTGGTGTGAGATGGTATCTCACTGTGGTTTTAATTTGCATTTCTCTGATGGACAGTGATGAGCATTTTTTCATGTGTCTGTTGGCTGCATAAATGTCTTCTTTTGAGAAGTGTCTGTTCATATCCTTCACCCACTTTTTGATGGGGTTGTTTGATTTTTTTTCTTTGTAAATTTGTTTAAGTTCTTTGTAGATTCTGGATATTAGCCTTTGTCAGATGAGTAGATTGCAAAATTTTTCTCCCATTCTGTAGGTTGCCTGTTTACTCTGATGGTAGTTTCTTTTGCTGTGCAGAAGCTCTTTAGTTTAATTAGATCCCATTTGTCAATTTTGGCTTTTGTTGCCATTGCTTTTGGTGTTTTAGACATGAAGTCCTTGCCCATGCCTGTGTCCTGAATGGTATTGCCTAGGTTTTCTAGGGTTTTTATGGTTTTAGGTCTAACATTTAAATCTGTAATCCATCTTGAATTTTTGTATAAGGTGTAAGGAAGGGATCAAGTTTCAGCTTTCTACATATGGCTAGCCAGTTTGCCCAGCACCATTTATTAAATAGGGAATCCTTTCCCCATTTCTTGTTTTTGTCTTTATAGTCTTAATTTGCATTTCTGTCATGAATTAGGCCAAATATACTTTGTAAGAGCTATATGTGTTTTCCTTGCCTGTGAACTCTACCCTTTGTCCATTTTTCATTTGGATTGTTCTTTTTCTTGCCCCCGATGCAGACAGTGATGCCCCGGCTAGCACCCCAACCCACTCCCCACCGCGGGCAGTGCAGCCCCGGATAGTGCACCTACCCCACAGCCTTTCTACCACTCTGGCCGTGCTGCAGTCTCCGTCGTTGTCACCACCAACCACAGCGAGGCGAGCCACGGTGCCACACCCAGCTAATTTTTGTATTTTTAGTGGAGACAGAGTTTCACTATGTTGGCCAGGCTGGTCTCAAACTCCTGACTTTGTGATCTGCCCGCCTCAGCCTCCCAAAGTGCTGGGATTACAGGCATGAGCCACCACGCCCAGCCGAGAGATTTTTAAAAGAATCTTTGCTAAATATTTATAAAGGCTCTTTCTGGATGGTAACATTTAAGGTGAGTTTAAATTCATATTGTTGTTTGAATTTCTATAATGTATGCATCATTTCTACAGAAATATAGCGATGGCATTTTGCTACAAAGTGAAAAAACCTTGTTCAATGGGAAGGATGGGTGAAAATCAAAAGGTATTAGAAAAGGAATAAATGTAATTAGGGCTGCCCAGCAACAGAACACAGCAGTCTGCTTTACAAAGGTTGATCCACTGGCTTTGGAAGTATCCCGGCAGAAGAGGATGAAGGGCTGTCTCTGCAGAGATTTCACCCTGTGCCTCCAGCCCTGAGTCCATGCATCTGAAGCCATGACTGTGCTGCAGTTGGCTACTGTCCAGCGACATTTGGGAGGCACTGGTCTCATTAGAGTTTTTCACTCAAAGCCAACTGGAGGAGGGGTTATTTCTGGAAATGATTCCTAGGCACGTCTGTTGTCTTTGCTGACGTGTAGATTCTTGTTAGCCTCACAGAGGCTGTTCCCTTTAATTTGGGTGTTCTATCAACCTTCCCACCTTTTGCCTCAAGTGTTCCTGGCCTTAATTTAGGCTAAATTCACTTCTGTTTATATGGTTCTTCTGCAATTTCTGCAGACATTCCAGCTTTAATTCCGTTTTATCTTTCTAGGGCCATCTGTTCAGGTTATTTGAATCTCTCCATTTGTGGGATGAGTGTCCAAAATAAACTCCACAATCCTTTGTCTGGTCATTGGAGGTATTTATCAGAGTGACACTCAGAAGCATGGTATAAAGAGGAAATATGCATTTGTCAAATGAAAAATTAAAATGTAAAAAAATGTTTAAAAGGGAAAAACAGAATGAGAAGGGCAGGGACCAGATTATACTTTTGTCAACTGGGACAAACATTGCAGTTTTAGCCAAATATTTGCCATCTTTGTAGTGGAAGACTTTGACATTAAGTTCTAAATTATACTTTTATTTATAAATACCTGTAGCTTAATAAGATGGCTTCTGTTAGTATCTCAGGCCATCTGTTGAAGGTTTACTGAATCCTTCCAAGGCATGTGAATCAGTGCTCCTCAGCAAAGCAGTGACAAACCTGCTTTTCCCTGGTTTCCCCAACTGTGTAAAACCTTATTAAAGAATTCCTGAACAATATAAAGTTCCCTCAGCAAGACGGAACTTCCCAAGCTCTTGGCCCAGGAGACAATGTGGATTATAGAAAGATTGTAGGTGTGAGTGGAGTGGGAAGTTATTGAAGTAATAAGATTTTTAGGCTGGGTGCAATGGCTCATGCCTGTAATCCCAGCACTTTGGGAGGCTGAGGCAGGTGGATCACCTGAGGTCAGGAGTTTGAGACCACCCTGGCCAACATGGTGAAACCTCGTCTCTACTAAAAATACAAAAAGTAGTCAGGCATAGTGGCATGTGCCTGTAATCCCAGCTACTGGGGAGGCTGAGGCAGGAGAATCCCTTGAACCAGGGAGGTGGAGGTTGCAGTGAGCCAAGATTGCGCCACTATACTCCCGCCTGGGCGACATGACCAAACTCCTTCCCCCAGCTGCCAAAAAAGAAAAAATTTTCTTTTAGGCAAGGAAACAAATCATAAAAACAAGATTGGGAAACAGAAGTATGATGCTGCTATTGGTAAACTTTGATGAAACAAAATTTTAAAACAATAAAGGATATTGAGATTTAGAACAAAGTTTACGACAAAAGTGTAAAAAATACATTATTTTTCAGAATACATAAATAACTTATAAATCATCAACAAAAGATGATAATCGATTAAAACATCATCAGAGGAAATGACTAGATATTTTTTCAAAGAATATAGACAAATGGCCAGTAACCACATGAAAAGATGCTCAACATCATTCCTGCACATTTTATGAATGACAACTTTTAAAGTAGCTAATGAACTCTGGTGGAAATAAGCGTGCCCAGTTTTGGGTGCATCAGCCTGGATTTGGACTGCTGATTGCCTGGCCCAGCAGTGTTTCCACTTTGCAAGAGAAAGAGGAAGCTGTACTCTTGTGCCTGCAGGAAGGAAGAGTGGGGCCTCCACTGGCCTGCTGAAAGAAGATTAATCAGACCAGATTTTTCATCCCCTCTTGTGGGATATCTCACCACTATTTGCCTTTGGTGTTTGGCCTTCCAAACTGCATATCTACATTCTGACATTTTGTGCCCTTTATTGCAGAAACACGGAGCAGATCCTTTAAATCCACTTTCCTCACCCCTTTCCAGTACACACTACTCACTAAGGCAGTCTGATATTCAATGAAGCTGTCCCCAGAGAGGGGCAGATCTGCTCTCTTGACTTTTTATTAAGTCATGGTCAGGGCAAAAGGGGTGAGAGATAATGTAAATCTATTTTGAAAAATTTTGAAAATGCAGGATTTCACCTTGACCATTTCCCTGGGCTTAATGTGTCTCTCCCTACAGTAATCCCATGTCAGTTTGGCTGAAAGGTGACTTAAGGACTTTGGACTTATCTCTGTTTAAGTTGTAAGTAAATGTTCTCCTCTGAAATGGCATCTGCTTCTCTTGCACCCTATCTTTGTGGACAAAAGTTCTTGGTTAGTGTCAAGGATGACTGGAAGTTAAAATTTATCAAAGCTTAGGTACACATATATATATGGTGCCAATTTGCAGTAGGGAGAAATGTAAAAACAAATTTTAAGGTGCAGTATTAAATCATAACTGCCTAAAATTAGCTCTAGTACATAATGTGCTACTGGAATAATTTTGTAGCCACTTGCTGTTGCTATTGCAGTGAGCTCAAGTGTTATATCACTTAAAGTGCTGTATGATGCTAATCTCCAGATGGAACAATCTGTCTCTCCAGAAAACTGCATTTTGCAGTAAAAAGTGATCTCTCATGGTTCTCGTGTATTGTTCATTGTTACTAGCACAATAATGTGAACCTTGACACCATGGAAGCCATACAAAGGGCTACTAGTGATGCTGGAAGTACTACAAATATATTCTCTTTCTTAATGGCTTTAATAACATTTCCCTAGCTTACTTTAACAGTCTAGAATTCATAGAACATAAACATATGTGTTAATTGACTGTTTATGTTATAGGTAAGGTTTCTGGTCAACAGTCAGCTATCAGTAGTTACATTTTTGTGAAGTCTAAAATTATATGTGGATTATCAACTGTGGAGAGGTGTCAGTGTCCCTAGTCCCTGCATTAAGGATCAACTGTACCAAAGGGAACAACTAGAATAAACACTGTGAAACTGGATTAGAATTGAAAGTATTGGTGAGAACCCATGGCTCTCAACATATTTTAATAGAGAAATATAGGTGAATGTATGCGTGTTTATGTATACCCATGTATTCCCTGCTCTGTTCACTGAGGAAGCC
The DNA here is from genome assembly GCF_028885625.2 of Pongo pygmaeus. Classification (NCBI taxonomy): domain Eukaryota; kingdom Metazoa; phylum Chordata; class Mammalia; order Primates; family Hominidae; genus Pongo; species Pongo pygmaeus. The sequence goes on along the minus strand of NC_072385.2, from coordinate 41,782,944 downwards.
TGTGAGCAATGAAAACCCCTGCAGCCATACACTCACCTATCACAGTGAGCACCCAAGACCTTGGTTTTTAGATATTATTCTCTCCTCAGAAGAAATCAGGTTTTCTAAGAAAAATGGCTGATTTCAGGCCTGAAGCACAGAAAATATAAGCTTGGAGCATATTGTTGTACCAGAAAGTAAAGTGCTCAAGGAGTAATGGGGACAGGCCACAAAGATGTGAAGCCAGCTTGAAATGGCTGCCATTGGCCAAATCTGGGAGCACCTGAGCACCACAATCACAAGACAAGACTTCTCTTTTCCTATTTGTTTGTTGGTTTTGTTTTAATAATTTATCCATGCAGAACAAATGAAAGAATACAAGAATCATCATCTGGAAATCATCATCATAATTATTGCAAGTAAGACTAATCAGTGAAATGCTACTCTAGTGGGTGAAATTCTGAGGAGTAGCCAGATATTTACAGAGCTTCCAAGTATCTTCACATGGATAGTAGGAAATACAAAGGGTAAATAATAACTTTACCATGGACAAACCTGGCAGATTCTCCTTAACTAAATAATCAAAGTCAACACTGGCCAGTAATGGAACCAAGTGAAATCATATGCCTCCAGACATGCTGCATTGGGAAGAACTCAGCCTCACTTGTGCAACATTCCTGCCCAAATGGCATAACCTAAATCTAAGTATGAGGAAACATCATATGAACCCAAATTGAGAGAAAATCTACAAAATAACTGGCCTACACTTTTCAAAAACATAAATGCCATGAAAATCAAAGACTAAGGAACTGTCTCAGATTAAAAAAGACTAAAGAAACAGGACAGTTGAACACAACACACCATGGATTGTGAAAATCCACCCACTTGGATTTTCTTTGACTACAAAAGATATTATGGAGACAGTTGGCATCTCTGAATAAGGTCTGTAGATGATTAGATATTAATATTAGCCAAATTTGGCCAGGGGCAGTGGCTCACGCCTGTAATCTCAGCACTTTGGGAGGCCAAGGTGGGCGGATCACGAGGTCAGGAGATCAAGACCTTCATGGCTAACACGGTGAAACCCCGTCTCTACTAAAAATACAAAATATTAGCCGGGCGTGGTGGCGGGCACCTGTAGTCCCAGCTACTCGGGAGGCTTAGGCAGGAGAATGGCATGAACCCAGGAGGCGGAGCTTGCAGTGAGCCGAGATCACGCCACTGCACTCCAGCCTGGGCGACAGAGCAAGATTCCATCTCAGAAAAAAAAAAAAAAAGAAAATTCCTTCTTTTTAGGAAAAACACTAAAATATTAGAAGTAAAGAGGAATTGGATCCCCAACTTACAAACAGTTCAGGAAAAAAGTCTATGTTATATACCTACATTTATATTTATCTAGAAAGAGAAAAGGAGAAAGAATAAAGCAAATGTATGTAGTCAAATGTTAGCATTTGGTAAACTGTATCCAAGAATTCTTTGTACTACTTTTTTTTCCTGTAAGTCTGGAATTATAAATTAAAACATATCTAAAAAGAAAAATCAATTTTAAAAAATTTTAACAAATTATAACCTTTGAAATGAAACATGAATCCGTATTGATACAAATAAACAAATTGAAAGTTCAATGAGGAACAAATATATTTACAAAGTCTCAAATCTCCTCCCCACAAACTACTAATTACAAGGTGAAAAAGTAACATAACAGGAGAAACCCAGAAAATAACACTATTGGTGATCAAGGCTAACGTCACCAGTAACATGACAAATCAAAATTTTAGGTCACGTGATAGGATGCAATGAGATCATAAGATACTCATCAAAAACATATGATCTAAGTAATCATAAGAAACATCAGAGAAACTCAGCTGAGGAAGCTTCTACATTACTGGACTTTATTCTTCAAAAGATTCAAGGTCATGAAGGCTAAGAAAAGACTGAGGATCTGTTCTAAAGAACCTAAGAGACATGACAACTAAATGCAATCCATGGTTCTGAATGGGATTCTTTTGCTATAAAGGACATTATAGACAAGTAATACAACTTGAAAAGAATCTGAGGATAACATGATAGAATGTATTCATGTTACTTTCTGATTATGAAAATTGGATTGTACTTATATAAGAATGCCCTGACTTGTAGAAACACTCACTAAAGTAATCAGGGGTGATGGGGTAATGTCAGCAATTTATTCTCAAGTGGCTGCAAGGGAAAAAGTTGTTTGTATGAAAACTTGGAACTGTTCTCTAATTTTTGTTTGTTTTTGTTTTTGTTTTGAGATGGAGTTTCACTCTTGTTGTCCAGGCTGGAGAGCAATGGTGTAATCTCAGCTCACTGCAACCTCTGTCTGCCAGGTTAAAGCGATTCTCCTGCCTCAGCCTTCCAAGCAGCTGAGATTACAGGCATGAGCTACCGCACCCAGCTAATTTTTTGTATTTAGTAGAGATGGGGTTTCACCATGTTGGTCAGGCTGGTCTCGAACTCCTGACCTCAGGTGATCCACCCCACTCAGCCTCCCAAAGTGCTGGGATTACAGGCGTGAGCCACCACGCCCAGAACTTTTCTCTAATTTTAAGACTGTTTCTAAAAAGTTAATCAAAAATAAAAAAACAGAAATGGTAAACAGCCTTAGGCAAACCTTATTTTTCCATTCAACATTCTATATAATTCAGTGTTGAAAATTAAAATTATATAAGTTTTATAGAATGAAATAATTGTAATACATCTAATATTGATGATGGGCACGATACCAGTGTATCAAAATCATGTCTGTCTATATCTAAATCTAAATCCCTATATATAGTGGTAAAAAGTATAAAGTACAAGTAAGACATCAATTCACTAAAGTATTAATGACAACTTTGTTGTTTAATTGTTTAAACAGCTGAAATTTGGGCAGTTTGAATATGTAAAACTGAAAAATTCTGGTTTTCATTTGTAAGATTCACTTAAAAGTTAAAGAGGTCAAGAAACATCATTTAAAACACTATCAGTTGTCATCAGACATATAAGATACAAAAATATTTTCATTTAATAAACATCTTTGCATGTCACACATTTAATGGGAAACAAAATATCATGTGAACAGTCTAGTAATACAATTTTATTATCTTTCAGAATTTTTTTTGTCAGCACATATTCTTTTTGTTTTGTTTTATTTTTGAGATGGAGTCACTCTGTTGCTCAGGCTGCAGTGCAGTGGCGTGATCTTGGCTCACTGAAACTTCTGCCTCCCGGGATCAAGCAGTTCTCCCACCTCAGCCTCCTGAATAGCTGAGACTACAGGCATGTGCTACCATGCCTGGCTAATTTTTGTATTTTCAGTAGAGATGGGGTTTCACCATACTGGCCAGGCTAGTCTTGAACTCCTGACCTCAAATGATCCGCCCGCCTCGGCCTCCCAAAGTGCTGAAAATACAGGCATGAGCCACTGCACCCAGCCAGCACATATTCTTGTTATGTTTTTAAAACTAGTTATTAAATTAGATTTTACTCATTAGTAGATTCTAGTGCAGAAGCTATAGAGCAGCAGTCCCCAGCCTTTTTGGCACCAGGCACCAGTTACGTGGAAGATAATTTTTCCACAAATGGGGGTTTGGGGGATGGTTTCAAGATGATGATTCAAGCGTATTACATCTATTGTGCACTTTATTTCTATTATTACTACATTGTAATACACAATGAAATAATTACACAACTCATCATAATGTAGAATCAATGGGAGTCCTGAGCTTGTTTTTCTCCAACTAGATGGTCCCATCTTGAAGAGATAGGAGACAATGACATATCATCAGGCATTAGAGTCTCATAAGGAGCATGTGACCTAGATCCTTTGAACATGCAGTTCACAATAGGATTTTCACTCCTACGAGAATCTAACGCCTTTGCTGATCTGACGGGAGGCAGAGCTCAGGTGATAATGTGAGCAACGGGGAGTGGCTGGAAATACAGATGAAGCTTCACTGGCTTGCCTGCCACTCACCTCCTGCTGTGCAGCCTGGTTCCTAACAGGTCATGGACCTGTCCGTGGTTTGCGGGCTGGGGACCCCTGCAAGGATCCAGATTTAAATTCAGAAGAAGCTAGAATGAAAAAGAATTATATTCTTTATCTAAATGATTTCACAGTTAACAAGAGAAAATAAAAGTTGAAAAGTTTATCAGTGTTAATAAGAATGAAAAATATGTACAATATGCAATTACTATTAAATATAATTTGCCCATAGTTGCACACTGAATTCATTATCATGGCGGTTAAGTATCAGAGCTTCTGGTTTTCTCACTCTTCATTCATGTATTCAGCAACCATGTGCTAAGGTACTAGGACAAGCACTGGAATTACAAGATAAAGATGATATGGTCCACCCCTCAACAACTGTATGCTATATAATCTGAAAAAACAAACAGGCAATTCCCATACAGAGTCATACATACAATGACAGGCATAAGACGGCACTTATTGGAAGACACAGAAGGGATACTAGCCCAGGTTTGTGTCAATATTGTAGGCTTTTTGGTAGAGGCAAGTCATAGGTTGATATCTGAAAGGGAAGGAAAACACATGTAGGATAGAGGGAAGAAGTAAATGCAAAGAGCTGGAGGTGAAGACGATCACTGTGGAGCTCCATGTAGTCTAGTTTGGCTGGATGCTAGAACAAAGGTGCAAGTATGTTAAGTGGCGAAAGATAAGGCTGAATAACCTGACAAGAACCACACTGATGTGAGAGTTTTGATTCCTTGCTAAGGAGTTTTCAACTTTTCCCAGGGGCAAAAGTAAACCAACGACAAAGTCAATGCTTAGAGATTTAAAATGTCACTGGTCAAGTGACTGCTTGTGACCTGTAATTGCTTCACTAATTCTTATCACATGAGTGTGGGGGCTGTTAGCCTTAAATCACTGCCTTAACCTTGACAAGCTGATGATGCCTTTGTTTTCTGAGAACAGTTTCATTGTGCAGGCTGACAGTTCCATAGGGGTGGCAGAAGAAAAGTGTAGGGCCAGAAAAAAAGGGATACACAGACTTCTTGTGATTTTTTTTAAAGCTATGGAACATGATGAATTAACAAGGCATAAGTATACTCTTCACTATGAATGTTTATGTTTTCACATCTTTCACTAGATGTAAGAAAAAATATTTAATATAGTATTTATTAACCAAGCAATGGAGAGGAATACCATTCACTACTTAGAGTTTATTTCAGAAATCAATGATTTGAATTTAATTCATAAATTTTGGCAACATACCTTCATCTACTTCTGTAGTTCCATTTTCTTGCAACACCTGCTGCAGCTGAAATAAATATTATAATGTTCCAGTCAAACAAGGGCTATTATCACGTAAACCCATTGTAAGTCAAGGAGCATCTGTACTGTAGATTGATCATCCCTAATCTAAAAATCTGAAATCCAAAATGCTCTATAATATGAAACTTTTTGAGCACGGACATGACACCACAACTGCAACGTTCCACACCTGACCTCATGTGACAGGTTCCAGTGAAAACAGTAAAAACTTTGTTACCTGCAAAAAATTACTATAAAACATTGTAGAGAATTACCTTCAGGCTATGTGCATAAGGTATATATGAAACATAAATGAATTTCATGTTTAGACTCAGGTACCATCCCCAAGATATTTCATTAGGTATATACAAATATTCCAAAATCTGAAAAAAATCTACTTTTGGATCCAAGCATTTTGGACAAGGGGTATTTAACCCATCCTACTGGAAAAATAAAATTCCTTTTCAGTATGACAGAAATTAAGAGATTGGCTTACCAAACTTGAACACTGCAGGATTTTCTCAAGCCGCTCAGTTTGGTCATCTTGCTTTTTTATAGTTTTTCTTATCATGGCATTTTCTACTTTAAGCCTAAAATGTGCATTTTAAAATAATTACTCTCACACATAATTTTTTTTAAATCATGTAAATTCTAAAACTTCTGAAGGTACAATTACACAAATTCTTAGCGATCGCAAAAGTAGATGATTGGGCTACTGTGTCATTTTTCTACCTGTGTTTTGTTGATAATATGCAAAATTTATGAATAATGTAGAAATGTGATGTATTTCAATATAGCTTACAAACGAAACTTTTCCTTGGCTTCACAAAGACATACTTATTATCATAACTGATACAATTCTCATACTACAGTGCTCTTTTGCTTTATAAATACTGAACTTATTTTGTGTGCTGCTTCACATTGTATTTTTGTGCATGGCCTTCTGTCTCCATAGTACATCTTATAGGTGCTGTAAGTTGATCCTGTATTTCTTGAAACTAAAACAAAGAATTAAAAAAAAAACCATTTACATTTGGAAATGACCTAAATGTCCATCAGTAGATGAATGAATCAACAAAATATATATAAAATATTTTTAGACTATCACAATCTTTTTTTATGTAAAAAAGGTCATAATCTAGGAGAAATCATCCCATTACCTGTTTTTTGTAATTAATTTTAGTGGGACACTGCTACACCCCTTCAATCTGCATACTGTTCATGGCTACTTTTGTGCCATAACTGCAGGGCTGAGTTATTGCAACAAGGATCTTATGGCTCACAAAGCCTTAAATAATACTATCTGGCCCTTTACAGCAAAGTTCACAGACCCTTGCTCTAGGACTAAAACACAACATTCTTCTTGCTTTTGAATTACATTTTATCAGATAAATACTCAAAGTTACAAACTGGTAAAATGAGGAAAGAGAAAGGATTACCTCATGGTAAGCATTTATATTTTTGAATTCCAAACATTACCACATCAACTATAATTTTATTTTTTGTATGTATGCATTTAGTTGTATTGTAGCAAAGCAACTTGTACATTTTTAATATTTAAAACTAAACATCATCTTTCCTTTCTAGGGAAACAAGAAAATTTAAAAATAAGGAAGAACAAAATTAAAATAGACAAAGTCAGTTCCAAATAAGATCCTACAGGATCTTACTGACTCTCCCATTGAGTAGTAGGACTCAAGTCATCATTAGGAGAGAAGTAATTTAAAAGCATCATCTTAAACTGCAAGGATGTCCATTAAACATGCCAAGGGAGGCCAGGCATGGTGGCTCATGCTTGTGATCCCTGCACTTTGGGAGGTTGAGGTGGGCGGATCACAAGGTCAGGAGTTCGAGACCAGCCTGACCAACATGGAGAAACCCTGTCTCTACTAAAAAAAAATACAAAAAAATTAGCCGGGCGTGGTGGCAGGCCCCTGTAATGCCAGCTACTTGGGAAGGCTGAGACAGGAGAATCACTTGAACCCAGGAGGCCGAGGTTGCGGTAAGCTGTGATCGCGCCATTGCACTCCAGCCTGGGCAACAAGAGCAAAACTCCATCTCAAAAAAAAAAAAAAAAAAAAAGCCAAAAGAGAAGCCCTGTTGTCCAGATGCCCACTTAACCAACCCAAACATCTCAAACCCATCCTTTGCTGACCTTTCTATAACCCCCTTTTTAGTTTAGTTTTTTTATAAACAAGAGAAAATAGATACATGTTGGCAAATGCTAACTGTCCATATTCATATAGAGACAGTGCGCTCTCTGAGCCCAATACAAAGTAAGGATTTTCATCAAAATAAAAATGTATTCAGTAGAATGGCCTTTCTGTACAAGTTAACCTGAAATCTATGAAATAAGTATACACAGGTTCTTTATTCATTCAGAAAAGTAGAGATTAAAAATAAGATAATTTTCTGAAACATTCCATCAGACATTATTCTCTGAATTGATCGGGCTTGCCTCACCATGGCAACAGAGAAATCACTAAAAATAGATTGTTTAACAGGAAAAACTCTCTTGGAACTTCTGTGAGAAATGATGCATAATTCTCAACTTTCCTAAGGTTAACTATTTAAGAAAAAAATATATGTATAAAAAATGGCAGAATGAAAGCCAGAGATTAAGATATAGATGCATTATAAAGCTAATAAAATTTTAATAAAATTAATAATAATGAAAATAGAGAAGAAAGCCATCCACTAAAATTAGTACCCCAAAACACTTTATATTAGTTAACCAGCTACAGATTAACTGTTGTTGACATGCGAAGTTTCATACATACTCGACTTCTCATCTGGCCTAATTTCTTTCTTGAATCCTGCATCTCACTTTCTAATGGATGCAGTGATGCGATGAAGCATCCAGCAAAGCTTTTGATGTTGGTTCTTTGTTTGGGACAATCACCCAGTTTTTGTTGAAGTTGTCTCACAACTACCTGATGTTATTTTTGTTACTGATGTTACAAATCACCTTATTATGAAACCATTAATAATATTTAACTCTGAAGTATACACTTTAAAATATATCACCACACAGACTGATTCACCTTCTTTTCCTCACGTGTACACATCCCTGTTCATTACTGAATCCAGTTAAGGATACAGAAGGTGTTATCTTCCTGCCAAACTGGTATTGTTATTCACACAACATATTCAGCCCACTAGTCATTCCTCCCCTGATGACTCTGCAATGCTTAAAAACCTTCTGAAGTCTCAAAAAGAAATGAGTATGTGGGTGAGACTGATGGTAGGAAATTACACATTGTGGAATGATTTCCCTCTTTTTTTATTAGAAACTCAGATCAACCTCAGAGTTCCTCACATTAAATCATCTGCTTAAATCCTTCCAATAGATTTGTATCTCAGAAGAAAAGTAAAATTCCAGTGGCCTTAGATACTCTAAGTAACCTGCCCTCCACCTCCCGCCCTGACTCAGCTACTGTATCTCTCCTTCCTACTCACTCCACTCCTACTCTACATGAATCCTGCCACTCCTCGTTAGTCTGAAATCCTCCTTAGTCTGAAAATGGGGATCCAGTGTCAAACGAATAAATCACAGATAGCTATGCCTCTCTTTGTCCTGGACAAAGTTATATCCAAATGATAGTAATTGAGCCTTGAAATAAAAATTATGAACGAATTTTTAATTTAAAAAACTGAAAGTAAATTATAAATGTCAGTGGGAAGATTAAATCAAACATGGTTTGGCTAAAATTTGCCGCATTTTCCCCGTATTATAAGTAAAATTAGATGCCTTTAAAGAATGGAATGATCATATCTACACATAATTTAAGATTGAAATAGTTTCAGATTTAAGTCTAATAGTTTCAGATTTAAGTCAAATTGACATGAAGAAAAACAAAATTGTACCAACTAAGATATATTTAAAGCTACTGAAGAAAAATAATTATGAAATAGGGAATACAGGTCATCTGGGAAATCTGAAATTAACTGTCAAAGTACCCCACCCACTTAATTGAATCAATTTCAAAATACCATATTAGGTATGAGCATTTCCATATATCTGATTTATCATGGTCATAAAATGTGGCAATATAAATATATTAATATTGCTATTTCAGCAGTATAAGACATTATTTTCATCTATATTAACATTTTATAACTTAAAATTTCATAAGCGACACATTGACTTTAATCAGAGGAAAGCATCTCTCAGTTCTAACTTTGACTTGCTGGAAACAAGGAATGTTTCTAAGCTGATATAGCAGATATATTTATCATATGTATCCTTTTTTATATTCAACTAGATTCAACATTTAGCTGTACCAAATATTACTTTAAATTTTACTTCAGGAAGTTTGAAAATACTTATTTTTTTGATACTTATGTCTCTTTCTGCTTTCTCTTTTTCATATTGACATTTTCTTTCAAATGATTACATTCATTGATCAACTTATTGTCTTCTAGCAAAAGATGGTGCTTTCTGCACTCAGCTTGAAGGTTTTGTACTTTAGCATCACATTTGGCTTGAATATTAATTGTTTTCTTCTTGACTGTCAGCTTTGTTGCGAGCATCATCCAGTTGCTGTTGAAACAACATATTTTGTCTTTGTAGTTGACATAATAATCTTTGCTGCTTTTCTATGTGTTTTTCTATTTGATCTTGGTCATTTTTGTACATTTTTTCAATGTTCTTCATTTGACACTGTATTTGATTTAGGTCTCTTTGTACGTGTTCAAAAACCAAAGCCTTTTCTTTCAGAGCCTCTCTTGTGTAATGGAGCTCAGTTTCGAGGCCCCTGGACTTACTCTCAGCTTTAGAAAGTTGCTGAAAAAGAATCAGAAGATGAGAATTCAAATTTTCCTGTAAATGACACCATTTATCTACTGTCCTCTGAAAAGCAAGCTCTTGGTCTCTTTCTGATGAGTGACTTTGGTTTTTTATTGTGTCTATTTCCAGCCTGAGCCTGGCAATTTCATCTTGCATCAAGTGGTTTTCATGCAGCAGGTCTTCTTCTTTCTCATGAGTATCAGAAATCTAAGTAAAACAAAGAAAACGGCCGGGCGCAGTGGCTCACGCCTGTAATCCCAGCACTTTGGGAGGCCGAGGCAGGTGGATCACGAGGTCAGGAGATCGAGACCATCCTGGCTAACACGGTGAAACCCCATCTCTACTAAAAATACAAAAAATTAGCCGGGTGTGGTGCTGAGCTCCTGTAGTCCCAGCTACTCGGGAGGCTGAGGCAGGGGAATGGCATGAACCCGGGAGGCAGAGGTTGCAGTGAGCCGAGATCGCGCCACTGCATCCAGCCTGGGCGACAGAGCGAGACTTCATCTCAAAAAAACAAAACAAAACAAAAACAAAGAAAACTTGTAACTACTACCCAATAGTATAACTTATTATGATTGCTTCTGAAATTTAATAATAACCTGTACATTTATACAATGAGAGGGTTGCCATAACTGGATATCTAACTGGGAAAAAAAAAAGTTGAGTCAAAACCTCAAACCTCATAAAGCATAAATTTCCCAAAGTTTAAAAATGTATCTGAAGACAGTGAATCCATGAAAGCAAAAAAGAAACCATTAGATAATTTTTTTCAAATCTCAGAATTAAGAAAGACTTTTACTGAATTACAACAAACCCCAAGGCATAAAGAATAACTACAACTACATTAAAAAATTAGGTTTACACTCTAACATCTAACCTATACCTCTCCCTATAGTATGTTAAATTGTCCATAATTTCTATTGCTTAAAATTGTAATTCAGTGTTTGATGTTACCTTATTAGTTCAAATGAATTTCATTTGATTAACTAGTATCAACACTTGTATATAACTCTCATAAATTATTCCCACCACTTCTTTCCTCTTTATTTAGCAGTAGTTATGTCTTGAACTGCTCTCCAATGGTTCTTCTTCCCAATTTCAGTGTAGCGAAGTCTATAATCTTAGTACTCAGATCATGGCCAAGGACCAGCAGCATCAGGGTCACCCGAGAACTTATTACAAATAAAGAATCTCAGGCGTGCTGAATCAGAACGTGCAGCTTCAATGCAGCCAAAATCAAATCGTCTTTTGTGCAAATATTCTAAATGCATCAGAAGTGAGTTCACTTATACTTAGTCATAATTCAAAAAATCATTTTCTTTATACTCATGAAGGCTTCTGATATTCCTACAGTTCCTGGATTTGCCCTCTTGCTGTTTCTTCATCCACTTTTGCAAAAACATACATGTCAAAGAAGTAATGTGTAACCAGATTCCCATGAAAATAAACTAAACAAAATCTCTAACCAGAGACTTATTTTCTTATTAATAACCAACCAAATATATATATATGTATATATATATGTCATGATTGCCAAAATTATTGGCAGTTACCCTTTCAGTACTCAAGAAATGCATTCTTTGATTCCTTGTTCCTAAAAGCTGTTTGATATGATATACCATAGAGTTATCTCAGGTCCTTTTATGAAATAACTACCTCGGCAAACACAGCTTTCCTAAAGAAAAAAAAAAAACTTTTTCTAGATTAAGCTGCATCCCAATATGCTAACTGACACGAATGAAACACAAATCATTGATGTGCAAAACTTCTAGGGAGAACAAATGAGACACTGTGGGTCACCCTCATCCTTCTAACTTCTACTTTCCATTAAGTGACTCCCCACAAGTCTCCTCATCAGAAATCTCCAAATTACCTAGCTAGCTGCTTTCTTTGTTTACATCTGCCCAATTTGACATACACCCTTTTTTGTTCATAAATCTAATATCCATATTGGTGGACTTCATTCTTTGCCCTCCACATTCATTTCTTCATTATTCTCACCACCACTGTATTGTGACATCTGTACAATCCCATTCTGACCCATGTGAAGATAAGGTTTTACTTCATTAAAATGTTAAATGTGTCAGACACTTGACTAACGTGTACAAATTCCTTCTTCACAAAAGCAGCCCCATGGCCTTCTCTCTCCCATAGACACTGTTTCACAGCTGTTCTTCACTCACATCGGTTTGAGTATCTATCGTCTCTCATTTTGTCTCTATGCTTTCACCTCATATTATGAGTTATTATCATAGGCTCAGCAGCCTATCTTACCTATTTTCCTCTCCAGAAGACATTACTGAGCAGTAAATTAGAATCTTCCAGGATATGAACACTTTTATATACACAAGACTTTGTGGAGCCATTTTATGTTTACGCATAACACCACTATGTCTACGCCTTCCAGAGAAATGGGCTCTGAAATGTTATTGAACATAACCTATTTTAAAACTTCTTTAACTACTATGACACCGTCTCTCCTCGACACACCAGCATCTTCAAAAATAACTTGTGAAGACTTGAAAACATGTCCATCATTGACCTGAAAAATGAAGCGTTGACATAATTTTTTGCAGGTATAAATAAGACACGCTGAGATCCTTACTAGATTGAAGAAGAGCAGAGTGCCATGAGACAGGAAATAAATATGGAACAGAAATATTTTCATTTGTAATGAAAATTCTATTTACAGTTTCAGAAGATAAAAAAATACACACACACACAAACCCACATTCACACAGAAAAACCAGAGCAATATGGCTTTACAGGGTGTTCCTTCATCAAGGGTCTATTTGCCATTTGACATTCGGGAACACTCTATAGGGATCAACAAAGGGGTTCTAAATTGTGACCTGAGTAGTTTAGAGCTTAACATTCATGAGGGGGAGCCGAGAGGACAAGTAACACTTTGACCACTGGCCATTTCCACTCCTTACTGTTATTCTCTGAAAAGCACACACTGGATTTTCTCAGAGTCAGGACATGTCAAAAAGACATGCTTTAAGGGGGAAACAGTTGCAATCAACACAGCCATGGGAGAGATACAGCTATGCTTGCTAGGATTTCCAATACTTCTGTTTCATTTCTAATATAGTACACATCAATAAAAGCAACCACATAAGCATATCCATGTTGGTATGTCATCATATTTATGTCCATATGGTATCAGCATGGAGAGACCTTAATTAAATATGCTGCAGTCATCACATGGCATATCATGAGACCATACAATACATCAAGAAATACCTCAATAGGTCAGTGTGGATAGATCTGAAATACATATCACGGATTTTACAAAGACCAAGTTGTAGTCATTATGTGCACTGTCTAAACTTTTCTACAAGATTTTAATACACAAAATCAGGATCCATCTGTTACGTATGAATGTGCACATATGTTGTAAGAGGTTTTTAATGTGCATTGGGGTGATTTCTTTTTTTTGTAATTTAATTCCAGCTCTTGGTTACATGTCGTCAATAAGTGTCAGTAGTACAGACAACCCTAAGACCATAACAGCTCAGAATCACTGTCTTAAAAGGCTATGTCTACCACAGTCAGGAAAGCATGACTACTTATTTTCTCATTTTTAAAAATCAGAGGTACCCCACACACACTCCCAAATAAAACTGCACACAAGCTCTTTAGTTTAATTAGATACTATTTGTCAATTTTGGCTTTTGTTGTCATTGCTTTTGGTGTTTTAGTCATGAAGTTTTTGCCCATGCCTGTCCTGAATGGCATTGCCTAGGTTTACTTCTAGGGTTTTTATGGTTTTAGGTCTTACATTTAAGTCTTTAATCCATCTTGAGTTAATTTTTGTATAAGGTGTAAGGAAGGGGTCCAGTTTCAGTTTTCTGCATAAGGCTAGCCAGTTTTCCCAACACCATTTATTAAATAGGGAATCCTTTCCCCATGGGTTGTTTTTGTCAGGTTTCTCAAAGATCAGATCGTTGTAGATGTATGACATTATTTCTGAGGCCTCTGTTCTGTTCCATTGGTCTCTATATATATCTGTTTTGGTACCAGTACCATGCTATTTTGGTTACTGTAGCCTTGTAGTATAGTTTGAAGTCAGGTAGTGTGATGCCTCCAGCTTTGTGTTTTTTTTTTTTTTTTTTTTTTTTTTTGCTTAGGATTGTCTTGGCTATATGGGCTATTTTTGGTTCCATATGAAATTTAAAGTAGTTTTTTCTAATTCTGTGAAGAAAGTTAATGGTAGCTTGATGGGGATAGCATTCAATCTATAAATTACTTTGGGCAGTATGGCCATTTTCACAATATTGATTCTTTCTATCCACAAGCATGGAATGTTTTTCCATTTGTTTGTGTCCTTTCTTATTTCCTTGAGCAGTGGTTTGTAGTTCTCCTTGAAGAGGTCCTTCACATCCCTTGTGAGTTGTATTCCTAGGTATTTTATTCTCTTTATAGTAATTGTGAATGGGAGTTCACTCATGATTTGGCTCTCTGTTTGCCTATTATTGGTGTATAGAAATGCTTGTGATTTTTGCACATTGATTTTGTATCCTGAGACTTTGCTGAAGTTGCTTATCAGCTTAAGGAGACTTGGGGCTGAGACAATGCAGTTTTCTAAGTATACAATCACGTCATCTGCAAACAAAGATAATTTGACTTCCTCTCTTCCTGTTTGAATACCTTTTATTTCTTTCTCTTGCCTGATTGCCCTGGCCAGAACTTCCAATACTATGATCAGAGTGAACAGGCAGCTGACAGAGTGGGAGAAAATTTTTGCAATCTCTCCATCTGACAAAGGGCTAATATCTACAGTCTACAAGGAACTTAAACAAATTTACAAGAAAAGAACAAACCACCTCATCAAAAAGTGGGTGAAGGATATGAACAGACACTGCTCAAAAGAAGACATTTATGCAGCCAACAAACTTATGAAAAAAAGCTCATCATCACTGGTCATTAGAGAACTGCAAATCAACCACAATGAGATACCATCTCACGTCAGTTAGAATGGCAATCACTAAAAAGTCAGGAAACAACAGATGCTGGACAGGATGTGGAGAAAAAAGAATGCTTTTCCACTGTTGGTGGGAGTGTCAATTAGTTCAACCATTGTGGAAGACAGTGTGGTGATTCCTCAAGAATCTAGAACCAGAAATACCATTTAACCCAGCGAGCCCATTACTGGGCATATACCCACACTATATGTATAAACACACATACACACACACACACACACACACACGTATGTGTATGTATATATACACAGTGGCTTGTTCCTATAATCTCATATATATACATATATATGTGTATATATGTGTGTGTGTATATATATATATATTTATGAGACTCCAGTCTGGGCAACATAACAAGACTCTTATGTTTATTTAAAAAAAAAAAATCATGCAGGCTGGGCGCGGTGACTCACGCCTGTAATCACAGCACTTTGGGAGGCCGAGGCGGGTGGATCACTTGAGGTCAGGAGTTCGAGACCAGCCTGGCCAACATGGTGAAACCTCATCTCTACAAAAATACAAAAAAAATTAGCCAAGTGAGGTGGCACACGTGTGTAATCCCAGCTACTCAGGAGGCTGAGACAGGAGAATCACTTGAACCCAGGAGGCAGAGGTTGCAGTGAGCCGAGATCGTGCCATTGTACTCCAGCCTGGGTGACAGAGTAAGACTTCATCTCAAAAAAAAAAAAAAAAATGCATACTTTTGTACATGCTTTAGACCTTGTAGGAAAAAAAGTGTAAGACTTTGATGCTTTATTACAGAGACTCTCATGATTTGTTACAAAGCAGTTCTTTAGAAACATACTTGGAGGCTATACTAAAATTATTAATTATACTATTTGTAGGCAACTAATGAATTAAGAAATCTTATTTCCCGTCTTATGTGCTTAACATATATTTATCAAATGCAAAGAATAGAATTTATCAAAATTTGATACAAGTGAACCTCAGTATAAAATAGCCATAATCCTAACAGAATCATATCAGACTGACAGAAAATGGCATCATTAGCAGAATCAATATAATGAGCAGACAGTGTCAAAGAACATGATTTCTGGACAAATGAACCAGGAGTAGCTAGAACACAGTATACAGCAGTCCCCCTTATGTGCTGTATGTTTAGAAAACACATATTCAACATGATGTTCCTCTTCTCTCACACCGCAACAACAATCATCAACACAGAAGATTTCTGTGACCAAATACGTATTTTTCCCCAGCAACAAGCAAACAATCAATTCCGATGGGTGCCCTCTAATTCTGACACTATCTACTTGGGGATTGTGTCAGATCCCACAGGTTGAGGGCTCAGTACCACAAGGCTATTCCCCCACAGCAGTTACAAGTCTGGGCCTCCAGAACTTCTAATCAACTTCCAGTTGGACTTCAAGTTGGGTTTCCCAGGACCCCCTCTTTGGTTTGATTAATTTACTAGAGTGGCTCAGAGAACTCGTGGAAACACATTTACCGGTTTCTTATAAAGAATATTAAAGGATACAGATAAAGAGATGCATAGTGCAAGATATGGGGGGAAAGTAACATGCTTCCATGTCCTCCCAGGGCACTCACCCTCTGGGAACATCCATTTATTCTCCGTACGCCTTCATGTATTGGAGAGCATCCAGGTAGCTGAACACAGCTACCTGGATGCTCTCCAAATCCAATCCTTTTGGGATTTTATGAAAGCTTCATTACATAGGCATGACTGATTAATTGAACATTCAGCCCCTCTCACATCCCAGGAGGTGAGGGGTGGGGCTGGAAGTCCCAACCCTCTAATCACACCCTGATCTTTCTGATGATGGGCCACACCCTGAAGCCATCTGGAGGCTGCCTGCCAGGAGTCAATCATTAGCATACAAATGACATCATGTTGGAAATTCTGAGGATTTTAGGAGTTGTATGACAGAAAATGGTGTTGAAGACCAAATATATATTTCATAATATGACATTGGTGGTTTTACTGACTGCAGATTCAGTTACCCATGGTCAACCATGGTCCAAAAATAAAATTCCAGATGTATATACATCATAAGTTTTAAATTGCATACGATTTTGAGTAGTGTGACAAAATTTGAGCCATTAAGCCATTACATCCCAGTCTGCCCAAGATGTGAATCATCCCTTTGTCAAGTGCATACACATTATATATGATATCTGCTCATTAGTCATTGACATAATCTGTTCCTCACATCCAACCAACAATATCATCATGGCTCACGGATCCAAGATCACCTGAAGCAGATGATCTTCTTTCTGACATATAGTCAAATAGAAGGTCAATAGTAGCCTAAGACTACATGGCAATGCCTACTGCATTCACCTCACTTATCACATAGCCATTTTATCATCTCACATCAGTGCAGAAAGTAGGGTGACTATAGTACATGATATTCTGTGAGCTCACAGTCACATAACTTTTATTACAGTATACTGTTACATTGATCTACTTTACCATTAGCTATTGTTACTGTGCCTAATTTATGCATTAAATTTTATTATAGATAGGTATGTATAGGAAAAATTATTGCACACATAGAGTTCAGCACTATTCATGTTTTCAGGCATTCACTAAGGGTCTTGAAATGTATCCCCCATGTATAAGAGGAAATTACTGTACTTATTTTGTTGAAACACAACAGTTTCTCCACCTCTTCAGATTAAAATGTTTACTGTAGGATACAGCACTCTAATTCAAAAAATCTAGGTCTATGAAAACTGTACTCTATTCTATGGCAAAACACAGGGTACAGACCAGGGTCAAGGATCCCTGCAAAGACTTTTCAGCTGCCAGTGCACAAGAGCCTAAGAGAGATCAGTGTCCTTACTCTCACTAATCCTCTCCTAGGGAAGATTCTGGTAAGTTTGCTTAGTTCTAGCTATTCATTCACCCTATGTAGGGCACAAACAATGCTGAAATTCAGCTTTCATTTTAGCTCCTATAAAAAAACACACACAGAAAAGATCACTCCCTTAAAAGCTTATCCAATCTGAGTCTTATCTGCTTGTCAGAGAGAAGCTTATAAAGAAACACTGGAAAGGTATGGCAAGTTGCCAGGGAGTATGTACTACCTAATATAAAAAATATACATAAAAGAACCATAAACTCACTGGAGCTACCAAGATGTGCCAACAGTTGTCCCACCACCTACTGGGCAAACAACAACAACAAATCTACGTCACTTTACGTAAACAAAATAGTATGACTCTCTTGGCATTTTTCATGATGGAGAACCTAGTTATAAGTGAGCCATGTTATAATAATATAGACTGTTTTCAAACTGATCCCTCAAAGAAAGAAGGTGAATAAGAAACATATTTATATGCCTATAGTATTCACTAGCTGGTCTTATTTCCAACTGCAAGGTAAATAGGAAAGACTTTCTGACTCCAGTTTTATAAAGCACAACCTCTTGAGATTGTCCCTTTCCACTGCTAGTCTATCTGGACCCATCTCACAGAGAAGGATGATCCAGTTAGTCTGTGTAGTACACAGCATGAAGTCATTTTCCTCAACCCTCCCCATTATGTGGCAAATGTCTATATAAATCATGCTTTTTCAACATGTAAAGCATATGCCATTAGATCCTACATAAATAAGCAACTAAAAGCAAAAAAGCACAATGGATAGCTTAATTGAATACATTCAATTATCTTGGAAATTTATGTTTTTTAATATTGAAAAAGATACCCACAATATTGTCCTCAATATATGACTATGCTGGACATATCAAAACTACGGAGACAGCAGAAGAAATATTAGTAGTCAGGGGTTCATTGGGAGGGAGAAATAAAAAAAGAGAGAGAGGAATTTCAGGGCAATGAAAGTATTCTAAGATGCTACAATGGTGGGTACATTTATTATACATTTGTCCAACCTTATAGAATGTACAATACCAAGAGTGAACTTAAATATAAACTATGGACTTTGGGTGATTATTATGATGCATCAATGTGAGATTCTCAGTTGTAACAAATGTACCACTCAGGTGGGAGATATTGATAATGGGGGGAGCTATGCATGTGTGGGGGGATGGGGTATATGAAAAATCTAGGTTCTTTTCAATATTGCTGAGAATATAAAACTGCTCTTAAAGTTATTAATTTTTTAAAAAGATTGTCACTGAATCTTCTATTACCATATATTATAGCAAGATGTACTCAATTTGAAACACAATATGAATATTCTCTCCAGAATTATAGTATATAAAAGTACATAAAGCAAATAACTTAACTGTATTAATACGCAAGAAAATAACTGATAAATGATTGATTTTTTAAATTTCATAATTTTAAACAGAAATTTAACAAAATATAAAACAAAACTGAACCATCTATATAATTAAAATGAAACAAATTTTTTATTTTAATTTTAAATCAGAAATCATTACTTATTTTATCTAACCATTTTACTGAAAGGTTAATCAAATAAGAACAGATTATAATTACCTAATATTGCCATAGTAACTTATGTATAGAAACCTGTTAAATATTCACCAAAATTCCAAAATCTAACAGCACAGAAACTTAACATTTCATAATAAGTTGCAACTGACGCAAATGAAATAAGCACCATGCTATATCACCACGTTATTCACTATTAAATAGAATTTTTAAGACACTAAAATTAAGTTGGGGCTGTAACTGCTGTGAAGAAAATAATTCATATAACAGTCATAAGACTGTCATTCTTAGAAAGGCTTACATGCAAAACTGGCCCTTCGCTGGTGTTTGGAAATTTGCATTTTAAAGGTTTGTCACCATTTCCTGAGAAAAGTAGCTCACTGTACCTAAACTGTTTGCATAAACAATGTGGCTGACTCTGAACAGCTGCTTTTCTTCTGGAAGTGTGGAATTTGTGTGTGTGTGAGAGAGAATGCCTATGCAACCAGCTTCCATAAAAACCTTGGACACTGTGTAAGTCTCTAGTCAGACTCACACTGGTAGACAACACTGCCCATGTGCTGTCAAAATTCGTAGCTGCAAGAATTCAGCACATCCTGGTGACGCCACAGGAGAGGGCTCCCGGAAGCTTGTGCCCGGCTCCCCAGGACTTGCCACATGCCCCTTTGCCCTGAGCCAATTTTCACTTTGTATTCTTTCACTGTAACAAATCAAAGCCCAGAGTAGGACTGTTTGCTGAGTCCTTCCAAGTGAATCACCAAACACAGAGGTGGTCTTGGGAAACCCTCACATAATGGCTTATATGAAATTAGTTTTCTTTAAGGTGATGTGACCTGTGACTACAATCAGAAGGCTGTTTATAGAATACCTTTCCCTAATCTGTTTTCCTTAACAGTTGCCCTTGAGATTCCTGTATTTCCACATGAATAAATCCATAAAGGAATAGAAATAAGTATGCCAAAAAATAATGAAAAACAAGCAGCAATCCTATTATAACCAGAATAAAAAATTGAGAATATGGATGATTAAAAATATATCCCATAGTATGAAAGCTTCTAGAAGAGAAACAAAAAGATCGTAGTCAATTGTCTTCAACTCAGCAAGATTTCTTTTATAATAATTGGGGATCAGGCCAGGTGCAATGACACGCACCTGTAGTCCCAACTACTCCAACGGCTGAGGCAGGAAGATTGCTTGAGATCAAAAGTTCGAGGCTGCAGTGGAGATTGTGCCTGTGAATAACCATTGCACTCCAGCCCAGGAAACAGAGTGAGACCCTGTCTCTAAAATGTATTAGTAGGCCAGGCGCGGTGGCTCACGCCTGTAATCCCACCACTTTGGGAGGCCGAGGCAGGCGGATGACGAGGTCAGGAGCTCAAGACCATCCTGACTAACACGGTAAAACCTCGTCTCTACTAAAAATACAAAAATTAGCCTGGCGTGGTGGCACACACCTGTAGTCTCAGCTACTTGGGAGGCTGAGGCAGGAGAATTGATTGAACCCGGGAGGCGGAGGTTGCAGTGAGCCGAGATGACACCACTGCACTCCAGCCTGGGTGACAGAGTGAGACTCAGTCTCAAAAAAAAAAAAAAAAAAAAAAATTAGTAAAAACATACATAAAATAATTTGCATCTTTCAGGTCACTGTGATAATTATAGAAATATATGTAGCCATTGGATAGAGTATAATACTGTACTACCAATCATAGAGCTCATTTAACTTGTTTCTAATCTTTTTTCTTAACTTCTTACAAAACTAAATATATCTATTAAAACTAAAAATCATCTGTTAAAGATGTTTTTGACAGAACAGGTCAAAAAGTCAAGAACTGCATTGAAAATGTAGGATGAGTTATCCACTTCTCCTCCCAAACAGTGGGTTTTTATTATTAAGGGCCAATAGGACTTTAAACTCATTTTGGGGAATAAAGGAAGTTATGGACCAGCACGATGGCTCGTGACTATAATTCCAGCACTTTGGGAGGCTGAGACAGGAGAATCTCTTGAAGCCAAAAGTTTGAGACTGGCCTGGCCAACAGAGAGAGACCCTTGTCTCTAAAAATTAAAAAAGTCAGCTGCGTGTGGTGGCATATGCTTGTAGCAGTCTCAGCGACTTAGGAGGCTGAGGTAGGAGGATCACTTGAACTCAGAAGTTTGAGGCTGCAGTGAGCTATGATCACACTATTGCACTCCAGCCTGGGAAACAGCAAAAGACTCAATTTCAAGAAAAAAAAAATCCAGGAAAGTTTTATGTAGATGGTTAAAAACGCGGTAATCCAACTGACCAAATAGTACCAATATTTGAAGAAATATAATATCAGAAAAGTGTTTTACATTAAAACTATGTCAAGTTTGAAAATTTGTCTTAATTTAAAAATTTAAAAGAAACTTAAAATCTTAAAGGGCCATCATCACTTACACTGTCATTGTGCTAAAGATATAAAGATGTTTAGCATTAAAGATTAATAGAATACCAGATATACTTTAGAATAGGTAGCTAATTCTCTTAAAAGAAAATCATATGTAGTTGTCAAAAATACCTGTTGAAAATGTGTTCTAACAATATTTTCTTTAGGGATGAAATTCAAAAGAAAACAGTAAAAGCAGAGATATTAGAAGAGGTCATGAAAAGGGAATTGCACTAAAACAAAGTGTCCCAGAACACAGAGACTTGCTGTACTTAGCATATCACCTTATATTTTTCTCCATGACATTATATAAAAGATGTCAGCTTCTCCAAACTGCTCGTCTGTAGACTACTTCTGATTGAAACTTGAAACTCACTAAATGCGGCTGTGTTATGATTCCATGTTGGAGGGAGTCGGGATGTATGTGCTTTGGACAAGCTGGTTCCAGTTACTGCTGCCAGACTTTTGTTTCAGAATGCATCCAGAAGAACTTATCAGGGATTTCAGTACAAACTAAGTATTTCCACAAGGAGCAGATAAGAAGACCACAGTTTTTCTCACACATTACCCTTAGGTTTTGACAATTCTGTAAAACTGTGGGCACACGTTCTCAGAAGTCAAGACCATTTTCCCTGACCCTGTGCACGTAGCTTCTGCAGTTACAAAAGAGTTACGCAGGATCTTGGTAGATTTCTTCCTGCATATTTGGACACCAGACATACCAATCACATCAATAGCCCACATTACACCTCAAAAATGGTTCTTTTGAAAAGAGTACCGCCAAAGAGCTTTTAAAAGTTAAATCTAATTGGCTTTTTAGTAATCTTACTTGTTAGAATTGATGCTCCCTCCTTAAAATTCTCACATTTTTTATTTTTGCAATATCACTTCCTCTGACTCCTCTCCTACTTTTCTCTAGCCACTGCTCATTCTCCTTTACCAACTCTTTTTTTCCTGGGGGCGGGGGGTGGAAATGTTGACATTCCCAGGGTTTTGTCACTGGATGCCTTCTCATTCTACATCTGCATCATGGACAGCTCATTGAGATCGATGACTCTGCCTAATAATTGTAATAACATCATTCTACGTCTGCATCTCCAACCTCAGAGTTGTAGGGAAGGGAAGTTATTCTTCCCTGTTGACCAGCTGTACTTCTCCATTCAGTGAACACATCCTACTCCTTTCTCATGTGCAGTATAAAGGCCAGTACGCAACCTGGAAACCTATGAATGATCCAAGATTTCTCTCTCCCCACTAATGTTTTACATTCAATGTTCACTAAATCATATTAACTGTACCTCTTTTCTGCTTCTGTTTTATATATCTACTGCCACCAAATAAGTATGTTTATATTTCCTAGATCAACATGGCCTCTTCACTGATGGCTTTCATGGGAAAAAAATTCCCTACCAACTATTACTGTTTTTTTATAAATAAAAAATTAAGCAAAACAAACAAGGCATAAGGGCAAGATAAAGACCAACATTTTAAAATGAGTAAATGCAACTTATTTACTTATTTTACCACGGATGGGTGAATACCTCACACTATACTGATAGCAGTTCAAAGACTGAACTACAAGGAAACCACAGCTTTACTGCAAAAGCTTCCTTTCTCTAGCTTACTTTCTTGTACTCAGAATACAATATATAATATATATAACATACCAAATATGTATTTTCAACAGCATGGGGATTGGCAGCACTAAATCCCATGTTGTTCAAGGGTTAACTGTAGTTATTGTTCATTTACTAACTGCAAAGAATTTATTTTACAAATTAAATAGAAGTTCTAATTATATAAAAAGTCTAATTCATTATAATGTGACTATAAAGAAAACATACAACATAATAATTTAAAAATTTGTGTTCTTATTTACACAAAAAGATCATCTAAAATATTAGGAACCATAATTAAATAATAATTTTGTCAAACAATGTTATTTGAGATTATAAATTACATACAATTAACTTTTTAAATAATTATGAAATCTAGACTAGTAAGAAAGTATTTTTCAAATGTGTGCAATTTAAACAGTGATTTTTTAAACTGCTTTTTTGTAATCAAAACATCCTTATTCTTTTTCATCTATGGTAGTACCATCAAGAGTAATTCACTATCAGAAATCTACCTGGATTGCTATTTATAGAAAGCTCTTTAGATTTCTTTTCTTCTTTGTATTCAGGAAATAGTATGATAATGCTATGCATAAAAATTAATAAATGAAATTAATATTTTAATACTATTATCAAAAACACTTACCAAATATACTAAATTATTAGAGTATTTTAAACAATATCAAGACGTTAATTATCCTATACACTTCTCTTCTGTAAGCTCTACAAACTTCTTAGTACCTTTCTAATTAAATAATAAAAACAGGTGAAGTACTCATGAAGTGAAGGCAGTATAGCTCAGCAAACTGTCTCACATCAGCTTGACATAATGGAAAGTCACCTTCCTGGCTCTTACTGGTAAGTCCTGGTTCTATAGCCAACAGGTATTTGCTCTTAAACGAGTTACTTCTCTTAGGCACAAAAAATACAAAAATTAGCCGGGTGTGGTGGTGCGCGCCTATAATCCCAGCTACTCTGGAGGCTGAGGCAGGACAATCGCTTCTTCTAGATTTTACTGCCTTCTTTCACTAGGTTGTTATACAGGTTTAATGAAGTAGCATTTTTAACATTCACAAAGAAATAGTAAAGCAGTAGAATTTGTTCTTGAACTTTATTGCTAAAACTATTTTGAAATCCCAAATCAAACCCAATGTGTATTTTTTCATAGGTTCTAATATTCAAATACTTCAGTTTAAGAAAAATGTTGTTAAGTCCAAATTTTGCTTATTGTTGTATTATTTGTGGCTTATAATTCAGGGCATCTCAACTATTTCATAATTTGTAAATAAATTTATTTATGAATACATTATTTCATTAAAATAGGTAACACGATTGTTCATTATTATTGAGCTCATCAAATTCCAAGGGCAGAAAACTAACATGTCAAGATCTGGCTTGGGCTACCACTGTTACTTCTCTACAGACTCTAACTGAACCAGCAGATGTTTGCTAGAATGATGGTTAATCTCCATCAGTGACATTATCTCCAACTGACATGGAACACAAAACCCAACTTTCATTTTTTTTAAGTTCCATGAAGTAGATGAAAGTTGACATTTTCTCATTTCCAAGATACATACTAACAAAATATTTACACGACACCCCATGTGTTACTTATCTCCATTCTCAGTTTATAGATCACCTTACACAAACGTTTCTGTAGTGAAAAATCACAATTCTAATATAATGTGCCACCCATTTTGTTTTGATTCAAACTATGACTTAGCTAGCCAGCAGTCAAGTGACCTTCCCGTGACTGCAAAATATGAAATGTTTCACCATGCTAATTTTCTCCATATTGTTCCAATTTTAGTATTTGTGCTGCCAAAGCAAGCACAAAGCCTTACTTTTACATATAAATGCTGATAAGTCATGGATGAAGGGTTAGCTCTGTTAAATCTAACTAACCAACTTGAGACTCAGATAATTCTAATGAATGGCTTCCTGTGAGGTAGAAATTGAAAATATTTTAAAAACGAGATAGTGATGCAAGCAGCATGAGAGATATTCATTATTACAGAAAACAGATCACTTGAGGGGCCAACCACAAGTTGATGCCTCCTACTCTAAGGAAGGATGGCATAGAAGCTTCCACTACCTGAGAAAAGCTCTTACACTGTTTATTTAAAAAGTCTCAGG
Organism: Pongo pygmaeus; assembly: GCF_028885625.2. Lineage (NCBI taxonomy): Eukaryota > Metazoa > Chordata > Mammalia > Primates > Hominidae > Pongo > Pongo pygmaeus. The sequence continues at coordinate 41,757,346 of NC_072385.2, read as the reverse complement.
GTACAGATCTGGTAGCAATAAAAATAAAAACTGTAATCTCTTTCTACAATGTTATCTGAATATCTCTGATGGTTTAGAACTATCCCAACTAATGTTTGCTCTAAAGAGAAAGCAAACAAACAAACAAAAAAAGGGACCCCAAAAATAACTCACCATGAAGGTCTAGAAGCCCAGGTTAAAATGTGGGCTCTACATCAGGTTTTGAGTGTGGGTGAAAGTGTCAATTTGCTCAGTATGTATGTTGATAAAGTTAGAATATCCAGCTAACAGAGCAAGGTTCTGCTGTTTTGGAAACAATGGCTGAGCATATAATAATGTGCATGTGCACTAAAAAAAAGTAGTTGTAACTTTGAAGCCCTTTTATGGATCAACATGAAGACTGAGGGATCTCAAACAGAAAGGGCATCCTGGCGGCAAAAGTTAATAATTACCAGACTGCAAGAGTACTTTCAATGGCAAGAAAGCAGCAACAGAATCAATGAAAACAAAGCAATGATTACAATGTCCTTTCCCCTTCTCCTTCTGACTTATAGACACTGATTGTCTTCCTTGGACTTAGGGAACCCCTTAGGTTCTTGAAAAATTCAAGGATCAGGCTATAGTAGATGGTCCCCAGTAAACAGCACAAGATTTTTTGATAAACTGGACATTTTAAGACCCAAGTAACTAATTAGAAAAATCAAAGATGTGAAACTACTTTATCCTATGCATAGGGGTTATACTTGAAATAAAATGAACAACATTGGAATCCCTAAGGAGAAAAGTCCTAAAGGTTTCAATATCAAGAATCCTGCACCTACTGCTACTTATCTAGTCTTTTGCTTGATTTCTGGCTGACGAAGTTGCAGAACTCTTGAAAACTTAAAAATTTGAAAACTTGCCACTTGAAAACTACCTGAACCAAACTATGAAATCTCACCCGATATATAAGATGCAATTGTTACAATTATTTTAAACTTCAATTTAGTGTTCACTAGCCTTTTTATGTAAAGACTTACATTTTATTCTTAGCCTCAATTGCATAATCTTCTGCAGTCTTTCCATATGCATCTCGAGAAAACACATCAATATTGTGCTGCAGAAGAAGAATGACTATATCTTTTTCTCCAAGATTAACAGCAAGTATGAGGGCTGATCTAAAATAACAGAGAGGTAATTAAAAACTTTAATGACATTTTAAAAGCTAAGTTTATATACTTTATCAAACATGTTGCCTGTCCATGTAGAATTAACCCAATTACCTGTGCTAATAAACAAGCATCTTGCGTGCTCAAGGGTTTATCTTTGTAAATTACCACAAAGGTTAAAAGCAAGGAACAAAAAGGAAGCCTCTTGTCCTACTGTGGTATGACATAAAGTTGCTAACTTAAAGTCCTTTGATGGGCAAGAAACTATGCTCAGGCCACCTATCTACAGTAGGCAAATTTAAGTGAAGAATTATTCATTTCTTCCCTAGTCTGATATCATATATTGTAATGCAAAATCAGCTAAGGGGTCAGATAAGAGCTATCTACAGGCTTAAAACAATATTAATAGGAATGCTAATGGTAGTAGTCGTAGCTTCAGTTAATGATGATGATAAGCATGTGCTAGGCGTTTAATTAAACACTATATATATATATTTGCTTCTGTCACAGCATTTAGCATGGCGTGTTTCAAGGGTTTTATTGTTTCCCACCTCCATATACATGGAGGGTAAAATATCCCAATAATTAAAAGTTAGTCTTCTTATTAATGTAACATTTCTGACTTGAGTGACTGCTACCACTCTAAAATGACACTCAGGTTTAAAAACAACACAACAAGAACTAAGGTCTGTACCTGTTAAATGAATCAACTGCATTTACATTTGTATTTTTCTTTAATAAAAATCCCACCATGTTCAGTTTTGCTTGACTCACAGCAAGTAAAAGTGGTTGATATTCATACTGTAAAACAACAGCAACAATTTATAATCACATAATTACATATTTATCAACTGAACTGAAAACCTTATGTAAGATCCTGTGAGCTTAAATATATACAACTGAAAGGACATAAGAGGTAGTCCCTTTCTCTTCACTCCTCGGTGCTCTTCTACGTTCTGCTCCTTCCCCAGGAAACAACCTCCTCTGCCTCACCACAAGAACTCTGGTCATCTCCAAAACTCACTTCAAACATTTCCCAGTTCCAAGAATCTTTGCTTCTGTCACAGCATTTAGCATGGCATGTTTCAAGGGTTTTATTGTTTCCCACCTGAACCAAGAGCTTCCTGAGGGCAGCAGCTGTATTTTTTTTCTCTATGTCCTCAAACTCTAAGACACAGTAATAAATGTTTCAGGTATTTTTATTAATGATCTAAATTATTATCTATAGAGCAGTGTTTCTTAAACTATTAATATATTCCAAAGGATATTTACCTTACCAGAAGTTGAACATTATACCCCAAAAGAAAGACTCCATGATCACCCATGTTTGAAAAATGTTACAAAACTGTGCATTATGTGTCTAGTATTTGAGAAATCTTTTGAACTTCACCTAATCCCTATTTGTAAATACTTATTATAGAGAATATTAACATTTGAGAAATGAGAGTTTCAGGGATACAGTTGTGAGAGCTTACGAGTAAAGGTGGAGGTTTCCTCTGGGTGATACACACTTGCCTGATTCTCTTCTATCGATGGTGTCAGAATCTCAGATGACAATGTCAGGTGCTCCTGTTCCAGGAGCCTCTTGTTCCAGGAGCACCTGACATTGTCATCTGAGATTCTGACACGATTGACAGTTCATTTGAAGCCTATCTCTTTTTAATTCGGAGAGCCGGGCTCTGAATTAATAGAGATAGGCTTCAAATGAACTTTCACTGCTTATTATTAAATAGTCCACGGGTTTTATCTAGTAATATTTTTATCTTCGCTGTCAGAAAGCTCTGTATGAAATCTTACTCTCAATTACAATCTTAGGACCCTGGTGCAAATGTTGATGCAATGATAATCTTAGGACCCTGGTACATAACTCCTTTAAAAATTTATTTGTATTCTAGTTTCCAGATTGTTACTTAAAATTTCTTTTATTTTAGGTAAAATATGAATCAGAAATAAAAATACAATGGCTTACCAATTAATGCTCTAATAATGACCTGTATGAATTATTTATAGCATAATAAAAGCCACTAAATTACTTGCTTTTTTTGAGACAGAGTCTTGCTCTGTCACCCAGGCTGGAGAGCAGTGGCGCAATCTCGGCTCACTGCAACCTCTGCCTCCCGAGTTCAAGTGATTCTCCTGCCTCAGCCTCCCAAGTAGCTGGGACTACAGGCACATGCCACCATGCCTGGCTAATTTTTTGTATTTTTAATAGAGACGGGGTTTCACCATGTTAGTCAGGATGGTCTCGATCTCCTGACCTCGTGATCTGCCCGCCTCGGCCTCTCAAAGTGCTGGGATTACAGGCGTGAGCCACTATGCCCAGCCAATTACTTGCATTTTTAGGAGACAATGCTGAAGAGAAAGATATAATGTTGTCTGCAATATGCATAACCTATGCAACTATAGAATCATTCACCTCAAAAAGCTTACATGCATTCTAATGGGAAGATGATTATGGTATATATAAAGAAAAATAGTTTATAAAACCCCACCATTTAAATTCAAAATTCAACCCCATTACTAAGGGATTTATATAAAATATGGACTCTATACTTAAATAAATATAAAATGTCTTGAAAACCTTGAAATATTTACTAAAATATACTATAAAACAGGACTTGTAAAGTCATCCCTACAGAGGCAAGGGAGATGACCTGAGGAAGTGAAGTACCTAGGTAGGCACAGTAGCAAAATGGAGACCACGTGCCTCATAGAAAGGGGCAAACTCTGCACAGCATCCTAAACGTGAGAGGCTCAAGGGACACCAGATCGGATTCCTGAAGAGAAGCCTGGAATCCAGATCTGTGCATGAGTCTCCTAAACCTTACATGTTGACACAATTTATAGAGGCAACTAAACATCTCTATGGGCCACATTTACACTATAGACCTTGTATTTTTATATTTGCTATGGATATATCTCCAAGCGGTTGTGTATAAAGCCAGTATTTTCATGTAAAATACTTCTTTAGTTTCAGATTTTTTTCCCCCAAAATACGCCCAAGAATGCAAAAAAATTATTGAGTCATAGTACCCACTTTAAGCGCTTTTACAACATTCATTCATTTATAATTTACGTTTAATTTTCCCAGATTGTTAAGAACCACCGGATGGCTAAGTATAATATAAATTCCTCTATCTCAAAAACTTAAGAAATCTCTAGAAGAGTTGGATAGGTGCTGAAACCTCTTTTCCCATCTTATTGATAAGAAGGTAAAATTCAAATCCTGAACAGATCTTTCCATCAGAACGTGTCCTTCAGTTTCACAATCACAGAAAAACATACATGGCTCACAAACATGAAAAATGTTCAGTCTCTCATAACAGACAGAAATTCACTTCGCTGAGATACAATTTTTCACTCATCAGATCGGCAAAACTAAAAAACATGTGAAAAGATTGTGTAGGTGCAGCAGTGGAAAGCAGGCTCTCTGTCACATCTTGCTTGTAGGTGGGCATGTGCTCAATTCCTGCCAAGGGAATTATCTACCAAAACTGGACTGATTTGCTTTTGATCCAACAAACCACTTCTGCAGATCTAGAAGACACATACACATGTGAATCCGCAAAATGTTATGTACAAGATTTTTCACCGTGCCACTATTTGAAACAGATTGTCAACAACCTGTGTCTATAAATAGTTGACTGCTTAGATCAATTAGGGTACACGAAATATTACACAGTTGTAAAAAAAAGAATAAGAAAGAACTTTAGGTATTGGTAGAGATCTCCAGGGATATTGTTAGGCAAAAGAGCAGTGTATATACTGTTATATTTTATGTGTGGTAAAGGCAAAAAATGTATACAAACATGCAGACATTTAATATATTATAATAATGTAAATATTTATATTTCCAAAAAGAAACTAGAAAAACGGTTACATGTGACAGAGTAGGACAGCAGTCAGGTACAGGAGTTCTCGGTAAATACTGTTCTAAATCTTTTTTTAGTCATATAAACGTATTGCTTATTTTTAAAACTAAAAAAAAATTATAATTCTGAATTTTGAATGTCCCTCATGCCTTATAGCAGAGGGACAAATCCCTATTTCAGAACCTTTCTTCCAAAATATGTCTAGTAGGCTCGCCCAAGGTAAACATTTCATATTCTAACACCAACCACATTTCTCTAGTAAAATGACCTAAATACACGGTAATAGTAAAACATCCAGTTCATTAAAGCAAATTCATCTTTTGACTTACTAAGTCAAAATAGGACCAGGAATATCTGCTTTCCCTTTAAAAAAGGGGCGGGGGACGTCTGAAAGAAAATAATTTGCTGGCTAGGTTGAAGGCTACAGAAAAAGTCTTAGAGCAAATGGATTTTTGTTTTGACTGTATTTAACAATCTCGGTCTTCTGATCCCAAAGAACTGATAAAACGGACCAGTTTTACTTCCTGCACCTATGACTTAATTGTTTTAAATGCCTTTAAGTAACAGTCTGGGTAAATCATCTAAGTCATAAAACAAACGCGTGGGAACTTTAAAGAGTTAGTGATGTTAGCAGGTTGGCACACATCACTCAATAATGAGCAAAGCTATTTTTTCTTCAATTTTTTTTCTTAAAGTACACTGTATTCAAACTTTTAAAAAATAGCAGTGAGATTATGGATAGGAGAGCAACTTTAAATTCGTTCCCTACTGTAGTCGAATTGTTAAATACGTGACTTTGAAAACATCATAAAATCTAAACACAAGGTTCAGGATTTTTGTTAGGTTGAACTGTCAGGAGGGGATTCCTTACAAAGAATAAACGAGAGCTCTGAGGGCCTAACGAATTATCCAGATTGCTCCAAACGGCCACCGTGGCGCAGATGGGCGGACAAGCGCCGGGCCTCAGCGGAACCCAAGGTGCCGGAGCCCTCCCTCGCCGGCTCTCAAGCAGCCCACGGCCTTGCTGGGTGGGACACATTCCAAACCCAGGAAGGGGGCGAAGGGGGCAAAAGAAGGCAGGTCTGGGGCGGGCCGGGCCCGAACCCCAGGCGCCCCAGCCCCCTGGGCTTCCGCACCCCACCAGACGGACACTTACTGAAGGACATTTTCCGGGGTGTCCATGACCAGAGGACGCTGGCCGGCAGCGGCGAAACTTGAACCGCAAACGAGAAGCCGCCGCCGATTCGAATACCCCGCGCAGCCGCAGTCGGCTCGCCGAACGTTTCAGGGCGCCTGCCCATTGGTGGCGGCTGCAGAAGGGTGGCCAGTCACCGGGGCCGTTGCTCGGAGATCAAGTCCCGCCTCCCTCCCTTGAGCCAGTAGCTCCTCCCACTTCCCGTGGTTTTCGGTTGAACCGAAACCTGGCGGTTGCTGAGCGAGCGTGGGGTGTTTGGGATGCGGCGCGGCGAGGGGGAGCTGGCTTGGCTCGGGCGTAGGGAATTGATTTTTTTAGTTTTAGCTATCCAGGTTGTAACTGGTTTACATAATTACACGATTAAGCCATCATTGTAGGAAAGGCTTTGCAGGAGAAAAATGTCTTAACTGGAGGTCTTTGAGACAGAAAAACTCTGCCTCCCCTTGGGTCCTGAGAGTCGCGTTTCTTCTCCCCTTCGCTTAAATATGTAAACTAGAATCATTATGTCTGGTTCATGGAACGCAGGAAAAAAATCCGTGCGCAGGGTCGAGACTGTCGTGGCCTAAGCCGCTGCACCCGGGAGGCAGGTGGGGAGAAAAAACGGGACCTGCTGCCGGGGACCCCTCCCGCTTTCTGGCAGTTTTCTATTCAGCGTCCTCCGCTGTGAGAAAACATCCCAGATGCTGAAACCAATAGTCTTAGCCCAGAATCTCAAATGCCCTGGCAAAGAGGGAGTGACGACGGCCTGTGGAAAAACCTGAGAAGTTTTTGGCTTAGCGACTTCATGTAGAGGGGACGTGGAGGCGGGGAGGGCGTTCTAGGGTCGGCTACGTAATTATACGAGGCACTGGAAAGTAATGGGTTAGTGTCCTTGGAGTAGACCCCTGGGCTTTATTGAACTGATCTGAAAGGCTGGGCCCTGAGCCACACAGGGGACCTGTCAAACAGCTTCAAGCGGAAGATGGGGCTCACGGGACTGGACTCTCTCTACAGGCAGCTGTAATTAACATAAAAGCAGAAGAGTCTGGGTAGATTATAGAATGCCAGCTTTCAACATCTTTTGGGGGACAGGGCACTCTGGGAGACCAAGTTCTTAGACACCATAAAATCAAAAATAGACACCTCTTTGTAGAGGAGTCCAGATGTCTAAAGAGGAAATATGTAATACGCTGATGTTTTCTTTTGTTTTTTTTTTTTTTGAAAAGTTAAAATACTAAGTTTATAAAGTGAAAAAGTTATAGTAAGCTAAGGTTGACTTATTGAAAAAAATGTGCTTATACTATGGAATGAGACCACCACTTCTCCTGTTGTCCCTCCCAGCTTCTTCCCCACCTCCCCTTTTCCCTAGTTTATAAGACAGGAGAAAAGTGAGAAAGCAAAAAGTTAGAAAGAAACAGAAGTAAGATAAATACCTAGACGACCTTGGCGCCACCACCCGGCCCTGGTGGTTAAAATAATAATAATAATATTAACCCCTGACCAAAACTACTTGTGTTATCTGTAAATTCCAGACATTGTATGAGAAAGCACTGTAAAACTTTTTGTTCTGTTAGCTGATGCATGTAGCCCCCAGTCACGTTCCCCACGCTTGCTCGATCTATCACACCCTTTCACATGGACCCCTTCAAGTTGTAAGCCCTTAAAAGTGCTAGGAATGTCTTTTTTGGGGAGTTCGGCTTTTAAGATTCGAGTCTGCCAACGCTCCCGGCCGAATAAACTTCTTCCTTCTTTAATCCACTGTCAGGAGTTTTGTCTGTGGCTTGTCCTGCTACAATATGTATATCAACGGTTTCTTTGTTGGTGTCTGACACAGACACAGAACCACTGATGCCCAAGCCAGTGCTCTCTACACACAGAAGCCTCCAACCTCATCTTGAGAAATGGGGCCATGAGGCCACCCCAGACACCAAGGGCTCCATGGAGGCTGGGGGGTCCGTGGGACTGGGCACATCCCAGCGGGTCTTGGATCCTGGCCTTTCCCTTTCTTGATGCCAGGACCTACTGAGTGCTCGCAGGTGTGCAATGCTGGGCTGCGGGTGCTGCTTGTGTGGCAAGAAGCCTCGGGGTGCCTCCCTCCTTCTCACACCTTTCCCAGGAGGCATGAAACAGGGGGATTCATGATCAACCCTGGTGGCTGCTCATGTTGAGCTGGTGAAGCTCCCTCCCTGTTGTCTTCTGGAGACATGGAGGGCAGGGCTGGATCCCCTCAAATGAGCTTAAGTGGTACTGCAGACAAGAACGCGCTGCATGGCCCTCGGAATCCTGCATGTGGTAGCCTGACCGGCACCTCAGCCCCTCCCTCACTAAAGCAGCCTATGGAGGGCTCAGCCCAGTGGGCTCAGGGGCTGCTATGGAGAGGGTGTCTGTTCCCTGGAGGATGTTCTCAGGGCTCCTTCACTTGCCTTTAGGGATTTCCACCATGAATACAAAGGCCACAACAGATCAGGTCAGGCTCTTCAGCATCCTCATCCTCCTTGAGCTCACTAGGTTTTATTTCTTCTGCCTCTTCAGGGATTTTCTCTACTTTTCCTGCAGGTGCTAGGAGAGGACTTGTTGGTATACGCTGACGGTCGTCTGCACACTTGGACTCTTCCATATCTGCTCCAGAAGCTGGAGTGTCTCCGCCACTTGCAGAGTCTTTGTCATTATGGGTTTCAGAAAAGTTGTTGTCCTCAGAGCTTCCATTCTCCTGGTCTGCCCAGGTAGCCTTCAAATGCTGGGGAGCATCCTCAGCTGAGCCTTTGTTGCTGTCTTCCAGGGGCTCCTCTGTCGCTGATGTTTCTTAAGAGTGAGTTGGGAAAGAGTTAGCCTGGTCTTCTCTGCCCCCTGGTCTTTACTCCACGTCTCAAAAGTGTTTCAAGAGCCACTTGACAATACAGAATAAAGAGCTGTTCATGCTAGAAAGAGGTTGGGTGGATGTTTCTGCTTCCTTGGCCTCTTGAGTTAAATACCTAAGAAAACAAGGCTGGGCACAGTGGCTCACGCCTGTAATTCCAGCACTTTGGGAGGCCGAGGCGGACAGATCACCTGAGGCTAGGAGTTGGAGGCCAGCCTGGCCAACATAGTGAAACCTCGTCTCTACTAAAAATACAAAAATTAGCCAGGTCCTGTCTCTACTAAAAAATACAAAAATTAGCCGGGTGTGGTGGTGCGCGCCTATAATCCCAGCTACTCTGGAGGCTGAGGCAGGACAATCGCTTGAACCCAGGGAGGCGGAGGTTACAGTGAGCTGAGATCGCGCCATTGCACTCCAGCGACAGAGAGGGAGTCACTCCCAAAAAAAGAAAAAAGACATGCGCGGTGGCTCACGCCTGTAATCCCAGCACTTTGGGAGGCCGAGGCGGGTGGATCAAGAGGTCAGGGGTTTGAGGCCAGCCTGACCAACATAGTGAAACCCCGTCTCTACTAAAAATACAAAAAATAGCCGGGCGTGGCGGCACGCGCCTATAATCCCAGCTACTGAGGAGGCTGAGGCAGGAGAATCACTTGAACCCGAGAGGCAGAGGTTGCAGTGCGCTGATCGCAACACTTCACTCCAGCCTGAGCGACAGAGCGAGATTCTGTCTCAAAAAAAGAAAGAAAGAAGGAGAAAGAAAGAAAGAGAGAAAGAAAGAGAAAAGAGAAAAACAAAACACCAAAAACCTAAACAAAAATTTAGCTTGTGGAAATCCCGATGCTCACTGAGTCCAGAAATTTCTTCCAGTGTGTTGATGGCTTTGAATCTACCTGAGTCTCCAATTTGTGGGGTTTATTACTCAAAGGGTAATAAACTCTGAGGTCTTTAGATAAGTGCTAGATTCTGCTAACCATCACAGGAACTAGGACACTTTTGGTTCCATCAACTCAAGTTTTCATCTGCTTCTGATAGGGGCTCGATCAGTAATCAACAGGAAATGTTGATGGAGAAGCCATCATGAGCTAGGTGCAAATTATAACCTTGTCTAACTCAAACAGAGCCTGTCCTGAAGGACTTAGTGATTTTAGTCTTGGAAATGAGGACACAGAAATAAAGAATTGTTTAAAGGTGGTATATATGTATATTAAGAGCCAAATGAGTTCAGACTGTATCTGCTAGGCCAGCAGTCCCCAGCCTGTTTGACACCAGGGACAGGTTTCATGGAAGACAATTTTTCATGGTGGGGTGGGGGTGGGGGCAAGGGGTTGGGGTGAGCAGTGGGTGGGGTAGTTTCAGGATGAAAGTGTTCCATCTCAGATCATCAGGCATTAGATTCTCATAAGGAGCTCGCACCCTGGATCCCTCGCATGCGGCAAGTCCACAATAGGGTTTGCACTCCTGTGAGAATCTAATGCCCCGCTTATCTGACAGAAAGTTGAGCTCAGACGGTCACCCGCCAGTTACCTTCTGCTGTGCAGCCCAGTTCCTAACAGGCCATGAACAGGTACTAGCCCATGGCCTGGGATTGGGGACCCCCGTGCCAGGGGTATTCAGAGGAGGAAGAGGTCATGCGGACCTGTTGGTCAGACAAAGCTTCATAGGGAAGGTGGGGCTTGAATTGGGCCTTGAAGGGAGAGGGGATGGATATGGGTTTGGCAGAGCCTTGGGGAGGTCATTCCGTGTGTAAATCAAGATTTTAGAAGGAAATCACTCTTGAGGATTCATGAGCATTAGAGGTTCTTTTTTGAAAGACTGGTTTGCTATTTTGATGCTAACTCTTGAATGCTAGACTAAGAAGTTTGTACTTCATCACTTTAGTAATGGTCTTTTTGAAGCAAATAAGCATGTGATCATAAGGACCTCATGATAGTTACACTTAGTTCTACCCTGTTTTCTAAAAGCCATAGAGACTGTCTACCCTCCTTCACTTCTGTTACTAGGGGTTCCTCTCCCACCACGCTTGTTTATGGGTGAGGTGTTATAGATACTCTTCTACACTGCCCTTAAAAAAGGCACACTAACCCGTTGTCAAACTCCAATGCCAATCCCCACAGGTATATCCAGGAGTAATAGAAATAAAATACTAGCATTGTCAGCAGTAATTAGAAACCAACATTTTCCTAGGAATAATGTCCTGGCTTACTCAACGGCTTTCCTTTATTCTCACTTATGGCAGTCCCTCTCTGCCATTTTTCTTAGAGGAAGAATTAAAGTGATCTGCCTACACAATGTGTTCATCTGAATGTCCCTATTAGGCTAATTAACATAAAAATCTACAGAGTCTAAATCCTGAACCTGGTAGTGTTCAGGATTTACTGGAGACAGGGAGAGGGATGGGCAGAAAAGGCAGAGAAAAGTAATTTGCAGACTTCAAACTGGTGTTGCAGGCAGAGAGAATGGAAGATGAAGGAGGGAATCAGATCACATGGAAGGACAATTCTCAGAACACAATGATGTCCTTAATATATGGGAAAAAGAAAAGAATCCAAGATAATTTGAGAGCCTAGGAGAATTAATAGAAACAGGCCATTGGTGCTGGGAAGGCTGCTACTTTGGCTTTAGTATGTTGAGTTGGGAGGGTTACCAGGCCTTTTTTTTCTACACAATAGGCCCTGTAAAAGAACAGACAACTATGCTTCACAGGCTTCAGAAGCTTATTGAAAGAAGTTTCAGGTTCCACTTCCTAAGCCGAGAATGATTTTTTTTTTTCCTAAGAGCTTCACATTATCTCTACATGCCAGGGATAAATGAAGAACCTCTGAATATTTTGATACTTTGATAAAGAAAATCTGTAAACCTCAAAGAAATACACACTGGCAATTTATATATATCAATATAAGCAGAAAATACCAAAGGGCTGGCAAATGTGTTGCTCATTTTTAAAAAATTCACCAATTGGAAGCTCGTGCCACTGATAGCACTCCGATTTCTCTGTTCTCACCCTTGTCTTCTTTAATCTTCTTCCTCTGCCATTTTGTCTCAGGCCTGAGTTGAGAGTGCAGCAGTTGTCATAGAATATCTGAAAGTCTATTAAATGATGATTCTTGCTTCAGTAATTTGTCCCTCCCTCTTACTTTTGCTTTAGTGTTTCTGTTGCCTTATCTCCTCAAACCCACCCCAGAGTGTGAGAGGAGAGGTGTGCTTTTGTCTGGCTCAGAGCGGCATGTCCAGCTATGTCTAAATATACGCCTTTCTTGCATCTGATGCAGAAATGTGCAGCTGTTAAGTCTGTCTTCCTTTCCAACTCCAATTCCCCTTATAATTTTAATACTAAATGTCCATCTGTCTAAAAATGACTCTGATAAATTTCTCTATTATAAAGGCCAATAGATAAAGTATCTTCATTTGTATATGGGCTTTCAATGTCTTGTGATTCCAACATCATAATTCCAAACTTAATGGAGAAGGAAAATCAGGCCACACCAGTGTATCCAAGATCCAACCGTGATTTTCCTAAGAAGCAGTAAATGGGGCAAATGACCTAAACTCTCAATCTGGATATCAGCTTCCTGATCTGTGAAATGAATGAAGAAACCTGTCCCTTTGTCTTCGTAATGGTCCTTTGTCTTCCACCATCCAGTAACCTCATAAGATTTTCCACTTAATTCCTAACATATCTTGGATTGCCACATAATATCAAAGTTAGTGCTGTGTTTCACAAAGGAAAATGATTTTCTCTAGGTTCTGCAGATTTGATCTAAGCAAATAATCACAGATACTTGTATCTCTTCTTTTCCCTGAGAAATTTAGAGACATTCAAAGTAGTAGTACTAGATGTGTGGCTAGCACATAGTGCCCTGAAACATTATATAAGGTTGGTGATTTACAATTAGAATAGTTTCAGAAAACAAAGGAGTGATTTAGGAGACTATAGAATATTAAGAATAAAGTCGACATGCAGAAAAGGAGATGTATAGCTCCATCTTAGACATTTTTCATCTGTGTGTGTGTTGTGATTTTGGAGGATACCTATGAAACCAAAGCCCTGAGTCTACCCTGTATCACTGCAGACTGGGAGGAAAGATGGAGGGGAGATAGGGGAATGGGAATCCAACTCCCTCAAGAAACCTCCCCTGTCATCTTTGATAGATTGTGCAGTTCAGCACATCATCCTGGTATTTATATGAAGGGCTCAAGTGATCCCTAAATGTTAATTCCATTTTAGGTGTGGTAGTTGTATTAGTCCATTCTCGTACTGCTACAAAGAAATACGTGAGACTGGGCAATTTATAAAGAAGAGGTTTAATTGGCTCATGGTTCTGCAGGCCGTATAGGAAGCAGAGTGGCTTCTGCTTCTGGGGGGCCCTCAGGAAACTTACAATCATGGTGGAAACTGAAGAGACAGCAGGCATGTCTTAATGGCTGGAGCAGGAGGAAGAGAATGACAAGAGGGGTGGTGCTACACACTTTCAAACAACCAGATCTCATAAGAACTGTATCATGAGAACAGCACCAAGGGGATGGTGCTAAACCATTCATGAAGGATCCATCCCCACGATCCCATCACCTCCCACCAGGTCCCACCTCCAACACTGGGGATTACAATTTGACATGAGATCTGGGTGGGAACACAGATGCAAACCATATCAGTAATAGAGACCAGAGGCCATATTTCTTTCCCTTTCCTATTGGAGGCAATTTGATTGTTCAGAAGCTAAGCCTTGAATCCTGAGCACTGATATATGGCTGCTTGTATTTCCTCCAAACTGGCCCACCTTAACTTTGTGCACTTCTTCAGACTTCCTCCCTCTTGTCAGCTACAGAGTTCCTTAGCTTCTGTTCTTGAACTTTGGATTTTTTCATCGCTGTGTAAGTTGTGCTGACTTGGATTCTGGGGTAGACTGTCCTAATACTTAGGAAACTGGATGCAGCAAACTTTAGTCTTGGAACTGAAAGCACACATGGAACATGTCACTTTCTTCTTTAAGGGCATTATTCTAAATTTGTAGTCTCAATCCCCTCCAATTAGGCTCCTAAATCCTAGTTTAGTGGGATGATCTCTATGGGCAATGCCAGAGACTAACAGCTTTTCCCAAGCCTTCCTCTGCCTTCAGGCATTGAGGACAAAGGTTGTTTTCCTTTCTTCTTCACAGCTGCTGTCACCTTTTCGATCTCTTATGACTTACTCACAAAATAGGATGGATGAGAATAGTCTCTTCAGATCCCACCATTTTTCCTTTGGATTCCTGAAAAACAGAGGCTTTTATCTTGAAAGTTTGCCAAAATGGATATATTTAAAATGTTTTGTAGAGTTCAGGAGATGTTGCTTAATCTATATTTTGTGCTTTTTCCTTTATATGTTTTCCGAAGTCTTTTCTATCTCTTCTGCTAACTGATGATGAATCTTACTTTATCATTTGTTTCCTCCATGAAAGAATTGCTCTGTGCTCACTTTCAGTAGAGAGATGGCCTGTCAGGATGGACAACTGTTAGATTGCATAACCGGCCTCAGAACCAAGACACCCTTAGACCGCAAATATATTTTTTTATTTGGGAATTTATTTTACACATGCTTACAACAGTTAAATCACATTTAGTTCTAAGCATAACAAATCACCTTTATTGGGAAAGAAGGGAGGAGTTCTGGCTTCTCTGGAAAAATCACCATTCAAATCATATGTCAGGTGGCCAGGCACAGTGGTTCATGCATGTAATCCCAGCACTTTGGGAGGCCAAGGCGGGCAGGACACAAGGTCAGGAGTTTGATATCAGCCTGGCCAACACAGTGAAACCCCGTCTCTACTAAAAATACAAAAATTAGCTGGGTGTGGTGGTGGGCGCCTGTAATCCCAGCTACTCAGGAAGCTGAAGGCAGGAGAATCGCTTCAATCCGGGAGGCAGAAGTTGCAGTTAGCTGAGATCGCGCCACTGCACTCCAGCCTGGGTGACAGATTGAGACTCCATCTCAAAAAAAAAAAAAAAAATCAAATCATATGTCAGCGAAGTGTTGAGCTCTGAGGAAAAGAGAGCCACCTGCCACTAGGCCCTGGCCAGATTTATCTTAAAGGTGGTGGTTTGGGCATGTAGGCAGTGACAGCTGACCACATCGCTCTTGAGAGGTGACTGGCCAATCCCTTTCTTGATTCTGACAGAATGTGTTCTGTTTCCACTCCACCTGGATGTACTGCAATTCAATTCTGACACTAACTGCCCATAGTTAGCATCGGACTCTGCAGGTTTAAGAGCATAGTCCCCAATAAGACTACTCTTACTTCAGACGCTAGCTGCAAGTTCAGGGGTTCTCAGGCCACCTGCACTTCTGACCAACTGGCCACTAAATTGGGAGTTTCCATGACCCCCTCAGGTTCACTAATTCACTAGAATGGCTCACAGAGCTCAAGAAAGCCCTAAGCTTATTATTATAATTTTATTATAAAGAATACACCTAAGATGAGGTCTGGGAGGGTCCTAGACATGGAACTGTCATACCCCGCTCCCTGGGAAATTTGGTATGTCACTCTGCTGTCACATCAATGTGTTTGCCAACCACAAAGTTCCACTGAGCTTTGGTGTTCAGAGGTTTTATTGAGGTCTCATTACATAAGCATGATTGAATAAATACTTAGCTACTTGATCAAAATCAATCTTCAGCATATTGGAAGTCTGGAGAACAAGCTGATCTCATAGGGCTCAAAGCCTCAATCAACACTATTTTCAGGTGCTTGGTCTTTCTGCTGACCAGCTTCCATCCTGAAGCTGTCTAGGGGCCCCAGCTTCCATCCTGAAGCTGTCCATGGTAATACAGGATTTACTAAGAAATAATTTTTAGGTAGGTAGAAAGGGTGAGGGTTCTCAGTGGAAATTTCTTTTAATAAAAGCAACTCCCAAAACATTTCTTTCCTAATAGAAAAGCAGCTTGGAAAGCCAGGCCGGCAAGTATTGATATGCAAATGCAAGCGATTAGAAACTAGGTCCATCCAATTGGCAATTCCTCCCCTCTTCTCTTTGTCACCAGGTGTGCCAGGTGTTGAAATGCCTAACCTTGTTTTTACTTTAACTCGTTACTTCGAATTTTGTCCTGCTTGTCTGTTTAATCACCTAGCCTTGCTTCTCATGTAAATAAGACTCTCTCTAGCTAGGAAGGCCGGACAAACTCCAACTGACCCCTTAATTTACAAGACACTAAGGGCTCCTCACCCAACCCCCTTTCGTAAGGAGTTGGCCTGGGTAAACAGATCCTCAGCATTTCAAAGGAGCCCAATTAACTGATAAGGTACTAACACCAACAATGTTATGAAGTTCCCAGGATTTTTCTCCAAGAGATAACAACATAAAACCTTGAGTTTGTCCGGCATAGACCCTATATTTAATTATAATGAAAGATTTAGAAGCTTGCACCTGGTACCGTTGCTCTTCTTGTAACCATTTGTCTTTTAAGTTGTTTATCACTCTGTAACCATTTTGCTTCTTTTGATTCTTGCATGTTTTTACTTCTGTAAAATTATTATATTTGAGTCTTCCTCCCCTTCCTAAACCTAGGTATAAAAGTCAGTCGAGCCCCTTCCTCATGGCCGAGAGAATTTTGAGCATTAGCTGTCTCTTTGGCCGCCGGCTTAATAAAGGACTCTTAATTCGTCTCAAAGTGTGGCGTTTTCTTAACTTGCTAGTGGGTACAACAGTGTCATGGCCACCTACAGATAACACCACCTGTGCAGGACATCACGGCGACCTGCATTTGCATATTAAAAGGCTAGGGTAGGAGGACCAGGTTTTTCGCGGGCTACATAAATGATACACCCGGTCAAACCAATCCCCTGGGCCCTATGCAAATAAGACACCACATCCTCCAGCCTCCCAATACAACTGATGACTTTTCTGCCACACAGGGGTTTTTCTCTCTGTTAGGAGCCCCTCTCCCTCTGTCTCTCTATGGGGGAGTTTTTTCCTTTTTTCTTGCCTATTAAACTTCCCGCTCCTTAAAACCACCCCACTTGTATCCATGTCGTTTATCTAATCAGCGGGAGACAAAGGATCATGGTGTTTCTCCAGTCATCAGATGGGGTCACCTCATTAGCATAACAAAGGCACTCCTATCACTCAGGAAATTCCAAGGGTTTTTGAAGCTCTGAACCAGGAACTCAGGAAAATGACCAGCGGATTTTTTTTTTTATTATACCACAGAGGTGATCTGCATGTTTGAACACAAGCTTACAATTCCATGAGCTTTAACAGCATCTCTACTTTTATAAAATCATACTCTCAGGACAGCAACCTTGTCCTCTTACCAAGCTGGAAAGTAATCGTCATTCTTGCTCAGCTTGTATTGGCTTCTGGCCCTTCAAAGAGCTGGACACTTACTAATCTGGAGAAAAGAGAGGTGAGCAAATCTCAGACCTGGTTACTTAAAAACATCCAATCTCAGGGATAGTCCTGATGGAAGTTTATTTTATTATTATTTTTTGAGACAAAGTCTTGCTCTGTGGCCCAGGCTGGAGTGCAGTAGCTTGATCATGGCTCATTGCAGCCTCGACCTCTGAGGCTCAAGTGATCCTCCTACCTCAGCTTCCCAAGTAGCTTGGACCACAAGCATGTACCACCATACCCCACTAATTTTTAAATTATTTGTAGAGATGGGGTCTCCCTATGTTGGCCAGGCTGGTCTTGAACTCCTGGGCTTGAGCAATCCTCTCACCTTGGCTTCTCAAAGTGCTGGAATTATAGGCATGAGCCACCACACCCGGCCCCTCACAGATGTTTATATAGCTGGGCACTAACATACTTCTTGTGTGTGTGTCAAAGTCTAAATAGCATTCTTTAGCTTGTCTTTTTGGAAGCAAAGTCATAACGAGGAAAACTGAAGTGAGACTGTAAGTTACCTGTAGACTAGTTTATCAGATACTTAGTTTGGGCATTCATATGGTTAATTATCATATCTACCACACAGATGTGCTTCATGTTTAACTGCTGTCAATCCAGGGAATGACAAAAGCTTCTAGCCACAGGTAACTAGAGGCAACGTTGTAATAGCCTTGGTTCATTTCAATCCCTGTCTTTTGTGTCTTCCTGTCTATAATTTCCCTGCCAGAGAGTTGTCTTATCCAGAAGTAATGTTAGCAGACGTACATGACGTACATTACTTTAAAATGGTTGCTCAGCCTCAGTCAGCATTTACGTAAGTTGCATTTCTATTAGACAGGACTTTCTGCCTTGCCTGCTGCTGTTGTAATTACTGCTGCTGCTAGTATTCAGAAATTTTCATCTTTCTTTCATTCGTTAATCTTTGCAGTCCCCTTCCTTTTGCATATTAGTGCATGACATTACGCTTCTGAATATGAGATTGTCTTTGCATTTGTTGCTCTTTGCAATTCATGTGCCGCATTAGTCTGCACAGGGCTGTTTCCCTGGGATACTTGGTTCACTGGGCAGTGTTTCTCTATTTCTGCTTCTCTTTTGGATAGGCCTTTGGGCTTCTGGTTTTCTGACTTCTCAGGCTTCTGTTTTTGGACCTGTTGCCCATTTTGACTTCTCGATGGATAATGAATTCGAACCATTAACTTCCCTTGTGGTCAAGTTTATCTTTCTGATCATCTCTGACCTTTGGACCTCAGTGTCCACTTGGACTTTGCAACCAGCATTGTGGGAGGGACTTTTTATTTGGTTCACATATTTGGGGGTCAAATGAAATAAGAGGTAGGAAGATCAACTCTCCAAGAAACAGTGGAGACTGTTTTCTCTATTTACATTAAATATTTTCTATAGTAGTCACTTAAAAGCTTCAAAGCAGACTTGCGTTCTAGCTGCTTCTGCGATTGTCAGCATTTTCTCATTCTTTAGTTGCGTCCACATCATTGAATATATACTATGTTTATTGAACATATGCTATGCCTGCCTAGACCCAGTTGGCTTGGTAAGGATTTTGATGACATTGAAAATTTGAAATCAATTCAAATCCCACAGAAATCTATTTTCCTTCCTTTATTCCCACATGATAGTCTCCTTCATTTTTCTAAAATTCAAGGTACGTCTTCATCAGTATCTCTCATCCTGGACATTAATTAATATGTCATGATATAGTAATTGGTACACACTTGGAAGAACACTGGTAACATTTCAGGGAAGCTAATAAATCTATCCAGATATTTTGAGTTGCAGTCAACAAAAAACTCAACTCAAGCTAGTTTAAACAATAAAGTGAATTTAATGGTTCATTTAACTGAAAAGTCCAGCGGTAGGTGGGTTTCAGGTACAGTTTGATTGAGACTCTGGCTCCCTTTGTCTGCAGTTCCCTCAACTCTGCTATCTCTATTCACTTTGCCCTTATGCCGATTTTCTTCATGGTAGCAAACCGGTTACAGCAGTTCTTGGTCTCATCTGTTTTCTCCACAGTCTCAAATGCACTGTGTCACTCTAAACTGGTTAAGTTTCTTGCCTTCCTCTAAAGGCTTCTCAGAGTCACATGGGTATATGACCTAAGGAAATCAGGGGCTTTGGGAAATAAGATGGGGAGTATGTCCTGGGGAGGCAACCAATAAGGTAACCGTGCAGTGAGTTCTTAGCATAGTTCTCTGTCACTTTGAAAAGAAAACTTAAAAACCATTGAAAATAAATGGGTCACTCTAGCGGACTGCAAACTACGGACCCTCAACTGCTTCAGTCACTAACTGGTGATTCCTTTTTAGTTCTTTCCAAGAACAACCTCCTTGTGACTCATTTTTAGAAGAATGACAAAAGAACAGTCCTACCTGTAAGCCCAACAGAGACAAGGCTGGAATGACTACCAGATGCACCAGTCATGGGTGCCATCTTGTTTCTCGTGTGGTCACTGCACTTTCATGGCATTCGAAAACAAAAAAGAAAAGAATTAGTTGCAGAAAGCGTAGCTGTCAGGCCTCTGAGCCAAAGCTCAGCCATTGTAACCCCTGTGGCCTGCACATATATGTCCAGATGGCCTGCAGGAGCCAAGAAGTCTGGAGCAGCCGAAAAACCACAAAGAAGTGAAATAGTCAGTTCCTGCCTTAACTAATTAACCCACCTGATGACATTCTACCATTATGACTTGTTCCTGCCCTGCCCCAACTGATCAATCGACCTTATGACATTGCTCTTCTGGACGATGAGTCTTACGATCTCTCCACCATGCACCTTGTGACCCTCTCCCCTGCTAACAATAGATAACCACCTCTAACTGGTAACTTTCCACTGCCTACCCCAGTCCCGTAAAGCTGCCCCTCTCCTATCTCCCTTCTCTGACTCTCTTTTCAGATTCAGCCCACTTGTACCCAACAGCCTTCTTGGTCACACAAAGCCTGTTTTGGTGGTCTCTTCACACGGATGCGCTTGACAATAATGACCTGTTGTATTTCTACGAGCTTTTCTTGCAGTTTTGCTCCTGGTTGGAGGGAAGCCTCCATCTTCACAGAGGTAGATCCTCTGATGGGCTAAATTTTGTCCCTCCCCTCGAATTCATATATATTGAAGTCCTAACCCCAATACCTCAGGATGTAACCTTATTTGGAGATGGAGTATTTAAAGAATTAATTAAGTTAAAATGAGGTGATTAGAGTGGGCCCTAATTCAATATGACTAGTGTCCTTACAAGAAAAGGAAACTTGGACACAGGCACGTATGAGGGAAGACAATGTGGAGAGGCAAGGAGAAGATGGCCACCTGCAATCCAAGGAGAGAGGCCTGGAACACACTCTTACTTCATGGCCCTCAGAAGGAGGCCACCCTGTCAACACCTTGAGCTCAGACTTCAGCCTCCAGAGCTGTGACAAAATAAATTTCTGTTGTTTAAGCCCCTCAGTTTGGGGTAGTTTCTTATGGTGGCCCTAGCAAATGAATACAGGTCCCAAATAACTCTTCAGTTTGGCCGTATTTCCCTTACCTCTAGGGACTAATTTCTAAGTGCCAGTTGTTTTCTTGACACCAACCATTCAAGGTGGGTGAAGAGGGTCTGACAGGGCAGGACACCTAATGGGAGTTACCCAGCTGTTGAGGGGGACGCAGGTCTTCTGGTCCAATCGTCTGTCCTCTATGAACTCAATTTCTTCAGTGGGAGAAAGAGAAATGCAACTCCTCACAGTCAAGAGCTGGCCTGTCACTAGGCTGCGGTCGTGTCTTGTTGAACATAAACAACTTCACAGAATGTTCTCATGAAACAAGGCCACTCACAAATTTATACCTGCTTCCTGACAGCGCCCAATCCACAACAAATGCCTGCTTCTCGGAACGCCCACACCCTGGCCCATATAATGACCTAACACAAACCCAAATCCTACAACCAGTCCTTCTAGTGCTTTCTTAGGGAGACGTGTTTCCCATAGCACGCTGGCTCCCTTGAGGCAGTGAGCCAACGAACCTAACTCTGTTCGTAGTTGTCTTTGAGACATTAACAAGAGTTTTGAGTTTATTTTATACCTACATCAGTCAGTGGGGTACCCTCGCCCCCCACACTTCAGCCAGGACAATTTATACGGTTTAATACACCTCTTAAAACATTGACTCTTATTTTTATTATCATTACATTAATAGTTACTAATTTATTAACCTTGAATTTTTTATCTCTTCATTTAATTTGGAATTTCTTAATATAGAATGTGGTAGGGGAGAGGAGGACCCTTTCAAAACAGCAATAGTGGCCGGGTACATTAGCCCACGCCTATAATTCCATCACTTTGGGAGGCTGAGGTGAGAGGATCACTTGAGTTCAGGATTTCACTGTAGAGGTTATAGAGCTATGATCACACCACTGCACTCCAGCCTGGGTGTCAGAGTGAGACCTTGTCTCTAAAAAAAATTAAAAAAAAAATAGCAATAGTTATGATAAGAGTTGTTAAACTTTAAGGGTAAAGTTTAACTGTATAGTGAGTTTATTTAGCTGCTTATGAGAGTGGAATGAATGCGATCCTCCCGCCTACGAATAGGTCAAGAATGTGCTTAATGCCTTATTCCCAAGGTAATGCTTGTATGTGTTGGTTTAAACAGCATTCTGGATGCCCTTTAGGGTTTTCTGTAAAATCCTAATGAACGAGCCATTTTTGTGTAACCCATTTTTATCAGGCCCCATCAACCCAAGTGCTGCAAAACTAGGCTCATGGTCCCATCTGGGAAAAAATTCTACTCCCAAATGCTGCCGCTGGGATTGACAATTGCTACAGCTGTTTTGGAAAGTAATGTCAATATCTATCTACAAAACCAAATAAAAACAAACTCAGCCAGCCCTCTCCCAGGGACAGAATCCAAGGAATGAAGCTCAATGGCAGGCGAGGGGTGTGCAAAAGGTGTTCTGCCACCCCCGGGCAGTGGCTCCATGTGGGAAACAAAGTGTGTGCTCAAACAAGCAGGCAGCAGTGAAGTTTTGAAACACTGTTACCCCAAAATATTTTATACATTAAAAAATTGAGTCTGGGCCGGGCGTGGTGGCTCAAGCCTGTAATCCCAGCACTTTGGGAGGCCGAGATGGGTGGATCACGAGGTCAGGAGTTCAAGACTAGCCTGGCCGACATGGTGAAACCCTGTCTCTACTAAAAATGCAAAAAAAATTAGCCGGGCGTGGTGGTGGGCGCCTGTACTCCCAGCTACTCCGGAGGCTGAGGCAGGAGAATGGCGTGAATCCGGGAGGCGGAGGTTGCAGTGAGCCGTGGTCTCGCCACTACACTCCAGCCTGGGTGACAGCACGAGACTCTGATTCAAAAAAAAAAAAAATTTCAATGTGGTTTACAGCAATGACTTGGAAGCGCTTCTCCTATGTTCAATTACATGTGAAAAGCAAGAGGCAGAAGTGAAAAAATAATCCCAACACTGTAAAAACAAAGGTCAAAAATTCACATTTCCATGTGATTAGGAGAAAGATAAGAAGGATTATTATTATTATTTTAACACTGGTTGGTTTGCTTGGGAGAAGGCAGAGGTGGGTAAAGGAGGAAGTATGAAAAACAGGGTGGAGTAAACATTTTAATAGTTATTAAACTTTTTGAGCAAATGCAGAATTAGAAGCAAGAGGAAGAGGAAAAGTGGTAGTGGGGTGGAGAAGAACTCAGCAATAAAAGTCTCCAAGCAAAAGAGAAAACCGCCAGGTAGCACCTTGGCGGCAGGGAACACGGAAAATAATCCTACCTAAACCATTCCTTCTGACTCACTACTAAGAGCACCACTTCCTTAGGAAAAATCAGAGATAAGCTATCAGAACCCACTCCCTGTGTATCCTTTGTGTTTAACTGTACAGAAATTTGTAGGGCAGCCTATATAACCAAGAAAGATCAGTCGGGAGAGAGTATTTCCCCAGTTCTATCCCGATGACAAATTTAGAAACCTTACTTCGTTCAACGTTTCCCCTTCCCAACTGTACCCGGGAATCCCTAAGGCAGGAGAATGGCTGCATAGTGGAAGGAACTCTTCAGACCCTGCTACATCCCATTCTCTGCCTTCCAACACCCCCCGCTAAGTCTGGGCCCATTGATCCCCCTGACAGAGCAGGAACACTGTCATCTTGGACAAACACCACCGCTTTAAGTTCTAGCTCCCTTTCTAGCCTCATGCGTTTCAAGGGAATCACTTCTCTTCTAACTACAAGCAGCCAGAAAGAGCAGACAGTAAAACACAGATAAAACAGCTCAGGCACAGAGGGAGGTGGGGAGAAATTCTCTTGGGTAACTGCCAAACTTCGCTGTCATACAATGGGCTCCAGTAAAACAGTGGGCCTTAATAAGCACATTCCTTTCCCTTCAGGTCCACTAAGATAGGGAAGCTAAAAGCAGACTCGGGGGTATGCCTGCAGTTGCAGAAAGATGTATGAAAACAAACACACAACTCTCCCTCCCAAACAAGCACAACAAAGAGACACAAAAACAGTCCAAGCCTCTAATAAACTCTCCCACTCTGAATCCTTAAAAACTCTTAGCCTGTAAGAAAGTGGGGCTCTAACCTAACTTGGCCAAAACCCCCTCCTAGGTTTGTTTTCTAAAATAAACCTGTCCTTGTTAACCATCAAGCCACCCTTCATGTTTCTTTCCTCTTTCTTTAATTATCACACCTCCCACATCTGTGTGTTTAGTCACCACAGGAAACACTTGGTGCAGACAGAAATGGAAGAGAAGATCCAAGTCAAGGAAGCAGCCAAGGGGCCAAGACTTTATGGAGGAAAGAGCAAATCTTGAATGTTCAGGATAAGGGATGGAACCAGGAAGCAGCAATGGGGTGGGAACTAAACTGACACAGGAGCATTTGGGGAGCAAGTCAAGAAGGCTCTGTTGAGTAATGTCATTGACAGAGTCGGGCTGGCAGCTCACTGATGTGCTGGCCAGAGAGGGGGTATGTTAAGCCAGCTAAAAGGAGCAAGACTGATCCGGACAAACTCATGTTTTAAACCCGACCTGAGTGGTCCTGGCATGCGATTTCCAAAGTGTCTCTGCTCTTGGAGTGAATCACCCTCATTCTTTATCTGAACTGGACCCCACTTGCATTGTACTCAGAGTCAAGTCACTCTTCTCCCAATGGTGACAGATTCAGAACTGGACTCCTGCTTTGGTCTCCACTTGCTGTTTCTATGTTGCATCCTTTCTCATTCCCAGGTCTTTCTCCAAAGCATGGAACCCTTTCTTGCTCTTAGATGCTTACCTTTATGGAGCCAGAATCCCGTTCTAATTCCTAACCCAGGGCTGTGGTCCCTGGAAGCAGAGCTTGTGGCTGCCATTCTTTCCAAGTACCCTTCCCTGGATTCTGCTTTCGGGGTCTTGATGCATTTATGGGTAGGGGAGCATCCTAATCCTTCATCATCTTCAACTACACTTTCCTACTTCCACATTTCTGGTAACTTGTTTGGAGTCTGCTGTCAACTCTGGACAAACACCTATTACGTCTTAGTCTGAGCTTCTGCCATTAGCCCCAGAAGTGGAGTTCCTTCCTAGGACGTGGATTTGGTACTAGAGCCCAGCTTTGCTTTCTTGCTTCATCATGCTGCCAGGCCCCCACTGTGGTCCCAGTAAGCACCCCCAACCCTGCTCCCACTGGAGAGCTGTCACTCAGTGAGCTCCCTCTGGATTGATGAGTGGCAAAAGATCCCTAGACCGGGCCCCCTAAGGCAGGACTTCTTTAGAGGATTGTAGTCTCTACATAGTGATGGTTGTATTGTTATAAAGGCCCATTTCCTTTCATTCTCCCTCTGTCAACTTTTTTCTTTAAAGTAAAAATGGAACATTTGTTGATTCATACAGCTAGACTTCCGAAGGGATCAGCTGGCTTGCAACTCAGCTGGACCCCAGGCCTTTAAACAATGCCACTAGCACTGCAGCACTGTGTCTCCTCCTAGCCCCAGCTCTGCTTAGTTTCAAGGAGATGGTGGAATTCATGGGCCTTTGGGCACAGGAGCCCAGAAAGAGGAAGCGAGATTCTCTTTCCTATGTTTATATTGAAAAGACGATGTGTTAAGGGCAGGTGAGACACTGCTACTAGGATCGTGTGGAGAAGGCATGGTTCTTTTGTGGAAAGTGGAGTGCCAGATAAAGGAGACAAGAGAGTGGGCAAGAAAAAAAGAAATAGAAATAAAAATAAAGGGGATCTGGCAAGATGGCTGAATAGGAACAGCTCCAGTCTGCAGCTCCCAGCAACTCCAATGCAGAAGGTGGATGATTTCTGTATTTCCAACTGAGGTACTCGGTTCATCTCACTGGGACTGGTTAGACAGTGGGTGCAGCCCACGGAGGGTGATCAGAAGCAGGGTGGGGCGTTACCTTACCAGGGAAGTGCAAGGGGCTGGGGAACTCCCTCCCCTAGCCAAGGGAAGCCGCGAGGGACTGTGCCATGAGGGACGGTACTATCCACCCCAGATACTACGCTTTTCTCACAGTTTTTGCAACCCGCAGACCAGGAGATTCCCTCGAGTGTCTACACCAGGAAACAACAGATGCTGGAGAGGTTGTGGAGAAATAAGAATGCTTTTACACGTTGGTGAGAGTGTAAATTAGTTCAACCGTTGTGGAAGACAGTGTGGCGATTCTTCAAGGATCTAAAACTAGAAATACCATTTGACCCAGCCATCCCATTGCTGGGTATATACCCAAAGGATTATAAACCATGCTACTATAAGGACACATGCACACGTATGTTTATTGTGGCACTATTCACAATAGCAAAGACTTGGAACCAACCCAAATGTCCATCAGTGATAGACTGGATTAAGAAAATGTGGCACAAATACACCATGGAATACTATGCAGCCATACAAAAGGAT
Organism: Pongo pygmaeus; assembly: GCF_028885625.2. Taxonomy (NCBI): domain Eukaryota; kingdom Metazoa; phylum Chordata; class Mammalia; order Primates; family Hominidae; genus Pongo; species Pongo pygmaeus. The sequence continues at coordinate 41,731,086 of NC_072385.2, read as the reverse complement.
GAGTTCATGTCCTTTGTAGGGACATGGATAAAGCTGGAAACCATCATTCTCAGCAAACTAACACAGCAACAGAAAACCAATCACTGCATGCTCTCACTCATCAGTGGGAGTTGAACAATGAGAACACATGGACATAGGGAGGGGAACATCCACACTGGGGCCTGTCGGGAAGTGGGGGTAAGGGGAGGGATAGCATTAGGAGAAATATCTTATGCATTCGGGGCTTAAAACCTAGATGACGGGTTGATGGGTGCAGTAAACCACCATGGCACATATATACCTATGTAACAAACCTGCACATTCTGCACATGTATCCCAGAGCTTAAAAAGAAATAAAAATAGAGACATGCACTACTGCCAGAGCACAGGGTGGGGCAGCCTTGTGCACGGATAGCCTTACTTGCCTCCCCCTTCAACCCACATGCTTCAGATGGATGAGGCGTAGCTAGAGAGCACAGGAAAGGCAGGGCTGATGTGGTGGGACCCATCCATCTCAGCCTCTGCCACCAGGCACCCCTGGCACAGAGAACCGTTGTTAACACTGAGTCCCTTTACTGTCACTTTGAATTGTCACAGCCCCACAGAGACCAGCCCATAGCTGGACACACCCTATCTCCCTAAAATAACCAGTTCAAGAGCACCAGACAGTGGAAGTGCTCATGTCCCAAGGGCTTCCTGCAGGCCTTCAGCAGGACAAGGTTGTGGCCACTAGTCCTAGGAGCACAGTGCTCTGAACCTAGGCAAAGCAAGCAGGCATCACTCATCTAAAACAGCATCAGGAAAGACACTGATAAACCAGAACAACTTGATTTTGTATTTGTGCAGCAGCAAGCTCTCGAGGGACGCTAGAGGTTGTAGATGTGTCTGTGTGACTCCCAAATATACAGCAGGAGCCGATTTGGCAGAGAGACCCCTTCCCAATGCCATGTTCAGAGTGGAGGTCGACTTGAGAGAGTGGAGGTCGACTGATCTGAGCAGCATGAAGTCGCCTGACATTAGCAGCATGAAGTCCCCTGACTTCAGCCACTTAGGTGTGGATTGCTGAGGGTTCAGGGCAGACAGTGTTTGAGTTCGGGCTGGGCCCACCTGTTTTCCCTCCAAGTGGCATCACCAGGTCCAGTGGGGAAAAAACTGTTGTGGGTCTACATTGATTTACTTATATTGCTCAAAGAAACTTCCTGTGGGCTTCCATAAACTGGCTTGGGTTGGTTATTACTGGCTGCAGCAGCAATTGATTGCTCTTCCTGTACCTTGTTACCATGGAGATGAAAGTCCAGACTTGATGGGGAGAAAAGAGAAAATCTCCATCAGGAGAATCAACTGGTCTGTTCTCCTCCTCTACTGCCATTGTCATAAAGCATGGGGTTGGCTGTGGGGTCATTTGGAGTGCAGCAGTCCAAGTATCAGGAGCAGTGTACTCTCAAAAAGACTCACAGATATGTGACCAAAACTGCAGCCTCCAAGGGTTTTGAGGCCTGCAGGCTGGGAGTTCTTGGCCTAGAGCATTTCACCCCTCTCTTCATTGCTTTCCTGGATGTTCCCAGGGGTCAATCTGGGCTGTTTTTGAGGTGGGATAAAGATTTAAATTGACTCTGGGAGGAGGGAAGTTATCTAAGGGTATAAACACAATATGGTCAGGCAAGATAGAAACGACCTTCAACTACAAAGCAGCTGGATCTGGTGACAATGAAGACAGTGGTGCTTTTTCCACTAGAAGATGGAGGGCTCTGAACAGGCTGGAGCCAGTCAGATGGCAATGGGGGGTGCGAAGAGTTAGTTGTGTCCTGGGGATTTTACTGGGGATATGTAGTGAAATTAACCTAGGAAACAGAGCTCACTAATTTCCCATCTTGGAGAGTCCCCCAACGTGTTAACACACTAAAGGCCTGAGGAGCTCCTTGGTTAATAACTATGCAACTTTAAGTTATACAAATGTTTTGCTCAGGGAATGACTTTTTTCCGGAGAATACATTCCTCTTGCTCCTTGCAGTGCTGTCCTCCCCATCACCAATTCCTCTCCTTCTCCTAACTCAAGAACACCAATTTGGGAAGCTCTTAAATAGATAAGCTATCTTTTCTGGATTGCCACGAAGTGGAAAATGGGGTGGGGGTGTGTGTGAGGGGAATTGGGCAGTGAGGAGTAAGTGAGGGAAAACTTTTTAGCATGGTTAATAGGTCAGGAGAGCAGCGCAAAGGTGGAGACCAAGGATGCCCAATCCCCAGAGCAGGACAAATGGGCTCCTGGGCCCTGGTGGAGGGTTCACTTTGGGAATGAGTAGGAGCAGTTTGGTCTCAGCAGCAATCAACATCCCCTCCACCCCAATTTTTTTACTCAGTTTCAGATGATTAATTTTTAAATACTGTACAAATTTTGATAGCTTAAATTGTGTATACAGTCAAATAAAAACTTGCATTAACAATTGGTGGGGCTTATGTCACAGAATCAGAGTATCAGGCTCCTTCTTGCTGTGGCTGTAGACTTGAGAATGGTCTGGAATCTCCAGGAGTGAGGGTTTCCATGTAAGCCATCACTATCCTTGGGGACACCGTTGACCATTAACTCATTAGAAAGATGTGCCCACTTTGCATATGGAGAAACAGCCCAGGGTCCAGTACCCTGTCTCAGGTCAGAGACCAAGTTGGGGAGCCAGGAATTGAGAGCTGTCTTAGCCAGTTTGGGGTAGGGTGGGGTCTCAGGCCTTTGGCCCCTGTGACTCCAAGTATAGGACATACACGAAGCCTAGTTGGCTGGGGTTGGGATGGGATGTCAGGGTGAAAGGCCAGCATCTCTCTGCCTGCAAACTCCTCTCCAGCCTTGACTCTGGGTCAGCAGGCTGGGGAAAATGGCCCTATGCTGGCTGCAAGGGGTTCCCAGGCACTCCCTTGTGGTCAGATCAGCAAGTCTGGTCTGCAATGGAACAGGGACTGAGAATGGGCCTACTACCTCTCCATCCGGTAGAAAGCGCCTAGGGGCTAACATGGGCACTCTTTTCCCTTGGTGCCCCCACTGCACTTGGAACAGAAGATCCCTAGGACCCATGCCTGAGTCATCTGTGTTCTCCATAGTCGGCACCAAGCCAGATCTGGCCTAGAGCAGGAGCTAGGGGACAACATCCCCTTTTGTGATGAGCACTATTTGCCAGGCTGTGTGCTGGGATCCAGAGATCACAGAAAAAAGAGTCCCATTTTTCCAGATTCTCACAGGCTAGTGAGCGGGAGCATAAGCCATCTTGATGTGGGTGCTGAGTGCTAGAACACAGGGTACTGAGAAGTCCCTGGGACCACCCAGACCCTGCACTGCAGAGCACCAGGAGGGCCCCTAGGAGATGAAACCAGCTGGGTAGCGCCCTTAGAAAACTGTTATTAGGGCAGATATTAATAGAAATCACCCCAAAGTAAAGTCCGGAAACTTCCATGAAGATGAATTATGACTGGTTATCATAAAATGTATTAACCAATTTGAGTGTTTCTTCATTTATGTGGTAGGAGACAATGTCCATTTCTCAGGAGTTGTGAAGATTAAATGATGTGTGAAAGTACTTTATTATCAATGATTCTAACCTTTGGCCCACTAATAAAAGTACTTAATCCTCTTTTTGATTTTTTTTCTTTTGTAACAAGATTTTTTAAAAATCTCTTTTATTTAACTGAGAGTCATACTTTTGTCTATTATAGTAGCTAATGTACTATTATAATAGAGATAGATAATAGAATTGGGTAACTAACAAGTTCTGTTCATCACTACAAAACACGCACACACACACAACATGTGAAAATGCTTCCTATAATTGCTGTACACCATGGCCAGAAAGACAGACTTGAAGATGTAGGTATTAATGATAATGTAGACTATAAAGTACAAGAATACCACCAGTTGAAGTCATAGACAGGCATGCTAGAAGAAAATAATCATGTTTCACAGTTTTCCATACCCTAGTTCCACAATGCATATAAGGCTGACCTTAGGCAACATCCCACATGCACAGTCTATGTGCACCAGGCACCGGAAAGCCTCCTCTAACATTCGCTCTCCCCCATAGGGTGTGATGGGGCCTCAGAGCCATCACCATCCCTAATGCTGAACAGCTTGCTTCACACCTGTCCTTCTGAAATTCTTAGTACCTTACAGAGGCACCAATTTTCACAGTGGCAGGACCTTAGTGATCTCCCAATTCAGTTTTCTCCCTTCACAATGAGAAAATTGAGGCCTAGAAAGGACAGTGACTTGCTAGGAATTACAAAGAGAATAAGAAGCATGGCTGGGAAGAGGGCTGTGCACTGCAAAGTCAGGGCTCTGCGGGACACCCAACTGCCTTGGCTGGGGCCAGATCATATTCTAACCACCCAGGGATGATGCATGAAAGGTACCCGGTGATAACTGTGGAAGGGCAAGTTGTGACAGGTCCTCACTCTACCTTTAATGGAAACTTAATTTCCTACAGGAGGGGACATCAAGGGGTGCTGGCTAGGCTGTCAGCCAGGGGTCTGAGGAAAGACCCAAGAGAACATAAGCAGGGCCAGGGCCATAGCCAGGCCCAAGAGTGAGCAACAACCAAGAACAAGTTGATCTGATTAACCTACGCATCACAAGACGACAGAAAACCTGCCTCTCTGAGGTCACTATTGGAGCAGATGTGGACTGACGTTTGCAGTGAGGCTCTGCCCACTCTCTAGAACTGGAGAGCTAGTTACTCTGTGCAGTACCACTTAATAACTTTACCCGTATGCATGAGGTAAATCCATAACAAGAAGACATTAGAAAAAACCGTGAGGTTTTTTGCCTAAGTAATTTCCACACGTGTGGAGAATTGGCATTTTTGCAAGCAAGGTGGCAATTACTGTTGGGAAAAAGCTGAGTGTTGGGAGACGCTGAGGCAGGGCTTGCATGTCTGACATAATGTAAAAGAGTCTTGGAACATGTCCAGGGGCCAGGGTCTAAAACCCCTTGTGGCCTTTGGAACACCAAGCTCTGTGCTAAAGGGTGGAAGGCTACCCTGATGCACCATAATCTAAGCCCAGGGCATAAAACCCCTCGTGGCTTGGATAGAATCCAGGGCTCGTGGCTCTGGAATGTGTCTAGACTTGCTGGCTCCTTGCTCCTTGCTCTCCCAGGATCGATTGTATCTCGAGTTAAAAGAACCTGCTCTCCACTATCTCAAGTAGCAGAGCAAATGCTAAACCATCACAGCTATAAATCATGTGCTTAATGCAATGCGCCCTTTCAACCTCCACATTCTCACCACCTGTTTCTTTGTTGGATTACCAATAAATAGCACTGGGCTCCCAGAGCTTGGGGCCTTTGCAGCCTCCATGATTGCGATGGCCCCTTGGTCCCACTTCTGTCTCTCAAACTGTCTTTTCTCAATCCTTTGACTCAGCCAGACTTTGTCACCCCCACGACCTGGTATTGGGTCTGATCACCCCAACAATTAGTGATGTTTACATTTATTTCCTGTTTGATGTAGCCAAAAAACTACATCAATGCTTAGGAGAACCAGACATGAGTCCTTTACAAAGATGGCTTTTGTCTTTAAATTCAAGACTCAAAGAAGATTCCAGAATAGAAAGTGGGCTCAAATATTAAGAATTGTATCTCAACAGATGTCTCCTGTTCCTTTCCATTTTGAAAGAATTCATTTAAATTTAGTGTTAAGTAGAGAGGATAGGTTACTAGTGGTGTAAAATTTTATATTCTTCAAAACTTTTACAGCAAATAGGACTAAACAGAAAATCACTCTTTGTCCTCTCTCAGCCCTACTAGAGTCAGGAGACAGCCGCTTTGAATAGCGTGAATTCTGTTATGGTAAAAGATGTTCATGAACATGGATCAAGGATGTGCGGACATGATGTCAGGGCTGTCGCTGTAGTGACCAGCACGTAGAGCTCAAATGCTATCTCCAGAATGTTTTCAAACTAAGGCGATCCCTCTGCTGTTTTCAGACCACTAAAGAGGAACCAAAAACATAAAGTGAAAACCACACACGTAAATTAATACACTGATACACTTTTCCCCTTTCAAGAGCACTTCTGCAGTGTTTGAACACGGAAGATTGTGTTTGGTGACAGATTGTGCCACCAACAGGCTCAACCTAAATATGGGAGAATTCCCAGGCAGAAACTTCCAGAGAAGTGTGCTCATCGATTCCCAAAAAGCTTCAAGGCCATCAGGGAGAACATCAGCACACTGAACATGAACAATGGAAGACGTAGAGGATATTGGGCAGGGTGTTCCGGAGGCTTCGGAAAGCCCTTCAGATCTACGGAAACAAAATGTTATTTTATTTACAAGAAACCAGCTAACTTTCTGCAAAAACAAACCATCACATACCCTAAATCATATGCTTACCTGACGACTTTCAGGGAAGTTAATTAGGAAGACTGGCCTTAAGGCCCTTGACCATCTGATGCTGCGGATGTTAATAGCTTCCAGGGACCCGTAGATAATCAGATCGATCAAGGTCAGCTGTGAGAGACACAGGACAGAGATGTCAGTACTACACTGTCCAAGGACAGTGGATGGGTGTTTACCAACCCAGGAGAGGCACAATGTTATGTGGAAAAGCACGTTTCATAGACAGCATAGTATCACTTTTGTAATATGACATTAATAATAGCTAATGTTTGATGTTTTACTATGTTCCATGTACTATAACAAGCACCTCTTGTAGATTATTTTAGACTCATCACACCAATTAGGTGGGCACTATTCCTGGAGGAGGAGCTTGAGGCACAGAGAGGGTAAGCATGTAGCCCCTGACCACACAGCTATCCAGGGCAGAGCTGAGACTGGAACCCAGACAGTCTGAGGGCTGAGCCCTTGCTATTAATCACACTGCGACATCCTTCCACACTACACCCTATTGACCTTCTCTTCAATTCGACATGTAAAAGAAAGGAGGTGTAGCCTAGTAACAGAGATGAGAATATCTAGAATACAGACAACCCTTATTAATCTTTATTAATGTCAGGTTTATGGGCAAGAGATTAAGGTGAAGATGGCCAAAAGAAGAACCTAGTGTATTTTAGAAACATATAAGTAAAAAAGAACAAAGTACCATCATCAAAAAAACGTGAATTTAGCCCCTTTGGTGGTAAGGCACAGAGGATCTAGTGAGCTCCTTCCCTTCAAAGGGCACGCCGCATGGGGCGGGTGTAGGGTCCAGCCCTACAGGGTCTGTGGATTTTTCTCCTCATGTGCAGAGATGAGAGATCGTAGAAATAAAGACACAAGACAAAGAGAAGAAAAGACAGCTGGGCCCGGGAAACCACTACCATCTAGACGCGGAGACCTGTAGTGGCCCCAAATACCTGGCTGTGCTGGTATTTACTGGACACAAGGCAAAAGGGGCAGGGTAAGGAGTGTGAGTCATCTCGGATGATGATAAGGTCACGTGAGTCACGTGTCCACCAGACAGGGGGCCCTCCCTGTTTGGCAGGGAGGCGGAGAGAGAGGACAGCTTATGCCATTATTTCTTCTATGCATTTCAAACAGTTTTACTACTTTCACTAATTCTGCTACTGCTATCTAGAAGGCAGAGCCAGGTGTACAGGGTGGAACATGAAAGTGGACCAGGATCATGACCGCTGAAGCACAGCATCACAGGGAGACGTTTAGGGCTCCGGATGGCTGTGGGCGGGGCTGACTGATGTCAGGCCTTCCACAGGAGGTGGTACAGCAGTCTTCTCTAACTCCCTCAAGGAAAGGGAGGCTCCGTAGTGCCTTCCATAGGCACTGACGCTACCGCCAGACCGAGGTCCGCTAGGTAAGGGGCGTCTTCCCAGGCGCTGGCGTTACCGCTAGACCAGGGAGCCCTCTAGTGGCCTTTTCCAGGCGTAACAGAGGGCTCACACTTCTCTTCTGGTCACTTCCCACCATGTCCCTTCAGCTCCTATCTCTGTATGGCCTGGTTTTTCCTAAGTTATAATTGTAGAACAAAGATTATTATAATATTGGAATAAAGAGTAATGTTACAAAATAATGATTAATTATATTCATATATAATCATATCTATAATCTATTTCTAGTATAACTATTCTTATTCTGTATATTTTCTTTATTATACTGGAACAGTTTGTGCCTTCAGTCTCTTGCCTTGGCACCTGGGTGGCTTGCTGCCCACAGGCGGGGGAGACAGCTAAGAAACGAGGCTGGTTCACAACTGCTGCACTGGAGGGAACCAGTGTGGCTGTCCCAGGGGAGCGGGTACCGGTGGATCACCAAGGGTTAAGATATTTGAGGGGCTTCATGGAGGAGGCACTCTTTGATGTAACCTACAGCACAGCAGAGCTTTAAAAAAACTCAGGAAGGTCAAGAGCTAGAAAACAAGACAGAATAAAAGGACTCTTGAGGAAGTACTGGGTTGGCATGTTGGGAAGCAGAGGGTCCTGGGAGTGGGGGCAAAGGGAAGCAGCAGAAAGTGACAAGGACCTATGGAAGGTGGCTTTGCAGGCCAGGCTAAAAAGGCAGGTCTCATTCCCAGGGCCTTTCAAATAACAGATGGGGCAAAGGAGTGAGAGGACAGCACAGGAGGCTGCATGAATATATCACATTCTACTTAAGATATATTTCTTATAATTTTTGTCTGGAAATCAGGTTGTTTCCAATTTTTCAATATTATAAACAGTCAGCCACCACCAATTTTGTGGCTAAATCTCTGAATGCATCCTTCTTTCCTACAGATAAATTCCCAGGAATGAAAGTCCACGGTTAAAATATATTCACCTTCAAGGCTTTTGAAAGGAGCTGCCAAAGAGCCTTCTGGAAAGATAGTTTTATTCCTCTCTCCTGTAGGGTGTAAGAACATTTGTTTTATGGCAAAGACATGGAAGCAACTTAGGTGCTCATCAATGGTGGGTTAGGCAAAGAAAATGTGGTACATATACACCATGGAATACTATGCAGTCATTTAAAAAGAATGAAATTATGTCCTTTGCAGTAATATGGATGCAGCCAGAGGCCATCATCCTAAGTGAATTAACAGAGAACAGAAAACCAAATACTGCATGTTGTGACTTATAAGCAGGAGCTAAACACTGGGTACTCATGGACACAAAGATGGCAACAGTAGACACTGGGGACTCCTGAGGGGAAGGGACAGAGGAGGGGAAGGGTTGAAAAACTACCTGCTGGATTCTAGGCTCACTACCTGAGTGATGGGATCAGTTGTACCCCAAACCTCACCATCATGAAATACACCCATGTAACAAACCTGCACATGTACCACCTGAATCTAAACTAAAAATTGAAATTACAAAAAGAGTTTGTTTTCAATCTTGCTAAGATTGTTTTATAGGCAAACACATGGTATTTTATTGTTGTTTTATTCTGTAATTTTTAATTAGTGACGTTAAACATCTTTCCTATCGGCCATTTTACATATTTTTTCCTTATGAGTTGCCTTCACTTATCTTCAGAAAAATTATCTATTGAGATATCTTTTTTTCCTGTAATTTGGAAGTGCTCTTGATATGCTGAAATGTCTGCACTGCCACATTTTGCCGTATTTGTTCTTCAGTTTGTGGTTTGCTTGCAGTTGTGCTTATGGCGTTCACCGTATGGAAGTGTCAAAAGCAAATTTATCGAGTCTCTTTTCTTCATGGCTCCTGCCTTCGGTCATAAACTCTTACAAGTACTACAATGAACACTTGCTACCATGGTTACCATGGTGCAGATGTTTTTTGTATCCTTCCAGAAAACCATTTGAGGAGTGACTTTTGCAAAATGTACCAGTCTGCCAAAGTATGCAGTCAGGCAGAGTACTCCTGCTATTGAGGTGGCCTGCAAGGAGAAAACAGAGGCTGAGCACGAGGGCTTGCCATGGGGAGGCTCAGCTTTATCTAGTACCACCCCCTGACCCCTGCCACTACCCTACCTTTCCTGCCTGGCACCCTCTGAGAATTTGCCATGTCCCTTAATTTTACTGAAAATTGCAGCAACATTTTCTGCCAGTTAGAATGGTTTCTTCCTCTGAAAGGGAAATCTGCCACTGAGTCACAAACTCCATGACCCATACTGGCAGGGATTCCTGGGAGGGGCTGCACCAGCAGGCTGAGGACCAAGAACACATTTCCCCAGAAAAGGGGGAGTTCAGAGGCAGGGATCGTCTATGCTCAAATTCCCCATGTTCAAATTCCAGACACCTAGAAGTCCCATTTCTCTAACGGTAAGGTGATTCCCTAAAGATGTGTTTGGGAATAATGGGTCCTTCCATAAACATCTGTGCCACTGCAGCCCTGCTGCCTATATGAGGCTGGTTAGAGACGAGGATGGAGCCCACTGAGATCAAGACCAAAGTCCTGATGGGCCTCCCTCTGTAGATTACGGGTGCCAACTCCAGACTCCTGTACCTGCTAGACTTGAAGCCCGTGACTGAAGCCCAAGGTTTGCCTGAGGCTGTTGGGATGCAGTAACAACTTCCTAACAAGGGCACGTTCCTCCATCAATAGGGAGAGACAGGTGGAAGATAGGAAGAGATGGAGAAAGGGACAACTTGACTTAGGCTAAAAAGAGGGAAAGGTCTTGAGTGAGAGCTAGAGACAGGAGGAAGGGGCTGGCTGTGGGCCTGAAAGCAGCAGGGGACACTATCATTGCCCCCTAGTTCCAGCCGTCATGGGTCTATGCACAGACTGGGCTGCAACCCCTTGCAAATGTTCTAGTTCTCAGTCTGTTGACTCTTGAAGAGCTATAGAAGACCCAGTGTCAAGTCCAGCTTTGCAAAAGGGCCTTATGCAATTTCAGGACATCCTTGCTTAAAACAAGACTTGCATGCTAATGCTGGATGGGGGCCAAAGCCCTCAGAACACACTGGACTTTGAAGATTTACAGTACAAGGGCTGGCTGAAGGAACACTCTGAAACTCAGGCAGCCAACCCAAAGTTATACGTGACCAAATAACAGATAGGGGATGAGGACTCAGGAAAAGAGGCAAATGGCTAAGAAGACCACTCTGTGGGATTCCTGCCTTGGCCAGAGTGGACCAGTGCTAGGGAGGGATAGACAACATTCCGTCCAGGTTTGTGAATGCACAGCTCTGTTTCTTCAGATTTTGTGTTTGTGTTGACTGTTGTTGGGGTAAAAGTCTTCTATCCAGAGAATTCATTAATTGCCAGATCTTTATTGTAAGACAGTTGGTGGATGTCACTTGGGCAGCCCCAGTGAGCCATACTTACAGTTTTCACCCCCTTTGCAGTGGCCTCCCAAGTTGACTCAGGTTTTGGCATGTGATTGGCATTGGACAACAGGACATCAGCAAGTGTGACGCAAGCGGAGGTTTGATGGTGCAGCACACTGGGATGCTCCTTCCTGGGCCCAGCCACCCACTGGGAAAAGCCTAAGCCACGTGGAGCAGCTACATAGAAGAGGGCCAGGGCCACAGCTACAGCCAGCAGCTCCTGCCAACCACGTGAGAGAGCCACCTTGGATGTTCCAGCCTCCAGAGATCTAAGAGCTTCCAGACATCTACCACCCCAGCCACACCACCTGAGCCAATGTCCCACAGAGTCATGGGAGATAATAAAAGACTGTTGTTCTCTAAAGCTCTAGGGGTCAGGGAACTCTTCCCGTTAAAGTAAATATGTGAAGCTTTGCAAGTCTTACAGTCTCTGTCACAACCACTAAACTGTTGACGTAGCTCCAAAGCAGCCAAAGACAACACATAAATGAATAAGTGTGGCTATGTTCCAACAAAACATTATTTGCAGACAGCAAAACTTGTATTTCATATCACTTCCATGTGTCACAAAATATTAATCTTCAGTGTCTTTTTTCCTAATCATTTTAAAATGTAAAAACCATTTGTCCTGGTCTAATCAGGCTGCTATAACAGAATACCATAGACTGGGTGGCTCATAAACAACAGAAATTTATTTCTCACAGGTCTGGAGGCTGGGAAGTCCAAGATCAAAGCACTGGCAAATTTGGTGTCTGATGAGGGCCCACTTTCTGGTTCACAGACAGCCTTTTCTTTGTGGCGTTCTCACATGACAGAAGGGAAAAGGGAGCTCCTTGAAGCATCTTTTATGAGGGGACTAATCCCATTCATGAGATGGGCTCTGCCCCCATGATCTGATCACCTCCAAATACCTCCACACTGGGGGTTAGGTTTCGAAATACGAATTTTGGGAAGACACAAACATTCCATTTGTAGCACCATTCTTAGCTCATAGGCTGTACAAAAATAAGCAGCAGCTGAATTTGTCCCACAGGCCATGGTTTCCCAACCCTTGTTTTAAGTGTTTGAGTCTTAGGGTGGTTTGTAAATATGTTTGTGCAATTGATAACTGAAATAAGGAAGAATAAAAAAGGGTCTGTGTGGTTGTTAAAAAGCAAAAGCTTTGAAATCAGGCTTAGGCTTGAAGCCTAGTTCTGCCTTTGTTGCCTAGTAACCTTGGACAAGTTATACAATCTTTCTAGGCTCAGCTTCCTTATCTGTTAAAATGGGTATAATAACAGCAGGCACATCTCATTGAATCCCTGTAAGTCTTAAGGAGAATACAGAGAAAGCACTGAGATCACCCAGCAGATAGCAAGCAGGGAGCAAATGATAGCTATTAAGACAGAGGTAAGAGTAATGACGAATCAGAAATCAACATGAGCAGGGCATTGGTCTACTATTTAGACCTCTCTGGATTGGCTGGTGAATTTGATACATTACTCAAAATCAAATGTGATCAGCCCCTAAGCACCAACAAATACTCTAATAATTTATGACTATGAAAAAAAGCTGAAAATGTGGCATGTACAAGTTGTATATTACACTATATGAGAACATCATCTAATTGGCAGTAAGTAAATTGGCTTTGAAAACATCATTGAACCATCTCTGATTTTGTGTGTGTGTGCACAGAAGACCAAAATCTCCCATTGCACTTAAAATGCCTTATGAGGGAAGCATGTGTTTGGTGAGTAGACAGAACTTCTCTAACCCCCCAGCAAAAAAAAAAAAATAACATCTAATTCATACTTGTTGAAATTTGAGGGGAAAAAAAGAAGAGGCACAAGGCCCAATCATCTATGACCAAATCTGGCTAGCCATCTGCTGTGGCATGCTTACCAAGAAAGGCAGGGGAAGCAACTCAGGCTCTTCAAACAGGGCAAGAGCGAAGTCTACACAAATAAAGAAGTATGCGGCAACCTGCGTTGTCTAGTGGTTATAAAAATAGTAACGTCTGGAGAAGAAAAAGACAAAAGTGATTATAAATAACGAACAGGAGCTACACAGCACCCAAACATCTCTTTAAAGAACTAATGCTGGGTAAAATAAGAAAGTTAAGGCTTAGTCATGTTTCCTTTAAATTCTAGGGAGCAGGAGGCAGTATTTAATGATCATATACTACAAACACTAACACAAAAAAATCAAAGCACATTTTCTTAACAGTCTCAAGCTAAGATTATACTTTCCCATGGGGTTGTTGTGATAGTAATAAGAGAATACTTGCAGAGGACTTTGAACAGTGACGGACACGGATTAAACCCTCAGTTAAAGTGGCCTATTATGATATGGCATGGTGGCCTAACCCAATTTTAAAATGTACCTCATCCCATCTTAACATGATAGACTCAGAAGAGATCTGGCAAAACGTCATGCCAGTCTCTCCCCAGGTGGGGACAGTACCCCAAACATGCTCGGCAACATCCAGGGCTGAAGTATTGGCTGCCTTGGGAGGCCCTGATGCTAAGCCCTAGTGATAAACAGGCTGAGCACCTGTAGGGGGTGATAGAAAAAAAGCTGAATTCCCATGAGAACAGCAAACATATGGATTGCATCACAAGACAATGGACAGGACAAAAAAGCCTTTTCACTTGAGGTAACTCTAAGAGGATGACATAAAAGGAAAAGACAATGGCAAGTTCTTCCCTGAATGCCCTAGCTTCTATGCTGGGTATTGCTCACTTTACTCATTTGTCTGATCTTAATCTATTTATTGAATGCTTCCCTGCGTGTGAGGCCCATGCTCTTATAACTCAAAAAAAAAAATTCGGCCAGGCATGGTGGCTCACGTATCTAATCCCAGGCCTTGGTGGGAGGATCACTTGAGCCCAGGAGTTCAAGGCTGCAGTGAGTCATGATCACACCACTGAACTCCAGCCCAGGCAACAAAGCAAGACCCTGTCTCAAATAAAAAAGTATTGGATTACATCCAAATCTATGTGCTGTACCCTATATACTTCTTAAAATATCTGTGTAAACAATGCCTTCAGTTTGGGTTCAAATTCAAGAGTATCAAGTGCTGAAGGACAGGTGGTTCTACATGATGGTTTAACGTGTTAGTTACCTGACGGCCTGAGGTGAGTTTCAAATGGAACATTTCTGTTGTACTGGGCATCCAAAACATAGGCAGCTGCCAGGAGAAGGTCCTGTTCCCCATCGAGACAGAGTAAGGGAGAGCAAGTCGGAGGAGGAGAGGATACTTTTCTTTTCCCTTTGTAAGTATGCATTGAGTATAAAAGGAAGCTCCCCTTCGCCTCTCCCCAGACCCACTCTCCCAGAGGTAGCCAACATCTAAACAGTGTTGTCTCCACACCTCCAATGTCTCCTTGAGCACCGAGAATCCTGCAGTGGGACCAGGTCCAGACACACTCCACTTTCTTGAATTCAAATATAGGCTCTCAGAGGAAATGTAAATAAGCATTGACTAGAGCATGTATTTGTACCTAAATGGTATATTCATACATACATATATTAATATATGGTTAGGTACACAAGTATATACAAATATATATACGGTCATGTGCCCCATAACATTTTGGTCAACAATGAACCACATATATAACAGGGTTCCCATAAGATTATAATGAGCTGAAAAATTCCTACCACCTAGTGAGGTCATACCACAACAAAATACACAATTGTGGTGACACAACAAACCTGCACGGCCAGTTGTATAAAAGTCTAGCACATACAATTATGTATGGTACATAATATTTGATAATGATAACAAATGATTATGTTACTGGTTTATGTATTTACTACACTATACTTTTTATGGTTATTTTAGATTGCACTCCTACTTATTAAAAAAAAAGTTAACTGTAAAACAGCCTCAGGCAAGTCCTTCAGGAAGATTCCAGAAGCAGGCATTGTTATCCCAGGAGATGACAGCTCCATGAGCGTTATGGCCCCTGAAGACCTTCCAGTGGGACGAGATGCAGAAGTGGAAGATAGTGATATTGAGGATCCTGACCCTGTGTAGGCCTAGGCCAATGCATGCGTTTGTGTCTTAGTTTTTAACAAAGAGTTTACAAAGTTAACATTTTTTAAGTTTAAAAAAAGAAAAAAGCCTATAGGATAAGGATATAAAGAAAGAAAACATTTAGTATAGCTATGCAATGTGTTTTAAGCTGCGATTGCAAAAGAATCAAAACGTTTGTAGAGTAGAAAATTTATAGTAAGCTAAGGTTAATTTGTTATTGAAGAAAGAAAAATATTTTTTATAAATGTAATGTAGTCAACTGCACAGTGTTTCTAAAGTCTACAGTAGTGTGCAGTGATGTCCTAGACCTTCACATTTACTCGTCACTCACTCACTGACTTACCCAGGACAACTGCCAGTCCTGCAAGCTCCATTCATGGGAAGTGCCCTATTCATCCTTTACCTGGGAAGTGCCCTATTCATCCTTTACCTTTTATACCATATTTTTACTGTACCTTTTCTATGTTGAGATACACGAATACACCATTGTGTTACAGTTACCTGCCATATTCAGTACAGTAATATGCTGTACAGGTTTGTAGCCTAGAAAAATAGGCTACAGCCTAGGTGTCTAGTAAGTTATGCCATCTAAGTTTGTGTAAGTACATTCTATGATATTTGCACAATGATGAAATCCCCTAGTGATCCATTTCTCAGAATATATCCCTGTTAAGTGACGCATTACTGTATATATACATATACATACAAACAAATCTGTAACACAAAATTATATACTATATATATTTATACTACTTTATATATTTGTATACATATAAACACAAAACACAAAATTCCTTTTATATTTGCAAGTTTTGCCAAAGATGTGGAGCAACTGGAACTCTCGTACATTGCTGGTTGGAATAGAAAATGGCACATTTACTTTGGAAGACAGTTTGGTAGTTTCTTAAAACGTTAAAAAGTATGACCCAGACATGCTACTCTGAAGTGTTTCCCAAAAGGAAAGACAGCATATGTCCACACAAAGACTAGTACATCCAACCCAAGTATGTGGCTCATGTTAGACACCTCACCCCAAAGCTGCACATATACACATATGTTCATCCCAGCTTAACAGCCCAAAACTAGAAACCAAAATGTCCACAGACAGGTGAGTGGATAAACAAAGTGTACTGTATCTCTACAATGGAATACTACTCAGCAATAAAAAGGAATGAGTAACTACTAGATGCAACAAAATGGATGAATCTCAAAATAACTGTGCCGAGTGAAAGAAGCCAACCATCCCCCCAAAAGTGTACTTACTGTATGATTCCATCTGCATAAAATTCTGGAAAATGAAAACTAACCTACAGTGACAGAACCCGGATCAGTGGTCGTGTGTTGGCAGAGGGAGGAAGACGGGAACAGGCTGGGCATGGTGGCTGACGCCTATAATCCCAGCACTTTGGGAGGCCGAGGTGGGCAGATCATTTGAGGTCGGGAGTTTGAAACTAGCCTGGCCAACAAGACGAAACCCCATCTCTATTAAAAATACAAAAACTAGCCCGGCATGGTGCCATGCACCTGTAATCCCAGCTACTTGGGAGGCTGAGGCAGGAGAATAGCTTGAACCCGGGAGGCGGAGGTTGCAGCGAGCCGAGATTGTGCCATTGCAGGCCAGCCTGGGCGACAGACAGAGATTCCGCCTCAAAAAAAAAAAAAAAAAGAGTGGAACAGAGAGAACTGAGAGAGAGAGAGATTACAAATAGGCATAAGAAAACATACAGGGGTGACTGATATGTTCATTATTCTTATCATGGCATTACTATCACAAGGGTATTCATACACCAAAACTCATCAAGCTGCATACTTCAAATAAATGTAGTTTAGTGTGTATCTATTACAATCTAAAAAAGCTGTTAAAATGCCCATAATGAAAGACAAATACTTGGATTTAAAAAGTTGATGTAGAACAATAATCTCATAGATGAATTAACTGCCGTAAGAGCTGATCACTTTTTGAGTAACAGGTATGCTCAGGGCTGGTATGGCAATTCTTACAGGCAGTTTATTAAAATCTAAGAAGCACTATGTAAATGTGTTTAACACTTATCACACATTTTTCTTTTTTTTCCTTTTTGAGATGGTGTTTCACTTTGTCACGCAGGCTGGAGTGTGGTGGCACAATCTCGGCTCACTGCAACCTCCGCCTCCCGGTTTCAAGCGATTCTCCTGCCTCAGCCTCCTGAGTAGCTGGGATTACAGGCACGTGCCACCATGCCTGTCTAGTTTTTCTAATTTTAGTAGAGACAGTGTTTCACCATGTTGGCCAGGCTGGTCTCAAACTCCTAACCTCAAGTGATCCGCCTGCCTCGGCCTCCCAAAGTGCTGAGATTACAGGCGTGAGCCACAGTGCCCAGCCAAACATTTTTCTTTTACATATTTAAAAAACATTCTAATAGGAAAACCATTAATATCAATTATTTTTTTCATTGAAAATATTTAACACTGAGGAAGAATACAGTTCTATGCTTAGAAATATAATTTAGGTAGAAAATGCCTCGCATCAGCAAGAGTTGATTTTTTTTTTAATGAACACACACCAACTTTAAGAAAATTCCATTAAGCCTCAAAAAGATCATACTTGAAGAGTTCTGACATTGAGGCTTTTAAAAAAATATTTCTGGCAAAGATCTTTTAAGGCCACTGTTGTCCCCAGTGATGCTACAAACATCCTTACAGTCCCAGTGAGGCCATTTGTCCACAAACGTAAGCAGTTCAACACTCACAGATTTGAGATGCATCCTTCATATGCCCTCCAGGTAGAGAAAGGAAAAAAACACTCACCAGCAATGCCTCAGCCAGTCAGGCCCTGGGGATCATCTCCATGAGACAGATCCCAGACCCCAGACATTGAATGACCAGCACCTCATCACCCCCACCAACTGCCATCTGAACTCATCCCTCCTGTTTTAAAGTCTGCTGATTCTATCATAATAGCCACTTCACCTTTACACTAACGTTTCAAAGCTTTCCCATTCTTAACTGGTATTACATTTCTGACATCTATCTCCTTTTAAAATCGTATCTCCTTTATGTTTTGGTTCTAATTGTCTTCCTTCTCCTCCCTCCCATTTGTGCGCAATTTCTAAGTGTCCTGCGTTCCGTGTGGGAAGCGGTACTCTTAGAAGACAGACTTTACTGTAATGAGCATGTTTATTTGAACTAAGGCCATTTGTATTTTCCCATAAAACAAACTGTTTTTACCCAACCCAAGAATGTGGATTATGTTAGACACCCCATTCCACAACTGTGCATACTTTTCAAGTTTACATGCGAACCATTGTCCATATCTACCATGAAAATAGCAAAGACCAAATAGCAGATGTTTCCCCAGATGCAGCTTAAATGTGGCTGCAAACCTCAAAACAGCATCCCAACTATGGGAAGCACTGGCAACTGTGGGAGTGGTGATTCTCAATCCCCACAGCATATGACAATCATCTTAACAGCTTTTAAAGACCCTACTGAAGTCCAGGTCACATGCAGACCCCAATTGCATCAAAACCTCTGGGAGGTAGAACTCAGGATTAATCTTTAATTATTATTATTATTATATTTTAAGTTCTAGGGTACATGTGCACAACGTGCAGGTTACACATGTATACATGTGCCATGTTGTTTTGCTGCACCCATTAACTCGTCATTTACATTAGGTATTTCTCCTAATGCTATCCCTCCCCCATCCCCCCAACCCATGACAGGCCCCCGTGTGTGATGTTCTCTGCCTTGTGTCCAAGTGTTCTCATTGTTCCATTCCCACCTATGAGTGAGAACATGCAGTGTTTGGTGTTCTGTCCTTGAGATAGTTTGCTCAGAATGATGGTTTCCAGCTTCATCCATGTCCCTACAAAGGACATGAACTCATCCTTTTTTATGGCTGCATAGTATTCCGTGGTGTATTTGTGCCACATTTTCTTAATCCAGTCTATCACTGATGGACATTTGGGTTGGTTCCAAGTCTTTGCTATTGTGAATAGTGCCACAATAAACATACGTGTGCACGTGTCCTTACAGTAGCATGATTTATAATCCTTTGGGTATACACCCAGTAATGGGATCACTGGGTCAAATGGTATTTCTAGTTCTAGATCCTTGAGGAATCGCCACACTGTCTTCCACAATGGTAGAACTAATTTACACTCCCACCAATAGTGTAAAAGCATTCCTATTCTCCACATCCTCTCCAGCACCTGTTGTTTCCTGACTTTTTAATGGTTGCCATTCTAACTGGTATGAGAGGGAATCTCACTGTGGTTTGGATTTGCATTTTTCTGACGACTAGTAATGATGAGCATTTTTTCATGTGTCTGTTGGTTGCATAAATGTCTTCTTTTGAGAAGTGTCTGTTCATATCCTTTGCCCACCTTTTGATGGGGTTGTTTGATTTTTTCTTGTAAATTTGTTTAAGTTATTTGTAGATTCTGGACATTAGCCCTTTGTCAGAAGGGTAGATTGCAAAAATTTTCTCCCATTCTGTAGGTTGCCTCTTCACTCTGATGGCATTTTCTTTTGTTGTGCAGAAGCTCTTTAGTTTAATTAGATTCCATTTGTCTATTTCGGCTTTTGTTGCCATTGCTTTTGGTGTTTTAGTCATGAAGTCCTTGCCCATGTCTATGTCCTGAATGGTATTGCCTAGGTTTTCTTCTAGGGCTTTTATGGTTTTAGGTCTAATATTTAAGCCTTTAATCCATCTTGAATTAATTTTTGTATAAGGCATAAGGAAGGGGTCCAGTTTCAGCTTTCTACATACGGCTAGCCAGTTTTCCCAGCACCATTTATTAAATAGGGAATCCTTTCCCCATTTCTTGTTTTTGTCAGGTTTGTCAAAGATCAGACGGTTGTAGATGTGTAGTGTTATTTCTGAGGCCTCTGTTCTATTCCATTGGTCTATATCTCTGTTTTGGTACCAGTACCATGCTGTTTTGGTTACTGTAGCCTTGTAGTATAGTTTGAAGTCAGGTAGTGTGATGCCTCCAGGTTTGTTCTTTTTGCTTGGGATTGTCTTGGCAATGAGGGCTCTTTTTTGGTTCCATATGAACTTTAGTTTTTTCTAATGCTGTGAAGAAAGTCATTGGTAGCTTGATGGGGATGGCATTGAATCTATAAATTACCTTGGGCAGTAAGGCCATTTTCACAATATTGATTCTTCCTATCCATGAGCATGGAATGTTCTTCCATTTGTTTGCGTCCTCTTTTGTTTCATTGAGCAGTGGTTTGTTGTTCTCCTTGAAGAGGTCCTTCACATCCGTTGTAAGTTGGATTCCTAGGTATTTTTTTCTCTTTGTAGCAATTGTGAATGGGAGTTCACTCATGATGTGGCTCTCTGTCTGTTACTGGTGTACAGAAATGCTTGTGATTTTTGCACATTGATTTTGTCTCCTGAGACTTTGCTGAAGTTGCTTATCAGCTTAAAGAGATTTTGGGCTGAGATGATGGGGTTTTCTAAATATACAATCATGTCATCTGCAAACAGGACAATTTGACTTCCTCTTTTCCTAATTGAATACCCCTTATTCCTTTCTCTTGCCTGATTGCCCTGGTCAGAACTTCCAACACTATGTTGAATAGGAGTGGCGAGAGAGGACATCCCTGTCTTGTGCTAGTTTTCAAAGGGAATGCTTCCAGTTTTTGCCCATTCAGTATGATATTGGCTGTGGGTTTGTCATACATAGCTCTTATTATTTTGAGATACATTCCATCAGTACCTAGTTTATTGAGAGATTTTAGCATGAAGGGATGTTGAATTTTGTCAAAGGCCTTTTCTGCATCTATTGAGATAATCATGTAGTTTTTGTCGTTCGTTCTGTTTATATGCTGGATTATGTTTATTGATTTGCATATGTTGAACCAGCCTTGCATCCCAGGGATGAAGCCCACTTGATCATGGTGGATAAGCTTTTTGATGTGCTGCTGGATTCGGTTTGCCAGTATTTTATTAAGGATTTTTGCATCGATGTTCATCAGGGATACTGGTCTAAAATTCTCTTTTTTTGTTGTGTCTCTGCCAGGCTTTGGTATCAGGATGATGCTGGCCTCATAAAATGAGTTAGGGAGGATTCCCTCTTTTTCTATTGATTGGAATAGTTTCAGAAGGAATGGTACCAGCTCCTCCTTGTACCTTTGGTAGAATTCGGCTGTGAATCCGTCTGGTCCTGGACTTTTTTTGGTTGGTAAGCTATTAATTATTGCCTCAATTTCAGAGCCTGTTATTGGTCTATTCAGAGATTCAGCTTCTTCCTGGTTTAGTCTTGGGAGGGTGTATGTGTCGATGAATTTATCCATTTCTTCTAGATTTTCTAGTTTATTTGTGTAGAGGTGTTTATAGTATTCTCTGATGGTAGTTTGTATTTCTGTGGGATCAGTGGTGATATCCCCTTTATCATTTTTTATTGCATCTATTTGATTCTTCTCTATTTTCTTCTATTAGTCTTGCTAGTGGTTTATCAATTTTGTTGATCTTTTCAAAAAACCAGCTCCTGGATTCATTGATTTTTTGAAGGGTTTTTTGTGTCTCTGTCTCCTTCATTTCTGCTCTGATCTTAGTTATTTCTTGCCTTCTGCTCGCTTTTGAATGTGTTTGCTCTTGTTTCTCTAGTTCTTTTCATTGTGATGTTAGGGTGTCAATTTTCTTTCCTGCTTTCTCTTGTGGGCATTTAGTGCTATAAATTTCCCTCTACACACTGCTTTAAATGTGTCCCAGAGATTCTGGTATGTTGTGTCTTATTTCTCATTGGTTTCAAAGAACATCTTTATTTCTGCCTTCATTTCGTTATGTACCCAGTAGTCATTCAGGAGCAGGTTGTTCAGTTTCCATGTAGTTGAGCGGTTTTGAGTGAGTTTCTTAATCCTGAGTTCTAGTTTGATTGCACTGTGGTCTGAGAGACAGTTTGTTATAATTTCTGTTCTTTTACATTTGCTGAGGAGTACTTCACTTCCAACTAAGTGGTCAATTTTAGAATAAGTGCGATATGGTGCTGAGAAGAATGTATATTCTGTTGATTTGGGGTGGAGAGTTCTGTAGATGTCTATTAGGTCTGCTTGGTGCAGAGCTGAGTTCAAGTCCTGGATATCCTTGTTAACCTTCTGTCTCGTTGATCTGTCTAAAATTGACAGGGGGTTGTCAAAGTCTCCCATTATTATTGTGTGGGAGTCTTAGTCTCTTTCTAGGGCTCTAAGGACTTGCTTTATGAATCTGGATGCTCCTGTATTGGGTGCATATATATTTAGGATAGTTAGCTCTTCTTGTTGAATTGATCCCTTTACCATTTTGTAATGGCCTTCTTTGTCTCTTTTGATCTTTGTTGGTTTAAAGTCTGTTTTATCAGAGACTAGGATTGCAACCCCTGCTTTTTTTTGCTTTCCATTTGCTTGGTAGATCTTCCTCCATCCCTTCATTTTGAGCCTATGTGTGTCTCTGCTTGTGAGATGGGTCTCCTGAATACAGCACACTGATGGATCTTGACTCTTTATCCAATTTGCCAGTCTATGTCTTTTAATTGGGGCATTTAGCCCATTTACCTTTAAGGTAAATATTGTTATGTGTGAATTTGATCCTGTAATTATGATGTTAGCTGGTTATTTTGCCCGTTAGTTGATGCAGTTTCTTCCTAGCATCGATGGTCTTTACAATTTGGCATGTTTTTGCAGTGGCTGGTACCGGTTGTTCCTTTCCATGTTTAGTGCTTCCTTCAGGAGCTCTTGTAAGGCAGGCCTGGTGGTGACAAAATCTCTCAGAATTTGTTTGTCTGTAAAGGATTTTATTTCTCCTTCATTTATGAAGCTTAGTTTGGCTGGATATGAAATTCTGGGTTGAAAATTCTTTTCTTTAAGAATGTTGAATATTGGCCCCCACTCTCTTCTGGCTTGTAGAGTTTCTGCCAAGAGATCCGCTGTTAGTTTGATGGGATTCCCTTTGTGGGTAACCTGGTCTTTCTCTCTGGCTGCCCTTAACATTTTTTCCTTCATTTCAACTTTGGTGAATCTGACAATTATGTGTCTTGCCGTTGCTCTTCTCGAGGAGTATCTTTGTGGTGTTCTCTGAATTTCCTGAATTTGAATGTTGGCCTGCCTTGCTAGTTTGGGGAAGTTCTTCTGGATAACATCCTGAAGAGTGTTTTCCAGCTTGGTTCCATTCTCCCCATCACTTTCAGGTACACCAATCAACATAGATTTGGTCTTTTCACATAGTCCCATATTTCTTGGAGGCTTTGTTCATTTCTTTTTACTCTTTTTTCTCTAAACTTCTCTTCTCACTTCATTTCATTAATTTGATTTTCAATCACCGATACCCTTTCTTCCACTTGATTGAATTGGCTACTGAAGCTTCTTCATGCGTCACGTAGTTCTTGTGCCATGGTTTTCAGCTCCATCAGGTCATTCAAGGTCTTCTCTATGCTGTTTATTCTAGTTAGCCATTCGTCTAATCTTTTTTCAAGGTTTTTAGCTTCCTTGCGATGGGTTCGGACATCCTCCTTTAGCTCGGAGAAGTTTGTTATTACTGACCGTCTGAAGCCTACTTCTGTCAACTCATCAAAGTCATTCTCTGTCCAGCTTTGTTCCGTTGCTGGCGAGGAGCTGCAATCCTTTGGAGGAGAAGAGGCGCTCTGGATTTTACAATTTTCAGATTTTCTGCTCTGGTTTCTCCCCATCTTTGTGGTTTTATCTACCCTTGGTCTTTGATGATGGTGACCTACAGATGGGTTTTTGGTGTGGATGACCTTTTTGTTGATGTTGATGCTATTTCTTTCTGTTTGTTAGTTTTCCTTCTAACAGTCAGGTCTCTCAACTGCAGGTCTGTTGGAGTTTGCTGGAGGTCCACTCCAGACCCTGGTTGCCTGGGTATCACCAGCGGAGGCTGCAGAACAGCAAATATTGCAAAACTGCAGATGTTGCTGCCTGATCCTTCCTCTGGAAGCTTTCTCTCAGAGGGGCACTCAGCTGTATGAGGTGTCAGTCGGCCCCTACTGGGAGGTGTCTCCCAGTTAGGCTACACGGGGGTCAGGGACCCACTTGAGGAGGCAGTGCTCCTCCTCAAGCACCAACGGATGGTGCTCTGTCCATTCTCAGAGCACAAATACCGTGCTGGGAGAACCACTGCTCTCTTCAGACCTGTCAGACAGGGATGTTTTAAATCTGCAGAAGTTTCTGCTGCCTTTTGTTCAGCTATGCCCTTCCTCCAGAGGTGGAGTCTACAGAGGAAGGCAGGCCTTGTTGAGCTGCAGTGGGCTCCACCCAGTTCAAGCTTCCTGGCTGCTTTGTTTACCTACTCAAGCTTCAGCAATGGCGAATGCCCATCCCCCAGGCAGGCTGCCGCCTCGTAGTTCGATCTTGGACTGCTGCACTTGCAGTGAGCAAGGCTCTGTGGGTGTGGGACCCACTAAGCCAGGGGCGGGATATAATCTCCTGGTATGCCATTTGCTAAGATCACTGGAAAACCACAGTATTTGGGTGGGCATGTCCTGTTTTTCCAGGTACAGTTTTCATGGCTTCCCTCAGCTAGGAAAGGGAAATCCCCTGACTCTTTGCACTTCCCAGGTGAGGTGACACCCTGCCCTGCTTCAGCTTGCCCTCCATGGGCTGCACCCACTGTCCAACCAGTCCCAATGAGATGAACCATGTACCTCAGTTGGAAATGTAGAAATCACCCGTCTTCTGCGTCGATCACACTGGGAGCTGCAGACTGGAGCTGTTCCTATTTGGCCATCTTGGAACGGACCCTCCCAGGATTAATCTTTTAAAGTTCACAAATGATTTGAACATGCAGTCAAGACTGAAAACCACTGATGTAAATATGGCCATTTTCCTAGTATTTCTTCTATTTTCCTTTCTTTTCTTTTCTTTTTTTTTTCTGAGGCAGGGTCTTGCTCTGTTGCCCAGGTGACAGGGCAGTGGTGTGATCATGGCTTACTGCAGCCTCCATCTCCAAGATCAAGCGATTTTCCTGCCTCAGCCTCCCAAGTAGCTGGAGCTACAGATGCACGCCACCATGCCCAGCTAATTTTTGTATTTTTTGTAGAAACAGGTTTTGCCATGTTGTCCTGGCTGTTCTCAATCTCCTGGGCTCAAGCAATCCATCCAACTTGGCCTCCCCAAGTGTTGAGATCACAGGTGACAACCACTACACCCCTCCTGTTTTCTATTTTAATTGCACCATGACAATAATTGCCTTCTCTTGATTTTCTCTTTCTCTTCTTCTCAGAGCTGTGATATTTCTTTTCCTCCTCCCAAGACTTAAAAATGTTGTTAAGGATTTTGTGTTTTCTCTTCCATCCCTGCCCCTCAACTCAGTAAGCCTTCATTCTGGGGAAGACGAATCCCTCAGAATCCCTTAGAGGGTGAAAAGAATGCAGGATTCCAGAGGCTCTCAGTGGAGACAGCAAGAAAGTTCCTTCTCTATGAACCCAGCAAACGCCTCCTTCAGTATTAACTGTGGTAGTAATAAACCATTGTAAGCCCCCAAATACCTTTAAGTCAGTCAGTCAAAAATAACCTAGGCAAAATGCAAAGTTGTTGATAGAAGTGTTTTGAGGTTGGGCGCCGTGGCTCACACCTATAATCCAAGCACTTTGGGAGGCCAAGGTGGGCGGATCACGAGGTCAGGAGATCAAGACCATCCTGGCTAACCCAGTGAAACCCCGTCTCTACTAAAAATACAAAAAATTAGCCAGGTGTGGTGGCGGGTGCCTGTAGTCCCAGCTACTCGGGAGGCTGAGGCAGGAGAACGGCGTGAACCCAGGAGGCGGGGCTTGCAGTGAGCCGAGATCGCGCCACCGCACTCCAGCCTAGGTGACAAAGCAAGACTCCATCTCAAAAACAAAAAAAAAAAAAAAAAAGAAGTGTTTTGAAAACAACCAATATGTCTTGGTTATACAGGTAAGAACATTAACATAATTAACTATAACTTAAGGTAAAGAGAAGTTCCCATAAAGTTTAAGTTAAATTCTTCCACTTCTCCATTTTTCTTTCCAATTCCAATGCTCCTTTCCTTACTAAAAACACTACACAGTAGTCCCCCCTTAATTGAGAAGAATAGGTTCCAAGACCCCCAGTTAGTTCCTGAAACTAAGCATAGTACCAAACCCTGTATATACTATGTCTTTTCAATCTGATAACCCAACGGCTACTAAGTGACTAGTGGGCAGGTAGTGTCTACAGCATAGATACGTGGGACAAAGGGATGATTCACGTCCCAGGTGCACAGAGCAGGACATCTGGAGATTTCACCGTGCTACTCAGAACAGTGCACAATTGAAAACTTATGAATTGCTTATTTCTGTAAATTTTTACTGGATATTTTTGGACTGCAGTTGACCTAGAGTAACTGGAACTACAGAAAACAAAACCAAAAAAACCATGGATAAGAGAGGCTACTGTACCTTCTGTCTCCCTCAGCATACCGTGTCCTCCCACAAGCTCTTCCTGCATACTGATAGAACAGATTATTGCTTTCCTCATGAGACCCCCCCCATTCAAAAGCATCAGGTGATTTCTCTCTGCCTAGAGCGATTTCTCTTTGTCCAATCAAGTGCAAAACCCTTGGTTTAGCATTTAGGGGCTCCACAATCTCTCCTCTACTCCTGTCTCCAATTTAATCTCCCCCATTTCCCCTATAGGAACACTCTTCCCTGGCCAAAATTGGTGGACTTGTCCACTGTCCCTCTATGAACCTACCTCCATGCCTGATCTCACGCTCACTAAAAACCAGGAGTATTTTTTCCACTTTCCTTCACTGGACACCTGTCTCAAATTTCACTTTCTCCATGAAGATTGGCAATCCCAGCAGCTTCTATTTCCATACAAAAAGACTGCCTGGAAAAGCTGGGGTCTTGACATACATTGTGGACATTTTATACAAAGAAACAGCTGCTGGGGACAGGACAGGGCACAGCAGTTGTGGGAGAAGGGTGAGTGAGTAGGTGGCAATGCGGTGTTAGGGTAAAGACCTTATGTTCCTCTATAAAGAAAGTAGCAAACCAACAACTGACAGGCCAAGTGCAGCTTAAAGTTGTGTTTTGTTTGGCCCAGAAAGTGTTTTTAGATGCTGGTTACTCATTCCAATTTTTTAAAAGCTGGAGCTTACACAAAAATTGGAACTTCTGGCTTCTCTTTAAAAGATTGTAACATTCAGCCATGCTGCGCTGTATTTCAATAAGTTTTTGCTACCCACCCTGATTCTTGGTCACCTGAATAAACACTTATTATTTTCCCCAATTCTGTGGGTCAGCTGGGCAGTCCTGGTCTGGGCCAACTTGGCTGATCTCTGTGGTCATCTGGCACTGGATGGTCTAGAACAGCCTCGCTCACATATCTTGGCCATATGCGTCCTGCAGCAGGCTAGCCAGGGCTCTTCCACGGGTCATGGTCAAAGTTTCCCAAGCACATCAGGAGAGCAAGCATCAATGTTTGAGTGCCTTTCACACCTCTGCCTGTATCCCATCTACTAATGTCCCATCAGCCAAAGCAAGTCTCATGGCCAAACCCAGATTCAAGCACTGGAGAAACAGATCCCACCTCTTGATATAAGGAGTTGCAAAGGCACATTGCAAAAAGGGTATGTATTCAGGGATGGGAAGACTTTCTGGCCATTTCTGCAATCTATGATAGCCATGGTCAACTGGAGGTGGGTACCTGTGGTCTTCTTTGGGCAGGGGACATGCCATCCAGGTCATCACAAACCCCACTCCTCTCCCTCACTGAAGCATTGCTACCTAGGCCACTGGCTTTATGTTGCTCCTTGGACCACCTGAGTGGAACACTTTCTCAACCCTCCTGGTTACTGCAAATAACAGCTCTGCAAATTGCTAAAAGGGAGCACCAGTGGATTAAGACCGCAAAGCAGGGTAATGCAGGATCTGCACGAACAGGTTTAAGAACAATAACATTCAAAAAGAAGCACATAAAAGTATCAAGAAGTTAACATAGAACTGTCACAAAGGAATGGCATAAGACACAGGCTCTCAACCCTGGTGGCACTTTTGAACCACTCAGTAGCCTGAAACTTACTACTGCCCAGGACGCATTCATATCAATTATATCAGAATCTCAGGGGTAGAGGCTGAACTGGATACAATCCTAAAAGCTCCTTAGCTAACGCTAACCAATGGCAAAATTGAGAATCACTAGCACTGGGTTATTTCTATTTCAAAGTTGAAAGTGTTGGTAAATTCCCCCAAAGAAGCAGATTGCCATCTTAGTAGTCAAAAAAAGAAACTCCAATCACAAAAGAGTCTTAAAAATAACTATTTGAAACGAGAGGGGGTTAATGAATTTCAGGTGACTAGGCAGGTTCTAGTTACATGAATCCAAACTAATTCTTAAATAAGGTTAACCCAGTTATATTGGCCATTGAGTGCCCGAGGTCAGAACCTGGGGAGGGAAGAAGATCTAGATGCCTTCTCTGATTTAATGACTCAATCAATGATGTTATCTCAGATGGCAGAAGCCAAGGCCAAAGCTGGGGACAAAGGAACTTCCCACTCCTTTCCTTTACCTGCTCCCTCGAGGGATAGGACATATGGTAGAATGCATCTGTTGGATGTGGTCAAGCCCTTTTGGGAGACCTGCAGGCCAGAGAGGGAGGCGTATGCGCCAGAGCTTTTTTTTTTTTTTTTTTTTTTTTTAGATGGGGTCTTGCTCTTTTGCCCAGGCTGGAGTGCAGTAGCACAATCATAGCTCACTGCAACCTCAACCTCCTGGCCTCAAGCAATCTTCCCACCTCAGTCTGTGGAGTAGCTAGGATTACAGCCTTGAGCCACCTCACCCCGCCTCGCAGAGCTTTTCAACTCCACACACAAGCCTGCCCTGTGGACCCTCTCCAGCAGGCTTCAAGAGCCCAGTGGGAAGCGGCAGGGGTGATAATGCAGCAGCCCAGAGCTGAAGGGGGCTAGTTCAAGACTAAGAGGGAGACTGAACCAAAACGCTCTCCACCTCCCACACACTTGCACAACGCAAAGGAGACGCAGCATGGACCCTGAGGGGTCTAAAGATTGGCTGTCATGACTGTGCCAGGCACTGTGCCAGGGCCTGACCGACGTTGTCACCATGGTCTTCATGACTTCTGACGGTCCATCATGTTGTAATTCAGGCCTCAGATTTCCTGAATCAGAGCAGGGGCTCCTGCCATTGAAGTCCTGCCTCCTTCTCCACTGTCTTAGTTCTTGTCCAGTGCAAGAAAATAGATGAAGAAGGGTCGCTTGGAAGCTCAAACTCTTTCGAAGAAGCTCAGGCTATCGCAGCGAAACAGACCCTGAGCGGCTGCGCAGCCCTTCTGCTGTGTCCCGCAGGCATCGGAAGAGCCGGGGCTGCATCAGCATTCCCGGGGCCCACATCCTGCAGCTTTCTTTCAGGGCGTTTTCCTGCAGCAGGACCCTTGGTTGTTTTCCTGCTGCCTTGGAGTTCTGTGGGGGCGCGCATTGGTCACCAAAACAAGGGTGCGCGCCTCACTGAGTGAGAATGGCCCCTAATCTGGAGCCCTGGCATCGATCCTTGCTCAGCCCCGGAGAGTGGGAGGCTTGTCGGGTCGCTTGACTACTACAACGTGCGGGCTGCGCTCTAGCTGGCGGTGCGCCTCCCAGCTGAGCAGCCCAATGAGCAGGGAACGGAGAAAGACCGAAAGCAGAGGGGTTCCTAGTCCCGCTGACCCCCAAGAGCCCTCATTCCCTGCAGCTGGCCGTGGCTTCCAGCGGGTTCGCTTTCTCCCTGGGAGCCCCGGAGTCGCCCGGCACCAGGAGGGCAACGAAGGAGCAGGAGGCGCTGCCGTCGGAGCGCCCTCCGAGCACAGCCGGGAAGTCCTCCTTACCTCATGGGTCTGCGGCTCCTCGCCGGGCTGCGGGGGCAGGCGGCTCACCACGGCGGCTAGGCTGGCCCCAGACATCGCGGCGGCGGGCGCGGCGAGCGGGGATGCGCTGGCGTCGGGGCGGCAGCCGCAACGGACTCTGCCCTCCTTGTACAGGCGGGAGGCCCCGCCTGGGCGCGCGGCGCTCGGTCTTTCACGTGACTGCTGCGGGTGGGCCTGCGGGCGGAGGACGGGCGACGGCGGGGCGGGCTCCCAGGCTCCGGCCCCTCCCCTGGCGGAGCGCTGGGCCCAGGGCAGGGAAGCGGATCCGGCGGGGACGGGAAGTGGGACGCGCGAGGGGCAGGGGGGGTAAGAGCTCGGGCCGGTGGCCGCGTGGGTTAAAGGTCAAAGGTCACCTCCGCAAATGGCACCAACTGTGTAGCCTGGCAGTGGGACTATATCCAGCTTTCTGATCAGTAGAATAGAAGGATGCCTTCCTCCAAGACCTGTTTGGAGAATTAAACCAGCTAATGTAGGAGCCATGGTTTCCGCTGGCGGGGGCCCAGTAATTATTAGTTCCCTCCCCGTCATAGGGGAGCCCCCAGGAGAGCGTAGTGTGGGCTCCTAGTGGGGCCTCTCTGGGCAAATACCTCCTGAGAGGGGGCGCGCGCCCTCCCCTCTTCCCATGGGGTGCCCCCAGTTCCAGCCTGACCTGGAACTCGGGGTTGCCAGAGCTGCTGAATTTTCAAGAGAAAGCAGAAATCTGAGTTTTAATGAGACCAATCCTGATTTTTTAAAACGTTGATCATGAAGTTAAAACAATAATAATGGTAAGTACTTGCCGGCCAACTGTCAGGTAAGCCCTGGCGGGCAAAGCAGGTGGTCCTGGGCTCCTGTACCAACCAACTTCACTGACTCCTCCCAGAGGAGGGAGAGTCCTGGAGGGACTGTGACAATCCCTGTCACCTGGCATGAGGTGTGATGTTCCTCTGGGTGGTTCATCAAGACTTGGTGCTAGGCCAAGCCAGTGGCTCATGCCTATAATCCCAGCATTTTGGGAGGCCAAGGCGGGAGTGACAAGTGAAGCCAACTGGACTTCCTGGGTCCAGTGGGGACTTGGGGAACTTTTCTTACAAGAGGATTGTAAAATGCACCAATCAGGAACTTTTCTGTCTTACAAGAGAATTGTAAAAGACACCAATCAGTGCTCTGTAAAATGCACCAATCAGCGGTATTCTAAAAGTAGCCAATTATGGGGAGGATTGAAAAAAGGGCACTCTGATAGGACAGAAACGGAACATGGGAGGGGCCAATAAGGGAATAAAAGCTGGCCACCGCCCCCCCGCCCCCCCCCAAGCTGGCAGCCGCAACCGCTTGGGTCCCCTTCCATGCTGTGGAAGCTTTGTTCTTTCTCTCTTCACAATAAACCTTGCTACTGCAGGGTCCCTGCCATTTTTAAGAGCTGTAACACTCACCAGCAAGGTCTGTGGCTTCATTCTTGAAGACCATGAACCCACCGGAAGGAACCAACTCAAGACACAAGAGGATTGCTCAAGCCCAAGAGTTTGAGACCAGCCTATGCAACATATCCAGACCAGATCTCTTCAAAAAAAAAAAAAAAAAAAAAAAGCTGGGGATGGTGGCAAACCTATAGTTGGCTACTCTAGGCAGAGATGAAGGATGGCTTGAGCTTAGGAGGTTGAGACTGCAATGAGCGGCGATTGCACCATTGCAATTCAGCCTGGGCAACAGAGCAATACTGCTCTCTAAACATAAAAATTAAATAAAGACTTAGTGCTAGGTGCTGATTTCTGGCAAGTTCCAGGTGGGAGACTGGCAGGCAGAATTATAGTCCTCTAAGAGAATTCACACCATAATTTCTGAGACTATGAATCTGTTACTTTACAAGGCAAAAGAGCCTTGTGGACAGGTTTCTAATCAGTTGACTTTAAAATAGGGAGGTTATACTGAATTATCTGGGTTGGCCGGTTGGAATCACCCTTAAAACCTAAAGAGCAAGACAGAGGGGAGAGGAGACATTTGAAGCTTATGAAAGACTTAGTGTGCCTGGATGGGACGCTGTTGCCTTGAGGATGAAGGGAACTGCAAGGAACTAAGTTCTGCTGACAATTTGAATGAGTTTGAAAGTGAATTCTTCCCCAGGGCCTTCCAGAAAGGAACACAATTTGCTGACACCTTTATTCCCACCTTGTGAGACACCGAGCAGAGAATCCATGTGGCAATGTGTTATGCAGCGTAGAAAACTAATACAGGACACTGACCTGCATTGCAACACCAGAATTGTGTTCTAGCTGGAGGCTGGCCTGCAATGAGAACTGCATGTGGCCTCAGTTTCTCGGCAGGCATGCCAGGCATGGCACTTCACCCCTCTCCTCTGACTGTTACCACTCAATTCTAACATCCCCTGAGAGCCCTTCCTCAACTTCTCCAGGCCAACAGGTGGCTTCCTTTCTGTGCTCACCACACCCTTCATGAAAACAGCCACTTGGTGCTTCCTTTGATCTATGTGCATGTGTTGCCTGCTTCCCACCAGGCCACAAGCACCTGTTGGAAGAAGGGAACTGGAAACATTTGTCTTTGAATCCCAAGCCCCGGGCACACAGCAGGCATATGGTGGCTGAAATGGTAAAGTGAAATTTCTACCAGCGTGTAATCAATGGTCCTTGTCTATAAGCTATCTAATTACCTTTTTAAAAAAGAAATTCAATAGTTTTGGGGGAACTGGTGGTTTTTGTTACATAGATAAGTTCTTTAGTGGTGATATCTGAGATTTTGGTGCACACATCACCCAAGCAGTGTACGTTGTGCCCAATACGTAGTTTTTTAATCTTTAACCACCCTTCCCCCATTTCTCCAGTGTCCCCAAAGTCCAATATATAATTCTTATGCCTTTGAATCCTCGTAGCTTAGCTTCCACTTATAAGTGAGAATATACAATATTTGGTTTTCCATTCCTGAGTTACTACACTTAGAATAATGGTTTCCAACTCCATGAGGTTGCTGCGAATGCCATTATTTCATTCATTCTTATCACTGAGTAGTATTCCATGGTGTGTATATATATATATATATACACATACCACGTTTTCTTTTTCCACTCATTGGTCGATGGGCATTTAGGCTGGTTCCAAATTGTTGCAACTGTGAGTTGTGCTGCTATAAACATGAGTGTGCAAGTATCTTTTTCATATAATGACTTCTTTTCCTCTGGATAGATACCCAGTGGTGGGATTACTGGATCAAATGGTAGTTGTACTTTTAGTTCTTTAAAAAATCTCCACAATGTTTTCCATAGTGGTTGTACTAGTTTACATTCCCAACAGCAGTGTAAAAGTGTTCCCTTTCCACCACATCCACACCAACATGTATTATTTTTTGATTTTTAAATTATGGCCATTCTTGTAAGGGTAGGTGGTATCTCATTGTGGTTGTAATTTGCATTTCCCTGATAGTGATGTTGAGCATTTTTTCATATGTCTGTTGGCCATTTGTATATCTTCTTTTGAGAATTGTCTGTTAATTTCCTTTGCCCACTTTTTGATGGGATTATTTGTTTTTTTCTTGCTGATTTGTTTGAGTTCCTTGTAGATTCTAAATATTAGTCCTTTGTGAGATGCATAGTTTGAGAATATTTTCTCCCTCTCTGTGGGTTGTCTGTTTACTCTGCTGATTATTTCTTTTGCTGTGCAGAAGCTTTTAACTTAATTAGGTCCAGTGTATTTATGTTTTTGTTGCATTTGCTTTTGGGTTCTTGGTAGTTAATGAACTCTTTGCCTCAACCAATGTCTAGGGGAGTTTTACTGATGTTATCTTCTGGAATGGAATGTTTATGACTTTGGGTCTTAGATTTTCAGTCTTTTTTCTTTTCTTTTCTTTTTTTTTTTTGAGACAGAATCTCACTCTGTCACCCAGGCTGGAGTGCAGTAGAGCAATCTCGGCTCACTGCAACTTCCAATTCTCAGGTTCTCATGCCTGAGCCTCCCTAGTAGCTGGGATTACAGGCACCCACCACCATGCCTGACTAATTTTTTGTATTTGTGGTAGAGACAGGATTTCACCATGTTGGCCAGGCTGGTCTTGAACCCCTGACCTCATGTGATCCAGCCACCTTGGCCTCCCAAAGTGCTGGGATTACAGTTGTGATCCCCCATGCTCGGCCTGGATTTAAGTCTTTGATCCATCTTGAGTTGATTTTTGTATAAGTTGAGAGATGAGGATTCAGTTTTACCCTTCTACATGTGGCTTCCCAGTTATTCCTGCACCATTTGTTGAATAGAGTGTCCTTTCCCCACTTTATGTTTTTGTTTGTTTTGTCAAAGATCAGTTAACTGTAAGTATTTGGCTTCATTTCTGGGTTCTCTATTCTGTTCCATTGGTCTACTTGCCTGTTTTTATACCAGTACCATACTGTTTTGGTAACTACAGCCTTGTAGTATAAAGTCAGGTAATGTGATGTCTCCAGATGTGTTCTTTTTGCTTAGTCTTGTTTTGGCTATGTAGGGTCTTTTTTGGTTCCATTTGAATTTTAGGATTGCTTTTTAAAGCTCCATGAAAAATGCTGATGGTCTTTTGATGAGAATTGCATTGAATCCGTAGACTGCTTTTGGCAGTATGATCATTTTCACAGTATCGAGTCTACCCATCCATGAGCATGGAATGTGCTTCCATTTGTTTGTGTTGTCAGTGATTTCTTTCAGCAGTGTCTTGCAGTTTTCCTTGTAGAGATATTTCACCTCCTTGGTTCAGTATATTCCAAAGTATTTTATTTTATTTTTTGCAGCTGTTGTAAAAGGGATTGAGTTCTTGATTTGTTTCTCAGCCTTGTTGTTGGTGTATAGCAGTGCTACTGATTTTTGTACATTGATTTTGTATCCTAAAACTTTATTGAATTCATTTATCAGATCTATGAGCTTTTTGGGTGAGTCTTTAGGGTTTTCTAGGCATATAATTATATCATCGGTGAACAGCAACAGTTTGACGTCCTCTTTACTAATTTAGATACCCATTATTTCTTTCTCTTGTCTGATTGCTCTGGCTAGATCTTCCAGCACTACACTGGATAAAAGTTGTGAAAGTAGGCATCTTTGTCTTGTTCCAGTTCTCAGGAAGAAAGATTTCAACTTTTCCCCATTCAGTATCTTGTTGGCTGTGGGTTTGTCATAGATGGCTTTTATTACCTTGAGGTATGTCTCTTGTATACCAATTTTGCTGGATTTTATCAAATGCTTTTTCTGCATTGATTGAGATGATCATATGATTTTTGTTTTTAATGCTGTTGATGTGATGTGTCACATTTATTGACTTGTGAATGTTAAACCATCCTTGCATTTCTGGTATGAAACCCACTTGATCCTATTGTATTACCTTTTTGATATGCTGTTGGATTCAGTTAGCTAGTATTTTGTTGAGTATTTTTGCATCTGTGTTCATCAGGGATCTTAGTCTGTAGTTTTCTTTTATTGTTATGTCCTTTCCCAGTTTTGGAATTAGGATGATACTGGTTTCATAGAATGATTTATGGAGGATTCCCTCTTTTTCTATCTTTTGGAATAGTTTCAATAAGATTGATATCAATTCTTCTTTGAATGTTTAATAGAATTCAGCTGTGAGTCCATCTGGTTCTGGACCTTTTTTGTTGGCAATTTTTTTTTATTATTGTTTCAATCTTGCTACTTATTGGTCTGTTCAGAGTTTCTATTTTTTCGTGATTTAATATGGGAGGAATTTATCCATCTCTTCTAGATTTTCTAGTTTGTGTGCATAAAAGTGTTCATAGTAGCCTTGAATGATCTTTTGTATTTCTGGGGTATTGGCTGTAATATCTCCAGTTTCATTTCTAATTGAGCTTATTTGGATCTTCTTTCTTCTTGGTTAATCTCACTAATGGTCTATCGATTGTGTTTTATCTTTTCAAAGAAACTTCTTTTTGTTTCATTTACTTTTTGTGTTTTTAATTTTAATTTCATTTAGTTCTGCTCTGATCTTTGTTATTTACTTTTTTTCTGCTGAGTTTGGATTTGGTTTGTTTTTATTTCTCTAGTTCCTTGAAGTATGATGTTAAATTGCCTACTTGCACTCTTTCAGACTTTTTGATGTAAGCATTTAATGCTTTGAACTTTCCTCTTAGCACCACTTTTGCTGTATCCCAGAGGTTTTGATAAGTTGTTTCACTATCATTGTTCAGCTCAAAGAATTTTTTAATTTTCATCCTGATTTCATTGTTGACCCAAACATCATTCAAGAGCAAATTATTTAATTTCCATGTATTTGTATAGCTTTAGGGGGTTCCTTTTGGAGTCAGTTTCCAGTTTTATTCCACTGTGATCTGAGAGAATACTTTATATAATTTCAATTTCCTTAAGTTAACTGACTTGCTTTGTGACCTATCATATGGTCTATCTTGGAAAATTTTCTATGTGCTGAAGAAAAGAGTGTATATTTTGCAGTTGTTGGGTAGAATCTTCTGTAAATATTTGTTAAGTCTATTTGATCCAGAGTTAGTTTAAGTCCATTGTTTCTTTATTGACTTTCTGTCTTGATGACCTGTCTAGCACTGTCAATGGAGTATTGAAGTCCCCCACTATTACTATGTTGCCTTCTATTTCATTTCTTAGGTCTACTAGTAATTATTTTATAAATTTGGGAGCTTCAGTGTTCGGTGCATATGTATTTATGATTGTAATATTTTCCCATTTAACTATATCTTTTATCATTGTATAATGTCCCTATTGTCTTTTTTTACTGTTGTTGTTTTGAAGTGTGTTTTGTCTGATATAAGAATAGATACTCCTGCTCACTTTTGGTTTCCATTTGCATGGAATATCTTTTCCCACCTCTTTACCTTAAATTTATGTGAGTCCTTATACATTTAAGTGAGTCTCTCAAAGACAGCACATACTTAGTTGGTGGATTTTTATTCATTCTGCCATTCTGTGTCTTTTAAGTGGAGCATTTAGGCCATTTACATTCAACATTAGTATTGAGATGTGAGGTACTGTTCTATTCATCATGCTAGTTGTTGCCTTAATAACTTTTTTTTTCATCGTGTTATATAGGCCCTGTGAGATTTATGCTTTAAGGAGGTTCTATTTTGATGTATTTCAAGGTCTTGTTTCAAGATTTAGAACTCCTTTTAGCATTTCTGGTAGTGCTGGCTTAGTAGTGGCAAATTCTCTCAGCATTTGTTTGGCTGAAAAATACTTTTCTCTTTTTCATTTATGATGTTTAGTTTTGCTAGATACAAAATTCTTGGCTGACAATTATTTTGTTTCAGGAGGCTAAAGGTGGGACCCCAATCTCTTCTGGGTTGTAAGGTTTCTGCTGAGAAGTCTTCTGTTAATCTGATAGGTTTTACTTTATAGGTTTTCTGGTGCTATTGTCTCACAGCTCTTAAGATTGTTTCCTCTGTCTTGGCTTTAGATAACCTGATGACTATGTGCTTAGGTTATGGTCTTTTTGCAATGAATTTCCCAGGTGCTCTTTGAGCTTCTTGTATTTGGATGTCTAGATCTCTGTCAATGCTAGGGAAGTTTTCCTCAATTATTCCCTCAAATTAGTTTTCCAAACTTTTAGATTTCTCTTCTTCCTCAGGAACACCAGTCATTCTTAGGTTTGGCCATTTAACATAATCCCAAGTTTCATGGAGGATTTGTTCATTTTTTAAAATTATTTTTCCTTCATCTTTGTCTGATTGGGTTAAGTCAAAAGTTTTGTCTTTGAGCTCTGAAGTTCTTTTTTATACTTGTTCAAGTCTATAGTTAAAACGTTCCATTGCATTTTGTGTTTCTCCAGGTGTCTTTCATTTCCAGAAATTGTGATTGTTTTTTCTTCATGATACCTATTTTTTCTGGATAAATTTTCATTCATATCCTGTATTTTTTATTTCTTTATTTTATTTATTTATTTATTTATTCTGAGTCACTCTGTCACCCAAGCTGGAGTGCAGTGGTGCAACCTTGGCTCACTGCAACCTCCACCTCCCGGATTCAAGCAATTCTCCTGCCTCAGCCTCTCAAGTAGCTGGGATTACAGGTGCCCACCACCACACTCGGCTAATTTTTGTATTTTTAGTAGAGATGGAGTTTCACCGTGTTAGCCAGAATGGTCTTGATCTCCTGATCTTGTGATCCACCCACGTCGGCCTCCAAAAGTGCTGGGATTGCAGGCGTGAGCCACCACAGCCGGCCTTTAATTTCTTTAAGTTCGTTTTCACCTTTCTCTAGTATCTCTTTGAATAGCTTAATAATTGACCTTCTGAATTCTTTATCTGGCAATTTAAAGATTTCTTCTTGGTTTGGATCCATTGCTGGAGAGCCAGTGTGATCTTCTGAGGGTGTTCTAAAACCCTGTTTTGTCATATTACCAGAATTACTTTTCTTCCCTCTCAATTGGGTAGACTAATACAGTGGGGAGGTCTGAAAGTCAAGGCCTGCTGTTCAGATTCTCTTGTCCCACTGGGTAACCCCTTGATGTGGTGTTCTCCCCTTTCCTCTAGGAATGGGGCTTCTTGAGAGTCGGACTGCAGTGATTGTTATTTCTCTTCTGGGTCTAGCTACCAGTGAGGCTACCAGGCTCTGGACTGGTCCTGGGGGATGTCTGCAAAGATTCCTGTGATGTGATCTGTCTTCAGGTCTCCAAGCCATGGATACCAGCACCTGCTCTGGTAGAGGTGACAGGGAAGTGAAGTAGACTCTGTGAGAGTCCTTGGTTATAGATAGGTTTAGTGTGCTGGCTTTCTTGAATGCTGGTTGTCGTAACAGTGAAGTTGTCACGTGGACATCTTCAGGACCTCTGTTTACCCAGGATGTTGCAGGCAGTAGAATTAGGTGTTGTCTTCTCCTTCCTAAGATCAGCATTACTCTGTCATGAGTTGCTGTAATGGCTTGAGTTGATTGGCCTCTAGCAACGAGTTGGCACTTTCAAGAGAGCACCAGCTGCCGTAGTAGTAGGGGGCTCTAAGCTTGTCCTAAGGTGGCCAGGGTAAGCATTTTGGTTTCTCAGGTGATAGGCATGACCATAAAGCTCCCAAGAGGTTCTGTGTTTTGTGCTGGGCTACCAGGGTGGCTAGGGAAATACCATCAAGTGGGGGCAGGGTTAGGTGGGTCTGGGTTCAGACTCTCCTTGGACAGGGCTTGCAGTAGCCACTGTGGGGAATGAAGGAGTGGTTCTTAGGCTAATGGGGTTCTGTTCCAGAGTGGATCTTGGCCCTCTGCTGTGTTATATAGTTTGCCAGGGAAGCATTGGAAAGCCCTTAATACGAGGCCTCGCCCAGTTCCCAAGCAGTTGGCGAGGTCCGTTTCACTCCCACAGTGCCCCTGCTCAGGCCGTGAGCTACCCTGCTGAGAAAGCAAGCGTGGCTTAAGGACCTCACCCCTCCCTGTCTGCCCACTCTGCCAGCAGCAGCTCCTGCACTCCTGCACTCGCTTGCTTGTATCCACAGCAGCTCCCGCTCATCCTCCAGACTCTGCTCAAGAAAGTTTGTGCCCAGTCAAAACCACTACCAATTTCAGTTGAGAGCTTCCTTTGCCCTGCATCCTCTCTCCAGTTCCACTGGCTGCCCTCCCTGAGTGGCTCTGTGAGATACAGTCAGGGATGGCTTCCCAGGGCTCAAACTGGAGACTGAGAGTCCATTCAAGGCACTTCCCACTGCTACTCTCATACTTTTATTTTTCTTACAACTCCCTAAACCCATTTCATCTCTAGTTAAGGTTAAATCCTTCTCCTGTGATCTGGATTTTTAGATTCCCCAGTGGGGATGTGTGTTCAAAGGTAGGTTTCCCCCTTCTCACACTTTGGGAACTCGCAGTTTTTCTCCTGTTCCACAGAATTTACAGTGGTGTGCGTCTTCTTTCAAAGGATCCGTGAATTCTTTCGGTTTTCCCAGTACGTTCCTATGATAGTTCTTGGAGCACAACAGGGTCACAGTGTGAGTCTCCACATGGTGTTCTGTCCATCCATGTGGGAGCTACACATTAGCACTGCCTCCTATCTGCCATCTTCCCCTGATCTCAACAATTACCTTTTATAACTGTTTATTGCGTGGATTACCAGAAAACTCTCTGGTGCTCTTGAGAAAGGACAAATATTTTAGGTCTATCCTAAGTGGTGACTTACGGAATGATTGTTTTATGGCAAGATCTTTTAAAATGGCTTTATTTTTTAAAAAAGATAAATGTGTTCATTGTAAAGAGTTGAAACTACTAATCAAAGGTAATCACTTGCACACACTTAAACACGCATGTATGCAGCTCTGTGGAGATGGGATTACATCCTACACCGCAGACACTGCTGACCTCTGACCTACTATCCACACCCCTCCCACCCAGGATCCCAGACTTGGGTCAGGCATTCATCTCCTCTCTCTTTTTAGAGGAGGATCCTGCTTAGTCCAGGCCAATCCACACAGGGCATTTTCCTGGCAACGGTTACCTATCTAAGGGAAGTACATGACTTTAGTTGGCTCAGCCTGACTAAAAAGAGCCATGAGCTTAGGGGGAGAGGTTTTCTTCCTCTCTTCCCTCCCCTTTTCCTATGAATGTAATTTTTAAAAAACCACTTATTCCTAACAGCTTCTCCAGCCTCCTTGGGTGAAGATGACAATGTGGATGGCAGAGGAGGGAGATACAAACAGCCAGGTCTCTGATGGCCTCTTTGAGAGACTACTTTTTGGTACCTGCATCCTTGGAACCATTTGGACCAACCTTCAGACTTAGAATTATGTGAGCTATATTGTGTGGCCCAGGAGACAGAATGAGGTGATCTGTACAGCCAATAGGAAAAGATCTACAAAATATCAAATGGGGATGGAAAGATAGTACCCTGCAGAGTTTGGTTTATGCAGAATTTTAAAGGATGCATATACTTACATTTTCTGATAAATGCATAATATATTTTCCTGGAAAGATCCATAAGTAAACTGTAATCAGTGCTTACCTTTGAGAATACGGCAGGAAGTAGAGGCATGAAGGGAAAGGGAATTTTTCTTCTCATTTTGTACTTGTCTATAAGTTTGTTTTGTTTTGTTTTGTTTTGTTTGTTTTGTTTGTTTTGTTTGAGACGGAGTCTTGCTCTGTCGCCCCGGCTGGAGTGCAGTGGCCCGATCTGGGCTCACGGCAAGCTCCGCCTCCCAGGTTCATGCCATTCTCCTGCCTCAGCCTCCCTAGTAGCTGGAACTACAGGATAAGGTTTCATTTTTAACCGTATGCCTACATTACTTTTATGTGTTTGCAGATAGTAAAATCAACAGAGATGTGGTGATAGAATCTAATAGCAATTTTATCATTTTCATGAACAAATATTTTATTCAATGGAAAAAATTAAAACTCTGGGAATAAAGCGTGATAATGCCTGTTCCTGGTTGCATATCTGCCAGTGGGGAGAATGCATCCTTGCAGGGTGAGAAGGAGTCAGCCTTAGAAAGCAAGGCCTTTAGGAACCAGTTACCCCTAAGCATACCCTATAACAACCCTTTGAGGTGCTGGTTTAGTCTGCTCAGGCTGCCATAACCAAGTGCTCCCGGCCAAGTGGCTTAAACAGTAGAAATGTGTTTCCTTACAGTTCTGGAAGCCAAAATTCTGAGATCAGGATGCTGCAGGGTTGGTTTACAGTAAGGGCTCTCTGCTTGGCTGGTAGCTGGCCATCTCCTCTCTGTGTCTTCACACAGTGCTCCCTCTGTGTGTATCTGTGTCCAAGTTTCCTCTTCTAATAAGGACAGTCCTATTGGATCAGGGCCTGCTCTAAGGACCTCATTTTACTTGGATTACCTCTTTAAAGGCCCTGTCATATTCTGTGATACTGGGGGTTAGGACTTCAACATATGAATTTTGAGGCAATACAATTCAGCCATAACAAGTACTGATTACAACATCCACATTAGACCTTAGGAAATGCAGACTCAGAGAGGAGCATCAGCCTGCCTCAGGTCACACAGCTTGAAAATGGCAGCACTGGGATTGCAAACCCAGACCTACTAGCACAGAGGCATCTCCACTCTACTCTTCAGCTACTAGGTAGTTTCAATTGAGAAAATGAACAAAGTCCATATTCAACCTGAGAATTCCACCCAATTCTATTTGCCAGTTATCCCCTAGATTCCACAGGATTTTGTGGAATTCTTTTTACAACAGTGCAATGTGGCAATCAAGAGGTAGGGGCAAAGTCAACAGTGGTGGTTGAAAATAGAGGCCAAACCTTCTCCAATGCCTTCACGAGGCAGGGCATGCAGGAGCCCTGCTCAGTCTTTGGCTCCATCTCCTTCCCCTTCCCC
Organism: Pongo pygmaeus; assembly: GCF_028885625.2. Classification (NCBI taxonomy): domain Eukaryota; kingdom Metazoa; phylum Chordata; class Mammalia; order Primates; family Hominidae; genus Pongo; species Pongo pygmaeus. The sequence continues at coordinate 41,688,832 of NC_072385.2, read as the reverse complement.
TCACTCACTCCACTCCACTCCAGCCTCAATGGCTTACTTTATGCTCCTCAAACACTCCCCAGGGCCTTTGCTCTAGCTATTCCCTTAGCCTGGATGATGCATTCCCCAGACACCCACGTGTTTGCTCAGATCATACCTTCTTAGGGAGGCAGACCCTGATCCTCACCCTACTGAACTCTTCAGCCCACCGCTGCCCTCCTGCTCCCCTCCCGCTTGATCTTTTACTTCCTTGCATTGCCCTTATCACCTTCTGCCACACGATATGATTCTTTATATCTTCCATTTATTCTTAACTATCTGTGTACTCCTGATAGAACACAATCTCCACAAGGGTGGAGATCTTTATTTTGTGCACAAGTATTTCCCAAGCACCTAAAATAGTGTCCAGAAAACAGAACGTTTTAAAAAACTATTTGTTCAGTGAGACTTTCTGTAAGTGGTGTGGAATGGTTTCCATCAAAACCTTGCAATCAGCCACAGAAAAGAGGATGTAGGAGGCTGTCCTGGCTTCAGGCTACAAGAGAACACGATTTCCTCAAGCCTTCCTATTCCCCTTCCCTGTGCCGTGTGGGAGGCCCAGAGACCCATTTTGCATCTTGCCTGTCTTCTGATGGGTCACTTGTGGTCACAGCAGAAGGGCTGTTGCCACAGCCGTAATTGTCACCTAACTATCCTTTGAAGCCATGTGAGATTCCAAAAGTAAAATTCACAGTCTAAAATGCTGATTCTTACAATTTGAGAAATTTTATAAACAAAATTGAGGCCCAGAACTAAAACACTAGGTAAAAAAAAGCATTACTGTGGCTTTTCTCATATAACAAGCTGCTTATAGTTCTATTTCATTTGAGCAATTGTCCTTGTTTAAAGTCTTCACTTTTGAAAACAGCAATTCTCTTAAAATACATGAGTTTCTTTTTTGGAGAAGTTAACCAAACTGCAAAGTCTGAGGGACCCACAAGGCTGCCCTCACTTTTGACGCCAACTGAAGATCTGGGGGGTTCCCAAAACCACTTTTAGGTTTGATAATTTGTTAGAATCACAAAACATGTTGAAAGTTGTTATGCACATGGTTATGGTCCATTATAGTGAAAGGATACATTTTAAAATTCACTAAGAGAAGAAGTACATCAGGCAGAACCTGGGAGGGCTCTAAATGTGGAGTTTCTATCTTTTTATCCCTGTGGAGTCCTGGACAGTGTGACCTCCTCCCAGCCATGACTTGTGACAATGAGCACAAGTTATTGCCATCCAAGGAAGTTTACCCAAGCTTTTGGTGTCCAAAGTTTGTATTAGGGCTTGATCACATACTGTCTGCGTGACTGGTTTTTCATCTCCAGCCTCTCTCAGAGGTCTGGCTAATACCTTTAGGCTTCAGTTCCTCTGGAACTCAGAACTAATACCGTGTGGCCCAAAGCCCCCAGACAAACAGAGATACTCCTATAAGGCAAGGCATTGCAGGTGACTCGCTGGATCACCTCCCAATAGCTGAAGGCAAAGACTAGAACTTTCTTTGCTTATGGTTAGTTCCTTACTGCACACTTGGACTTACATTTTTTTCCTCTAGATAATTCACTGCTCTTACTATTTGTGCAGAAAAGGATGGAAATAACTCAAATGACCATTAAGAGGGGACTGGTGGGAAAAAGGGGAACCTTCACATAATGGAGTACTGTTCAGCCATAAAAAGAAATGGAGTCTGTCTCTGGATACTATGAAGTGATGGCCAGGATATATTCAGTGAAAAAGCAAGGTAGAGATAAATGTGTATAGCATATTGCTATTCATCTAAGAGAGAATATGAATATATAAACATATTTGCTTATATTAAAATACCAAAGGAAGGACATACTAAAAACTTCTTTCAAAGTTATCTTTGGAAGAATGAGGAAAAGGACTCACCCTTAATGCTCAGATTGTAGTCCTTAAGTAGCCTATTTTACAAGAAGAAGCAGAGATCCTTGGAGAAATGGATGATTCCAGGTCTGGAGAAGGAAATACACAAATAAACCTAAAACATCTTGTCATACCAGGAACCAAGGAGGCTGTCTGAGACTGCTAGCAGCATGTCTGAAGGGCTCAGGGACCAACTTAAAGAGCTTCTGCTAGCCAGAATAAGACCGTTTCTCCACCAATAAGGATAATAATGGCAAAACATTGAAACATATTAAGTATGCTAAAAGTCTGTGCATTTCTAATGATACAGATATATAACTAGAGAATGCTTAGAAAACCACTTCATTATTTAGAAAACTGGTAAGCAGAGGAGAAGATTCAAGCATCTTGAAAGGTGGGATACTGCTTTTCTGAATCAAACTATATTCAGGGTAACCAAACTGTAGATAATGGAAAGCTTCTCTTTATTGAAGTATTCCAGCTGAGAAACGAAAAAGAAATGTACAATTAAAATATAACCACATGCAATCCCTGATGAGTTAGTGGATATGGGCAATGACCATCAGTGACTATTAACATCACACAAAAAAGAAAAATGTCTTTTTCTCCCAATGCAAGAACACACTAACACCTAAGACACACTTTTGCCAAAAATTAGAACTTGAATCTGTCCAGGTCTCCAGTTCTAATGCTGAGTTTTGAGGAATACAGGCAACCAAGGAATATGCTAAATGACACCAGAGGGATGTAATTAATAAAATCCAGATTGTGGAAAACTCTAGAGGACAAACCGCCTATTTTCAACAAATGAAGAAACAAAGGGGAGTGGAGAGAAATCTATAGATCAAAAGAAATTTTTAAAAAATTTTTTGAGACAGGGCCTCACTCTGTCAGCCAGACTGGAGTGCAGTGGTCCAGTCATAGCTCACTGCAACTTTGAACTCCTAGGCTCAAGCCATCCTCGCACCTCAGCCTCCAGAGTAGCTGGGACTACAGGCATGTGCCAGCACGCCCGGCTAGTTTTTAAAATTTTTTTTGTAGAGACGGAGTTTCACTGTGTTGCCCAGGCTCGTCTTGAATTCCTGGCCTCAAGTAATCCTGCCTCAACCTCCCAAAGTGCTTGGATTACAAGCATGAGCCAGCCTCAAAAGAGACTTAAAAGACATATTGGCCAATTGGCCAATTTCAATTTGGATCCTAGTTTGAACAAAAAAATTGTTAAAAAAATTATGTGACAGAGAAAATTGAACTAACTGGATATTTGATAATTTTAAAGGATTATTACATTTTTAGATGTGATAATGATGTTGTTATTACATTTTATAAGGAATTCTTTTTAGAGATGATCATATCTTTTTAGAGATATTTATGCATAAAATGATGAGGGGTGAGGGGGCATACAAATGGAACATGGTTGACTATGAGTTAATCAGTGTTGAAGCTGTATGACAGTGGCATGAGAGTTTATTTTATTTTTTTCTACTTTTGTATATATTTTAAATTATCCATAATATATTTTTAAAATGTACAACTCTTTCCAATTTGACTCCTTAAATTTAGCAGCATTAATATTGAGAGTTACTTTAAGATATCCCCTAAAATTCCTGGGATTTTCATGGTCACACATCAGGTACCCAATAGCTACATGTTCCTGTCTCTAAAATATGGTGAAAAACATCTGACCTGTTTGGAGGCATCACCCAGTTGTTTGGAGGCAAATTTGTGCACAGTAGTGATCTCCTCGGTTCACTCTGAGTCATCAATTCTGGAGCTCTCAGTTTGTGGAGAAATATTCTAGAAACTGGAGAGAGGGGGTAAAATAATAGGAGACATACAATAAAGCCAATGACACCATAATGGGGCTGTCAGGAGGTAGAAAAGGAGAAGAGCAAAAAGAAACAAACAACATAAACATATGGATACATAATAAGTAAGAGCTACAGCAGCGTTTCCCAAACCCGGCTGCCAGGCAGAATCATTTGCAGCACTTGTTTAAAGTTTAGATGCCCAAATCCAGTCTCTGAAAATGCTGACTTAGGTCTGGTGTTGGGTCCCCTGCACTGTATTTTGAAACAAGTCCACAGGTGGTTTCCACTCCTGGTAGAGTGGGGGAGCCACTGATCTGCACTGCTAATTACAAACAATTCACCAGGGTTTCTAGGGGTCTTACAGTGGCTGTAGTTTTCAAACCTGGTATTTTCAAAATCCATTACCTCAGCAGGGGAAAAAAGACTAGAAAAATAAAGCCCTGGTGAGTATGGAACTAGATTTTTAGAAGTGTATTGAAACTCAAAAGTTGAAGTACAGTTGATTCTCATTATTCTGGTTATAAAGTGGCCACAAACAGTGAATTAGCAAATACTGAACCATTGCTCCTAGAGGACATACAGGTTTGGGTTCCTGCAAGTCTCTGGTCACAGTATTTTCATCAATCAGTCAATATACAACCTTGTTTTATGTGCCAAACTAACTGACACAGAGCTCTAAATTATGCAGCTCAACTTCATATGAAATACAGGACAACAGTCAGGTCTTTGGGGGTGGAGGTGGGAGGATGTATTGCTCTGCATTCAAGCAGTAAAAACATGTGACTCTCAAACTAGGAGGATATGAGGAGGGTTTAATCAAAGGACTACTTACAAAGGTGGGGGTGGGGGGTGAAATGTAGCGGGTCCAGAACAATCTCTAGGGCTGGGGAGGCAGAGCTAGCACCACCCTCTCAGCCCTGTCCTCAGGCCCAAGGGAGAACGGGGAGGAGCAACTCCTGCCTAGAGGAAAAGGGAGTATGGAGAGACACTGCCCTCAGAGGGGCAAGTGCAAAGTGAAAATGTGAGCCCTTCTGTCCAAAAAGCAGGCAAAACGTGACATTAAAGCATAATTTTTTTTGTTGTTCCTCAGGTAAGTCTCCCCACTTCTCCCCTCTCCTTTTTCTCTTTTATCCTTTTCTCTTCCTCTCTCCTTGTCACGTTGCTATTTATTTGCTATTTAATGTTGCACTCCCTCTTCCCTCTGGCATGGGGATAGTGCATATCTTAGGGGACAGTGCAGACCCTCAAAGATGTCTATGGGCCCCACCGTGCATCTCAATCCATACTGCTCAGCCTTATTCTTTCCCAACCATTCATTGTAAGTCTCAGCTTTTTGGGAGACTGAGGCAGGAGAATTGCTTGAACCTGGGAGGCAGAGGTTGCTGTGAGCTGAGATGGAGCCACTGCACTCCAGCCTGGGTGAAAGAGCTCAAAAAAAAAAAAAAAATTACTAGTATGCTTAATGAAGATTTGTTCAGGTTTAAATGAGCAGTTAAGGCCAGGCATGGTGGCTCAAGCCTGTAATCCCAGTGCTTTGAGAGGTCAAAGGGGGAGTATCACTTGAGGCCAGGAGTTTAAGACCAGCCAGGGCAACACAGTATGACCCTGTCTCTACAAAAAATTAAAAATTTAACAGGGTGTGGTGGTGCACACCTGTAGTCTCAACTACCCAAGAGGCTGAGACAGAAGGATCACTTGAGCCCAGGAGTCCAAGGCTATAGTGACTTATAATTGCCACTGCCTATCAACCTGGGCAACAGAGCAAGACCCTGTCTCTAAAAAAAGTAAAATAAAATAAAATAATTAAACGAGCCATTAAGATATAAATGATTTATGCATGCTGTGATTTAGTCTATGGATTTATTCTAGAATTGCTAAAATGTCACCATGTAGTGACCATGAAAAACCCTTCAAAAAATCAATGAATCCAGGAGCTGTTTTTTTGAAAAAATTAACAAAATAGATAGTCTGCTAGCTAGATTAATAAGGAAGAAAAGAGAGAATAACCAAATAGACACAATAAAAAATGATAAAGGAGATATCACCATTGATCCCACAGAAATACAAACTACTATCAGAAAATACTGTAAACACCTCTATGCAAATAAACTAGAAAATCTAGAAGAAATGAATAAATTCCTGGAAACAAACACCCTCCCAAGACTAAACCAGGAAGAAATTGAATCCCTGAATACACTAATAACAAGTTCTGAAATTAAGGCAGTAATTAATAGCCTACCAACCAAAAAAAGCCTAGGACCAGATGGATTCACAGCCGAATTCTACCAGAGGTACAAAGAGGAGCTGGTACCATTTATCCTGTAACTATTCCAAACAATTGAAAAGGAGGGACTCCTCCCTAACTCATCTTATGAGGCCAGCATCATCCTGATACCCAAACCTGGCAGAGACACTACAAATAAAGAAAACTTCAAGCCAATATCCCTGATGAACATTGATGTGAAAATCCTCAGTAAAATACTGGCAAACTGAATCCAGCAGCACATTAAAAAGTTTATTCACTATGATCAAGTTGGCTTCATCCCTTGGATGCAAGGTTGGTTCAACATATGTAAATCAATAAATGTAATCCATCACATAAACAGAATCAATGACAAAAACCACATGATTATCTCAATAGATGTAGAAAAGGCCTTTGATAAAATTCAACATCGCTTCATGTTAAAAACTCTCAATAAACTAGGTATTGATGGAACATATCTCAAAATAATAAGAGCGATTTATGAGAAACCCATGGCCAATATTATACTGAATGGGCAAAAGCTGGAAGCATTCCCTTTACAAACCGCCACAAGACAAGGATGCCCTCTCTCACCACTCCTATTCAACATAGTATTGGAAGTTCTGGCCAGGGCAATCAGGCAAGAGAAAGAAATAAAGCGTATTCACATAGAAAGAGAAGAAGTCAGATTGTCTCCGTTTGCAGATGACATGATTCTATATATAGAAAACTCCATCGTCTCAGCGCCAAAACTCCTTAAGATGGTAAGCAAATTCAGCAAAGTCTGATGATACAGAATCAATGTCCAAAAATCACAAGCACACTCCTACACACCAACAATAGACAAGCAGAGAGCCAAATTATGAATGAACTCCCATTAACAACTGCTGCAAAGGGAATAAAATACCTAGGAATACAGCTTACAAGGGACCTGAAGGACCTCTTCAAGGAGAAATACAAACCACTGCTCAAGGAAATAAGTTCCTACTTCCTATCACACTCATGGATAGGAAGAATTAATATTGTGAAAATGGCCATACTGCCCAAAGTAATTTATAGATTCAATGCTATTCCCATCAAGCTACCATTGACTTTCTTCACAGAATTAGAAAAACACGACTTTAAATTTCATATGGAACCAAAAAAGAGCCCTTATAGCCAAGACAATCCTAAACAAAAAGAACAAAGCTGGAGGCATCATGCTACCTGACTTCAAACTATACTACAAGGCTACAGTAACCAAAACAGCATAATACTGGTACCAAAAACAGGCATATAGACCAATGGAACAGAACAGAGAACTCAGAAGTAGCACCACACATCTACAACCATCTGATCTTTGACAAACCTGACAAAAACAATCAATGAGGAAAAGATTCCCTATTTGATAAATGGTGCTGGGAGAACTGGCTAGCCATATGCAGAAAACTGAAACTGGATCCCTTCCTTAAACTTTATACAAAAATTAACTCAAGATAGATTAAAGACTTAAATGTAAAATCCAAAACCATAAAAACCCTTAAAGAAAACCTAGGCAATACCCTTCAGGACATAGCCATGGCCAAAGGCTTCATGATGAAAACACCAAAAGCAGTGGCAACAAAAGCCTAAACTGACAAATGGGATCTAATTAAACTAAAGAGCTTCTGCACAGCAAAAAAAAAAAAAAAAAAAAAAAAAAAAAAAAAAACTACCATCAAAGTGAACAGGCAACCTACAGAACAGGAGAAAAATTTTGAAATCTACCCATCTGACAAAGGTCTAATATCCAGAATCTACAAGGATTCTTAAATTTACAAGAAAAAAACAAACAACCCCATCAGAAAGTTGGCAAAGGATATGAACACTTCTCAGAAGAAGACATTAATGCAGCTGACAAACATATGAAAAAAAAAAAACTCATCATCACTGATCATTAGAGAAATGCAAATCAAAACCACAATGAGATACCATCTCACGCCAGTCAGAATGGCAATTATTAAAAAGTCAAGAAACAATAGATGCTGGCGAGGCTGTGGAAAAATAGGAATGCTTTTACACTGTTGGTGGAAATGAAAATTAGTTTAACCATTGTGGAAGACATTGTGGTGATTCCTCAAGGATCTAGAACCAGAAATACCATTTGACCCAGCAATCCCATTACTGGGTGTAAACCCAAAGGAATATAAATCATTCTACTATAAAGACACATGCATACGTATGTTTATTGTAGCACTATTTACAATACCAAAGACATGGAACCAACTCAAATGCCCATCAGTGATAGACTGGATAAAGAAAATATGGTACATATACACCATGGAATACTATGTAGCCATAAAAAGAATGAGTTCTTGTCTTTTGCAGAGACATGGATGAAGCTGGAAACCATCATCCTCAGCAAACTAACACAGGAACGGAAAATCAAACACCACATGTTCTCACTCATAAGTGGGAGTTGAACAATGTGAACACATGGACACAGGGAGGAGAACATCACACACCAGGGCCGGTCAGGGGGTGGAGGGCAAGAGGAGGGAAAGTATTAGGACAAATACATAATGCATGCAGGGCTTGAAACCTAGATGACAGGTTGATAGGTGCAGCAAACCACCATGGCATATGTATAGCTATGTAACAAACCTGCACATTCTGCAGGTGTATCTGGAACTTAAAGTAAAATAAAATAAAAAGATTTTTTAGAAATTGCTAAAATATCACCATGTCATCATGCAGTGTCAGAATATATATACACACACACACAATCACACTATATATATATTTTACTACATATATACACACACAGTATATATACTATACTATATGTAGTTTGCGTACAAATAGATAAATATACATCAATATATACGTTGAGTGTGTGTAGATATATATACACACACAGCACAAATGTACATGATTGTAACATGTAAGAAGAATGAGGTAGTATTACATTATTCCTAATAACAGAGATAATGCTTTTGAGTGTCAGTAAAGAGTAATATTGCTCTCTTCAGTTAATGACCCTTTTATTTTGAGGACCAGGCTTTTCTTTTCCCTGATGTTTCTATTTAATTTTCTTTTTTTCTCTCAAGAAATATTCTTTCTTCCTTTACTGTCCCTAACAGACCAAATACTATCTCCCTGCCATAGACATGTATGTCAATGCATGCTATAATTTGACATCCTGAATTACAGACACATGGTATTTAAAGTGTATGTACACTTTATAAAGAGAGTAGATGTTACTCAAAACTTTCTACATTACTTATTTCAAAAAACTGTACTTTAGTCCAAATTTGGACCTATTTAGTAATGAAAATGTTCAATCCAGTTAACAGGAATAATTCTGTGGTTTTATCTTTCTGTAATCAACTGAAAGAATAAATAGGTCATATTCTAATATGTTCTGAAATATTTAAGACTGATCTCAAAACTAATTTCTAAGATGATTCTCCTTGTTACTAAATAAGTAAAAGTTTACATTTACTTATTTTGTATGTATTTTTGAAGCCAACTACTGTAGAAAATGAGCAATCTATTAGAAAATTTGCATTATTTTATTTGCTAATGAACTTATTTGAAAATTTCACTTTTTGAATAAATAATATTTAATTTTTAATTTTTCTTTATTTTTTATTTTTTAAATATTAGAATTGACATTCTGAATGTATTTTTAATTTTTTTCTTTATTTTCTAAAATATTAGCATAAATGACTTAAAAATTAGTATTTTGTGCAACCAGAAAAATTAAATCATTTGCTTCTAAATAGTCAAATTTTTCAGATTAGTAAAAATTATTTGAAAACAAATTTGTGGGTAATAAAGATTAGCTAGAACTGTGTCTGTATGGTGTAGTTACCACACAGTTTATTATGCAGCAAAAATGTATGCTTGAGATTTCTGAGCTTTGCTAATTTTTCTGCTGTTTTCCAACTGAACAAAATGATGTTAGGAATGCATCTTTGTAAATGGGTGCTAATTGATAATGGGAATAATTTTGTAATGGACTATAAAGGATGTTAATAATGAAGCCATATGTTTATGTCTGGATTTAAAACTTTTAAACATTATTTGCTAAGTCATTTTGCTTTACCTTGAAGAACATAAACTGTTGTTTCAATTATTCAAACTAACAAGATCTTATTTACGGCAAGAAATATTTCATTAAGATGTTGTGCTGTAATATGGGAAAACGTAAATCCTTTTCACGGTTTATTTCAATGTGAAATAAAATTTAACTCTGACAAAAAAGGGAAAAAGTGTAATGCTTTCCCCCTAAGATTGAGAACAAGGCAAGGATTTCCACTCACTCCACATTGTACTGGAGGCTTAGCAAGTGCAATAAGGTGAGAGAGGAAAACATTTCACAGATTAGAAAGGAAGAAACAAAACTGTCTTTATTCATAGACAACATGATTGTCTACATAGAATATTCCAAAGAATCTAGAGAAACAATACCAGAAGTTTAGCAATATCAGAGTATATAAAAGCAATATACAAAAATTAAATGTATTTCTATATGCTAGCAATAAAAATTATAAATTACAAATTACAATGTAAAAAACACTACCATTTATGGTGGCATCAAAAATCATTACATATTTAGAGAAAATCTAAGTGAAAATTTTTTATGAAGAAAACTACAGAACATTTATTAAGAAAAATAATAAATAAATATAGAAAGATACTTTGTTTACGGATCAGAACACTCAGTATCATTACGATATCAATTCTCCCCCAATTTATCTGTAAATTCAATACAATTATAATCAAAATCTCAGCAGGCTTTTTGAACTAGAAATTGATGATTTAATAAATAATTCTAAAGCTTATACATAAAAGCAAAGGATCTAGAGTAGCTAAAACAATTATGGAAAAGAAGACTGAAGTTGAGGAATCATGGTATCTAATTTCAACTTACTACAAAGCTGCTCCAATCAGGGCAGTATGCTATTGGTGTAAAGACAGACATAATGGTCAACTTACTTTTGACAAGGCTGCCAAAACCCATCCAATGGTGAAAGGATAGTCTTTTCAACAAATGGTGCTGGGACAACTAAGAGAAAAGGCAACCTGTCTACCTTAGGTAGACTTAGGAAGTTGTTGACTCAACAAATCTGAGACTTGTCTTCAAGCCTGAGAAAACACATTGGGTGATTGGTTTCTAAGTGCCCACTAGTCCCATATTATTATTAGTTATTTTTGTCTCTTTCATAGCTCAGTGTCTGTTATCTAGTGTTACAAATGTTTATTGATCAAAGGCAAAACAAGATGAATATGTTGATTGATATGTAACAGAAAATCAAACCACTGAAAATAAAAACCATCTTTAAGAAGAATCAGGAACAGTGGTAAAGCTTTGGAGAATTCCTAGATTATTTTCTGCAACTCTGACTGATGGAGGATTAAAAAGGGGAATTGACAAAAAAAAAATTCTATCTTCCTAGAAAGGAATTATTATTATCTGACCACGACAACAAATAACGACCAAAGCCAGTTTTAAACCCATCCTAATCAATCATGACAACTTCACATCAGTAAATACACTCCCTGAAATCAGCCAATTAGCAACAGTTTTTCACTCTATTCAGTGAGCAAACTTCTGAAAGTCAGCCAGCCATCAACGGTGTTACATGCTTTCACAGTTAAACATTAAAAAACAACAACAAAAAACACTCTAAACATTCCTGGGTTTTTTGTTTTTTGTTTTGAGACAGCGTCTTACTCCGTCACCCAGGCTGGAGTGCAGTGGCGGGATCTCAACTCACTGCAACCTCTGCCTCCCAGGTTCAAGCAATTCTCATGCCTGAGCCTCCCAAGTAGCTGGGGTTACAGGCATGCACCACCATGCTCTGCTAATTTTTGTATTTTTTTTTTTTTTTGTAGAGACAGGGTTTCACCATTAACCAGTCTGGTCTTGAATTCCTGACCTCAAGTGATCTGCCAACCTTGGCCTCCCAAAATGCTGGGATTACAGGCATGAGCTGTCGCACTCAGCCAACATTCCTATTTTTGAAAATCCTCCAATCCCTGAACTCTGTATTACAAGACCAACTCTGCATTGCTGAGAGAGACTGTGCTTTACAGGTACAGCTCTAACTTTGCTTACAAAGTAATCAATTCATTTTTTTTATTTCTGATATTAAGAAGTGGCCTCTTCCTTCAACATAATTACAATTTTATATCATTTGTCTGGACAGTGTATTATTGATGGTATTTGTTAAATTTTTTTTAAAAATATTATTTTTGTGATTCCTCATTCTAAATAAGTATTTTTGATCTAAAAAATAATTGTCTTATTCTACAAGTACTTATTGAGCACATGCTATAAGGAAACATGTTAAACAGAAACAAAAATTGTCCCTGCTCTCATGAAATTTACAGTCTAGTGGAGAAGGGCAGACATTAATCAAATAGACATACTAAAATATATAAAATGTATAACTGTGTCTACCCATGAAAGATTATAAGCTATAGGAACTGCCTGCCCACCATAAATAACTAAGAATGCACAAACTTCATTGAACAACTAATTTCAGACACGGTGCAACAGGTAGCACAGAACTATGATCCCCAAAGGAAAGAAAACAAATGAATTCAGTCCTGTGATTGCTCCAGTTTACTGCCTGGAGAGAGTTTCCAGGCCACAGTGCAGGGAGGGCAAAAGCAAACAGAGCCTCACTGAGTTGAGCAGATGGAGATTGGCACCCTGGGAGGCACAGGTGGCTAGAGTTTACAGGCAAAGTATAGGAAATAAAGTTGCTGAACAGAGAGAGAATAATGCCTTAGTGACCTGTGGGATATCAGTCTAAGATGCACGTAATTGAAGTCAGAGAAAAAAGGGAGACATAAAATATTTGAAGGAATGATGGCCAAAAGTTTTCTAAATTTGGTAAAAACTATAAGCCCATGGATCCAGGAGACTCAACAAATCTGAAACAGAATAAACTTTGTAAAACCATACTAAAATATATCATGACCAATTGCTCACACATCCTTATAAAGTCTTAAAAACAGCTATTGGGAAAAAGATACATTATATACAGATAAGAATTTCAACAGACTTCTTTTCCAAAACTACATAAGCCAGAACAATGGAACATCTTTAAAGTTCTAAAAGAAAAAAACTGTCAACCATAAATGTTCCGTGGTGAGCAAGTCTATGCAAACTTAACCCCAAAGCCCAGGAAGCTGAGAGGTGAAAGAAGAAGGCTGACATATCCGGCCTATCAGAAAGAAATATTTAAGAGGGACTTACAAACAGAAGTGATATCCTTTGGCAGCCATGAGAAGGGATAGTGGATCCCTGAGACCTTATCCCCCAGGTCCAGGGATTATATACCACAGGGAAGGAATGTGTAACAATAGAAATCAACCCCTCAGAGAGAGGCAAGAATGAACAATAGAAAAAGTAGAAATCTCAGAGGCATTCCCAGAACAAGGGTTAATCAGAAGTCAGTATGGTAGAGTAGTGTCCAAGATGGAGTTGCTTTATCATCTACACCTGTGGAGGAAAAGTTAAATATTAAATCTGAACTCAATTGAACATGGACACAAACAATGGTCACCAAGTCCTAGAACAGGTTGTGTGAGCCCCTTGAGGCATTCATCCAGTGCTGTTTTGGAGAAATATATATTTCAATCTATTCCTATACGTTAGTTATTGAAAAACAATAGACAATCGTAAAACCAAGTTGACTTTTTGTGTTCCTTGAGCCCAGTCATGAAGGGCCCTTGTGACTTGTTACAAAAAGAGCTAGGGTCTCAGACCGTGCCTTAGCTTCATGAGACCTCTCCTCATCTGTGCATGGATGAGTGGCCGACTTTGGAGCCCAGGCTGTTGCTTCCTGGTCTGGTGGTGAATCCTCCATAGTCTGGTGAGTGTAGCGTCCAACTCTGAGGCCCAGGCTATTGCTTCTCAGTCTGGCGATGAATCCTCCATAGTCTGGTGAGTGTATATATACATATATATATCTTTTCCCTTCTCCCCTTCCCATTTAAATTTGCTTATTATATCAATTTGCTTATTATATCATTTGCTTATTATATCTGCATTGCCATTTACATGGGATAAAGATAAAGGTTGTTTACCATTAAAGATATTGTGCATGTGTCTTTTCTTCTCCCCTCACGTGTTTCCCACACAGAACAACACCAAATCTACCCAACATCACCTACCACAGGCTATACTACTATTGTCTCTTATGTGAACTACTGGAATTGTGTCCCAACTGGCCTCCCTGCTTCCATCCTTGGTGACTTCCAATCCATTCTCCAGCTGAAATCAAATTAATGTTTTTACTTTGTAAACAGGATTATACAATTCCCCTTCTTAAGAAAAAAAAAAGGCTGCTGATTTCACTGTGAATAAAATCCAAAGCCATTGACATGGCCTGCAAGCCTCTGTCTACTTGTTCTACCTTTCTTCCACTCCTGTTCTTCTAACTCTTGCTTATTCCGCATTTTTTAAACATATAATTTTGTTTGAGACAGGGTTTTACTGTCACCCAGGCTGGAATGCAGTGATGAGATCATGGCTCACTGCAGCCTCAACCTCCCAAGCTCAAGCAATCCTCCCACCTCAGCCTCTCACATAGCTAGGAATATAGACATGCACCACCACACTTGGCTAATTTTTTTATTTTTTGTAGAGACAGGGTCTCACTATGTTGTTCAGCCTTGTTTCAAACTCCTGGAGGCAAGTTTCCCTGCCTGGACCACTCAAAGTGCTGAGATTACCGGTGTAAGCCACCGCACCCAGCCTGATTCAGCTTTTTGCAGCCACAGAATGTTCACAAATGCATTCCCTCAGCCCACAAAAATCCCTTCCCTCTCATTTCTATTTCTGTTTCGCACTTAAGGTCTTAGCTATAGGAGGCCTCCCCTGACCATTTCCACCCTCCCAGTCTCAGTTAGGTTCCTCTGTGCACCCTCATGGTACACAGACATGGCACACAGTACTTTTTATCAGAGCATTCTTCAGTGTTTGTACCGCTGTGTTTATTTGTGTGAGTATTTGATTGTTGTCATTCTCTCTCCTAGAGAGTAAGATCCTTGAGGCTGGCTCAGCATGGAATATATGGCACACAGTATGCACAGAGGAAATACTTGTTGGAATAATCGTGAATTATAGATGAAAACTTAACCTTGGAATTAATTATGAGACTGGCTGATGTGTTACTCAGAAGGATTTTCCTGTTCTTCCTGAAAGGGTTATAGAAGGCTATTGTACAGTGTGTCTTCAGAATTACAGAATGGAGAGGCAGACTTGAAGTGCTTGTTCCTGTGAAAAAGAAGGATCAAAGCTCGAGGCTCAGCCTTCCCTTATGGAACCCTTTGTGTTCTTACCCTGCACTGGGAGAAAATGATCCACATTTGGAAATCACACACCTAGCCCATCTACTTAGTATTCCTGCCTACCTCCTCTAAGTCTCAGCCTCGTGGGGTGTGTGTTTGCTGGTACTTGTGGGGGCAAGTGAAGAACTTGAGCATATCACCCAACCCTACAGGGATTTCCCTTCCCATTCCCAACAGCTTGGAGGAAGAGAATGGGAGACAAAGGACCTGGTGATTAGACCCCCAAGATACTGGGCTGTCTGCTTGTGTCTCAGGTGGAACAGGCCCAGTGGGAAAGGGGTTGGGGCACAGACATAAGGGGTTGGGGCACAGAGATAAGAGGTCGGGGGGTGGAAATAAGGGATTGGGGCGCAGAGATAAGAGGTCAGGGCGTGGAAATAAGGGATGGGGCACAGAGATAAGAGGTCGAGGTTCCTGCCCCTCCCCCAGGAAAGCGGGACTTGCCACTAACGGTGAAGGAGAAGGGGTTGAGGGGTTCTTGTCCTTCTTCTAGAAAAGTGGGACTTGCCACTAAGGGTGAAGGAGAAGGGGTTGAGGGGTTCTTGCCCCTCTCCTAGAAAAGCAGAGAAGGGGTAGAGACATGGAGAGAAGGGGTTGGGGTACTTGCCCCTCCCCCAGAAAAGCAGGACTTGCCACTAAGGGTGAAGGACTAAGGCAGTCGTCCTTGCGTGGTCTGACACCTCTGAAACATGGGTGAATAATCAGAGAGGTGTCCTTGCAATGATTAAACACCAAGGGAAGTCTGCCTTCCTAGTC
Organism: Pongo pygmaeus; assembly: GCF_028885625.2. Classification (NCBI taxonomy): domain Eukaryota; kingdom Metazoa; phylum Chordata; class Mammalia; order Primates; family Hominidae; genus Pongo; species Pongo pygmaeus. The sequence continues at coordinate 41,672,800 of NC_072385.2, read as the reverse complement.
TGTGACCGGTGCCGGAGTTTGGGTCCACGGATAAAATGTGTCCCCTTTGTCTCTACTAGAAAATGAAAGGAATTGAAATTAAGAGAAGGGAGAGATTGAAGTGTGGCACTAAGATTGAAAGGAGAAAGAGGTTGAGGGATAGTGAGAGAGGCTGGAGAAGAGAGTAAGAAGAGGCCGCTTACCTGATTTGAAATTGGTGAGATGTTCCTTGGGCTGGTGGGTCTGAGGACTTGAGGTCGTAGGTGGATCTTTTTCATGGAGCAAAGAGCAGGAGGACAGGGGATTGATCTTCTAAGGGAGGTCCTTTGATCCGAGTCACGGCACCAAATTTTATGTGCATCCATGTGAAGCGACCACTAAATAGGCTTTGTGTGAGCAATAAAGCTTTTAATCACCTAGGTGCAGGCGGGCTGAGTCTGAAAAAAGAGTCAGCGAAAAGAGATAAAGGTGAAGCAGTTTTATAAGATGTAAGTAAGTAAAGGAAAATTACAGTCAAAGAGGTTGTTCTCTGGCAGGCAGGAGTAAAAGTCACAAAGTGCTCAGTAGAGGAGCTTTTTAAGCCAGGATAAGCCAGGAAAAAGACTTTCACAAAGTAATGTCATCACTTAAGACAAGGACTACCCATTTTCACTTCTTTTGTAGTAGAATGTCATCAGTTAAGACGAGGCAAACTATTTTCACTTCTTTTGTGATTCTTCAGTTACTTCAGGCCATCTAGGCATATACGTGCAAGTCACAAAAGATGCGATGGCTTGGCTTAGGCTCAGAGGCCTGACAGTGGGGTGTGTGTTTGCTGGTACTTGTGGGGGCAGGTGAAGAACTTGAGCATATCACCCAGCCCTACAGGGATTTCCCTTCCCATTCCCAACAGCTTGGAGGAAGAGAATGGGAGACAAAGGACCTGGTGATTAGACCCCCAAGATACTGGGCTGTCTGCTTGTGTCTCAGGTGGAACAGGCCCAGTGGGAAAGGGGTTGGGGCACAGACATAAGGGGTTGGGGCACAGAGATAAGAGGTCGGGGGGTGGAAATAAGGGATTGGGGCGCAGAGATAAGAGGTCAGGGCGTGGAAATAAGGGATGGGGCACAGAGATAAGAGGTCGAGGTTCCTGCCCCTCCCCCAGGAAAGCGGGACTTGCCACTAACGGTGAAGGAGAAGGGGTTGAGGGGTTCTTGTCCTTCTTCTAGAAAAGTGGGACTTGCCACTAAGGGTGAAGGAGAAGGGGTTGAGGGGTTCTTGCCCCTCTCCTAGAAAAGCAGAGAAGGGGTAGAGACATGGAGAGAAGGGGTTGGGGTACTTGCCCCTCCCCCAGAAAAGCAGGACTTGCCACTAAGGGTGAAGGACTAAGGCAGTCGTCCTTGCGTGGTCTGACACCTCTGAAACATGGGTGAATAATCAGAGAGGTGTCCTTGCAATGATTAAACACCAAGGGAAGTCTGCCTTCCTAGTCTGTGACCGGTGCCGGAGTTTGGGTCCACGGATAAAATGTGTCCCCTTTGTCTCTACTAGAAAATGAAAGGAATTGAAATTAAGAGAAGGGAGAGATTGAAGTGTGGCACTAAGATTGAAAGGAGAAAGAGGTTGAGGGATAGTGAGAGAGGCTGGAGAAGAGAGTAAGAAGAGGCCGCTTACCTGATTTGAAATTGGTGAGATGTTCCTTGGGCTGGTGGGTCTGAGGACTTGAGGTCGTAGGTGGATCTTTTTCATGGAGCAAAGAGCAGGAGGACAGGGGATTGATCTTCTAAGGGAGGTCCTTTGATCCGAGTCACGGCACCAAATTTTATGTGCATCCATGTGAAGCGACCACTAAATAGGCTTTGTGTGAGCAATAAAGCTTTTAATCACCTAGGTGCAGGCGGGCTGAGTCTGAAAAAAGAGTCAGCGAAAAGAGATAAAGGTGAAGCAGTTTTATAAGATGTAAGTAAGTAAAGGAAAATTACAGTCAAAGAGGTTGTTCTCTGGCAGGCAGGAGTAAAAGTCACAAAGTGCTCAGTAGAGGAGCTTTTTAAGCCAGGATAAGCCAGGAAAAAGACTTTCACAAAGTAATGTCATCACTTAAGACAAGGACTACCCATTTTCACTTCTTTTGTAGTAGAATGTCATCAGTTAAGACGAGGCAAACTATTTTCACTTCTTTTGTGATTCTTCAGTTACTTCAGGCCATCTAGGCATATACGTGCAAGTCACAAAAGATGCGATGGCTTGGCTTAGGCTCAGAGGCCTGACAGTGGGGTGTGTGTTTGCTGGTACTTGTGGGGGCAGGTGAAGAACTTGAGCATATCACCCAGCCCTACAGGGATTTCCCTTCCCATTCCCAACAGCTCAGAGGAAGAGAATGGGAGACAAAGGACCTGGTGATTAGACCCCCAAGACACTGGGCTGTCTGCTTGTGTCTCGGGTGGAACAGGCCCAGCGAGAGTCTCTAGGGCCAGAACTCAAGGATTTATTGAGGTGAGTGCTCCATTTTAGTCATGGCAAAGCTATACCTTTTATGGGGGCTAAATTTAAAGTATAAAGTGATCATTTTGTTGTTTATGGTCTGGGAGTTGCAGAGGAAACTGATTTCTTTTATACACTTTAAATGAACTTATTTACAATCAATAAAGATCTAACACTATAAATGGTAAAATCTTTCCCCTTGGCAAGCCCTTCAAACAGCAAACTCAACAGTAGCAGCTAATGTATCTTTCAAAAGGCATTCTTGCAATCATTTAACTTACTATGCTTGACTATTCAGCCTGTTAATCCAAATCTAAGCATTACCTCAAAGCTGGTTTACCATTGTGAAGTCCACTAAAATGCTCCATTGAAACAATTCACTCAGGGGAAAAACACAAAGTGGCAAGCTGGGGACACAGTGGCTCTTTAAGAGGGATTTTAACATTTATGTCCCTGCCTTCTCCCCAGCAGCTGTATTCTCCCCAGTGGCCAGAGTTTCCTTCTGCTTCAACAAAGTTATGTCTATAGTCTCTTCCAGTTCTGTGTGTCTAAGGTTTTCCCATACTCAAGACTCTGGTATACATGATCTAGCTTATTTTTAGTCTAAAGACATCTTAGGGATGAGGCCAGAATTCCAAGTGAGGTTCAAATTTGCAGTAACACCAGTGGCCCAAGTATGCAACTTGAGGCTGCCAAAAGTGGCTCTTTAAAATGTCTTAGAGCTGTTGAGTAACACTAAACTCCTTATTTTACAAATGAGTCAAGTGAGACACAGAGAAATTTAGTCTCTTCTCAATTTGTGACTTATCTTTCAAGATACATTTCAGCCATCCGCTCAGAAGGCTTCCCTGACCACTCTCCACTGTCATCAACACCAAATATTTACTGAGTGTTTGTTATATGCCAGTCCTTGTTGTAGGCACTTGGGATTCACCAGTATACAATGGAGACAAAAATCCCTGCCCTGGAGCAGCTTACATTCTAGCATGGGAAACAGGCAGTAAACAGTGAGTATAATAAATGTTGAAGGCAGTAAGTTCTGGAGGAGAACAGAACAGGGTATGGGGATCAGGAGTGCCTGAGTGGGAGATGGTTGAGTTTGTGATTTTTAAATAGTTGAGTAGGCTTCATTGAGAAGGTGACATTTGGCACAAACTTAAAAGAGGTGAGGAAGTTACCCATGCAAGGATCTGGGGAAGAGTATGCCAAGCAGGAGGACCACACATGCAAATGCTATTCCGCAGAACCATGCCTGGTGAGTTCAAGACACAGTGAACAAGCAAGTGACAGCTTCAGGGGTGGAAGGGAAACAGGTTTGCAGAACACTTGGGATGACCATAGGGGCTTTGGTCACTGCAGAATTCTAGCAGAAGAGTGTGCCAAAGTCAAAACATGGAGACAAATCTCTGAAATTTGGAAATCTTATTTGGAAAGAAAGAATTGCAACTTGGGACATACATGCAGACTGGGTGGTCTTCGGTATGTCTGCAAGACAAAGAGAAGCTTGGAGGTTTCACTGTAAAAAGAAAAATGTTATGTTTTGCTCTCCCGAAGTTCATTGGCACTAGTAAGGTTTTGAGGAGCTGACAAGTTTTGATTGGTAAGTGACAGCAATGGGTTAAACTATTCTTGGAGTTTCAGGAGATTGTTTCAGTAGCTATAGATAAGACTGGTTTCAGGTTATAGCAGGTAGTTTCAGCAGCCAGGCTTGCAGAGAATTACATTCTTGGAGCAATGTTTTGTGTCCTGAGTGCCTTACCCTCTGCCTTTTCAAATCTATTTTAATTGGGTATGACAAGAATGACCCAAATGGTATGATCAACTTTCACAAGTGACATGATTCAACTTTTTCTGATTTCAAAGGCCCATTCTGGCTGCTGTATTGAGAAAAGAATGGGGTGGACAGATATAGAAGCATGGAAACCTGATAGGGCTATTGCAATCCCTCAGAAAAGAGGCAGTGGCCGCTTGGACCTGTTGGTAGCAGTAGAGTGGTAAGAAGCGATTTCATTCTGGCTATGTTTTAAAAATAGAACCAACAGGATTGGCTGAGAGATTAGATGGATTTTAAGAGAAAGAACGTCTCTGAGGGTTTTGTTTTGTTTTGCTTTCACAAACTACAATGATGAGGATTTTTTTTCTTTTTTTAAGTCTAAGCAACATACTTACACAGATATTCCAGCTCATCATACTGTGTCATAATTTTTTTTTCTACCTCTTCTACTTTGTGCTAAGCTAAGGGCAGACCTTGTGTTGTATTCACCTTTACATTCCCAATGCCTACTGCAGCATTCAATAAATATTTGTTGAGTAAATGAACATTAAGTGTGGCAGATGTGAATTCCCACTGGACCCAACACTGTCCTTATCATCTCCCTCCTAAGATACGTTTTGCCTCAAGTATGAAAGTGCATTTGCTGATCTCTGCAGAGAGGCTGAGTTCATGCTCCACTTGCTGACCTTCCTTTCAGGGCTTTATTCATTTTCTATTACTGTGTGTGATATTGTGAATATATATATATGTGTGTGTGTGTGTGTGTGTGTGTGTGTGTGTGTGTGTGTGTGGTCTTCATTCCTGTTTCCTGGCATACAGCTCTTAAAATCATTGGAATCTCAAGTGATTGATAAGAGTGCCTTTTGTGTGCTAATGAGATGACTGCAGATCCCTAGGACAGGGACTGGCCACAGGAAATGCCAGGGCATGATTAGACTTTCAGCCCTACTCCCCAGCTTCCAGGGAGGAGAAAGGGCCTGAAGGTTAATTTGATCACCAGTGGCCAATGATGTAATCAGTTATGTCTGTGTAATGAAGCTTCCTTAAAAACCAAAAGGATGATTGGGTTTGATTGAGCTTCTGGATAGCTAAACATGTGGAAGTTCCTGGAGGATGGTGGTCCTAAACAGGGTATGGAAGCTCCATGCCCTTTCCTATATGCCTTACGCTATCCATCTCTTCCACCTGGCTGTTTAACTGTATCCTTTGTAATATCCTTTATAATAAGTGGGTAAAAGTAAGTAAAGTGTTTTTCTGAGTTCTGTGAGCTGCTCTAGAAAATTAATCAAACCTAAGGAGGGGGTTGTTGGAATTCCTGATTTATAGCCAGCTCTTCAGAGTATAGGTGACAACCTACTATTTGTGACTGGCATTGGAAGTAGGAAGAAGTCTTGTGGGACTGAGTCCTCAACATATGGAACCTGATGCTATATCCAGGTAGGTAAGTGTCAAAATTAAATTGAATTAGAGGACACCCAGTAGTTGTCTGCTGCAGAATTCATTGGTGTATAGGAAAAAGGTCTCCCTCACCCCAACTCTGGTGTCAGAGTATTGAATGTATTGTTTAGTGACCAGAGGTGGTCTGTATTGAGAGTTAAAGTGGGAAAAACACTCTGTTTTGTCCCATATCTTACACCATGTAACAGATTACCACAAATGTAGTCACTTAAAACAATACACATTTATTATCTCACATTTTCCATGGATTGGGAATCCAAGCACAATTAAGCTGGGTCCTCTGTTATAATCTCACAAGACTACAATCAATGTGTAAGGCTGTGTTTTCATCTGGAGGCTCAAATGGGGAAGAATCTGCTTCCATGCTCATTTAGGTTGTGGGCAGAGTTCATTTCCTTGTGGTTTTGGGACTGAGGGTTCCAGATTTTTGCTGGCTGTTGGCTGGAGGCTTTTCCTAGAGGCCACTGCAGTTCTTTGTTCTGTGAGCTTCTCCAGCACGTCCACTTCATCAAGCCATAGGAGAGTCTTTAACTTGCTAAAAAATGTTATATACACAGTGACATGTTTTGGCTGTGTGCCCACCCAAATCTTGAATTGTAGCTCCCATAATTCCCACATGTCATGGGAGGGACCCAGTGGGAGGTAACTGAATCATGAGGGTGGGTCTTTCCCGTGCTGTTCTCATGATAGTGAATATGTCCCATGAGATCTGATGGTTTTATAAAGGGAAGTTCCCCTGCACAGGCTCTCTTGCCTGCTGCCATGTAAGATGTGCCTTTGCCCCTCCTTTGCCTTCTGCCATGATTGTGAGGCCTCCCCAGCCATATAGAACTGTGAGTCAAACTTCTTTCCTTTATAAATTACTCAGTCTCATGTATGTCTTTATTAGCAGTGTGAGAACAGATTAATATATGTAGTAATCACAGGAGTGACATCCTCATCCCCTTTGCTTTATTATATTAGTTAGAAGCAAGTCACAGGTCACACCCACACTCAAGGGGAGGGGATTACACAAAGGCCTGAACACTAGGAGGTGGAAATCATGGTGGGGGGGTGTCAAAATGACTTTCATCATTAGAAATGTGTTTGTTTGTTTCCTATCCCAACAATTTTGACTCCACGTTAGTTCTGGTACAGCATGGCCCCCAGACCTGCATTGTCCAATATGGTAGCCACTGGTCCCATATATGGCTAGCGTGACTGAAGAACTGAGTTTTTAATTTTTAAAAAATTTTAATGAATTTAAATTTAATCTAAAAATTGGTACTCCATTCAGTTATTGGAAAAATGTTTGTGTTTTTAGAACAGCTTGGTTATATGAATCTACTTTTTCAACTGTACATTTTATGAAATCTAGACACTGATAGGTATCTCCATTGAAAATTCAGTGTTCAAATTGAGATGTGCTTTTCGCTGTAAAATACAGACCAGTTTTCAAAGACTTGGTATGAAAAAAACAAAGCATCTCCTTAATAATTTAAAAACGAGTTACATGTTGAAATGATAACATCCCCTATATGTTGGGATAAGTAAATATATTATTAAAAACAATTCCATGTTTTTGTTTTTATTTTTTAAAAAACAGGTTACCAGAAAATTTAAAGTTACTGGCGTAACTTTCTATTGCTGAGAGAAAATACAGAGCGGTGAAGAGCTTACAGTCGGGTTAGCAAGATACGCCCCCAGTGTTAGCTAACGATGTAAGGCATCAACAAGAAATGTTGTGGGGGTTCAGGAGAGGGGAAGGTGGAGTCGTCCAAAGGCTGGGAGAGTCTTCAGTTGAAGGCGAGACAGATGGGACTATTAGTGAGTTTCGAGAGAACCAACGCCTCGCCAGCTGCGCGGGGCGTGCCTCGCCGCCTTGGTCTCATTTTTGCCCCACGCCCCACCCTTGGACGCGCGGCGCCTTTTGACCCCCCCCCCCCCCACCCCGCCGCGCCGTAGACCGCGGTGCACGCCGGGGGCAGCCATGGCGGATGTGTCGGAGAGGACACTGCAGTTGTCCGTGCTAGTAGCCTTCGCTTCTGGAGTACTCCTGGGCTGGCAGGCGAACCGACTGCGGAGGCGCTACTTGGACTGGAGGAAAAGGAGGCTGCAGGACAAGCTGGCGGCGACGCAGAAGAAGCTGGACCTGGCCTGAGACTCCGCGCCTTCCGCCCCATTCGATCCCCTGCGTGGCCACCTTGCCATGTCCGCGCCGGAGCCCCAGTCCGCCGGCGGCCAGAACCAGGCTTGCCACACAGTCCCCGCCTGCCATGGCCGGCTCTTCCTGGAGTGTTGGTGAGCAGTACACATAGTGACAGTGCAAAGGGAGACTTTGGGGTCGGGCGGATATCTTAGGATCAACTCTGGCTAGGTCGCAGAAGGTAGGACTTTTTCCCACAGACACCAGAAGGTGGAAGTTTTGTCTTCCCTGATAACTTGCTCTTTGGTGTCTTGGTTTAGTTCACTGGGTGTTTAATGAGAATGTCTTACCAACGTGCTATGTCGTCGTTCATCCTGACAACATTAAACATCAGTATAGAAAATACTGGGAAGAACAAAAGAGAAAAGGAACCGGGGAGGTGATCTTGCCACCCCCAATTCTTTTCAGTAACATCCTCGTTAGCACATCTTTGCCTTGGCGATTGTAAACTCCAAACTGAATTCTTAGGTTGTTGGCAGCCTGGTAAAGTGGAAAGAGCAGTGGCCTGGAAGTCAGGAACCTTGCATCCAGTCTTAGCTCTTCAGAAGAGCCGTGCATGATAAATTTTCAGGACTTCAGTTTTCTTGTCGTAAACCAGATCTTATGGTTCATGGTTTAATACCACAGTACGGTTTGAAGTTTCAGATTGTGTATTTCTAATTTTTTTCTCTTTTCTGTTTCTAACAGTTTGTTGAAGATGCATATAGACTACTGGAAAGAAATGACTTCTTGCACTTTATGAATCAATCTTATTTTTAAAATAAAAAAATTAAACATCCTTGAACCTTTTATTTTTTCATAAGGGGAAGTATCATGTTTTTCATGCAATTTACTGCATCAAGAGATCTGCATTTTCAAAACCGACTTACTAGTGTTTTTGAGCAGATGTATTATGTAACTCGTGCCCCTTCTTTGGTACAGGCACAAAGCAGACTTGGCCGTGGGACCACTATGGGTTCTTTTACTGAACTTGTTGGAAAGCAAGGGGCTGTGTAAACATAACTGAGGTAAGGGTGCTATATGTAAGACCTTTGAACTTCCAAGAGTAACAGTGTATTCCTTGGCTCTGCTCAGGCCTATAATCCCAGCACTTTAGGAGGTTGAGGTGGGAGGACCACGTGAGCCCAGGAGTTGGAGACCAGCCAGGGCAACATGGGGAGACCCAGTCTCTACAAATAACTTACAAATTAGCTGGCCGTGGTGGCACACACCTGTGAGTACAGCTAATTTGTAAACCAGAGGCTGAGGCAGGAGGATCACCTGAGCCTAGGAGGTTAAGGTTGCAGTGAGCTGTGATCTCACCACTGCACTCCAGCCTGGATGACAGAGCGAGACCCTTTCTCAACCCAAAACAAAACAGTGTGTTCCAAGTACAGAGTATAAGTTTTTTCTTTTCTTTTTCTTTTTTTTTTGAGACAGAATTTCACTCTTGTTGTCCAGGCTGGAGTGCAATGGCACAATCTCGGCTCACTGCAACCTCTGCCCCCTTGGTTCAGGCAATTCTCCTGTCTCAGCCTCCCAAGTAGCTGGGACTACAGGCATGTGCCACTATGCCTGGCTAATTTTTGTATTTTTAGTAGAGATGGGATTTCATCATGTTGGTCAGGCTGGTCTTGAACTCCTGACCTCAGGTGATCCACCGGCCTTGGCCTCCGAAAGTTCTGGGATTACAGGCATGAGCCACTGTGCATGGCCAGTGTATAAGTTTTTATTGGCAAAAATCTCTTTTATGTGTCATTATGGAATACACATGAAGGAGAAACCCTCCTGAACAGAGCTTAGTGATAAATCCTACCTATATCTAAAAATCAAGAGTGAGTGCCTGGTTCCTTCGATTTGCAAGGAGTGTTTCTAGAACACCACCCTTGCTCATTCCTACAAAGATTAATTCCGTGTCTCAACCTCATGTTAACATAGGAAAGTTGTTTCCACATGAAGCACCCCCCACTCTCCCCCCATTTTAGTGGGGCTATTATGCCTTATTACTTCCAACTTTGTTTTCATTCTGTGAATGTAGTAGTCAAGGACTGAAATGGTTCTTGGAGCTCAGTTCCATCTGGGCTGCAGTTTGCTGAAGCTTCCTAGTGTCCGCCCCTAATTGAGGCTCCAAGAGTTGAGACTCTTTGAGACAAGGTAGGTTTCTTGAGGGACATATTACCTCCAAACTGTTGGAATGTGCCTGGTTAAGCATCTGGATTGTGACTGGCCTAGTTTTGCCTGTTTGGACCCATTCTTGTGCCATGTTCCTGGTGGACCTGGTCCTTCCAATGTTGATTCTTTCTCATTACTTATGTACAGCACCCTGACACAGTCATGCCCCTCTCCTGTCTCTCCTCTAGGTATCCCTGCCTCTGGGCATGTGCTACTTCCGAGTCCTGTCCATATCCTTATGGGATTTTTAGCCACTCTGTGCCGCTCCTAATTTTCTAGTTTTCTGCTTACTACCTTTTTACACTGTGACTGTACTCCCCAGTTCTGTAGTGGGCAATTACCTTTGACGTTACCTCTGTCACTTTTTCTACCTTTGTCCTACTTAAATGTGGTAGTTTTTTTCCCCCAAAAAATACTATGGAGATAGTACTTTTCCTACGTTAGCCGAAACTGGAAATGGAAAGTTGGGAGCCAGGAGTCAGTGCCAGTCATAACTTGGAAATGACACACTGTTGACTCCTTGAATCTATATTCCCCCACCTCCATTTTTCACTGCCATTTAATCATGACATCTACATGTCTTGGCCCACTTTTATTACCCTACCCTGCCTCCTTTTCTCCCCCAATGTGGGCTTCCCAGACTGCCTGTTCTATTCCACATTGCTTCAGCCATACTCTGGACCTTGTCATCAACAGGCTTGGACTTTGTTATACTGTACTTGGTCTGTTTAGTCTCAGGGTAACCCCACCTCATTAGGACAGCTTACATCCTCTACATCTCCCATAGAACTGCCCACTCTGGAGACTATTAGTTGTCTCACCCTTCCAGTTAACCTCATAAGTCATCCTGGGCTCCCTGGTCAGATTAGACTCCATCCCTGCTTGTACATTTACCTTCACCACTGCTTTTGCTCTTTTGAGCCACTGAACTTTAAAGAAAGACTTCACCTTTCTCACTTGGCGCACTACAAATTCGTTCTATTGTGACTGCATCTGTCTCATTTCTTAGCGCCTGAGTTCCTTAAACTCCCAGTTTTCTTGATGCCTTTCATTCCTAGTAGATCAACCATATGAGAAGATAAAGGCCATTAGCTGGGAATTCCTTCGTCTTTCTCAATAGTTTTGTCTAGAGCAGTAGTTTTCAACAGGGCTACACATTATAATAATCTAGGGAGCTTTAAAAATACTAATTCTTGCATGCCACTGTCCAGACATTTTGATTCATGTCATTTGGAATATGGCCTGCTGCTTTAATACTGCTTCTTTGAGAGCAGTATTAAACATCTTGTACCAGAGGCCTAAACAGTGCCTTGCACCAAGGTATATATTTGTCATTTTTATTTGAGGTGGATTGTTTTGTTTTCTTTCTTTTTTTTGAGACATAGTCTCACTCTGTTGCCCAGGCTGGAGTGCACTGGCGTGATCTCTGGAATCTTCACTGGAACCTTCACCTCCCAGGTTCAAGTGATTCTCCTGCCTCATCCTCCTGAGTAGCTGGGATTACAGGCATGTGCTACCACACTTGGCTAATTTTTGTATTTTTAGTAGAGACAGGGTTTTGCTATGTTGGCCAGGCTGGTCTCGAACTCCTGACCTCAGGTGATCCACCCACCTCGGCTTCCCAAAGTGTTGGGATTACAGGCGTGAGCCACCATGCCCAGCCTGAATTTTCTTTTAAGGCCCTAAAACTGCACACTTTCTCTATTCTCTTTGCTATAATCTTTTTATTGATTCCAAGTCGTCTTGTTCCACTGGTTCTGTCTACATTATGAGTCTCTTGGAAGCTGTTAAATTCTTTTTCAGTATCACCTGTGAGGAAGCAATTCAAAATTGTTACTCATTTTAACACACTGATAGAAATCATGATGAGTTTTATGAAGTAGCTTGCTCTCAGGAGAAACGTTGGCCATGGTTTGCTTTAGTTTCTTTTGGCTACCTCACTGCAGATCTCTTGTTTTAGGTTATGTTGTTTTTTATAATGGCATCAAGGTATAACTACAGAGGAGCAATGACTAGTATTCATGTGACTGTCCTGAATATTACAGTTAGTGAAAAATCATTAGCTGAGTAATCATATCATTTATAGCACACTGAATACCTCAGTGGTACTTCTCAAACTTGAATGTGCACATGAAACACTAGGGTATTGTTAAAATACAGATTCTGATTCTCCTAGGACTGTGGTGGGGCCTGAAAGTGCATTTCTAACAAGGTCCCAGGTGATGTTGATGCTGATCTAGGAATCGCAAGTAATGAATACTTGTAACTGAAACAATATGGTGCAAAAATGTATAAAGTCAAACATCTTCACACCTGAGGTGAATGAGTAATACACTTTTTTACACCTTTCCTTATTGTTCATATATTCACACATATTTAGGGGGGTTTATTAGTTTATTTTTACCAACAGAATTAAACTGTATCCATGATGCTATTAACTTTTCCATTTAAAATATGGAAATCCCTATAAATAAGAAGATACAGAATAATTTTTTCTAATTTATTTATAGACTGAGAATTTCATAAATAATAGCTGTATTTTAGAGCAATTTTTTCGTTTTGCTCATCTCATCACCTGTAATTATTGATTTAATAATCCACTTAGAAATATTTTATAGCATTTTTTCATTTGTTGTAAAGATTTTTAATGGAAATCCTATGTTTGGCTATTTAAGTGAACTAATTATCATGAGCCATAATAGAGAAATTAATTCAAAATAAGACATGAATTACAACAAAACAGACAATACCAAATCTTGCCAAGGACATAAAGAACAAAAACTCATACACTGCTGATAGGGTATAAATTAGTACAACCATTTTGGGAAACCAGGTAGTAGTATCTGCTAAAGCTGACGTATAACATGCCCTGTGACTCAGCAGTGGTATGTGTTTGCCAGAAGACTTGCACCAGGCTGTTCTTAGCAGCACTATTTATACTAGCCCTAAGCTGGAAACTGCCCACTTACCCAGCAACAGTAGAATCAATGAGTATGTTAGGGTATATCATATGTGAAATATCAGCAATGAGAATGAATAGACTACAGCCACACACAGTATAGATGCATCTCACAAATGTGATATTTAAAGGACAGGAGAAGCCACCACACAGTGCATAATTTCATTGTATAGTACAAAAAAAGGCAACCCAAGTTTGTGCTCTTATAAGATAGGATATTGTTCACCTTTGGTGTGTGGTGGAGAAGTAGAAGGGTTGAGAGGTTGGGGGTGGGGGTAGGCAGGGACTAGAAAGACAGGAAGACTGTTAGTGGGCAGATAATGTTCTGTTTCATAATCTGGGTGCTGTTATGGGGTGGAGGGTTTTCAGAGCTGCACACAAAGTCTGTACACTTTTCTCTGTATGTATTATACTTGAAGAAAAAAGTACATAAATAATGGTTCAGCCTGGCCTGTGGTTGTTCTGAAGAACATTCATTTATATTAATGGGGTCCATCATTTGGAAGGTGAGCCCCAAGCATCATCATTCTTATTCAAGTCCAATTTTGGTGTAGTGGAGTTTTGGAATTGGATTCATGGGATGCAGTCCCATATGGGGGAAACACGACAACCTTCCTGAGAGTTGATGTAAACTGGGAATCATAATGAGAACTAATAATTTGCTCATAGATTTGCTGTAGAACAATTACCATCCTTACAGAATTCAGAATTGACAACGTGCAATATTAGAATGAAATGAAACTTTAGTAGCCTAAATGGCAAATAATTAAAAACTGCCTTTTGAAGTAAGAGTATGGAACAGAAGCATATACTCCATAGGAAAGCTATCCTTGCAGTTAATGAAGGAGTTTAAGATGCTAAAATTGTATCTTAACATTAGCTTACAAAATTGGTATCAGAAAGCAAATGCCATAAAACAGGTATCCCAGCAAGAAGGTGGTGTTATTACTGATGTATTGTGGGGAATGTAGTTTCAGACGCCGGGGGACGTTCCCCTATCCTTAGGAATTGCCGAGGAAAAGTGACTCCCCCGGCTGTGACCTGCCTGGTGGCGTGGGATGACCACCGCAAGAGAACATTTTGACCCTTCCCGGTACCGGCCGGGGCGGGGCGGGGCGGGGCTGGGAGACGGGCGCGTATCGATGGCGTCACCTTCTGGCGCCGCCGCTTGGTTTCCCTGGCAACTGGAGCAATCAGGGCACCGCAGCGAGGGAGATGCTGGCGAGACGACAGCGAGATCCTCTCCAGGCCCTGCGGCGCCGCAATCAGGAGCTGAAGCAACAGGTATGGTCAGGCTGTGCAGAGGGCCTTGGGGCGGGCGACAGGCGGACGCAGCTGCGCGCACTGCGCCTTACCACCATGACCCCACCTAATCCTTGGAGCTTGCCCCCAACCTACTTACCTTCCCAGGTTGTAACGCCCCTTTACCCCATAACATTCCAGCACCCAACCCCGATTCAAACCCCTCCTGATCCCAACTCAACCCCCAGCCAAAGGCAAAACCTCCCAAAATTCGTGACCATCAACTAAGCGCCCCCTCCTCCGACCCTCACTCCCACCTAACGTCGCAACCTCCTACCCTAACCACTCACTAACCCACCTCATCTCCCAATCTAAACTTAGTGGTGTAACTATTTCCAACCCAACTCTGAGCCTAGCTCCTCTCCTCCACTTTCTAAGCCCATTTCCTTTGAGCCTTCCTCAAGTGGAGATTATTATTGCCTCCGTGAACTCAAGCGAAATAGGCGTCAAGGAATAGTCTTAATATGCAGGAACATTAAGATCTGATAAATGAGCAAAGGAGGTGAACGAGAGAGGAAATACAAGTAACTCATAAACATACGAGGAATGTTAACTTCAGAGATACTCAAGTAATTGCAAAGCACCTAAGGTATCACACAAATTTTAAAAATCACAACACTCTGTCTTGAGGAAGGTGTGATGAAGCAGGCACATTCACTGCTCCCATGTATAAGGTTCTTGTTCAGCATTTCAGGAAAGCAGCTTGACAAGGTGTAACATATGTGTATGCACTTAGGCTCAAAAATTACATTTCCAGGGATCTGCTATGTGTAATAATTAGAAAGTAGGACAGAGATTGATGTATAAAAGTATTCATCACATTGTTACTTATATAATATACACAGAACAGCATAGAAGGGAACAGGCTAATATGGTATTTCTGTGTGACAGGATGCTGATGATTATTATGATTTTCTTTATTTTTCATATTTATAAAAATTTTTAGGCCAGGTGTGGTGGCTCATGCTAGTAGTACCAGCTACTTGGGAGGCTGAGACAGGAGGATCACCTGAGCCCAGGAGTTTGAGACTAGCCTGGGCAACATAACAAGACTTGGTCTCAAAAAAAAAAAAAAAAAAAAAAAACTTTTAAAAAATACACTGAGTTCTTATTAAAAATAAGAAAAAAGTTAATAGCAACCAGTGGGTTTATTTTCTGACATTTTAATTTCACTTTAATTTTTTTCATGTGATCTATTACCAAGTATTTTTCCACTGAGTAAAATTATTTTATAATCTGAGGCCGGTAAGAGATTCACTGATGCTCATATTTTATCCATTTTTGTTCTCTTGTTTAAAGTAAAAAGGATTTGGAAGGTAAATATTTAGGTGATTGTGTATTGGAATCACAGTGGTGCAACAAAAGCTAAATACTCTTCTGGTAGAAATAAAAAATAAAACTTGATGGGGCATTGACTTATGCTGAACTTCGGTGGATCTTAATATGATTCTGTGTCTTATTTTTAAATTTCAACTTTTATTTTAGATTCAGGGGGTACATGCGCAGGTCTGTCACATGGGAACACTGTGTTATGCTGAGGTTTGGGGTACAGATGAGCCTATCACACAAGCAGTGAGCATAGTACCCAATAGGCAGTCTTTCAGTCTTCATTCCTCTTCCTCCCCCCCACCCCAGCAGTCACCAGTGTCCATTGCTCCCATCTTTGTGTCCATGTGTACTCAACGAGTGAGAACATATGGTATTTGGTTTTCTGTTCCTATGCTAATTCACTTAGGACAATGGCCTCCAGCTCCATCCATGTTGCTGCAAAGGACATGATTTCATTCTTTTTTGTGGTTGCATATTATTTCATGGTGTACATGTACCATATTTTCTTTATCCAGTCCACCATTGGTGGGCATCTATGTTGATTCCATGTCTTTGCTATTGTGAATAGTGCTGTAAGGAACATACACATGCATGTGACATTTTGGTAGAATCATTTTTTTTGGGGGGGTATATACACGGAAATGGGATTTCTGGGTCAAATGGTAGTTCTGTTTTAAGTTGTTTGGGAAATCTCCAAACTGCTTTCCACAGTGGCTGAACTAATTTTCATTCCCACCAACAGTGTATATGTGTACTCTTTTCTTGTCAGCCTCACCAGAATCTGTCATTTCTTGATTTTTTAATAATAGCCATTTTGACCAGTGTGAGATGGTACCTCATTGTAGTTTTAATTTGCATTTCTCTGATGATTAGTCATGATGAGTTAATTTTAAATTTAGTGGGACATTAGGAGAACCAGGAAAAGTTTTAGAAGGAAACTATAAAAATGATTATTAAAACAAACTATTACAAAGATTATTCTCCCTGGAGAAATATTGGCTCTGGAGCCTTTTGATACCTTGACTATCTGGAAAGTTTGTTTTGATAGTATTAGCTAATTCTTCCCTGTCTTCACAGAGGACACCTGAAGCCGAATATGGAACAAATTTTCTATTCAGTGTCCGTAGGACAAGTAATCAACAGCCCCTCTGGGTCAGGCCTGTGATGACTGGCTCTATCACTAGGTGTGTGAATTTTGTAAATAACACTCAGATGGATGCCAAATTGCAAGAGTAGAGAAGAAACTAGTGGAATTTTCTCTTTTTTTCATCCACTTTATCTTCTCTACGTAATCTGTAGAAAACAGACCAAAGAAGTATGTGCCTTTTTGGAGAGTATATTGACAAAGTTACATATAGTGTTAGTAAACAAACTACTAAGTCAAGAGAAACAAAGTCATGATACATTCAATACAATGGATACCACTCAGTAATGAGAAGGAATGAACTAATGGTACACACAACAATATGGAAGTATCTTAAAAACATGCTTTGTGGAAAGGTTACACAAGAGTGCTTACTGTATGAGTCCATTTATATAAAATTTCAAGAACAGGCAAAATTAATTTATGTTGGAAAAATATCAAAACAGGTTTGTCTATGGAGGAATAAGGAGGGGATTTACTGGCAAGGGCATGAGGGAACTTACTAGGGTGATGGTAGTTTTCTACATCTTGATAAGAATTTTGGTTACACAGATGTATGCATTTGTCAAAACTCAGCAAATGTTTGCCTCATATTTGTGCATTTCACTATATACATATTTTACATCAACTATTGAACTTTAGTTAGTGACATCCATAGTCCATTATTTAGGGAGAAATGTATTGATAACTGCAACTTGCTTTGAAAGGCATAAGGTGGGTTGATGGATAGATCAAATAAGTATAGTAAAATGTTAATGTTTTTTCTAGGTAGTGGGTATACGGGTTTTCACTGTAAAATTTTTAAAACTTTGTTGTATGTTTAAAAGTGTTCATTATAAAATATTGGATAAAAAAAGAAATTTTCTTTCCTAAGGCGATATGGTATTTAATAATGTGATATTTTAAATGGTCTCCATAGGTTGATAGTTTGCTTTCTGAGAGTCAACTGAAAGAAGCTCTAGAACCCAATAAAAGACAAGATATTTATCAAAGGTAAAGTATGCTAAATTATAAAAGCTTTACAGGAACCGCACTTACATTTCAATGCATAGTATTTAAGGCATAGAGATTGGTCCTTTGGAATCAAATGGAAGAATCACATAGTGTTGTAAGTTGAATGTAGAAGAAACCAACCTAAACCTGATGGTTGTGGACTTGCTGTTGTGACAGCAACTATAAAAACTGCTTAATGTAAACATAGGTGACTTGGGCAGGATTACCCTAAATCCTTAGCCTATGTAGCCCAGATCCCGTGACCTGGTCAGAAACCTCTGTCTATAAGCAATTAGTACTTCATTGGGATGTTAACTTTAACTCCCATGAGAAGACAACACTGTTTTCTAGGTGGGTGTTTTTTGTTTTGTATTTTTTTTACTTAAAAAAAAAAATCCTTGGGAGAGTTTAAATAGATGTGATGAGCTACATCAAATTTAGACTATTAATTCATAACATTTGTATTAAGTTTAGGATATCATTAAGATAATCTTTGTTTTTGAGATATTTAAAGATTTTATTACATTCCAAAGAACATGAGATTCATTCTATTAATTTAAGTGAATTGTAATTGTTTGGAAAAGTTTTACTTAAGTCAGGCATTCAGAGTGCTTAAAGGCAAAACAAATGAATTTTGAAATGTCAAATGAATTTAATTTATAATAGTAGGATTGATTGTTTAAGGGATTTAGTTCAAGTTGAATTAACAGTAATGAAAGAAAAGCAAAGGTTATTGTTCTTGCTTTACTAGATTTAAAAACAGAATAAGATTTATAGACTGAATTTGAAGGCCCAGGGAAAACTACGTTTTTAAATTTTATGTTAGTAAACTAAAAATCATAATCATTATTATTTTATTTTTTGAGACTGAATCTCGCTCTGTCGCCCAGGCTGGAGTGCAGTGGCGCAATCTCGGCTCACTGCAACCTCCACCTCCCAGGTTCAAGTGATTCTTCCGCCTCAGGCTCTTGAGTAGCTGGGATTACAGTCGTGCCCCACCACACCTGGCTAAATTTTGTATTTTGAGTAGAGATGGGTTTCATCATGTTGGCCAGGCTGGTTTCGAACTCCTGACCTCAAGGGATCCCCCAGCCTTGGCCTCCCAAAGTGCTGGGATTATAGGTGTGAGCCACCGTGCCCAGCCTAATAATTGTTACGTTTTATTTTTTTTGAGACGGAGTCTCTCTCTGTCGCCCAGGCTGGAGTGCAGTGGCGTGATCTCGGCTCACTGCAAGCTCCGCCTCCCAGGTTCAAGCGATTCTTCTGCCTCAGCCTCCCGAGTAGCTGGGATTATAGGTGTGTGCCACCATGCCCGGCTAATTTTTTGTATTTTTAGTAGAGACGGTGTTTCACCATGCTAGCCAGGATGGTCTCAATCTCCTGACCTCATACCTCCTGCTTCGGCCTCCCAAAGTGCTGGGATTATAGGTGTGAGCCACCGCGCCCAGCCCCTAATAATTATTTTTAAGCCCAAGTAACCATAGTCTTCTCTGTGCATGAAAAGAAGATTGTTACTGTCATTTAAAAACTCACTTTGACATTTGCATGTCTGAAAATGTCATTTAGGTATCATTTTTATCTGCTCAATGCTCTGAGTCTTTTCAGTTTGAAAACTCATGTCTCATGAGCTCTGGGAGATTTTATTTTACAGAAAGATTATTTCGTTAATTCAATTTGTCTGTTTCTTCCTGAAACACCTTTGAGTCAGGTATTGAATATCCTGGACTGATCCTCTAGATCCCATAACTTCCTGTTAATGGTTTCTGTTTCTTTGTCTGTTTGTATGGGAGATGTTTTTTTGCGGGGAAGTTGGGGGTCTCACTCTGTCGTCCAGGCTGTAATGCAGTGGCACAATCATGGCTCACTGCACCTTCTGCCTCCCAGGCTCAAGGGATGCCCCCCTCCCCCGCCATGAGCTACCATGCTGGCAATTCTCTTGACTTTAACACTTTTCTTTATTACCTATTTCAACAGCCATATTGTTTTATTTCAGCAGTCGTATTGGTTTTTTGTTTTTTTAAGATGGAGTCTTACTCTGTCACGATCTTGGCTCACTGCAACCTCTGCCTCCTGGGTTCAAGCGATTCTCCTGCCTTAGCCTTCTGAGTAGCTGGGCTTACAGGCTCACGCCATCACACTCGGCTAATTTTTTTTATTTTTAGTAGAGACGGGGTTTCACCGTGTTGGCCAGGCTGGTCTCAAACTCCTGACCTCAGGTGATCTGCCCATCATGGCCTCCCAAAGTGCTGGGATTACGTGAGCCACCGGGCCTGGCCATCATCAGTCATGTTGTTAATTTACAAGTGTTTTCTCTTGTTCTCGAATTGTTCTTTTTTCATAGCATCATGTTCCTGTTTTCATATTGATTGCTTTCTTACTACTTCCATGACTAGGAAGCTTTTTTTTTCCCCCTTAAGTTCTCTTCTGTTCTCTGAATTGTCTTTGCTTTCTCTGGGCTCAGATTCTTTTTAATTAGTTAATTAATTAATTTATATTTGGTTATTCTTAAATTTTATCTTCATGTTGCCAGTTTTCTTTATTAGGTCTGGCTTATCTATTTTTATTGAACAATGAAGGACTAGGTTGATTATTCCAGAGAGCTCTCATGGGCTTTTCTACTGTTAGATAGAGAAGGGTCTTTCCTGCTAGTACCATCCCCTGAATAAGAATGAAATTCTGTATGTTGATAGGGCTTATCAGAGGCTGGGAAGTAGCTTTTAGTCTGAGGAGCCCCCAGTGCCAGAATAGGGCGGGCTCTAACCCTGGTGTATGGGAAACTTCTTTAGCAGTCATGATTCTCTTCAGGTCATTTGTTATTTGTTTTTGTTTGTTTTTTTGTTTTTAGGGAAGAATCCCCTGGTAAGGAGGGAGAGCAGAGAGGGGAAAAGGGAGCTAACTGGCTCAGGTTTTCTGTAAATAGACTTTTAAAAGAAAGAGCCCCAACTAAATCTAAACTTAATCAGTATCATTACTCTTCCCTTGACTAATATAAAGACCTTAGATTGCTTTAACATTGATTTCCCTCTTCAAAGCTTAGATGTATGCATATGATTTAATTTACACAATATAACACAATAATATTAGATAATGTATAAAGTAAACCCCAGCCACTGTGCATGTCTTTTCATCTGCAGAATTTCATAATGTGTCCCTCTATGATTTAGTTTAGTTAACCTTTGGTCCTTTATGTCTGCTGACTCAAGTCCTGGAGTTTTCGGCGTGGCAGATTATCTCCCTCTTATGCTTGTGTCGCGTCTTCCACCCTTTATAGGAGAACGTGCTTCCAGCCTTTTTCCATGGAACAGAAATTTGTTGAAATCTCTTGCTGGCTAGTTGTCCCTCTTTCTTTCTTTGCAGTGTTCAGAGTTTGTTACCTTTTCAAACGTTTTAATCATTTTTTGTGGGGTTTCAGGAGCCAGTGAAGATGAATGTGTGCTTAGTTTTTATCCTGAACCAGAAGTCTTAAAATATCAACTGTTTGAGGATTTTAATAATTACATAGTTATAAAGGAGGTAATTGTAATAAATAATTTATTTTCTTGGTACATTATATTAAAATAGTTTTCCACTCTGGCCTTTAAGTGAAATTTCTGAGTCTAAGTTTCAGTAAAGATTTTTTTGGTCAAGTAACATGACACCTGCCAAAATAAGTGGCTTTACTGTTAGTCTCATTTGACAAAAGCCTGCAGCTAGGTTCTCTCAGGGTGGATTCATGGCTTGTGATATCTTCAAAGACCAGCCTTTGCTGTCATTCCGCTCTGCCATCCTTTGCTTGTTGGTGATGTCTCTCCTCATGGTTACAAAGTCCATACCCTCAGTACCTAAGAGCAGATGTAGGAGGGATTCTTTTCTTGCCTGGTAAGGGAGGCTAAAATGGGAGGCAATCCCAATATACGTGTTTTATGTTACACTGGCAGCCCTGGACCCCCTGCCCACCCTGCCTGCAGTGGAGGCTGAGAACATAGGTGCCAGTGGGAAGCTGACTGCCAGCAAAGAGGAAGGGTGGGAAAGGGGCTTTTGGGGAGGTTGCTAGTAGGGTCAGCCCCAGTTTGATGTTTCCCCTTCTCTTTTGCTACCCTTTTGACAAAGGACTTTTGTTCCCTTTAAAACGTTTTTTATTTATTACTGTTTTTTATTTTTTTCTTTAACTTTTAAGTTCAGAGATACATGTATGGCATTGTGCAGGTTTGTTACGTAGGTAAACATGTGCTGTACTGGTTTACTGGACAGATCATCCCATCACCTAGGTATTAAGCCCTGCATCCATTAACTATTCTTGCTGATGCTCTCCCTCCTCCAACACCTCCTTCCTACAGGCCCCAGTATATGTTGTTACCCTCCTGGTGTCCGTGTGTTCTCATCATTCAGCTCCCACTTATAAGTGAGAACATGCGGAGTTTGGTTTTTTGTTCCTGCATTAGTTTGCTGAGGATAATGACTTCCAACTCTATCCATGTCCCTCCAAAGGACATCATTTTGTTCCTTTTTATGGCTGCATAGTATTCCATGGTGTATATGTACCACATTTTCTTTATCCAGTGTATCATTGATGGGCATTTAGGTTGATTCCATGTATTTGCTATTGTGAGTATGCTGCAGTGAACATACGTGTGCATGTCTCTTTTTGGTAGAACAATTTATATTCCTTTGGACATACACTCAGTAATGGAATTGTTGGGTCAAATAGTATTTCTGCCCCTAGGTCTTTGAGGAGTCACCACACTGTTTTCCACAATGATTGAAGTAATTTATGCTCCCACCAACAGTGTATAAGTGTTTGTTTTTCTTTTCTTTTTTTTTTTTAATTATACTTTAAGTTTTAGGGTACATGTGCAAAACGTGCAGGTTAGTTACATATGTATACATGTGCCATGTTGGTGTGCTGCACCCATTAACTCGTCATTTACATTAGGTATATCTCCTAATGCTATCCCTCCCCCCTCCCCCAACCCCACAACAGGCCCCGGTGTGTGATGTTCCCCTTCCCGTGTCCATGTGTTCTCATTGTTCAATTCCCACCTATGAGTGAGAACATGCGGTGTTTGGGTTTTAGTCCTTGTGATAGTTTGCTGAGAATGATGGTTTCCATCTTCATTCATGTCCCTTCAAAGGACATGAACTCATCATTTTTTATGGCTGCATAGTATTCCATGGTGTATATGTGCCACATTTTCTTAATCCAGTCTATCATTGTTGGACATTTGGGTTGGTTCCAAGTCTTTGCTATTGTGAATAATGCTGCAATAAACATACGTGTGCATGTGTCTTTATAGTAGCATGATTTATAATCCTTTGGGTATATACCCAGTAATGGGATTGTTGGGTCAAATGGTATTTCTAGTTCTAGATCCCTGAGGAATCGCCACACTGACTTCCACAAGGGTTGAACTAGTTTACAGTCCCACCAACAGTGTAAAAGTGTTCCTATTTCTCCACATCCTCTCCAGCACCTGTTGTTTCCAGACTTTTTAATGATTGCCATTCTAACTGGTGTGAGATGGTATCTCATTGTGGTTTTGATTTGCATTTCTCTGATGGCCAGTGATGATGAGCATTTTTTCATGTGTCTTTTGGCTGCATAAATATCTTCTTTTGAGAAGTGTCTGTTCATATCCTTCACCCACTTTTTGATGGGGTTGTTTGTTTTTTTCTTGTAAATTTGTTTGAGTTCATTGTAGATTCTGTATATTAGCCCTTTGTCAGATGAGTAGATTGCAACAATTTTCTCCCATTCTGTAGGTTGCCTGTTCACTCTGATGGTAGTTTCTTTTGCTGTGCAGAAGCTCTTTAGTTTAATTAGATCCCATTTGTCAATTTTGGCTTTTGTTGCCATTGCTTTTGGTGTTTTAGGCATGAAGTCCTTGCCCATGCCTATGTCCTGAATGGTATTGCCTAGGTTTTCTTCTAGGGTTTTTATGGTGTTAGGTCTAACATTTAAGTCTTTAATCCATCTTGAATTAATTTTTGTATAAGGTGTAAGGAAGGGATCCAGTTTCAGCTTTCTACATATGGCTAGCCAGTTTTCCCAGCACCATTTATTAAATAGGGAATCCTTTCCCCATTTCTTGTTTTTGTCTGGTTTGTCAAAGATCAGATAGTTGTAGATATATGGCTTTATTTCTGAGGGCTCTGTTCTGTTCCATAGGTCTGTATCTCTGTTTTGGTACCAGTACCATGCTGTTTTGGTTACTGTAGCCTTGTAGTATAGTTTGAAGTCAGGTAGCGTGATGCCTCCAGCTTTGTTCTTTTGGTTTAGGATTGACTTGGTAATGCGGGCTCTTTTTTGGTTCCATATGAACTTTAAAGTAGTTTTTCCCAATTCTGTGAAGAAAGTCATTGGTAGCTTGATGGGGATGGCATTGAATCTATAAATTACCTTGGGCAGTATGGCCATTTTCATGATACTGATTCTTCCTACCCATGAGCATGGAATGTTCTTCCATTTGTTTGTATCCTCTTTTATTTCATTGAGCAGTGGTTTGTAGTTCTCCTTGAAGAGGTCCTTCATATCCCTTGTAAGTTGGATTCCTAGGTATTTTATTCTCTTTGTAGCAATAGTGAATGGCAGTTCACTCATGATTTGGCTCTCTGTTTGTCTGTTATTGGTGTATAAGAATGCTTGTGATTTTTGCACATTGACTTTGTATCCTGAGACTTTGCTGAAGTTCCCTATCAGCTTAAGGAGATTTTGGGCTGAGACGATGGGGTTTTCTAGATATGCATTCATGTCATCTGCAAACAGGGACAATTTGACTTCCTCTTTTCCTGATTGAATACCCTTTATTTCCTTCTCCTGCCTGATTGCCCTGACCAGAACTTCCAACACTATGTTGAATAGGAGTGGCGAGAGAGGGCATCCGTGTCTTGTGCCAGGTTTCAAAGGGAATGCTTCCAGTTTTTGCCCATTTAGTATGATATTGGCTGTGGGTTTGTCATAGATAGCTCTTATTATTTTGAGATACATCCCATCAATACCTAATTTATTGAGAGTTTTTAGCATGAAGGTTGTTGAATTTTGTCGAAGGCCTTTTCTGCATCTATTGAGATAATCATGTAGTTTTTGTCGTTCGTTCTGTTTATATGCTGGATTATGTTTATTGATTTGCATATGTTGAACCAGCGTTGCATCCCAGGGATGAAGCCCACTTGATCATGGTGGATAAGCTTTTTGATGTGCTGCTGGATTCGGTTTGCCAGTATTTTATTAAGGATTTTTGCATCGATGTTCATCAGGGATACTGGTCTAAAATTCTCTTTTTTTGTTGTGTCTCTGCCAGGCTTTGGTATCAGGATGATGCTGGCCTCATAAAATGAGTTAGGGAGGATTCCCTCTTTTTCTGTTGATTGGAATAGTTTCAGAAGGAATGGTACCAGCTCCTCCTTGTACCTTTGGTAGAATTCGGCTGTGAATCCGTCTGGTCCTGGACTTTTTTTGGTTGGTAAGCTATTAATTATTGCCTCAATTTCAGAGCCTGTTGTTGGTCTATTCAGAGATTCAGCTTCTTCCTGGTTTAGTCTTGGGAGGGTGTATGTGTCGATGAATTTATCCATTTCTTCTAGATTTTCTAGTTTATTTGTGTAGAGGTGTTTATAGTATTCTCTGATGGTAGTTTGTATTTCTGTGGGATCAGTGGTGATATCCCCTTTATCATTTTTTATTGCGTCTATTTGATTCTTCTCTATTTTCTTCTTTATTAGTCTTGCTAGTGGTTTATCAATTTTGTTGATCTTTTCAAAAAACCAGCTCCTGGATTCATTGATTTTTTGAAGGGTTTTTTGTGTCTCTGTCTCCTTCATTTCTGCTCTGATCTTAGTTATTTCTTGCCTTCTGCTCGCTTTTGAATGTGTTTGCTCTTGCTTCTCTAGTTCTTTTCATTGTGATGTTAGGGTGTCAATTTTATTTCTTTCCTGCTTTCTCTTGTGGGCATTTAGTGCTATAAATTTCCCTCTACACACTGCTTTAAATGTGTCCCAGAGATTCTGGTATGTTGTGTCTTATTTCTCATTGGTTTCAAAGAACATCTTTATTTCTGCCTTCATTTCGTTATGTACCCAGTAGTCATTCAGGAGCAGGTTGTTCAGTTTCCATGTAGTTGAGCGGTTTTGAGTGAGTTTCTTAATCCTGAGTTCTAGTTTGATTGCACTGTGGTCTGAGAGACAGTTTGTTATAATTTCTGTTCTTTTACATTTGCTGAGGAGTGCTTTACTTCCAACTATGTGGTCAATTTTGGAATAAGTGCAGTGTGGTGCTGAGAAGAATGTATATTTTGTTGATTTGGGGTGGAGAGTTCTGTAGCTATCTATTAGGTCTGCTTGGTGCAGAGCTGAGTTCAATTCCTGGATATCCATGTTAACTTTGTGTCTCATTGATCTGTCTGATGTTGACAGTGGGGTGTTAAAGTCTCCCATTATTATTGTGTGGGAGTCTAATTTCTAGGTCTCTAAGGAATTGCTTTATGAATCTGGGTGCTCCTGTATTGGGTGCATATATATTTAGGATAGTTAGCTCTTCTTGTTGAATTGATCCCTTTACCATTATGTAATGGCCTTGTCTCTTTTGATCTTTGTTGGTTTAAAGTCTGTTTTATCAGAGACTAGGATTGCAACCCCTGCCTTTTTTTGTTTTCCATTTGCTTGGTAGATCTTCCTCCATTCCTTTATTTTGAGCCTATGTGTGTCTCTGCTTATGAGATGGGTTTCCTGAATACAGCACACTGATGGATCTTGACACTTTATCCAATTTGCCAGTCTGTGTCTTTAATTGGAGCGTTTAGCCCATTTACATTTAAGGTTAATATTGTTATGTGTGAATTTGAACCTGTGACTATGATGTTAGCTGGTTATTTTGCTCGTTAGTTGATGCAGTTTCTTCCTAACCTCGATGGTCTTTACAATTTTTCATGTTTTTGCAGTGGCTGGCACCGGTTGTTCCTTTCCATGTTCAGTGCTTCCTTCAGGAGCTCTTTTAGGGCAGGCCTGGTGGTGACAAAATCTCTCAGCATCTGCTTGTCTGTAAAGGATTTTATTTCTCCTTCACTTTTGAAGCTTAGTTTGGCTAGATATGAAATTCTGGGTTGAAAATTCTTTTCTTTAAGAACATGGAATATTGGCCCCCACTCTCTTCTGGCTTGTAGAGTTTCTGCCGAGAGATCAGCTGTTAGTCTGATGGGCTTCCCTTTCTGGGTAACCTGAGCTTTCTCTCTGGCTGCCCTTAACATTTTTTCCTTCATTTCAACTTGGTGAATCTGACAATTATGTGTTTTGGAGTTGCTCTTCTCGAGGAGTATCTTTGTGGTGTTCTCTGTATTTCCTGAATCTGAATGTTGGCCCTTGCTAGATTGGGGAAGTTCTCCTGGATAATATCCTGCAGAGTGTTTTCCAACTTGGTTCCATTCTCCCCGTCACTTTCAGGTACACCAATCAGATGTAGATTTTGTCTTTTCACATACTCCCATATTTCTTGGAGGCTTTCTTCGTTTCTTTTTATTCTTTTTTCTCTAAACTTCCCTACTCGCTTCATTTCATTCATTTGATCTTCTATCACTGATACCCTTTCTTCCAATTGATCAAATCAGTACTGAAGCTTGTGCATTCGTCACGTAGTTCTCGTGCCGTGGTTTTCTGCTCCATCAGGTCCCTTAAGGACTTCTCTGCGTTGGTTATTCTAGTTAGCCATTCGTCTAATCTTTTTTCAAGGTTTTAACTTCTTTGTCATGGGTTCGAACTTCCTCCTTTAGCTCGGAGAAGTTTGATCGTCTGAAGCCTTCTTCTCTCAACTCGTGAAAGTCATTCTCTGTCCAGCTTTGTTCCGTTGCTGGTGAGGAGCTGCAGTCCTTTGGAGGAGGAGAGGCACTCTGATTTTTAGAATTTTCAGTTTTTCTGCTCTGTTTTTTCCCCATCTTTGTGGTTTTATCTACCTTTGGTCTTTGATGATGGTGACGTACAGATGGGGTTTTGGTGTGGATGTCCTTTCTGTTTGTTAGTTTTCCTTCTAACAGTCAGGACCCTCAGCTGCAGGTCTGTTGGAGTTTGCCGGAGGTCCACTCCAGACCCTGTTTGCCTGGTATCAGCAGCGGAGGCTGCAGAACAGCGAATATTGGTGAACAGCAAATGTTGCTGCCTGATTGTTCCTCTGGAAGTTTTGTCTCAGAGGAGTACCCAGCTGTGTGAGGTGTCAGTCTGCCCCTACTGGGGGGTGCCTCCCAGTTAGGCTACTCGGGGGTCAGGGACCCACTTGAGGAGGCAGTCTGTCCGTTCTCAGATCTCCAGCTTCGTGCTGGGAGAACCACTACTGTCTTCTAAGCTGTCAGACAGGGACATTTAAGTCTGCAGAAGTTTCTGCTGCCTTTTGTTTGGCTATGCCCTGCCCTCAGAGGTGGAATCTAAAGAGGCAGGCAGGCCTCCTTGAGCTGTGGTGGGCTTCACCCAGTTCGAGTTTCCAGGCTGCTTTGTTTACCTACTTAAGCCTCGGCAATGGTGGGCGCCCCTCCCCCAGCCTCACTGCCACCTTGCAGTTTGGTCTCAGACTGCTATGCTAGCAATTAGCAAGGCTCCGTGGGTGTAGGACCCTCCGAGCCAGGTGCAGGATATAATCTCCTGGTGTGCTGTTTGCTAAGACTGTTGGAAAAGTGCAGTATTAGGGTGGGAGTTACCCGATTTTCCAGGTGCTGTCTGTCACCCCTTTCCTTGGCTAGGAAAGGGAATTCCCTGGCCCCTTGCACTTCCCGGGTGAGGCGATGCCTCGCCCGGCTTCAGCTCATGCTCGGTGCGCTGCACCCACTGTCCTGCACCCACTGTCCGACAATCTCCAGTGAGATGAACCCAGTACCTCAGTTGGAAATGCAGAAATCATTCGTCTTCTGCGTCGCTGACTCTGGGAGCTGTAGACTAAAGTTGTTCCTATTCGGCCATCTTGGAACTGCCCCAAGTGTTCCTTTTTCTCTGCAATTTTGCCAACGTCTGTTTTTTTGACTTTTTAATAATCACCATTCTGACTGGCATGAGATGCTACTTCACTGTGATTTTGATTTGCATTTCTCTAATGATCAGTGATGTTGAACTTTTTTTCATGTTTCTTAGCTGAATGTGTGTCTTTTGAGAAGTGTCACTTCATGTCCTTTGCTCACTTTTTAATGGGGTTGTTTTTTTCTTATAAATTTGCTTATTTTTAGACTCTGGATATTAGACCTTCATCAGATGGATAGATTGCAAACATTTTCCCCCATTTTGTAGGTTGTCTGTTCACTCTGATGATAGTTTCTTTTGCTGTGCAAAAGTTCTTTAGTTTGATGAGATCCTATTTGTCAATTTTTGCTTTTGTTGCAATTGCTTTTGGCTTTTTGTTGTCATGAAATATTTGCCTGTGCCTATGTCCTGAATGCTATTGCTTGGATTTTCTTCTAGAGTTTTTATAGTTTTGGGTTTTACATTTAAGTCTTTAATCTGTCTTGAATTAATTTTTGTATATGGTGTATGGAAGGGGTTCTAGTTTCAATTTTCTGCATGTAGCTAGCCAGCTCTTCCAGCATCATTTATTAAATAGGGGGCCCTTTCCTCATTGCTTGTTTTTGTCAGGTTTGTCAAAGATCAGATGGTTGTAGTTGTGCAAGTCTTATTTCTGAGTTCTCTATTCTGTTCCATTGGCCTATGTGTCTGTTCTTGTACCAGCACCATGCTGTTTTAGTTACTGTAGCCTTGTAATATAGTTTGAAGTTAGGTGGTGTGATGCCTTCAGCTTTGTTCATTTTGCTTAGGGTTGTATTGGCTATTTGGGCTCTTCTTTTGTTCCATATAAATTTTGAAATAGTTTTTTCTAATTCTGTGAAGAGTATCAATGGAAGTTTAATGGGAATAGCATTGAATCTGTACATTATTTGGGGCAGTATGTCCATTTTCACTATATGGTTTTTCCTGTCCACAAGCGTGGAATGTTTCTCCATTTTGTTGTGTCATCTCTGATTTCTGGAGCAGTGTTTGTAGTTATCCTTGAGAAGGTCCCTCTCACTTTCTTTGTTAGCTGTGTTCCTAGGTATTTTATTCTTTTTGTAGCAGTTGTGAATGTGAGTTCAGGATTTAGCTCTCTGCTTGCCTGTTGTTGGTATATAGGAATGCTAGTAATTTTTGTGCGTTGATTTTGTATCCTGAGACTTTACTGAGGTTGCTTATCAGCTTAAGAAGTTTTTGGGCCAAGACAATGGGTTTTCTAGATATAGGATCATGTCATCTGCAAACAGGGATAATTTGAGTTCCTCTCTTCCTATTTGAATACTCTTTATTTCTTTCTCTTGCCTGACTTCCCAGGCCAGAACTTCCAACACTGCGTTGAACAGGAGTGATGAGGGAGGGCATCCTTGTCTTGTGCCTGTTTTCGAAGGAAATGCTTCAAGCATTTGCCCATTCAGTATGATATTGGCTGTCGGTTTGTCATATATGGCTCTGATTATTTTGAGGTATGTTCCTTCAATATCTAGTTTATTGAAAGTTTTTAACGTGAAAAGATGTGGAATTTTATTGAAAGCCTTTTCTGCATTTATTGAGATAATCTTTTTTTTTGTCTTAAGTTCTGTTTATGTGATGCATCACATTTATTGATTTGTATATGTTGAACCAAACTTTCATCCTGGGGATGAAGCCAACTTGATCATGGTAGATAAGCTTTTTGATGTGCTGCTGGATTTGGTTTGCCAGTATTTTGTTGTGGATTTTTGTATTGATGTTCATGAAGGATGTTGGCTGTAAGTTTTCTATTTTTGCCGTATCTCTGCCAGGTTTTGGTATCGGGAGTATGCTGGATACAATGAGTTCTAGGGAGGAGTCCCTCCTTTTCAATTGTTTGGAATAGTTTCAATAGAAATGGTTCCCACTCTTCTTTATACCTCTGGTAGAATTCAGCTGTGAATTCATCTGGTCCTGGGAGTTTTTTGGTTGGTAAGCTATTTATTACTGCCTCAATTTTAGAACTCATTATTGATCTGTTCAGGGATTCAATTTCTTCCTGGTTCAGTCTTGGGAGGGTGTATGTGTCCAAGAACTCATCCATTTCTTCTAGATTTTCTAGTTCATGTGCATAGAGGTGTTTATAGTATTCTCTGCTGATTGTATTTCTGTGGGGTCAGTGGTGATATCCCCCTTATAATTTCTGATTGTGTTTATTTGATTCTTCTCTCTTTATTAGTCTAGCTAGTGGTGTATCTATTTTATTAATTTTTTTCAAAAAACCAGCTCCTGAATTTGTTCTTTGTAGGGTTTTTCATGTCTCTGTCTCCTTCAGTTCAGCTCTGATCTTGGTTATTTCTTGTCTTCTGCTAGCTTTAGGGTTTGTTTGCTCTTGGTTCTCTAGTTCTGTTAGTTGAGATGTTAGGTTGTTAACTTGAGATCTTTCTAGCTTTTTGATGTGGGCATTTAGTGATATAAATTTTCCTCTTAACACTGCTTTAGCTGCATTTCAGAGATTCTGATACGTTGTCTCTTTGTTTTCATTAGTTTCAAAGAACTTCTTGATTTCTGCCTTAATTTCATTATTTACCCAAGTCATTCAGGGACAGGTTGTTATTTTCCATGCAGTTGTGTGATTTTGAGTGAATTTCTTTCTTTCTTTCTTTCTTTTTAAATGTGTCTATCAGAATGACTTTATTTCAGTACAGTGAGCCCCACCAGGCAGTGTGGTTTGTGTGAGGCTGTGTGAGGGACAGGCTTGGGCTAAGAGAAGGGAGGTGAGTTGTTAAGTGCACTGCAGTCTGTGGGGTGCTACATCGCCTTCACACACACCTGCTGCTTTGGCCCATACCTGGCAGGGGCCTTTGGTCATAGGACAGCATGGGGGAGACTACTGCATGGAGTCTGGGATTGGGGTAGGTCATGGTGTCACAGATGAGGGTGCCGGTGAAGACAGGCTGGCCCCAGCTTTTCACCACCTGGGCTAAAGGCCTTTGGACCACTCCTAGGAGTCAGGCATGGCTCCATTAGCTCCTGGCACTCTGGTCTGGCCCTCTCCCTCCTTAACCAAGCAGGTCCAAGGTCAAGAATGGCCCAAGATCAGCCAAGAGGGGGCCTTCCCACCTCTACAGCTTAGTTGCCTGGTCAGCTACAGTGGCAAAAGGCAACATGGTTAATTGCAGCTTTCTCCAGTTCTAAGGACACTGGCTCTCCAACACGCCTTCCTTGCTTAGGGGCTTCTGCCAAAGAAAAATTCTACCTCCTGTTTCAGAAAATCTAACCAGCAACTAGCCTGTTGATTCTATGGCAGTGAGCAAGAGGAAGAGGGAGAAAGAGGCTGGTGGGAGTGTCTTTGAGTACAGCTTCCAATTTCAAATGGTCCTGCAGCCTGTGGACACTGTCACCTCACCATCAGCAGGGAGAGGCGGGACCCTGGAGGCTAGGCTAAGCTTAGGTGCTATAAACATTAGTGTGGCAGGGCAGGAGGCAGTGAGCTCCCTCTCTCCATCCCCTTACTGAACAAACACTTCAATAAATAAACCTGTTTGAAGATGGTATTGCAACAAGAATGGATGGAAAGAAAGGACCTGGAATCAGCAGGCACCTTAAACTCTCCCAAGGCCCCTGGAAGGGGAATGGGCTGGGAACATTATCTCTGCAGCCATTCAGGGGGAGGACGACTACTGCCCTCCTCCAGTGGCTGGTGTGGTCCTGTTCCCTGGTGAACATGAGGGCCTCCTTCTCTCTCCTGACTGTCCAGTCTCTGTATTAGCTCTTGGGATGCTTTTCCAGCCTCCCAAACCAAAAT
The DNA here is from genome assembly GCF_028885625.2 of Pongo pygmaeus. Classification (NCBI taxonomy): domain Eukaryota; kingdom Metazoa; phylum Chordata; class Mammalia; order Primates; family Hominidae; genus Pongo; species Pongo pygmaeus. Next base: position 41,640,323 of record NC_072385.2, on the reverse strand, counting down.
GGCAACAAAACCAGACAGAGCTCAACCCCAGCCCCAGTCCTCAGTGCCCAGTCAGGGGGCATTGATAGTGGAGTGACCAGCAAGGGGAGGCAGCAGCTGCCTGGGGCCTCAGGGCACCCTGGCGGGTGGGAGTGAGGGTGGGGCCAGTCCAGCCTAGGATGGGCAGCAGCAAGGTCTCCCAGGGGGTGGCTTATCTCCCTCTGTCTCCCCGTGGTAGTAAACGGAGTCCCCCGCAGCCAGTCAGAGGCCCACCTGAGGAGGGAGTGCAGCCTCTGCCAGTGCTCTTCCCTGTCAGGAGCCAGTTAGTGGTCACCCCCAGGCCTCAGGCCGTCACCATCGCGGCTAGTTCATCATCCTTTCTGGGCCTGGGGTCCCTGGGCCACACGGCACTTGCATGTGCTCACACACTTGTATCCACACATGCACCCACACACACAGGCAATTCCTCACAAACACTCCGACTCAAGAAAGCAAGTTTTAAAGTGGAGTTAACTTCAGAGAGAGGTGAAGATGATATCCCAACATTAGAAGGTTTTCTTGTGGATAGATCAGGCACCGTCTTTCTCATACTCCTTCTTGGAGACCCACGTCTTCTTAAAGGTGTCCAGGGAGGCAAGGATAGAGCCCCCAATCCACGTGGAATACAGTCTCTCCTGAGGTGCAGATATCCTTATCTTCACTTCACTCAGTAGCCTGTCACCAAAACCTTTGAACAAGGTAGAGCCTCCCAAGAGGACGATGTTGGAGAAAAGCATGAGCTGCAGGTCTGTGTCTGACTTCTGGATGGTGAACACCAGGACCTTGTGAATGCTTTCACTCTCCTCCCTGATCAAGTCTGGCCTGAAGAACAGCTCAGGGGCCCGGAATTGGGAAGGACCAATCTCAATGGTGCTGCCATCAGGCAGGTAGTACTGAGCCTTCCCTGTCTCTAGTGTCTCTTCCTTCTGGGGGTTTATGAATAGGTAGGAGGGTCTTTCTTTTATGGCCTTGACAATCTCAAACTCGGAGGATAAGTGGAAATTGTAGCCCTCCTTATGCAGGTAGAGGTGCAGGAAACGAGAGATGTCCTGGCCTGCGATGTCAATGCACATGATGGAGTGAGCATGGCAAAACCCTCATAGATGGGCACAGCATGGGTGATGCCATCCCCAGAATCCAGCACCACCCCTGTGGTCCTGCCTGTGGCATAAAGGCTGAGCACAGCTTACATGGAGATCAAAATAGCAGGCACATTGAAGCTCTTGAAGAAAACGTTGGCAGCTCGTTCCTGGTGTCTTTGTGGGTTTAAAGGCACCTCAGTGAGGAGCGCAAGATGCTCCTCTGAGAAAGTCTGCAGCTGGTCCTTAGAATAGACATATTGCCAGATGTGTTCCATGTCATTCCAGTCCTTGACAATGCCATGCTCCATGAGATAGCAGATCGAGAGCAGCCCTTGGTGCTCCTTGGCTTTGAAGCCAATGAAGATGTCACCTTCAAGGGCTCCTGCCATGATACGAATGTGCAAGGGTAGGCCCACATACTTTGGAAAGCAGTATTTGGGGATCTGATCGCCAGCAAAACCAGCTTTAATCACACGAGATCCATTGTCGATCATGACAGGTTGGTTGGTGATCACATCGTAGGACTCCATGGCAGAGGAATCTCTTCTGAGGAAGGAACTACCAGTCAGGTCTGCTGCTAGTGCCATTCATGAATTTCTTAATCTTGAGTTCTAATTTGATTGCATTTTGGTCTGTTTGTTATAATTTCAGTTCTTTTTCATTTGCTGAGGAATATTTTATTTCCGATTATGTGATCAATTTTAGAGTAAGTGCCATGTGGTGATGAGTAGAATGCATATTTTGTTGTTTTTGGGTGGAGAGTTCTGTAGATATCTATCAGGTCCACTTGATCCAGAGCTGAGTTCAGGTCCTGAATATCTTTGTCAATTTTCTGTGTGGATGACCTGCCTAATATTGTCAGTGGGTATTAAAGTCTCCCACTATTATTGTATGGGAGTCCAAGTCACTTTGAAAATCATAAGAACTTGCTGTATGAATCTGGGTTGCTGAGACCAGCTTGGTCATGGAGACCCTAACCCAGCGGCGCTAGAGGAATTAAAGACACACACACAGAAATATAGTGTGTGGAGTGGGAAATCAGGGGTCTCACAGCTTTCAGAGCTGAGAGCCTTGAACAGAGATTTACCCACATATTTATTGACAGCAAGCCAGTGATAAGCATTGTTTCTATAGATTATAGATTTACTGAAAGTATTCCTTACGGGAAATAAAGGGATGGGCTGAAATAAAGGGATGGTTCTGGCTAGTTATCTGCAACAGGAACATGTCCTTAAGGCACAGATCACTCATGCTGTTGTTTGTGGTTCAGGAACGCCTTTAAGCAGTTTTCCGCCCTGGGTGGGCCAGGTGTTCCTTGCCCTCATTCTGGTAAACCCACAACCTTCACCATGGGCATCATGGCCATCATGAACATGTCACAGTGCTGCAGAGATTTTGTTTATGGCCAGTTTTGGGGCCAGTTTATGGCCAGATTTGGGGGTCTCTTCCCAACATGGGTACTCTTTTTTTGGGTGCATATATATTTAGGATAGTTAGCTCTTCTTGTTGAATTGAAACTTTTACCATTGTGTAATGCGCTTCTTTGTCTTTTTTTATCTTTATTGGTTTAAAGTCTGTTTTGTCAGAAGCTAGAATTACAACCCCTGCTTTTTTCTGTTTTCCGTTTGCTTGGTAAATTTTCCTCCATCCATTTATTTTGAACCTATGTGTGTCTTTGCAAATGAGGTGGATCTCTTGAAGACAGCATACCGATAGATCTTGGCTCTTTATCCAGCTTGCCATTCTGTGTCTTTTTAATTGGGGCATTTAACCTACTTACATTTAAGGTTAGTATTGTTTTGTGTGAATTCGATCCTATCATCATTATGCTAGCTGGTTATTTTGCAGATTTGTTTATGTGGTTGCTTCATAGTGTCACTGGTCTGTGTACTTCAGTGTGTTTTTATAGTGGGTGGTATCAATTTCTCCTTTGCATATTTAGTCCTTCGTTCAGGAGCTCTTGCAAGGCAGGCCTGGTGGTTACAAATTCCCTAAGCATTTGCTTGGTCTGAAAAGGATCTTTTTTCTCCTTCACGTATGAAGCTTAGTTTGGCCGGATATGAAATTCTGGGTTGGAAATTTCTTTTCTTTAAGAATGATGAATATTGGTCCCCAGTCTCTGCTGGCTTGTAGGGTTTGGCTTTCCACTGAGAGGTGTGCTGTTAGTCTGATGAGCTTCCTTTTGTAGGTGACCTGGCCTTTCTCTCTGGCTGCCTTTAACTTTTTTTTTTTCATTTTGACCTTGAAGAATCTGATGATTATGTGTGTTGGGGTTGATATTCTCATGGAGTACCTTACTGAGGTTCTCTGGATTTCCTGAATTTGAATGTTGGCTTGTCTTGCTAGGTTGGGGGAGTTCTTCTGTATGATATTCTAAAGTATGTTTTTCAACGTGGTTCCATTTTTCCTGTCTTTTTTAGGTACCCCAGTCAGTCATAGGTTTGGTCTCTATACATAATCCCATATTTCTCTAAGGTTTTGTTCATTCATTTTCATTCTTTTTTCTCTATTCTTGTCTGCCTGTCTTAATTCAGAAACATAATCTTCAAGCTCTGAGATTCTTTCCTCTGCCTTGTCTATTCTGCTATTGATACTTGTGATTGCATTATAAAGTTCTTGTGTTTTTTAGCTCCATCAGGTCAGTTATGTTCCTCTCTTAATTGGCTGTTCTGGCTATCAGCTCCTGTATTGGTTTATCATTATTCTTAGCTTCTTTGCAGTAGGTTTCAACATGCTCCTTTAACTCAACAAAGTTTTTTATTACCCACTTTCTGAAGCCTCCTTCTGTAAGTTCAGCCATCTCAGCATCATCCCACTTCTGTGCTCCTGCTGGAGTGGTGTTGTGGTCATTTGGAGCAGAAGAGGCACTCTGGCTTTTTGAGTTTTCAGTGTTTTGTGTTGATTCTTTCTCATCTTTGTGGGCTTATTTGCCTTTGATCTTTGAGGTTGCTGACCTTTAAATAGGATTTTTATTGGGTTTTTATTGTTGTTGTTGTTGTTGTTTTCTGTTTGTTTTTCTTTTAACAGTCAGGACACTCTACTGTAGTGTTGCTGTGGTTTGCTGTACTCCAGACCCTAATTGCCTCAGTTTTTCCCATACCTGGAAGTATCACCAGTGAAGGCTGCAAAACAGCAAATATGGCAGCCAGCTCCTTCCTCTGGAAGCTCTGTCCCAGGAGAGTACTGATTTGTTGCCAGCCCAAACGCAGTTTGTAGGAGGTAGCTGGAAACCCCTTTTGGGAGGTCTCACCCAGTCAGGTGGAATGGGATTACAGACCCACTTAAAGAAGCAGTCTGGCTGCTTTTTGGTAGAGCACATATGATGCATTAGGAGGGGACTCTTTCTTGTCTGGACCATTTGTATTCTCCAAAGCCAGCAGGCTAGAATGGCTAAGTCTACTGAACCCCAGAGATAGCAGCTACCCCTGCCCCGGTAACTCGGAACTGCCTCAGGAACATTCCAGACTGCTTTGGTTGGCTGGCTGGAATTCCAAGCCAGTGGGTCTTAACTTGTGAGTTGCCATGGAAGTGGGGGCCATGGAGGTGGGGCCCATGGAACAATGCTGCTTGGCTCCCTGGATTCAGCTCCCTTTCTAGGAATATATACAGATGGATATCCCCCCTTGCTGGGGATCCTGGGGCCAAAGTATGTAAAATTCCTGGGTCACTGTATGTGCCTGAGCAGCTGCTCTGCCTAGACACCACACAGTTCTGTGTATTGGACCCAAGGCCCTGGGGTCATGAACTCAGGAGATCTCCTGATCTGTGGGTTGCAGAGATCCATGGGAGAAGCATGGTTTTCTGGGCAGGGTTGCATGAAACCAACTGCTTCTCTTGGTTGGGGATGGGGGTTCCTTTGGCTCCATGCCACTCCCAGGTTGGCTCTTGTTCCCCTTGTTCCCTGGCTTTTCTACATTCTCATGGGTCAAGTTGTTTGCCCTGTCAGTCCCAATGTGAGAACCTGGATATTTCAGTTTAAAGTGCTGAATTCACTTGCCCTTCTTCATTCCTCTCAGTGAGTGCCACAGATCACAGCTGCTTCTAATCGGCCATCGTGGATCAATGTTTTTATTCCCTTTTTCACTGCTTATTTCATTTCACTCACATCTATAAGCAAAAAAAAAAAAAAAAAAAAAAAAAAAAAAGGCTCAAATGGCATAAAAAAGTGACTTTTGTAGGTTATTGTTTGGTAAAGCATTTGAATTAAAAAAAGTCTCATCATGAGCTGTAGCTCATATTTGGTCATTTTTTGTACTTCTCATTTGGGTATCTAAGACTTAATGCTGAATTGAGGCATCTATGGAATAAATAAAACTCTGGACCTGTCTGGACAAGCCAAGCTTCAAAGCAGGAGTGTGCTGTGGTGGGAATAGGCCAACTGTGGAATCCTAAACTGCTTCATATTGTTGCTGTACCATTGAGCAGCTATGTGGACTTGGACACTTTTTAGAACTTCTCTTTCTTTAAGTGGAGTGAAGGTTGTTATGAGGCTTAAATGAGGTAATGCTTGTAAACTGCTTAACATGGTTGGCACACGATAAACTTTAGGTACTATTATCAGTTTTGTCTCTGAGGCTAGTTCCTAGGTTTATGGAGTTGTAGAGCTGGAGAAGCATTTTAAATTCCAGCGTTCTTCGTTATTTTGGAGAGAGGAAACTGATGCCCAGAGACACTGAAGGTTTCTGAGGCTTGGTTATCGTGTCTATGTGTTTTACAGCTTGGCTATGAGGATCATCTGAGCTAATAGGTGGAAAAGCATTTATATGTCAGTTTTTTAGCATTGTTCATACAGTGGCTAATTGCCTTGCCTGCTCAATGACTGAATGATTTTATAAAATAGCTTTCTGGTTCTGACAATAGAAAAATCAATATATTTTCTTTTTTTTCTTAATTTAGATGTATCCAGTTAAAGCAGGCAATAGATGAAAATAAAAATGCTCTTCAAAAATTAAGCAAAGTAAGTATTGAGGTTAATCACATTATTAAAACATCTCTTCCTATACAAGTATTTTTATTAAGTGGAAGTTAATTCAAGTTGGTAAGTTCCTGGGTTTACATTAGTGATATAGTCTAACTGCAGCCAGTGCTGGCTTGCTGAACAGGCTTGCTAAGTCTGTGCTTGGGAGCAAAGCAAAATCCAGGGCTCCAACTACCGAAACATGTTCAGCTTTGATGAACTCACCTGCTATTAAGGATTCAGACAATCCTGGAAGGAGCTATTTTTATTTTTGCATTTTGTGAGTTGTTTTACAGTTTAGAATTATTTTTATTTTAATTTCTTTGTGGGGAAATAATGCGTAATCTGGCCCTGAGGGTAAGTGGTAAAGAAGCTTCTTGTATCAAATGGCAGCTCTGATATCAATGTCTCTGCAGAAACAGGAGGAACAGGAATTTAACCTTGACAATCCCTTCAGGATTTTTTTTTTTTTCACATGAACCTTGGCTACAGCTAGATGTCCAGGCCCAGAGACTCATGGAGTCTTTAAAGTGGAAGGCACCTGAAAGTCAGCTCTCCAGCTGTATATTACTCCCCTTTACTGCATCTGAGATATGTGGTCACTGAAGAGCTCATCCAAATTTCTCCAGTGACACAAAACTTTTCAACTTAGACTGTTTGAAAACCTAATTATTCCTGTTTCACAGGTGAGGAAATTGAAGCTCTCAGTGGTGAAGCAGCCATGCCTCTTCTGTCAATAAGTGACAGAACTTGGGATTGGTGCCTGTCTTATAGACCTTAAAGCTGATCTTCTGTCAGAACATATCTCTTACTGACTATGGAAGGTCTGTAATACTTAGCAAGAAAATAAAACAAAAACCTAAAACAAGTGGTATAATTTTATTTTTTCATTTGGTTTGCATTCCAACACAATCACCTGTTTCTTTTAAATCTAATTTATTTCCCTAAGATAGGTGTAACGTCACACTGATATTTACTTTGTTATATAGCACTTATTGGAATTTTTTGTTGTTCTTTTGAAATTAGGAAACTGAAATTAATTTTTTAGTGAAATAGTCCTATATTCTCTCATAGGCGGATGAATCTGCACCTGTTGCAAACTACAATCAGAGAAAAGAAGAGGAGCATACTCTTTTGGACAAGCTTACCCAACAACTGCAGGGCCTTGCTGTGACAATAAGCAGAGAAAATATAACTGAGTATGCTTCCTTTCTACCTTTCTTTTTTCTTTTTTAAAGATATATCACCAATAGCTTTAATGTTTAACTCAAAGACATATAGCAGTATAGATATAAACAAATGACACTAACAATAGAATCAGTCAACATTTATTTATTGTGTATAATAGAAGGTGTTAGATCCCATGAGAGATGCAAAGAAGTATAAGTCATAGTCTCTGCCCTCAGGCAATTTATAATTTAGTTGAAACAAAACAGAGATCTGAAAAGCTAAATGAACAAATGTTAGAAAATAAAGATGATATATTTAATGTCAATGTTGATGTGTAAAAGGGAAATGATTTGGAATGTCTACTTGCATTGTTCTTCCTTTCATAAACGTTCTTTAAAAATTTGAAGCAAAGACTGAGTGTGGTGGCTCATACCTATAATCCCAGCATTTTGGAAGGCTTAGGCAGGAGGATCACTTGAGGCCAGGAGTTCAAGACCAGCCTGGGCAATATAGTGGACCCCATCTCTATAAAAAAAACCCAAATTAGTCAGGCTTGGTGGCACGTACCTATAGTCCCAGCTACTTGGGAGGCTGAGGCAAGGAGGATTGCTTGAGCCCAGAAGTTCCAGGCTGCAGTGAGCTATAATCACCTCAGTGTACTCCAGCCTGGGCAACGGAGTGAGACACTGTCTCTATTAAAAAAAAAAAAAAATTGAAGCAGGGACATGCATTGTTTTTCTGCCAGAGTGTATGTTAATAATAGCTTCTGAAAGTTGTAAAGAAGACTTACATATACAAGTTGAGTATTCCTTATCTGAAATGCTTGGGATCAGAAGTATCTTCAGTTTTGGATTGTTTTGGATTTTGGAATACTTGCATTGTACTTACTGGTTGAGCATCCCTAATCTGGAAATCTACATTTTGAAAGACTCCAATGAGCATTTCCTTTGAGTGTTATTTTGATGCTCCAAAAGTTTCAGATTTAGGAGTATTTCAGATTTTGGATTTTCTGATTATGGATACCCAACCTGTAGGAACAAACCCAATTTGTGGGAAGCAAAAGAAAAAAATAGTTATTCAGACTATTTCAGTGTTGTTCTCCAACCTTTATACTGTATCCTGGGAAAAAATGTTGAAGGTGGTAGATGCAAGGATCTAGAATTTCCACCGATTCTTAGTACTGAGAATGGCAGAGTAGTTGGTATTGGACTTACCTTCCCACCATAAATGACTATAAAGTCTGGACAAAATATACAAAGCATCTGTTTGAAGCCATTGAGCATCTACCAAGCAGGATTGATATTCTTGATATAGGGAGACACATGAAGCGAATCCTACATTCACCTAGACCTTTTCCCTGGGAATAATTTATGAGCTGTGGTGGAGGAAGGTAGATTCCAAGCAGGGAATAGTAGTCTTACTCGACTGAGGAGACAGAGATCACACTTTGGAGCTGCCCAGTTCACTGAGAGTTGTGGAGCAAGGTGCCATACAGAGAAGGGAGCTGCAGAGAAACAACTCCAGCAATCTGAAAGGTCTCCTGGGCTGTATAGGGCATGATGCCTGCAAGGCCTGGCAGAAAGTACCTGCTGGGAGACTGAGAGCTTAATGGATTCTGGAAATCATATAGTCCTGGAAAAACACTGGAGTTTGTACCTAGTTCTAGTAGAGAGACTTGGGAAATGTTTCAGGCATTTAGTAGACGACACAGAAGGCCCAGGCCCTAGGAGTAAAGAAAACACCCTGAGAGTAACAACCACGATCTAGGAATAAAGACAAAGCTGAAGTAGTTCTTCTCTAAAAGAACATAAAAGCAGACCTTATCAGGAACAAGATAATTTAACTGTGTAACATTAAAATAATTTAAAATTTCTTAGAGGAATAAAACATAATCCACAGTCTGTAAGTGTGTCGTGTAATGTGTCCATCACAGCAACCAGTATAAAAAAAATCAGAAATGCAAAAAAGCAGGGGAAAATACATGATCAATAAGTGACAAGATGGTCACTAAAAACAGACCCAGATATGATCTAGATATAGAGTTAGCTGACAAGGACTTCTAAATAAAATGATTAATATGGTAAAGAAAATAGAAGAAAAGATGAATGAAATGGGAAATGGGTGTATTTAATTCAAATATAGAAAAATCAAATGAACATTCTATAACTAAAAAATATAATATTTGATAAAGTAATGACTGAGAACTTCCAAAATCTGATTCAATGTATAGACTCAAAAATCTGGGAAATGTATTAAAATCAAGAGAATAAATAATCAGTAGCTCAGAGATGTGAGAATTAGCAAATAACCATAAAACAACAATTTTTAATATGTTAAATAATTTATAGGAAAAGATTGATAAGATGAATAGAGCGAAATCTTAAGCAGAGAAATGGGAACTAATAAAGACCAAAATGAAAATTCTGGAACTAAAAAAATACAATATGTGAAATAAAATTGCTGAGTGGTTTAATGGAAGATTGGAGACAACAGAAGAAGGGATCAGTGAACCCAAAAACAGCTTAAAAGTTTTTCAAATTGATACACAAAAATAAAAAAATGCAAAGAACAAAACAGAATGTAAGAGAGAGGTGGGACACTGTTAAAAGTTATAACAGATTTGTAATTGAAGTCTCAGAATAAGAGAGAGAATGAAGCACAAGAAATATTTAAAGAGATAGTGACTAAAAACATTTAAAAATTATGATCTGAGAGAGATATCAATCCACTGATCCAAGAATCTCAGGGAACCCCAAACAGAATCAATATAAAGAAACCCACACACAGGTACATCAAACTACCGAAAACCAAAGATAAATAGGAAATCTTAAAAGCTGCCAAGGGAAAAAAGGAAACATGTAGAGACAAATGACAGAATTACAGTTGACATCTTATGAGAAAAAATACAGGTCAGAAGACAATGCAGTAACAGTAACATCTTGAAAACATTGAAAGAAGAAACCATCAACTCAGAATTCTGTATCCAGCAAAAGTATAACAAAGTAAAGTGAAATAAAGACATTTTCAGGCAAACAAAAGCTGAGAAAATTTGTCAACTGATCTGCAGTATAAGAAATGTTAAAGGAAGTTCTTCAGGCTAGCAGACAATGATCCCACAATGAAATTTGGATCTTCAAAAAGGATTGCAGAAGATGGGTACGTGGGTACATATAAAAGCCTATTTTTTTCTTTTCTATATGCCTTTAAAAGACACTCGATTATGTAAAGCAAAAGATATATTTGGGGATTTATAATATCCAATTGATTCTCATTATTTGCAGTAGTTATGTTCTATAAAGTTGCCAGGAACACTCGATTAGTAAATGCTAAGCCATTGCTCCTGGGGAAATACAGACTTAAGACTCCTGTGAGCCTCTGGTCACAATGTTTTTGTCAACTGAGTAACATACAACCTTGTGTTACTGTTTAAAGACACCTTATTTCATATATTTTATTGATTCATTAACACTGAATTCACACCAACAGCACTATCACTCATGCATGAACAAGTCTTATCTAACACACCTATTTTCTCCAGAGGTACATTATAGCCTTCTTGTGCTTAGGAATACCACATGGCTCTTCAGCGCTATGTTTGGGAGCCATTTTAAACAACAAAATCACCAAAAAAGCACAAAAATGCAAAAACTGTGGCACTAAATAGACTGCAAAAAAGGGACACTTTCCTGTATGAGAGCTGAAAAAAAAAGGCAGGTATCACCGTGTTCAACTTCAGTTGGGAATGTGTATGCCAGACAACTCAAATTTTTTGCTGCTTTGTGTATGTCCACAAATGACCACAAAAGCACTGTGAGTATTAATTAAGAGGTTACAAATAAAGTTTAGTGAGCCAATGAATTCATAAATACAGAATCTGCATGTTACAAGAACTGACTATATGTAGAAGGAAAATGTGACAATAGCACAGCATAGCACAAAGGCTGGCAGGTAAATGGAATTATTTATCTTGAAGTTATTTTATCTTTGGTGAAATGTGATATTTAAATTAGACTATGGTAAGTTAGGGATGCATATTGTAATACCTAAAACAATGACTAACAAAATAATACAAAGAAGTGTAGCTTGTAAAAACAACACAATAAAATGGAATACTAAACGTGATTTGATTAACCCCAAAAAGGCAAGAAAGGAGAAATAAACAGATGAGACAAATGGAAACCAAATAGTAATGTGGTTTCAATGCAGCTATTTGGATAGTTACATTAAACGTAAATGGAGTAACACTCCAATTGCAACAAAGATTGTCAGATTGAATTTTTTTAACCCAAATATATACTATTTAGAAGAGATACACTTTAGTATGCAGTTATAGAGAAAGTGAAAGTAAAGAACTGGAAAAAGGTATTCCATGTTCTACAACAAAGATATTATTTGTTCTATAACCAAAACAAAGGTGATATGGTTACAATAATATCAGATGTTTAAGGCTAAAACTAATTTACTATTTAAGAAAGGACATTTCATAATGATAAAAGAAAGGGTTGATTCAGTAGGAAAAAAATCTTCCTAAATGAGTATGCATTTAATAACATGGGTTCAAATGTATAAAGCAAAAGTTGCCAGAACTAAAGCAGAGCTAGATAATTCACAATCCTTAACCACCTTGATCTAATTACATGTATAGTCAAGCCTTTCTTAGTGATAGGGATATGTTCTGAGAAATGAGTCATTAAGTGATTTCATCATTGTACAAACATCATAGAATGTACTTGCACAAACCTAGAAGGTGTAGGTTACCATACACTTGGGTTATATAGTTATAGTATAGCCTGTTGCTCCTAGGCTACAAACCTGTACAGCATATTACTGTGCTGAACACTGTACGCAATTGTAACACAATGGTGTAAGTATTTGTGTATCTAAACATATCCAAAAATAGGAAATGTACAGTAAAAATATGGTATTATATGTATGAGACCATCATTGTATATGTGGCCCATTGTTGACTGAAACATTGTTGTGCAGCACATGACTATATATGTGTAGAACACAGCACCCAAGTATGTATTATGTAAATACATATTATTTTCAGTGCATCTGTAGCATTAACCAAAATGAACCATATTGGACCATAAAGTAATTGTCACCAAATTTCAAAAGTTTGAAATTATGTAGAATATATATATATTTTCTTTGACGACTTGGAATGACATTAAAACCCAATGACAGAAAAATAATTAGAAATCACTGCATGTGGCCAGGTGTGCTGGCTCACGCCTGTGCTGATGCGGGCGAATCACGAGGTCAAGAGATAGAGACCATCTGGCCAACATGGTGAAACCCCATCTCTACTAAAAATACAAAAATGAGCTGGGCATGGTGGCGCACGCCTGTAGTCCCAGCTACTCGGGAGTCGGAGGCAGGAGAATCGCTTGAACCTGGGAGGTGGAGATTGCAGTGAGCCAAGATCGTACCACTGCACTCCAGCATGGTGACAGAATGAGACACCGTCTCACAAAAAAAAAAAAAAAAAAAAAAGAAAAAGAAAAAGAAAAGAAATTACTACATGTTTGCAAATTGTCACACACTTCTATATAAACCGTGAGTCAAAGAAAATATAACAGTGGCAATTAGAAAATATTTGGAATGATAATAAAATGACTGGGTTGCAACCAGTGTAGTGCTTAAAGGGAAAATTTCTATCTTTTGTTTGTTTGTTTTGGAGACAGGGTCTCCATTACCCAGACTGGAGTATAGTGGTGCAATCTCGGCTCACTGCAACGTCCACCTCCCAGGCTCTAGTGATCCTCTCCACCTCCACCTCCCCGAGTAGCTGAGACTACAGGTGTGTGCCACCGCGCTTGGCTAATTTTTTAAATTTTTTGTAGAGGCAGGGTCTCACTATATTTCTCAGGCTGGTCTTGAACTCATGGGCTCATGCAATCCTCCCACCTCAGCCTCCCAAAGTTCTGGGATTACAGGTGTGAGCCGCCACACCTGGCCAGAAATTTATATCTTTAAATGTATAGTTTGAAAAAAAGTTGAAAATCAGTTACTAAAACATCCAACTTTAGGGGCCAGAAAAAGGACAACAAACCCAAGGAGAGCAGGAAGGAAATAATAAAAATAAAAGCAGAAAACAGTGAACAATAAACAGACATACAGGAGGCAATATCAACAAAGCCAAACTGGTTTTTGGAAAATTAATTAAATGGATAAACTGCTGGCATTACTGATCAAGAAAAGAGAGAGAGAAAAAAACAAATCAATACAGATTCTACAAGCATTAAAAAGATACTATGAAAAGACTATGAACAACTTATGTGAATAAGTTTGAAATTTAGGTAAAATTAGTTTCTTTAAAAAGAAAATGTACTAAAATTGACACAAGATGAATAGAAAATCTTAAAAGTTCTACTAAAATATCTACTAAAGAAGTTGAATCTGTAATTAAAAGCCTTTCCACAGATTAAACTCTCAGATGGCTTTACTGGTGAATTTATTGTAAACATTTAAGAAAGAAATAGTGCCAATATTACAAAATCATTCCAGAGAACAGACAAAGAAGAAACACTTTCAAATCATTTTATAAGCTTTCAGTAACACTGATATCAAAACCTGACAAGAACACTAGAAGAAAATTGCAAGGCCCTCATGAACACATGCACAAACTCAGTATAAAATATTAACAAGTAAAATCTAGAGGCATTTCAAAGGGGTAATACATCATGACCAAGTGGAATTTGTTCCAGAATGTGAGGTTGGCTTAACATTAAAAAATCAATCACTGAAATTCACTACATTAATGAAGGGGAAAAACCGTATCAAGTTCACATTATTTTCGGCAACATTTTAGAATAATTGACCCATATAAAATATGTGCAAAATATCTCCTAAAGAAGGAAAGAGACACATTGAAAATCAATATGACATTTTATGGATTTTTTAGTCTTGTAGTATAAAAATGGTTGTTACATCCCTGTTTATGTTTTAGATCATTGTGGTATAAGAGTGTCCTACCATTATTTTAAACAAAGTTCAGCTAATATTCCTTTTATTCCAGAGAAAATCTTATATTTGACTAGTTTTATGGTTAATGATGTTCATTTGCATTAGTCTAAGTATTGTTTTCCCATTTTAAACATAAGCTTCTCTCATGTAAGCTTTAGGAGGGCAAATATCTTGGTTTTGTTCATTGTTATAGCCCAAGCACATAGTGTCTGTCACACAGTAGGTGCCCCCCAAAATTTAAACTTTGCTGAATGTTGAATGAATAAATAAAAGTCAGAAGGATTTAGTGACGTGCCCAAGCTAACGTTACTTTGGCATTTCTCTCTTCCTTACCCTCGGATTCACCTCCTTTCTCTTCATCCCTATGCTGTTTTCTTAGTTCATAGTGTTGTCACTTCTCACTTTCAACAGCCACCCTCAGCTTTAGCCCTTCTTCTAATCTGTTCCCCACATTATACCTTTGTCTCCTTTCTAAAGTGGGAATCATATCATGTCCTTCCCCTACTCATTTTTAGGGATGACTTTAAAGGTAAAGCTCACCTGGGCTACATGCTGCATACCTCTTTTCAGCCTCAACTCTCACTCATTTTCCTCAAGCCTTGCCCTACCATTCATGAGCTACTTGATATTTCCTAATCTCAAATCTCCTTTCTCCTCTCCCTGCCCTTCCTTTCTACTCCCATTTTACCTGATGAATTCCATATCATCTCTCAAGACCTAATTATAGCCTTTTCTGATTCCCATTCCTGCAACCTGGGTTAGGTGTCCCTCTTGTGTGATTGATTTCTTAGTATCCTGTGTATACCTCTACTCTAGTACCTATTGCACTATTTTATAATTCTCCATTTTCTAGACTGTGTCATTGCAAGCTCCTTGAGGATGGGGAATCATGTCTGGTTTACCTTTGTGTCCACTGTGTATCTCTCTGACCCGGAACTTGACCTACAGCATCAGTATCATCATCATAACTGACTTTTATGGAAAGCTTGCTATGGGCAAGCTCTGTTGTAAATGCTTTGCAAGTAGTAACTCATCTTAATCCTCATGACAGTCTTAGAAGGCAGGTTCTATTATTATCTCCACTTTACCAATGAGAAATGAAGAGCTTAAAAGAAGCCTACTCAAGGTCACCCAGCAAAGAGGGAATAGAGCCAGAATTTAAATTTAGCAGAGCCTATGCTCTAAGTACTTCATAATAATGCTTCAACAGCATTTTCTGAATGGATGAATCCAAGACTTGAATTCAGAGTCTCCTGGCCTCAAGTCCAGTGATGCTCTGCCATCTCACATACATGACTCAACTCCGTCTCCATCTCAGTCTCTCCAGGCCCACCATCTTAGCTAGATGGTAGAAACTGTTAATTGTATTTTCCCTTATTTCTTTTATTTGCCAGCTCCAAATATGGGATATTCATGTATATATAGAAG
The DNA here is from genome assembly GCF_028885625.2 of Pongo pygmaeus. NCBI lineage: Eukaryota > Metazoa > Chordata > Mammalia > Primates > Hominidae > Pongo > Pongo pygmaeus. Next base: position 41,624,696 of record NC_072385.2, on the reverse strand, counting down.
TTACACTCATAGCTGGTCTGTTCTTGTATATTATTTCAAGTAGTCCTACTCAGAAACACTTTTTGTAGAGTTGGGGCACCTACTGAAGAAGAGGAAGAAAGTGAAAGTGAAGATAGTGAAGACAGTGGTGAGGAGGAAGAAGATGCAGAGGAGGAAGAGGAAGAGAAAGAGGAAAATGAATCTCACAAACAGTCAACCAGTGAAGAATACATCGCTGTTGGAGATTTTACTGCTCAGCAAGTTGGAGATCTTACATTTAAGGTAGGTAGAATAAGACTGAAACCTAACCTAAGGGTCGATGTCCATACCTAACAGAATAAGAAAACTCTGCATGTACACCTGTATTACAGATTCTTAAAATGAAGTTTTTTAACACTCTATTTAAATAAGTAATAATTATGATTTACAAGCAGTAGTAATATGAGATTGTGTTACTAAAGTTACCTCTTCTAGAGATTTTTGAAAGTAGCTTTAATGTTGAGAATTCTTAATTTAGGGGTAAAATTTTATAATTTATTATTGAATGTCATGTATAAATTCATTCAAGTGAGTTAGGCAACGTCCATATGTGGAGGTAGAAGGGAGCACTTCCTGCCGTTTTGTAGCAGTCTTTCCTGTTAGCTTAGATATGAGAGGGACTTACATCCATGCTTGCTTGGCCTGGGCATAAATAAGTGGCAGGTGGGACGGAACAATAAAGTTGTGATTTTTAAAGTTGTGATTTTGAGCCTGTGTTTTCTGCTAGAGAAATGGGCCAAAGAAATTTAAGTGAATATATGAATTTTAGCTCTTATATTAAACTTCAAAGTTTAGTAACTGATTAATAATAAAATACATAAGCGTATTATGCAAATAATTATGTGGTTTAATTTACAGATTTTTTTTTCAAATTCTCCTGGAAAATGGCATCAATATTAGACAATAATGTATATTTTAATAAAGTGTTTGCTTTTGTAGTGTCCTTAGTGGTGGAAATGCTTTTGTCTTCAAAGGTGAATTTTATTTTTATAAATGAGTGAGTGTTATTCAAAACATATCTGGTGAATTAAGTGGGTAATTGTATTCAGTAAATACTATTTTTGCTCAAAAATAGGGTTTAACTTTAATGGAATTGATATTCTTTGGGAATTTATATGCTGCTTCTGAAAGACACTTTTCCAGAGATATTAAAACATTCAAAACTATTTTATGCAGTAATTGAATTTTTGGAATAAGTATGGGGCCTTAAAAATGATTGTGAAAAATGGTTTCCATTTGCATAAATGACTCAAATGTATGTTAGGTAACCAAAAGGAATGATTCATTAAACTATGTCACATTTATGGTTTTAGGTGAGTTAGGCAGAATACATAGGGGTTGGGTGATAGGGAAGCTTTTGATAAACCTTAGGATAAATATTGGATTAAAGAAAGATTTTGCCTTTTTTTCCGCACATATTTTGAATCATTGGTAATGATATATACTCATGATGACTGAATTTTATTTAAAATGGTTTACTTTGTTTTGCTTTAAGAAAGGGGAAATTCTCCTTGTAATTGAAAAAAAACCTGATGGTTGGTGGATAGCTAAGGATGCCAAAGGAAATGAAGGTCTTGTTCCCAGAACCTACCTAGAGGTTAGTCTTGGTTGATGCTTTCCTTTTCTAAGACTTTTTTTTTTTTTCGCTTTTAATAAAACATTTAGCTGTGTTCTTTTGTCAGTTGACCAGTGAATGACTTGAGATATAGAATTTGCTTTAATTTTGGAGGGACAGGACCTGGGAAAAACATTGTATATTAATGGTCCTGGGACCTGTGAAGTGCTCTTATGCATGTGAGCCCTGGAACATGATCTCACAGTGAGGGGATGCTTTGTGGATTAATGCTGATCCTAACAAATAATAGGTGTCTATTGTTTATTGTAAAACATAACCGCAGTTAACTTTGTGTTAACTTCCACAAATATGTGATCCCCTTACTAAAATGTGAACATACTATGCATGTGTGTTTGTAGCTTATATTTTCTTATTTCATAAAATAACTTGGTCATTTTCTGTGCCAAGATATATAGATTTCTGTCTGGATCAGCACTGTCCAATAGAACTGTGATGCAAACCACACATGTAATTTAAATTTTTCAGTAGCCACATTGAGATATCTTTTTGCTGATGCCACTTCTGACACCAAGTATGTGGTTTTTCTGTGTCACCAAATATGTGTTACTACATCAGTTCTTCTACACCAACCAGTGTCAGCAATTCGATTCTGATGCTAATGCCTGGAGCTAGCACAGACCCCACAGGTTAAAGGCTCAGTCCCACAAGACTGCTGCCCACTTCTGTTGCCAGTCACAAGTCCCAAGAGCCACCCATCCTACTGACTGACTACCTATACATTCACGAGTTCCCATACTGTCACCTCAGGGGTTCAGTAATTTACTAGAATGAGTCACAGAACTCAGGAAAACACTTTCCTTGCATTTACCAGTTTATTATAAAGGATACAACTCAGGAACAGCCATAGAGTGAGGTATTGGTTGGGGGTGGCTGGCATGCACCCTCTGGACCTTCCACCTTCCCAGCACCTCCCTGTGTTCACCATCCTGGAAGTTCCTGGAACCCCATCATTTAGGGGTTTTTCTGAAGGTTTCATTAGCCGTGTTAACTAAATCATTAGCAATTGGTGATTAACTCAGTCTCCAGCTCCTCTCCCCTCTTTGAAGGTTGGAGTGTGGGGCTGAAAGTTCTAACCTCTAATACCTGGGTTGGTTTTTCTGGTAACCTGTCCCCTTCCTGAAGCTGTTTAGGTGCCCACCTAGAGTTACCTCATTAGCATAAACTCAGGAGTGACTGAAGGGGACTCTTGATGAGTAAGAAAACGTACTCCTATCATTCAGGAAATTCCAAGGGTTTCAGGAGCTCTGTGCCGGGAACCAGTGACAAAGAACAAACACATATTTTTCATTACACACATTTTTAAAAAGTAAAAAGAAACAGGTAGAATTATTTTTAATAATATATTTTATATTATCCAGTATATCAAAAATACTATTTTAACATATAATCAATATTTTAAAATATTGAGTCATTTTGCTTGTTTAACATTAAGTTCAAAATCCAATGTGTGTTTTACATTTACAGCACTTCTCAGTTTGGACTAATTTCAAGACATGTGGCCAAAGGGCTATTGTATTACATAGGGCAGGTCTAGATCATCTTTTTCAATGGCAGCAAGTCTTCTTTTTTTTTTTTTTTTTTATTATTATTATTATTATTATTATACTTTAGGCTCTATGGTACATGTGCGCAACGTGCAGGTAAGTTACATATGTATACATGTGCCATGCTGGTGCGCTGCACCCACCAACTCGTCATCTAGCATTAGGTATATCTCCCAATGCTATCCCTCCCCCCTCCCCCCACCCCACAACAGTCCCTGAAGTCTGATGTTCCCCTTCCTGTGTCCATGTGTTTTCATTGTTCAGTTCCCACCTATGAGTGAGAATATGCGGTGTTTGGTTTTTTGTTCTTGTGATAGTTTACTGAGAATGATGATTTCCAATTTCATCCATGTCCCTACAAGGGACACGAACTCATCATTTTTTATGGCTGCATAGTATTCCATGGTGTATATGTGCCACATTTTCTTAATCCACTCTTTCATTGTTGGACATTTGGGTTGGTTCCAAGTCTTTGCTATTGTGAATAATGCTGCAATAAACATACGTGTGCATGTGTCTTTATAGCAGCATGATTTATCGTCCTTTGGGTATATACCCAGTAATGGGATGGCTGGGTCAAATGGAATTTCTAGTTCTAGATCCCTGAGGAATCACCACACTGACTTCCACAAGGGTTGAACTAGTTTACAGTCCCACCAACAGTGTAAAAGTGTTCCTATTTCTCCACATCCTCTCCAGCACCTGTTGTTTCCTGACTTTTTAATGATTGCCATTCTAACTGGTGTGAGATGGTATCTCATTGTGGTTTTGATTTGCATTTCTCTGATGGCCAGTGATGTTGAGCATTTTTTCATGTGTTTTTTGGCTGCATAAATGTCTTCTTTTGAGAAGTGTCTGTTCATGTCCTTCGCCCACTTTTTGATGGGGTTGTTTGTTTTTTTCTTGTAAATTTGTTGGAGTTCATTGTAGATTCTGGATATTAGCCCTTTGTCAGACGAGTAGGTTGCGAAAATTTTCTCCCATTTTGTAGGTTGCCTGTTCACTCTGATGGTAGTTTCCTTTGCTGTGCAGAAGCTCTTGAGTTTAATTAGATCCCATTTGTCAATTTTGGCTTTTGTTGCCATTGCTTTTGGTGTTTTAGACATGAAGTCCTTGCCCATGCCTATGTCCTGAATGGTAATGCCTAGGTTTTCTTCTAGGGTTTTTATGGTTTTAGGTCTAACATTTAAGTCTTTAATCCATCTTGAATTGATTTTTGTATAAGGTGTAAGGAAGGGATCCAGTTTCAGCTTTCTACATATGGCTAGCCAGTTTTCCCAGCACCATTTATTAAATAGGGAATCCTTTCCCCATTTCTTGTTTTTGTCTGGTTTGTCAAAGATCAGATAGTTGTAGATATGTGGCATTATTTCTGACGGCTCTGTTCTGTTCCATTGATCTATATCTCTGTTTTGGTACCAGTACCGTGCTGTTTTGGTTACTGTAGCCTTGTAGTATAGTTTGAAGTCAGGTAGTGTGATGCCTCCAGCTTTGTTCTTTTGGCTTACGATTGACTTGGCGATGCGGGCTCTTTTTTGGTTCCATATGAACTTTAAAGTAGTTTTTTCCAATTCTGTGAAGAAAGTCATTGGTAACTTGATGGGGATGGCATTGAATCTGTAAATTACCTTGGGAAGGATGGCCATTTTCATGATATTGATTCTTCCTACCCATGAGCATGGAATGTTCTTCCATTTGTTTGTATCCTCTTTTATTTCCTTGAGCAGTGGTTTGTAGTTCTCCTTGAAGAGGTCCTTCACATCCCTTGTAAGTTGGATTCCTAGGTATTTTATTCTCTTTGAAGCAATTGTGAATGGGAGTTCACTCATGATTTGGCTCTCTGTTTGTCTGTTATTGATGTATAAGAATGCTTGTGATTTTTGCACATTGATTTTGTATCCTGAGACTTTGCTGAAGTTGCTTATCAGCTTAAGGAGATTTTGGGCTGAGACAATGGGGTTTTCTAGATATACTATCATGTCATCTGCAAACAGGGACAATTTGACTTCCTCTTTTCCTACTTGAATACCCTTGATTTCCTTCTCCTGCCTAATTGCCTTGGCCAGAACTTCCAACACTATGTTGAATAGAAGTGGTGAGAGAGGGCATCCCTGTCTTGTGCCAGTTTTCAAAGGGAATGCTTCCAGTTTTTGCCCATTCAGTATGATATTGGCTGTGGGTTTGTCATAAATAGCTCTTATTATTTTGAGATACGTCCCATCAATACCTAATTTATTGAGAGTTTTTAGCATGAAGGGTTGTTGAATTTTGTCAAAGGCCTTTTCTGCATCTATTGAGATAATCATGTGGTTTTTGTCTTTGGTTCTGTTTATATGCTGGATTACATTTATTGATTTGCGTATATTGAACCAGCCTTGCATCCCAGGGATGAAGCCCACTTGATCATGGTGGATAAGCTTTTTGATGTGCTGCTGGATTCTGTTTGCGAGTATTTTATTGAGGATTTTTGCATCAATGTTCATCAAGGATATTGGTCTAAAATTCTCTTTTTTTGTTGTGTCTCTGCCAGGCTTTGGTATCAGGATGATGTTGGCCTCATAAAATGAGTTAGGGAGGATTCCCTCTTTTTCTATTGATTGGAATAGTTTCAGAAGGAATGGTACCAGCTCCTCCTTGTACCTCTGGTGGAATTCGGCTGTGAACCCATCTGGTCCTGGACTTTTTTTGGTTGGTAAGCTATTGATTATTGCCACAATTTCAGCTCCTGTTATTGGTCTATTCAGAGATTCAACTTCTTCCTGGTTTAGTCTTGGGAGGGTGTATGTGTCCAGGAATTTATCCATTTCTTCTAGATTTTCTAGTTTATTTGCGTAGAGGTGCTTGTAATATTCTCTGATGGTAGTTTGTATTTCTGTGGGATTGGTGGTGATATCCCCTTTATCATTTTTTATTGCATCTATTTGATTCTTCTCTCTTTTTTTCTTTATTAGTCTTGCTAGCGGTCTATCAATTTTGTTGATCCTTTCAAAAAACCAGCTCCTGGATTCATTAATTTTTTGAAGGGTTTTATGTGTCTCTATTTCCTTCAGTTCTGCTCTGATTTTAGTTATTTCTTGCCTTCTGCTAGCTTTTGAATGTGTTTGCTCTTGCTTTTCTAGTTCTTTTAATTGTGATGTTAGGGTGTCAATTTTGGATCTTTCCTGCTTTCTCTTGTGGGCATTTAGTGCTATAAATTTCCCTCTACACACTGCTTTGAATGCATCCCAGAGATTCTGGTATGTTGTGTCTTGGTTCTCGTTGGTTTCAAAGAACATCTTTATTTCTGGCAGCAAGTCTTCTAATCTCATTTAGATGGTCATTTAAGTTGTTTCCAACCTATAATCACTATCGATTATGTTGCAAAGAACATGGGATTAGCATCCGCTGTCAGTTGCAAAAAGATCCCCCCACCAAAAGTAGCTTAAATAAGGTAGAAGTGTATTTCTCTCAAGCATAAAAGTGTGCAGAAAAGCAATCAAGAATTGGTTAAGATCCTATCCAGTATTTTATCCTGTTTCTGATGGGAGGCTGCTCTGCCTAGAGTTATCTCTTTAGTTTTAAGTCAGCTGCTGGATCTTTTAAGGATTCCAAGGAGCAAAAGGGGAAAGAAGTCAAAAGGCATAAGCTGCTGCCTTTTTAAGAAGGTTTCTTGGAAGTTACACAAAAAAACTTTCAACTGTTGCTCACTGACCAGCATTTAGTTCTCTGGCAACACTTAGCTGCAAGGAAGTCTTGGGAAATGTAATCTTTTAACTGGATCATTGTTAAATCAGGGATTTTGTTTGAAAGAGGAGGTGGGGAATAAGTGGTAGCCAGCCAGCAACTTGTGTTGTCATCAAGCCTGCGTGCATCTTTGCACACTTGCCCGATTATCCCCTTAGATAAATTCCTAGATGTTCATCACTGGTTCAAAGGGTTTATGCCTTTATATTTTGATTTATTTTTCCAATTTGCCTTTTAGAAAAGTTATGCCAATTTGTACTCCCATCTCTAACAATCAGAGAGTGCTGTTTCCTCACACAATTGCCAGTGATGGCTGTTAGCAATCTTTAAAATTTTTGCCAATGTGACCAGCAAAAAAAGTGTCGTTAGTGGTTTAATGTGCATTTACTGTACTCCTAATGAGGTTAAGCATCATCTCATATGCTTTATGACCATTTGTGTATCTTCTTTGTGAATGGCACTTTCGGTTTTCTTTATTGATACAGAATATTTTATGTATTTGTGTGAGTGCTTTTTACTTGTATGGATTGTGTAATGATCAAGTCAGGGTATTTGAGATTTCCATCACCTTGAGTGCTTATCATTTTTATGTGTTGGTACCTTTTCAGTTCTTTTGGATATTTTTTTCTAAGGGATTTAAAAAACTCTTTCATTGATTTCTAAGAGCTTTTATAATATTTTAATAATCAGGATATTAATCCTTAGATATTTGTGTGAGCTATTTTCTTTTTTTCCCCTCAGGATATGCTTAAGTTATGTGTTAGATATTTTCTTTGTTGACTTTAGGTCATGTTTATTTCTTATGTAGCTAAATCTGTCGGTGTTTCCACTTATGATTTTTGATTTTGTGTCATGATTGGAAAGGGCTTCCCCATCTCTAGATTATTTTCTTCTAATGCTTTTATATTTCTTTTATTTTTATCTTTACGTCTTTTCTTTTTTATTTAAGTAAATTCCATCTGGAATTTATTTTGATTAAACTTGCTGTCTATCTCAGTTCTTATTTTTCCAAATAGCGAAGTTATTAACCATGTGTTGAAAATTTATTTCCCACTGAGTTTTATATGCTCATCATATATACTAAATTCCCATCTATGCTCAAGATTTTCTGAAAGTACTGATGCTTTTGTTTTTTCTTTTTAAACAGAAAAGCATGTTTTTGTTTTTACTGGAGGGTTAGGTGGCAGTACTGGTATTTTTATTGGTTGTTTTTTGCATTAGTTAAAAAGCACTTCACATTTCAATGGTTTTTTAGACTTATAGTGAAGAAGAAGAAGGCCAAGAATCAAGTGAAGAGGGCAGTGAAGAAGATGTAGAGGTGGTAGATGAAACAGCAGATGGAGCAGAAGTTAAGCAAAGGTACAAAAGTGGGAAAGGATGTCAAAGCAGGTTTAGAAAACATTTTATTTGTTTATTTTTACTATTATAACTAATTCAGTACTTTCTTGAAATGGAGACAGCTTGTACCTGGAGAGCTTTTCGTACTATTGTCTGCTTAAAGATCATTACTATTTTAATTTTGTAATTATTTTAAATACATTTAGTTCTACCTTGTTTTCATCTGGAAACTGTTAGGTTTTCAAAACTTACTGATGGTTATAAACTGTGATTAAAGAAGTTCCCTAATTGAGTGAATAGGCATAACCTGACCTGACTCACGTTGCTATTTTGTCTCCCAAGAACTGATTCCCACTGGAGTGCTGTTCAAAAAGCGATCTCAGAGGTGGGTATCTTCTGTCTTATTAATGATGTCTTGTTTTGTTACCTAATAGCTCTGATGCGAAACAGGATGGAGACTGTGGAAGATAGCAGTGGATCTGAAACAGGGTTCAGGGCATGGAATGTACAGAGCAGAGGATGTATATTTCTGGTTTCTAAGCCTGTGCTCCAAGTAACATTTCTCATTAGTTTTTTTTTTGTACAAAAAGAATAGATAATCTTATTCATGGTGTCACTTGAGGGCTTGGAAACATTCTCATTGATCCTGCTTTCCTATCATTTGAGTGGAAACAGATGTTAAATTTTAATTACTATTCGAAAAATCCTGAAAGGCTTTAATAAAAAGTAAGAAATCGGCCAGGCGTAGTGACTCATACTGGTAATCCCAACATTTTGGGAAGCTGAAGCAGGAGGATCACTTGAGGCCAGGAATTCAAGACCAGCTTAAGCAACACAGTGAGACCCTATCCTACAAAAAATAAGAAAAATTAGCCAGGTTTGATGGCTCATGCCTGTAGTCCCAGCTACTCGGGAGGCTGAGGTGGGAAGATTGCATGAGCTTGGGAAGTCAAGGCTGTAGTGAACTCTGATTGTGCCACTGCACTCCAGAGCATGAGTGACAGGGCAAGACTGTGTCTTAAAAAAAAAAAAGTAATTAATTAAATTTTTTTAAAGGAAGAAATGATCCATAATTCTGTCATTAAAAAAAAATTACAGGCCAGGCACAGTGGCTCACACCTGTAATCCCAGCACTTGGGAGGCCAAGGCAGGTGGATCACCTGGGGTCAAGAGTTCAAGACTAGCCTGGTCAACACAGCAAAACCTCACCTCGACTAAAAATACAAAAATTAACTGGGCATGTCTGTAGTCCCAGCTCCTGGGGAGGCTGAGGCAGGAGAATTGCTTGAACCTAGGAGGCGGAGGTTGCAGTGAGCTGAGAATACGCCACTGTACTCCAGCCTGGGCGACAGAGCTAGACTCCGTCTCACAAAACAAAAAAACTATTACATAGCCAAATGAAAATTCTCCTCCTCAAACTCATAAGTAATCACCATTAACAATTTAGTAAGTATCCTTCCTGACCTTTTTATTTATTTATTTGTTACTTATAAGTACATGCTTGTATGTGTGAGGGTGTGTGTCTATGAGTTGTGTGTATGTGTATACAAAAAAAATCCATTAATTCTTCAGTGCATATGATTTGCCAATAGACATTAACTTACCTGTGAAATGGAAGCGCAGGGTGGAGCAGGACAGGAGCAGGGACATTTTGATAAGGGTGTACTTGAAGCAGCTGCTACGGAACACACAGTTCTGCGCGCTGGGCACTGTATGGGGCTTAGGTCCTTAGGGGAGGCCAGGGTGCTGTGATGGCATCCTCTCAGGAATTTGGGGCCAAATCGTATTATTCTTCCACTAAAGTCTGTATGTTTATGTTTTTCTTTTTTGGGTTATAGTTACTCTAGTGATAAAGAGAAAGTATTATAGAGTTGCAGAAACATGACTGAAAACAAATCCATTTTGATGTTACTGTCTTCAGCAGATAAACACTGTTGATGTGTTAACCACGATGGGAGCTATTCCTGCAGGGTTCAGGCCTTCCACACTCTCACAGCTTCTGGAGGAAGGTAATGCGTGCCTATCAGCCAGTGCACTCTTTCAGCAAAGCAGTCAAGATCCACGTCTAATTTTTCTATCACAGGAAAAACACACTGTTGAAGATGTTGAATCTCACATCTCTTTGTGCTCATGTTTTCCTCATCTTTCCTATGACAGTGAGGAAAGATCCCTGATCCTATCAGAGGCCAGCCTGTTTACCAGTGCTCCGGGTTCCACCCCCTTTCTTTTTTTCAAAAATGTGACTCCTTTAATTTTCAGCCCTTTCCTGTGTCTTTAGCTGGCCCACCTTCCCCACACTGGTTCATTCCCTCATCTGTGCTATCAGCACACTTAATTCTCCCCACCTTTAAGGATCAGCCTCTTGAATCCTATCCCATTCTAGCGAAAACCTCCTTTTCTCTGATCTTCTTCCAAGCAAGACTTTTCCAAAGAATTATCTCCATTTGGAATTTTCATTTTCCTTACTCATTCTTGGCTTTCCCCATACTTGGCAACTTTTGTCTATAAGCTCATTTTAAAGAGGAATCATGCTGGGGAACAAGGGGTATCCTGTATACCCTGAGTTGTTGAGTTGTCATGGAAGGGCTGCTTTGAGGTTGCCTTTGCTGGGAAGATTCTTCCCAGTACTCCCTAAATTCCCATCTTTTCATCCTTCAGGTCTCAGGGTAAATTCTGCCTTCGCAGAGATGCCTTCCTTGAGTAATGTGGGTTTCCCTTACTCCCATTCATGTGAACACCCTTTATAGCTCTACGTCCCCTAATAATTACTTTATTTATTTGCTTGTCTACTTATTTTCTAAAAAAAATTTTCCTCCCATTCAACTGTAAACTATGGAGGGCAGGGGACATATCTCTGATTTATCTTTGTATTTCTAGAAACTGGTGTAGTATCTGGCAAGAGTAGAAACTCAAAAATTATTTCTTGAATGGATAAATGATGTTGTTATAAATATTATTCATGACTGAAGCATGGAAGAAGAGCATAAAATGCTTTTGTGTTAAGTAAGACTAACGACTATGTGTTTTTTCTGAAGTCTCCAAAAAGTGCTCACAAATTTCTGCATTTTACAAAAATATTTGAGTGAATCATTGTCATCATGGGGCATATTATTGGCCTAAAATTCTTTCTTAAATGTGCTTTAAGATGATCTTTTACGTGTTTGTAAGTTTTGTACTGCTGTTTTTATCCATAAATCTATATTGGTGCTTCTATTTTGGAAAGCAAGTTCTTAGCAGCATGGCATTTTGGAAGTGCCTGTACTCTAGTTCATAGCATAACATTATGGATTTTTGATTTTGAGTTTCTTTGTTTGTAAGAAAATGAAGAAAAAATGATTTTTTCAGGGAATCAATTTCGAGCAAGTTACTTCTTACAGCCAGAGCTCATGCCTTCACAACTGGCCTTCAGAGATCTGATGTGGGATGCTACAGAAGGCACTGTAAGTATAGTTACTATCGGTAAACTGTAACTCTTCCAGATTTTGTCATGGTTGCAAGTAGACAAACAACATGTTAATTGGCTAATGAATTATAAAAAACAAAAAAATTGTTTATGATAATTTTGAAATAGTGATATTTTTATAACTAAGGCAGAATTTGGACTTGCTACCTTGACTTTATCTTGTTTCTCTTCTCCATTGCACTCTTCTCTCATTGTTAGAAAGGAAATAATACTAGGTTTCTATCTTAATCATTCTTTGCCTCAATTTCTTCATCTGTAAAAATGGAGTAATAGTAATGCTTCCAACATAAAGTTATTTTGAAAATTATGTGTGTGAAGGGTTTTGAATAATGCCTGGCATATGAAAAGAACTCAATAGATGTTAGCCATTATTATCATTTATAGTAGTAGTAGCAGTAGTAGTAGTATTTTTGAGACAGGGTCTCCCTCTGTCACCCAGGTTCACTGTAACCTCAAACTCCTGGGCTCAAGCGACCCTCCCACTTCAGCTTCCTGAGTAGCTGGGGCCACAGGCCTACACCACCATGCCCAGGTAATTTTTGTATTTTTTGTAAAGATGGGGTTTTGCCACGTTGCCAGGCTGGTCTCAAACTCCTGAGCTCAAGCAATCTGCCCTCCTATCCCTCCCAAAGTGCTAGGATTACAAGTGTGAGCCACCAGTCCCAGTCTAATATAAGTTATTTAAATGAAAAGGCTTATGACCATAAAGCAGAATGTAAAGTTTAATTAATTGAAGCTGTTCTTAAAAAATAAAAAATCAGAATGCCAATTTATTTACTCACAATCTGAATTATACCTGTGAAGCAGATCTGAATAAATATATCAGACAGTGCATTCTCTCTGTTAAAACACCGATTAAGAAACTAAGAAACTATGTAGCTAATTGCTTGGAGTAAGAAATAGTGGGATAATCTTAATGCCACGTGGCGTTGGTTTTATGCTGCGTTAGCCTTCTGCACTTACCCACATTCTGTAGGAGAGAACCGGGACTGGAATACAGTGATTCTATAGTCATAGATCATATACATTTTACCTGCCAATATTTATTGTTCCTTTAATCATAGTTTTTAAGTATTTAAGAAAAATGCAAATATTTCAAATGTAACTCTATGAAAAATTTACCTAAAATGACTGATTTTAATTTTCAATGAATAGAGTATTGAAACTTTTATTGCATATGTGTAAATTTTTTCTTTTTTAAAAATTCTGTATACATTTTCATAAGCTGAATTTACAAAAGACAGATTTGTGTTAGAAATCATAAAAATAAACTTTTTTATAACTAATTTTTCTTTCAGATTAGGTCGAGACCAAGTCGTATTTCATTGATTCTGACATTATGGAGCTGTAAAATGATTCCTCTTCCAGGAATGAGCATACAGGTTCTCAGCAGACATGTACGCCTCTGTCTATTTGATGGTAATAAGGTAAGCTTACTGAGAAGTAAATCAATTCATACTAGGATTATGGAGAAACATTTCCTTAGATTCTTTTCCATTCAACTCCTCCCCAGTTCTTAAGAGAGTATTTTTTACCTAATACCAAAGAAAAATTTGAATGACTCTTTAAAAAAAATCATTTTTTAAATGAGATACAGGTTAAACAGTACTTAGATGGAAATTTATAGTTTTAATTGCATATATTAGAAAAAAAGATAAAAGATTTAAAGTCAGTGATCTAAGCTAGCAAATCAAGAGGCTAGAAAAAGAAGAGTGAGTTAAACCTGAAGAAAGTGGAAAGTAGGAAATAATACAGATAAGAATAGAAATTAATGAAATAGAAAACAGATGAACCAAAGAGAAAATTTTAAAAAAGACAAAAGTTGATTCTTTGAAAACATTAATAAAACTGAAAGATGCATAGTGAGACTATTAAGACATTTTTTAAAAAGTAAAAGAAAACAAACTACTAACATCTGACATGGAAATAGAGACATTATCACAGATCCTTCAGACATTAAGAGGCCAATAAGGAAATATTATAAACAGCTTTATACCAGTAAATTTGACAACATTGATGAAATAGATAAATTCCTGGAGAACCATAATTTACTGAAACTGGCAATAAGAAGAAATAGAAAATGTGAATAACCTTTGTTAAAGATATTAAACCTATAATTAAAAAAAAATCTTGCCACAAAGAAAACTTCAGGCCTAGGTGGCTTCACTTGTGAATTTCTTCAAACATTTAAAGAAGAAATAATACCAATCTTATACAAATTCTTCCAAGGGACAGATAAAGGAGAAATGCTTCCCAGCTTATTTCATAAGGCCAGAAAAAACATGACCCCAAAATATGACAAGACATTACAAGAAAGGAAAATTACCAGACAGTATCCTTCATAGATATAGAAAGTAAAATTCTAAACAAAATATTATTAAATTGAATCTAGCAATATATAAAAAGGACATTATGTCATAACCAATTGGAGTTTACTTCAGGAATTCAAATGTACATTCCTGGGTAATCACATTTAACATTTGAAAATCAATCATTATAATTTGCCATAAGAAAAATCATATGATCATCTTAAGAGGTAAGGAAAAAGCATTTGACAAATTTCAACACCCATTTATGATTTTTAAAAAATTATCTACAAACTAGGAATAGAAGGGAGACTCCTCAAATTGGTAAAATGCAACAAGAAAAAACCTAAAACTAGCATTATCATACTTAACAGTGAAATACTGAACACTTTTTTCCTAAGACCGGGAACAAGTCGAAGATATCCAAGAAATAAAATAACTAAGTTTTCTAAAGGGACAAAAGACTTGAATAGCCTCTTCAAAAAAGAAGTATCAAAAACCACTAGAAGTAAAAAAAGATAGTCAGCATGTAAGAAGTCATCAGGGAAATGCAAATGAAAACCACAGTGAGAGAGACCGACCTATATGTTATATATAAGAAGTTCACCTTAAATATTATGCTATAGGTAGCTTAAGAGAAAAAAAAGGATAGGAAAAGATATACCATTCAAAGTAGACTTCAGGCATAGTAATCCTAAGTGGGTACATACCTAACATCCGAAATTTAACATACAAGAAATAAAAATGGTTAGAACTGAAAAGAGAAACCGGCAAAGTCACAATTATAGTTGGGGCCTCCATTATAGTTGGGGAGTTTAACACTTCTCTCTCAGTAATATAGGACAAGCAGACAGAAAATTAGTAAGGATGTAAGAGAACTGTATAACGTATCAACAAACTGGATTAGATTGATATTCACATAACACTTCACCTCAAAATAGTAAAATACACATTCTCTTAAGTACATATGGAATAGTCACCAAGATAGATGGTCCTCGGTCAGAAAACAAACCTAGACAAATTTAAAAGAATTGGAATCATATAATATACGGTCTTTGATTACATGGAATTAAATTTGAAATCAGTAACAGAAAAATAAATGGAAAAATACTTAAATACTTGGAAATTTAAAAACTACTTCTAAATAATCAAAGGGTTAAAAGGAAATTTCATGGGAAATTAGAAAATATTTTGAACTGAACAAAAAGTGAAAATGCAACATATCATAATTTGTGGAATGTTAGCTAAAGCATTGCTTAGAGGGACATTTATAGCACTAGATACTTACATTAGAAAAGAATTCTAAAATCTACAGTCAAAGCTCCTTCCTGAGAAGACAGTGCTGCTTGAGCTGACAACGGTCAATGTGAGATTAAATGAGTTAATGTAAGGGAAGTTATCGGAATGATGTTATACATAGAAAGAACATAGCAAGTGCTTTCAAAGAGTGTCTGGATGAGAGGTGGTGATGATAACTTAGAAAGGTGGAGGTAGAGATGAGAGATGTGGATAAAGATATTTGGGAGTAAAAATCAACGAAGCTTGGTGATGGACTGGATATGGAGGAGAGAGGAGGTGTGGGGTATAGGCATGACACCTAGTCTCTGACTTCCGCATCTGGATGGATGGTGGCAACATTCAATGAGATGGGGAACACTGGAAGAGGACCAGGTTTGGAGGAGTTGGCATGGACTTGGTTTTGCTCATGCTGAGTATACTGCTAACACCCAGCATGAAGGAAGTGCCTTTATTTCATCTGAACTTGGGGTAAAGAAATGAACTTATGTTATGATGGTGATCCTCCCTCACTTCCATAATACATTCTGCACAAAATCACTGCCACAAATGAGCCAGTAGGTGTCCTCATCGACCAAGAGCTGAATTGGTTTCTGTTTCATACATCTGGTTTGATACTTTTTCCTGTACCTCTCTGTGTTCTCATATATAAGAACATGAAAAGGAATGGAATTTTATTTTGAATAATATATCAAAATAATGAAATTTACTTTATGAAAGAAATTTATGTGAGATTTCCAAATTGAGAGTTATGGAACATGTTTAATAGCTGCACAGATACTCGTGCTGTTTATGTAAGAGTGCTTCTTTAATAAATCTAAACCTAGTTATGAATAAAAAGCATTGGGCTGGGCACAGTGGCTCACACCTGTAATCCCAGCACTTTGGAAGGCCGAGGCGGGCAGAGTACATGGTCAAGAGATCTAGACCATTCTGGCCAACATGATGAAACTGCGTCTCTACTAAAAATACAAAAATTAGCTGGACGTGGTGGCATGTGCCCGTAGTCCCAGCTACTTGAAAGGCTGAGGCAGGAGAATCACTTGAACCCAGGAGGCAGAGGTTGCAGTGAGCCAAGATTGCACCACTGCACTCCAGCCTGGCAACAGAGCGAGACTCTGTCTCAAAAAAAAAAAACAAAAACCAAAACACATACACACACACAAAACCAAAGGCATTGTTGCTAAAACTAACTAATGAGACACAACTTCCAGTAACGTTTGAGTCAGCTCCTCTTGGACCACCCCACCCAGAGATGGCAACTGTAAACTCTGGGCAAAGTAAAAAGCAACTACCTGAAGGAACTGCAGAGCATTCAGAAGCAGGCAGACACTGGAGAGGAGCCTCAAGTCTTTAGTCTATTGATTAATTTTCTTCTCTTTGTTTTCTCTCTTTTTAGTTTGTCTCTTTTCTTTTTCCTATCTTCCTGTATTAGTTTGTTCTCACCCTGCTGATAAAGACATACCCAAGAAAGGGCAATTTACAAAAGAAAGGTTTATTGGACTTACAGTTTGTGTGGCTGAGGAGGCCTCACAATCACGGCAGAAGGTGAAAGGCACATCTCACATGGTGGCAGACAAGAGAAGAGAGCTTGTGCAGGGAAAACTCCCATTTTTAAAACAATCAGATCTCATGAGAATCATTCACCATCATGAGAACAGTGCAAGAAAGACCTGCCCCCATGGTGGCATGTGCCTGTAATCCCAGCTACTCAGGAGGCTGAGGCAGGAGAATTGCTTGAACCAGGACCTGGGATGTGGAGGTTGCAGTGAGCCGAGATCACGTCACTACACTCCAGCCTGGGCTACAGACTGAGACTCCATCTCAAAAAAAAAAGAGAAAGACCTGCCCCCATAATTCAATCACCTTCTACTGGTTTCCTCCCACGACATGGGAGAATTGAGGGAGTTACAAGTCAAGATGAGATTTGGGTGGGGACACAGCCAAACCATATCATTCCTCCCCTAGTCCCTCCCAAATCTCATGTCCTCACATTTCCAAACCTATCATGCCTTCTCAACAGTCCCCCAAAGTCTTAACTCATTTCAGCATTAACTCAAAGTTCACAGTCCCAACATCTCATCTAAGACAAGGCAAGTCTCTTCTGCCTATGAGCCTGTAAAATCAAAAGCAAGCTAGTTATTTCCCAGATACAATGGAGTTACAGGCATTGGGTAAATGCAGCCATTCCAAATGGGATAAACTGGCCAAAACAAAGGGGCTACAGGCCCCATGCAAGTCCAAAATCCAGCCAGACAGTCAAATTTTAAAGCTCCAAAATGATCTCCTTTGACTCCGTGTCTCACATCCAGATCACATTGATGTAAGAGGTGGGTTCACATGGTCTTGGGCAGCTCAGCCCCTGTTGTTTTGCAGGGTATAGCCCCACTCCTGGCTGCTTTCATGGGCTGGTGCTGAGTGTCTGCAGGTTTTCCAGCAGCACGGTGCAAGCTGTTGGTGGAGCTACTGTTCTGGGGTCTGGGAGATGGTGGCCCTCTTCTCACAGCTCCACTAGGTGGTGCCCCAGTAGGGACTCTGTGTGAGGGGGCTCCAAACCCACATTTCCCTTTTGCACTGCCCTAGCAGAGGTTCTCCATGAGAGCCCTGCCCCTGCAGCAAACTTATGCCTGGATATTCAGACATATCATACATCCTCTTGAAATCTAGGCAGAGGTTCCCAAACCTCAATTCTTGACTTCTGGGCACCTGCAGGCTCAACACCATGTGGAAGCTGCCAAGGGTTTGGGCTTGCACCCTCTGAAGCCACAGCCTGAGCTGTATCTTGGCCCCTTTTAGTCACAGCTGGAGTGGCTGAGACACAGGGCACCAAGTCCCTAGGCTACACACAGCATGGGGACCCTGGGGCTGGCCCATGAAACCATTTTTTCCTCCTAGGCCTCCTGGCCTGTGATGGGAGGGGCTGCTGTGAAGACCTCTGACATCCTCTGGAGACATTTTTCACATTGTCTTGGCAAGTAACATTTGGCTCCTCGTTACCTATGCAAATTTCTGCAGCCGGCTCGAATTTCTCCTCAGAAAATGTGATTTTCTTTTCTATTGCATTGTTAGGCTGCAAACTTACCAAACCCTTATGCTCCACTTCCCTTATGAAACTGAATGCCTTTAACAGCACCCAAGTCATGTCTTGAGTGCTTTGCTGCTTAGAAATTTCTTCCAACAGATACCCTAAATCATCTCTCTGAAGTTCAGAGTTCCACAAATCTCTAGGGCAGGGGCAAAATGCCACCAGTCTCCACTAAAACATAACAAGAGTCACCTTTTCTCCAGTGCCTAACAAGTTCCTCATCTCCATTGGAGACTACCTCAGCCTGGACCTTATTGTTCATATCACTATCAGCATATTTGTCAAAAAGCCATTCAACAAGTCTCTAGGAGATTCCAAACTTTCCCACATTTTCCTATCTTCTTCTGAGCCCTCCAAACTGTTGTAACCTCTGCCTGTTACAGTTCCAAAGTTGCTTCCACATTTTTGGATATCTTTTCAGCAACACCCTACTCCTGGTCCCAATTTACTGTATTAGTTTATTCTCATGCTGCCGATAAAGACATACCCGAGACTGGGCAATTTACAAAAGAAAGAAGTTTACTGGACTTACAGTTCCACGTGTCTGAGGAGGCCTCACAATCATGGCAGAAGGTGAATGGCACATCTCAAATGGTGGCAGACAAGAGAAGAGAGCTTGTGCAGGGAAAACTCCCATTTTTAAAATCATCAGATCTCGTGAGACTCATTCACTATCACGAGAACAGCGCAGGAAAGACCCGTCCCCATAATTCAATCACCCCCCACTGGGTTCTCCCATGACATGTGAGAATTGTGGGAGTTACAATTCAAGATGAGATTTGGGTGGGGATACAGTGAAACCTATCACTTCCTGTGTGTCACTTGAGCATTTTTTTTTTTTTTTTTGAGACAGAGTTTTGCTTTTGTCGCCCAGGCTGGAGTGCAATGGCGCAATCTCAGTTAACTGCAACCTCCGCCTCCTGCGTTTAAGCACTTCTCCTGCCTCACCCTCTGTAGTAGCTGAGATTACAGGTGCTCACTACCACACCCAGCTAATTTTTTGTATTTTTAGTAGAGATGGGGTTTCACCATGTTGGCCAGGCTAGTCTCGAGCTACTGACCTCAGGTGATCCACCTGCCTCGGCCTCCCAAAGTGCTGAGATTACAGTTGTGAGCCACCGCACCCACCCCACTTGAACATTTTTTAGAACTCCATTCTGAGTTATCTGTAGTGTTGATGAGTGTATCTTTTTGGCTAGTTTCCTTAGTGGTTGCTTCTAGGTATTAAGTTTATACATGCATAACTTACCACAGTCTACTAGTGTTAACATTCCAGTTGGAGTGATGTATAAAACCTTACCTTCCTTTAGTTCTTTACCTTCCCTAGCTTGTAATATAGTTGTCTTAAATATTTCCTCTACGTACATTAAGAATCTTATCACACAGCACCAAACATAATTTGGAAAACCTGAAAGAAGATCCATAGTATTTACCTATATTTTTACTATTTCCGTTGTTTATTCTTTCTTCCTGATGCTCTAAGAGTCTTCCTTTTATCATGTCCTATTTAGAGAATCTCCTTTAACCATTCTTTTAGGGTAGGTCTGCTGGTGACAGATTTTTAGACTTTATCTGAGATTGTCCCTGTTTCCTCTTCATTCCAAAAGGATATTTTAATTAGATAGAGAATTCTGAGTTGACAGTTATTTTTGTTTGACACTTGAAAACTATTGTGTCATTTCCTTCTGTTCTCTGTGGCTTCTAATGAGAAATTCATCGTCATTCAAATTGTTTTTTTCCTGTTGGCTAACGTAAATGTTGTTTCTTACTGTTTTCAAGGTATTTTTGTTGTGTTTCAGTTTTCAGAAGTTTATGGTGTATCTGGCATGAATTTCTTTGGTGTACCCTGCTTGGGGTATGCTCAGCTTCTTCAATCTATAGGTTTATGTCTTTTGCCAAATTTGGGGATTTTTTTCAGCCATTATTTTCTCAAATACCTTTGCAACTCCAATTATTTCTTCCAGTGCTGTTTCCCTCTATCTAGTAGTGTTGTGGTTTTTATTAACAGTACATCACCCTCCTCTCCCAACTCCAGTTCAGAACCAGATCTTGAAGTAGAGTTTAGAGTTCTTGATCTAAGATGATGTCAGATATGTCACTGATCCATTAAAAGGCCCACTTGTTGACATGGTTCTGATCCTGGTGTCATGGCTATGTCTTTGTCCTCCTACTTGCTTAGGCTCACTACTTTTTATGAGAAGGAGGGGCAACCTTTTTTTTTTTCTTTTTTTTTTTTTTTTTTAACCCTACTGGCTTCCAGCAGCAGTAAAGCAATATCTATTTCTCTATCATGGGGTGACATATAACATACAAATCCAGCCCCTTGATACCACATGCTCCTTCTGGACTCAGAGCCCAGGAAACCTCTAGTTTTAGTCTCACCTTACTCTTCTATCTTCTATTTGTGGTCCACTGACATATTCATCTTACTTTTGGGTATTACTCTGTCTTTTTAACTATCACTGCTTCATTGCTTCATATATGGAGCAGAATGGTTGTGTTGAAGCATAAACTGGTTGAGAAGTTCTTGTACATTCTTAAAAAAAAAAAAAATAGAGACAAGGTTTCACTATGCTGCCCAAGTTGGTCCCGAACTCTTGAGCTCAAGCCATCTCCCTGCGGTAGCCTCCCAAGTAGTTAGACTACAGGCACGAGCCACTGCACCCAGCCCCTCTTGCGTTTTTAATGCAGTTTGCTGAACGAAATCTCTCTAAATTATTTTGACTCTTCAGTTCTTCATTCTTTGGGTCTGGTTTTGCATAGAAAGCAGTGTGATTCTAAGCTAGTCATTCACCATCTGTGGCTGCAGTTTTCTGAAATGCATAGTGAGATGGTTGGACTAAGTCCTTTTTAGTTCTTAGAGTCAATATGTCAAGAAAAATATAAAATTATCAAACAGAAGAAGTTACTCTTGATTCCAAACTTCAAAATTAGGATTCTCCAAATTGAAAAGATAAAAGCAGAGATAGTATAGGATTTCAATTTTGATTATAGCAAAGGACTTCTTGGTCATTAGAAGTGGAAAACATTTCTTGAAAAACGAAGAACCTTAGAATAACATGCAGTCTTACAGTAATCACAAGGTAGTAATTACAGGGAGTTTGTATTCCAAGAGTCCAGGTGGTAAATATACATAATTTCAGGAAAAGTTTAAACATATATATATTAGTAATTGAAGGAAGTGGGATTTTGTTAATGTGAAAAACAATCCAGCTGCCCATAAAATACTCCTATATTCCTACTACTAGGGATGTGGAATACAGTGAGTTGAATTTGACCTAATTTAACACATTTGGGATTGTTTTAAATTATTATTTTAAAGCTTTGTTTTGGAAGTGTTATACTAAAATATTTTCATCTAAAATAAAAATTAACTATTATCCATTCCTTTGGAAGATGTCAATTTTGGCCATAACATTTTAGAATTTGAATTCTTCATTCCATAAAGTTTTTACTCCCTTTGTGTTTCATTGTTTTTTGTAAATTTTATGATGAACTTCTTGCAAAGAGCATTTTATAAGAGATTGAATTTCAAGAAAAATATAATTTATGGGCCTAGAGATCTTGAGGGAAAAATATAACTGTGTCTGAACTATTAGGATTGTCTGTCTTAGTGACAGAGTAATGAACTGCATATGAAATGCTTGTATGGGTCACATCTTTTTTTTTTTTTTCTTGAGACTGAATCTCACTCCGTCGTTCAGGCTGGAGTGCAGTGGTGTGGTATCAGCTCACTGCAACCTCCATCTCCCAGGTTCCAGCGATTCTCCTGCCTCAGCCTCCTGAGTAGCTGGAATTACAGGCACAAACCACCACACCCAGCTAATTTTTGTATTTTTAGTAGAGACAGGGTTTCATCATGTTGGCAGGCTGGTCTCAAACTCCCAAATTCATGTAATCCACCTGCCTCAACCTCCCAAAGTGCTGGGATTACAGTCGTGAGCCACTGTGCTCAACCGGGTCACATCTTTTCTTTTAAACGACCATTTTTTTGCTGGGTACGATAGCTAACGCCTGTAATCCGAGCACTTTGGGAGGCCAAGGCAGGCGGATCACCTCAGGTCAGGAGTTTGAGACCAGCCTGGCCAACATGGTGAAACCCCGTCTCTACTAAAAATACAAAAATTAGCCAGGCGTGGTGGCGGGGACCTGTAATCTCAGCTACTTGGGAGGCTGAGGCAGGAGAATCACTTGCACCTGGGAGGCGGAGGTTGCAGTGAGCCTAGATCATGCCACTGCATTCCAGCCTGGGCAACAGAGCAAGACTCTTTCTCTAAACAAATAAATAAATTAAATAAATAAAAGGCCATTTTTACCTAAAATTTCAATTACTTTTCTGGTAAACCTATCTTAGATATTAAGGAATTCACTTAATATAATTTATTACTAGCATAGGAGTCCAACTCTGTATTCATTTATGTCATACCTGATATAAAAAGAAAAACATTACAGAATTGCATGAAGTAAAAAGTGAAAGTTCTCCCCTCACCATCTTCCTCACTCAGTGTAGCCACTGTTAACTCTTTGGGACATGGAAATGGTGACGTTTCAAAGAGCTTTTTACATGATTTCAAAAGGGAAAATCTCATTTCAGGTTCTGAGCAACATTCATACAGTCAGAGCCACATGGCAATCTAAAAAGCCCAAAACATGGACCTTTTCTCCCCAGGTAAGTAATCTGCTGAATGAGTGGAGTGAGTGAATTTCAAAGTAGAACATATTCATATTTCTATAAATAGCACAGAGTATGTGGGAACAGATATAAATCTTTAGATTCTTTGGTGTTCTTTGAGGACATTGATAAAAATTACTCATGTTTCTGACTCACCAATGTTAGTAATTCCTATGAATCATCCCATTCAATCAGTTTCAGGGTTCATTTTTAGAAAATTCTCATTTGATGAAAAATGAAAACATAAAGATAATATTTAGGAAGTGGGGTGTTTTTCAAAGATGAAATCTTCCCACTGTGCTAATAAAAGCTGTGCTTTCTTCAGATAAAGTCAGGGATGACGCCTAAGGGACTGCTACATTACACCCACATACTGTCAAGACTGGAATGGCGTTAGGTGGGTTTAAACCACTGAGTCAGCATTGCATAGACGTAGGGAGGACAAAGATGTCTTCATGTTGTTTTTATAGTATCAATTGTCTATATTTTATTTTACATGACTTTCGTCTACCTCCAAGGTCTCATTAATTTAGTATTTACTTCCTTCCCACAGCTAACTCCCTTGTATAACTGCATCCTGAAAACCCTTAGTTACCTTTCCTCTTATTGCATCAAAAGATCTTAAGGCAAGATGGAGGTTCAATGAGAGGGCTCAGGGTGTGGATGAGGCCAGCCACCTCAACTGTGTGCTGTGCCTGTCCACACTTGTCGAGAGCACACCTCCTAAAAGTCCATCTTGATCTTCTTAGCACCCTTCCTGTGGTGAGAAGCACGGCCTCTGTTTTGGCACAGTACTTCACAATTCTGTTATTGCATCTCTGTGTATGTGAAGTGTTTAGGGTAGAATTTTTAAATGTTTTTCCTGGGGTAGAAGGAAGAACTGTTGGGAGTATGTGTTATTCTGTTGAATGAAATTAAACATCAGTTACGTGCAAGCATTTTTTCCTAGGCATGTGGAAACTTTTTCATGCCAGTGGAGTTCCTATTCCAGCAAAATTAGTAGGGGAAAATACATACATGAAGAATAACAATATCGTCTACTTATGGAACCCTAACTGTGTGCTAGGCCCTGTGCCAGGCTCTTATGTACATTACCTTATTTAATCAGAGTAGCCATGTGGGGCAAGTACTGTTGGTAACTACCACTCAGGCAGATTGTAATGGCTTTGGAGCTCCAAGTGCTTTGGAAGCACACAGGAGGGTAAAGTTAATTCTAGTCCTTTGGCTCAGGGAAAGTTTTCTAGAAGAGAAACTAGATCTTGAAGGTTGGATAGATTTTACAGGCAAGAAGGGAGGGATACCGTTGTCGAGGGAGAGGGAATTGAATGAGCAAAAGAGAAGAGAAATGAAAATTCACAAGGCACACATCAGGAAAGTTGAGCAAATATGTGTATTCAGTCTTTAATTTTTGTTCTGTTTATGAAGAACAGTGGTTAATATAAATATCTTATAATGTCTATAAACTATTATTTGTAACACCTCTGGAGACCTAGGCACAGTACTGTTAGCCTCTACTCTAAGCAAAAAATAAGCGAAGGTGAAGGTATTTTCCCTTTAAAAGAGAAGTTAAATTTTTAAAATTTATAATCATTGGCATTGATGAATTCAGTCCATCTGCTTTTTGTTTTTCTTAAAAGGCTTTTATTATAATGCAAAGTCGTAAACTATTTACTAACAAATAGGGCTGAAACCCTGTGTTAGGCCGTTCTTGCATTGCTATAAAGAAATGCCTGAGGCTGGTTAATTTATAAAGAAAAGAGGTTTAATTGGCCCCTGGTTCTACAGACTGTACAGGAAGCATGGCACAGGCATCTGCTCAGCTTCTAGGGAGGCCTCAGGAAGCTTCCAATCATGGCAGAAGGTGAAGGGAGAGCAGGCATCTCACGTGACAGTGCAAGAGCAAGAAGGAGGAAGGAGGTGCCACACACTTTTAAAAAAACTGATCTCCTGAGAACAAACTCACTGTGGTGAGGACAGTACCAAACCATGAGGGATCTGCCCCCATGACCCAAACACCTCCCACCAGGCCTGACCTTCAACACTGGGATTACAATTCAACATGAAATTTGGTGGGGACATTTATTCAAACCATATCAAACCCCCTGCCCATTTTTTATTTTTATCAATAACTTTAATTTCTTTATCATTTCAGGTTACTCGCATCTTGCCATGTTTGTTTGATGGTGATTGCTTTATCAGGTCTAATTCTGCATCTCCAGATCTTGGAATATTATTTGAACTTGGAATTTCTTATATTCGCAATGTATGTCCGTTGAAAGATAAGGCTTTCTAGTGTATCAGTTAAAAGGGAAGGTTAAAAAATGTGTCTATTGACAAGGAAATCCTTGAAGTCTTTATGTGTAATAGAATTTTAATCCCTTGAGGAATGAGAATGCCAGTGATTCTAATTTTATGTGTGCTGATTTGTTTTCGTAGCATTTAAAATAATAGTATTTATTCACATTTATAGCTTGAGTGAACTCCAGTGCTTTTAAAGAATAAAAATTCAAAAAGGATAGAACTTTGCAGAAAGTGATAAAAGATGCTCACTGGCATCCCAGCCCCATGGTTCACCTCTGCCCTCCAGGGGCAGAGTATACTTAGCCTTGTAACTGAGGTTTCTAATTAAGGGACTTAGCAGAGTAGTGACTTTTATAAAGTGAGGTTAACTTATGTCATATAAACTACTGAACCAGTGGGTGGGGCTCTGTGCTAGTAATTAAATGTTTCCACATACTAATAATAGCTTGATAGGTATAGTATATATAGTTGACCTCATGGTAACCCAGAGAGCGTTACAGAGGTGTTACATTAATGGTATTACACTGTCCATTCATTGTTTAAGGCAAATTCATCCATATGTATTGTGGAGGGGGTAGGACTGGGGAAAAGAGCAGGCCCCTCAAAGGAAGCCTTAGGGGCCTCTAGCAACTGACAGTGGGGGTAAAATTCCAAGCAGAAAAGCCCTTGAATGATTAATATCTGCATTCTATCTGTCAGTGAAACAAAGGTTCATAATCCCATGTAGTACTGATATGATATGATCACTCCACAGATCATATCAGTCAAGAGACAATGGCAGCAGTTGCCACATCATTGGTTTAAGGGATTTTCGAGAGCAATTTTGACAAAATATGATTGTCACTTGATATACTACCTTTAATATCTGACCCGCAGGCAAAATGAGACTCTACTATGTTTCATTTTATTTTCTTGTGAAGAATTTTTTAGTTCTAAAGGTGAATACTAATTTTGTTCCTTTAAAAGGACTTGGTATGTGCTTATAAATTTGACTAGTTCAGACCTTAAGTTTCATATACTTGTCTTATTTCCTAGTCAACTGGTGAAAGAGGAGAGTTAAGCTGTGGCTGGGTGTTTCTTAAACTTTTTGATGCCAGTGGAGTTCCTATTCCAGCAAAGTAAGTTGGCTATATATTCCTAACGAATGAATACTTCTGTAAAAATTCATTTTTTAGACTCTTGATACCTCAGGTTTGTTCTATGAGCATGCCAATAACTTTTGGGGAGAGGGCTTTTTATGTTGACTTTAATGTTGTTTAGGCGGTGTATGAAAACAGCATGCACAGTCTCATTCTAAGGAGGAAGAAATGACTCCTAGAGAAGAGGTATTTTAAAAGATGTTTGCACTAGCTGTCTGCTGAGAATATTCTTCCAGTAATTTCCTATGGTATTAACACATTTCACCATGCTGAAAACAGAGCCTAGTTGTCTTCGAAGAGTGGGAAAGTTAAGTCCAGAGTCCAGAGGTCCTCTGTGAGTCTCTACCCTTCCTCTGTAGGTGGGACGTTGAAATCATAGTGGCAACCATAGTAAATGATTTAAACTTTAAGATCAAAAGGCAGACTGGAAGCAAATACTGCAATATGTACAGAAGAGTTAGAAGATCATTATCCCTAATATAAAAGGAACTCTCAAAAATTAATAAGAAAAAGATAATCTAAATTTTAAAATGGAGGAATAGAAAGATCTAAATCTAGGATATAAACAAGAAATTCAAGAAGGGACACAAATGGGCAGGCAGTAGGATGGTGATTAAGATCCCAAATTTGGATTATAAAATTTTGGGCTCCAGTCCCAGCTCTACCCATGTAACTGTAGGTGGATTTCTTAACATCTCCAAGTCTGAATTTCACCTATCTTTAATCTGGAAGATTGTAATAATTCCTACTCCAAAGGCTTGTTGTGAGGATTAATTTAGATAATGCTCCTTATGTGGCCTCCTTGCCATTGGGCAGAGGTAGAAGTCCTGACTCTACAAGTCCTTTGACATCATCCTAGAGGGTGCATTACCTGGGGTGCCAGGTTTCTTGTGATTGTTATTTGCTTTTTTGTTTTTGTCTTTTAATATGCTCAGGGTTTTTAGTTGTGCTTAGTGGAAGAGATAAGGAATTGTATATCTATTCCATCTTTCTGAAAGTAAAGTCACAGCTATTTTTTTAAATGAGGTATATTAATATTGTATATTAATATAGACACATTTTCAGTGTATTAGTATATGGAAAAAGTGCAGAATATTTTGAATACTGTGACTCCACTTTTGTTCATTAAAAACTATTTGTGGGCCAGGTGAGGTGGCTCACAATGCCTGTAATCTCAGCACTTTGGGAGGCCTTGGCGGGAGGATCACCTGAGCCTAGGAGTTATAGACCAGCCTGGGCAACATGGTGAGACCCTGTCTCTACAAAAATAAAAAAATTAGCCAAGCATGGTGGCACACGCCTGTAATCCCAGCTACTCAGGAGGCTGAGCTGGGAGGATTGCTTGAGTCTGAGAGGTCGAGACTGCAGTGAGCAGTTTTCATGCCACTGCGCTCTAGCCTGGGTGACAGAGCGAGATTCTGCCTCCAAAAAACAAAAACAAAACAAAGCAAAACTGTTCCCAGAAGTTGCTTCTGAGGAGCAGAATTGAGGAGGTGTTGCATTACAATTAAAGGGCTCTTTTACCTTCTTCTTTCTACACTTAGTATGTGACTTCAAAAGAAAAGCATGTAGTGTGTTAGTTTTGAAGCATGTGTTAGTTTTGAAATTCACTGTGTTTATACATTTGTTTGTATTTGCATAGAAAAGATAGGGCAGGAGATTAACCAAACTAGAGAAGGCGGCATGGGGAGGGATTTTTCACTTTTTACTTATCATTCCTCTGCCATTCAAACTTTTTATAATAATCTACATGTTACTTTTATATTTTAAAAATAATATAAGTTCATAATGGCCTCATTTCAAATAATGATTCAACACATTTGAAAAATACATTAAAAAACAATCACTTGTCATTAACATAAGTCATTAAGGTCCGAACACTTTAATGACTTGAATTAATTTTTCTCATTTTCAAGGAAAAATGTATTTTCTATAGTGTATAGTTAGGAAAGATAATTTTCTGCAGCTAATAATTAGGAAAGAAAGACTGTTTATTTGCCCAGATAGTAACTCATGGAGGGATCAACAATTATTCTTTTCATTCACCAATGAGGCATAAATGAAATGTCTGTGAGTATATTAGTGCTAAAAAATATGTAACTACTGACTCCAGTGTTTTCTACATGCCCACAGCTTATATCTGTCATTGTATGTTATTCTTTTATAGAACTTATGAGCTTTTCTTGAATGGTGGTACTCCTTATGAAAAAGGTATTGAAGTGGACCCTTCAATATCCAGAAGAGGTATGGCTCTCATGTGTTGTCTTCCTTTCCTTAAAGATTAAACAAATAGAAGCACCCGAGAGGTAGCTACATTCTAATAAGCATAGCGTTTTTTACTTGGATTCACACTTTTAAAAATATGTCATTTGATATAAAAATTTTAATCATTTTTAAGTACTTATTTTCTTGGTAACACATATGAGACTCTAAGAAATCATGAAGAATGAAATCATGAAGAATGAGAACTAATGCATTAGTTCCTTTTCATTGCCCACTGAACTGATACTTGTGACTAATACAGAGACTGCCTATTGCTAGGTCAAAGGATGCAGACATTTGAAACAGTAATATGCATGCCAAATTGCCCTCTAGAAATACTGAGCATCTTTTACTATGTTCATTAACCATAGCACTGTGCTAGATAATGGGAGAATGAAGAGCAAGACAGATATGGTCATTGCCTCATAGGGCTCAGAGCCTGACAGATTTGGAATTCCATTTCCACTCCTCAGCCACCCCTCTATTTGTTTGGTGATTCAGGACACGCCACCTCTGCTGCCCCCACAGCGCCAGTCCTGCCTTCTTGGAACAGAAAGGAGTTTGGGGTCTGGGATGCAGGTGGTTCTACCTGGAGTCAGACATGCTGTTTTCCTCTGTAATCTGGCAGCAATAGTGCTGTAACTCATCTAATTTAGCAAACAATCCTGTGCCCTTAGGGAGGTCTCTCAGCTCATTTAGCGTATATGGATGACTCTTGCCTTTCATTCAATTCAGCACTACTGGGTGGTATATTTTCATGAAATACTTGTTTTATTATACTCACTGTCTCAAGTACTTAAAGTTTCGTGAGTTACTTTTGATTTTTCTTAAAAGCACACGGCAGTGTTTTCTACCAGATGATGACAATGAGAAGGCAGCCTCAACTTCTAGTAAAACTGAGATCCTTGAACAGAAGATCAAGAAATGTACTAAGGTTGGTACCTGCTTCTACCTGTCCGGTGAATTTGGGATCATTCAGCACTTGGAGACCATCTCTGCTTTTGGCTTTTCCTCATATTTAGTCATCTTTTGTTATATTTTTGTCTTCAATTCTTCCCCCAAATGTCAGTAGGGAAATGGGTAACAAAGCTGAAATTAGCTTACTCTGCTATTTACTGGTTAGCTCTTCTAACCAAATCTGTTATTTGAGCTAACTAGTAAATAGAAGACTTGACTAAATGGGGCTTACCAATGCATGATTCTACCCTCAGGGAACTTTTTTTAATGTCAAGTTTATTGAGATATAATTTACGTGCAGTAAAATGTACTCTTTTTAGTTTATAGTTCTTTGTGTTTTGACAAGTGTATACTGTCATGTGATTACCACTACAATCAAGATAGAGAACTTCCCTCACTCTAAAAAGTTATCTCATGCCCCTTTGTAGTCAGCTCTGTAGCCCCAGCCTCAGGCAATCACACCTATTTTCTTTCCCAGCAGTTTTGCCTTGTCCAAAATGTCATACAAATGGAATCATAACACTCGGGAGCCTTTTGAGTCTGGCTTCTTTCATTAGCCTAGTGCATTTGAGACTTACCCATGCCATTGCATGTGCCAGTAATTTGTTCCTTTTTGTTCTAAATAGTACAGACTGTCCCTGACTTACTCAAGATTTTTCAACTTTACCATGGTGCAAAAGCAAAACCCATTCAGTAGACACTATACTTCAGTACAGATTCAATGAATTACATGAGATGTTTATACTTTATTACAAAATAGGCTTTGTAGTAGATGATTTTGCCCAACTGTAGGTTAATGTGTTATGAGCATGTTTAAGGTAGGCCTGTCTAAGCTCTGATGTTCAGTAGGCTAGTTGTAGGCTGGTCATGGTGGCTCACACCTATAATTGCAGCACTTTGGGAGGCCGAGGTGGTAGAATCGCTTGAGGCCAGGAGTTCAAGACCAGCCTGGGCAACATGGCAAGACCCCATCTCTACCAAAAAAAAAATTAGCTGGGTATGGTGATGCACACCTGTAGTCCCAGCTACTTGGGAGGCTTAGGTGGGAGGATTGCTTGAGGATTGCTTGAGCCCAAGAGGTTGAGGCTGCAGTGAGCTGTGATGGTGCCACTGCACCCCAGCCTGGGCAACAGAGTGAGACCCTGATTCAAAAAAAAAAAAAGTCTAGGTGTATTAAATGCATTTTCAACTTGGGATATTATCTTCAACTTATGATATTTTCAATTTATGATGGGTTTCTGGGGACATAACCCACCATAAGTTGAGGAGCATCTGAATTCCCTTTGATAGATATACTACAATGTGTTTATTCATTCACAAATTGATGGGCATTTGGGTTGTTTCTAGGTTTGGGCAATTATAAATAAAGCTGCTTTAAACATTTGTGTACAAATTTTCTGCCTGTGGATATATGTCTTCATCTCTCATGGGTATAAATACCTAGGAGTGAGATTACTGGGACGTATGGAGTTTAACTTTATAAGAAACTACCAAACTGTTTTCTTTTTTCTTTTTTTTTTTTTTTTTTTTTGAGACAGAGTCTGGCTCTGTCCCCCAGGCTGGAGTGCAGTGGCACCATCTCAGCTCACTGCAAGCTCCGCCTCCCGGGTTCACGCCATTCTCCTGCTTCAGCCTCCCGAGTAGCTGGGACTACAGGCACCCGCCGCCACGCCCTGCTAATTTTTTTGTATTTTTAGTAGAGACAGGATTTCACCATGTTGGCCAGGATGGTCTTGAACTCCTGACCTTGTGATCTGCCCACCTCGGCCTCCCAAAGTGCTAGGATTACAGGCTTAAGCCACCGCACCCGGCCCTACCAAACTGTTTTCAAAATGACTGTACCACTTTGCACTGTCATTAGCAATGTATGAGAGTTCCAGTTACTCTATATTCTTGACAGCACTTGATATGATCAGTTTTTCTGTTTTGACCATTCTAATAAATGAGAATAGTGGTTTCTCATGGTGTTTTAAATATACATTTTCCTCAGGGAGTTTGTAAACTAATAAAATCACAGATCTATTAGTTTCTCACTCAGTACTCTCCTAGACTAGTCATTTAACATCTCTGTCAGGGTCTTAATGTCTACATCTTTAAAACGGACATCATAATAATATCAACCCCATAAAGGTGTAATGAGGTTTAATGGAAAGAAAATATATAAAACAGCCAGTATTTACAGTGTGTGGCACATAGTAACTAACACATTAGTGTTAGCTATAATTATTTACTACTATAATTATCTTATATAGAGATAAATGTAAATATAAAGCCAGGTAGATGGTGCTATATCATAAAATTTGTTCAAATGAAGATGTGTAGCTGGTGAAATCAGGGAGCATTTGAAATCACCTTTGAAGGATTGGGAAGATGCAGAGGAAAGGAGCTCCACAGAGGAGGCACGAGGACAAGAGGGGGAAGGAAGAGCATGGCATGGGACAGAGACCGTTGCAGCTGAACTGTCCCACCATGACCTGCTCATTGCTCACAGATTATTAAGAAGTAGAGAAGTCAGTGAAGACTTGGCATGCTCCTGTGAATGGTTTTTCTCATTCCAGATCATAGTCTTAGCTTAAATATCCCTTTTTCTTACCACTACTACTGAAATTTATTTTATAAGTGTAGTGTTAACAGTTCAATCTTTCAATAGCCATTAATAATGTGTTCATGGGTATTATTTACTCTCTTAGCTTTTTTCCCCCTTGGATGTTCATAGAGCCTGTAAATCCTCTTTTTTGGCCAGTCTTTCCTTGGAAAATTGATATTTTTCAAGATTAGAAAGAAAGCAGCACAGTAGTAGTCTTTGTGAAAGAAAAGCCAAATCTTGTTTGGCCTCATTCTTCCTGCATCTTTGGCCTCCCCACTACTCATCTTGTTGATAAGCTTCCAAGAGTCCAGAAGCACTCCCATGTGTATCTTCCAAGTACAGCTCTTAATAGTGTTTCTTTGGCCCCCAAATACTGGTTTTCAGATACTTTGTATGACCTCAAGATCAAATTGGACTGTGTGGTGCAGAAGTTAGCAAGGCAGCCCCTTCTTCTTAAGCAGTGAATGCTCTTCTGTATGCTGGGTTCTTAAAGGTCCTGTGTACTTGTCCTCCATACCTCAAGACTGCATCATTTGTTTCATTACAGTACAGAATAGGCACCTGAAAAATGTTTGTGAAAGAATTTCAAAGCAGAGCTCTCCCTGCTAGTGTGAAAGTATACTCCTCAGGACTTCCGCACAGCTTCCACCTGTCCCTGGCCTCCCTCTGCCTTCTCTTGGTGTGTGCTCTTCCACAGAGAGACTTGAGTGCTGGCTTGAAATTGCCTCTCCACTTTGCATGACCCCAAAACATACATTTCTGGGAATTTCAAACGTGAGTTGGGACACACTGCTGGTGCAACTCCAGGCTGGCTCTCACAGAAAGCAGCTCATGGGCAGTGAAACCAGAGGCCCTAGGCCTTGCAGCAGGGCTGGGGGTCATAGTGAGGGGGCGGGGTGGGGCTGTGCTGTGGGTTCAAGGTAAGAGTCTAGGCACCAGCCTGGGCCCTTTTGGACATCACTGAGCCTGTGCATCCTGGAGGTGGAGACTGAAGCAGGACTGATCCATTTCAACATCCTCTCCTCCCCTGACCTGAAACCTTTGGTAGGTGGGAGAACAAGACAGGTAATGACACCAATAGTCCTTCTCCTCCTCTCCTTCAAAGGCATGACCCGCCTGTATCCTCACCCTCCCTTCTTTACAAACTTTACCTTTGTTTATGCAAACTTCTCTGCTCAAAGGAGAAAGGACGGGGTTCTTTCCATTATGCCTAAGGACATGAGACAGTGGAGACAAGACCAAGGGCAGAAAGCCTAGTTAGAGTTTGCATTAGTACCCATTTTTACCCAGTGCCCTTGCTGTTTGGCTTTACACTGCCCTCTCTGACTCAGCTAGCAGTCCTACACAGGTATATCTTTTGAATATCAGGAATCCTGTGAAAATGTGAATTATTCAGTGTAGACCAATGGCACCAGAGTCCTGCTCGTGGGGCTTGGCAGTCTTGTTTTGTGGAGTAGGTTGTGATCATGGCGACCTTGTCAACATAAGAAAAAGAGAGCAAATAGATGCTTCAGTTTCACCAAGATTTGTCTTTTGGAGCTGTTTTTCAAAAGGGTTTAACTTGATGTGATTTGACCAAAAGCATGTGTATAAACCCCTGAGGAGGGAAAGCCCTGAATTTGACTTCAGATTTCCAGTGCATGAGTTCTAAATATCAAGAAACCCTGATCTGTAGAAGTAGGTTGCGTGTGTATGTGTATGTGTGTGTGTGTGTGTGTGTGTGTGTAAATTTGCTATAAATTCATTATCCTTTTTTTGATGCATTCCATCTTTTTTTCTCCTTTACTTTCATTATATCGTTGCTAAAAATAAATAAGGTAATAATGTTAGTTGCTTGAATGCTTGAGACCCATTCATTGTGTTCATTGCCAGAGTTTGCTGGTCTACATGTGAATTCAGGAGGAAGTATATTTTTACTTACTTAATTCAGCTAATCTTTAGCAGCCTAGAACTTTCTATTCGTCTTAAGTTTGGGAAAATCAGATGCTTTCTCTAAAGAAAATCTAATAAAGGGCAAGCAGCGTTGCTTCATGTTGTGAGAAGGTGCCAGAAGGAAACGAGTGCCCACACTGGGTGGACCAATGCCTGCCAGGCAAAGCAGGCAGGTCTACGAGAAAAGGAGAGGGCCAAGCAGAAGGAAGGAAGTTCCCACCCCTTTCCCTGGGAAAACCTTGGCTGTTCTTCATCATGAGCCCTGAGTTTGGGCATGCAGCTGAAACACTGTGCAATGGGACCGTGGACCAACGGGCAGAACGTGAACATGTTGTTCATGAACTCAGGTTGTTCTGCTCCCTGCTCATGAACATGTCCATGGTCCCAGAACAATCCAGAATCACAGCCTGATCCCTGAGAAAGCATGTGGTGACGCTGAGGCAGCTGAAATGGTCCCCTGCATCCCGTCTTTAAAATGTAGGTCAAATGTATACAAGATCAGAATTTAGCCAGGTTGAAAAAAGACAGTTTAAAAAAAGACAGTTTCTGACTTTATGTATCACGTGCTGTATATCAAGATAACTGTGCTAAGAGAACCTGTATTATATTTTTAGATGTTTCTAGAAATTCAGGATTTAAAGAGTGGTCAAGGATACTTCTTTAATTCCATGAAACTTTTCTTTTTCTTTTTTTTTATTATAAGTTTTAGGGTACATGTGCAGAATGTGCAGGTTAGTTACATATGTATACATGTGCCATGCTGGTGTGCTGCACCCATTAACTCGTCATTTAACATTAGGTATATCTCCTAATGCTATCCTTCCCCCCTCCCCCCACCCCACAACAGGCCCCGGTGTGTGATGTTCCCCTTCCCGTGTCCATGTGTTCTCATTGTTCAATTCCCACCTATGAGTGAGAACATGCGGTGTTTGGTTTTTTGTCCTTGCGATAGTTTGCTGAGAATGATGGTTTCCAGCTTCATCCATGTCCCTACAAAGGACATGAACTCATCATTTTTTATGGCTGCATAGTATTCCATGGTGTATATGTGCCACATTTTCTTAATCCAGTCTATCATTGTTGGACATTTGAGTTGGTTCCAAGTCTTTGCTATTGTGAATAGTGCCTCAATAAACATATGTGTGCATGTGTCTTTATAGCAGCATGATTTATAATCCTTTGGGTATATACCCAGTAATGGGATTGCTGGGTCAAACGGTATTTCTAGTTCTAGATCCCTGAGGAATCGCCACACTGACTTCCACAATGGTTGAACTAGTTTACAGTCCCACCAACAGTGTAAAAGTGTTCCTATTTCTCCACATCCTCTCTAGCACCTGTTGTTTCCTGACTTTTTAATGATCGCCATTCTAACTGGTGTGAGATGGTATCTCATTGTGGTTTTGATTTGCGTTTCTCTGATGGCCAGTGATGATGAGCATTTTTTCATGTATCTTTTGGCTGCATAAATGTCTTCTTTTGAGAAGTGTCTGTTCATATCCTTTGCCCACTTTTTTTATTTTATTTTATTTTATTATTATTACACTTTAAGGGTACATGTGCACAATGTGCAGGTTAGTTACATATGTATACATGTGCCATGCTGGTGTGCTGCACCCATTAACTTGTCATTTAGCACTAGGTGTATCTCCTAATGCTATCTCTCCCCCCTCCCCCCACCCCACAGCAGTCCCCAGAGTGTGATGTTCCCCTTCCTGTGTCCATGTGTCACCCACTTTTTGATGGGGTTGTTTGTTTTTTTCTTGTAAATTTGTTGGAGTTCACTGTAGATTCTGGATATTAGCCCTTTGTCAGATGAGTACATTGCAAAAATTTTCTCCAATTCTGTAGGTTGCCTGTTCACTCTGATGGTAGTTTCTTTTGCTGTGCAGAAGCTCTTTAGTTTAATTAGATCCCATTTGTCAATTTTGGCTTTTGTTGCCATTTCTTTTGATGTTTTAGACATGAAGTCCTTGCCCATGCCTATGTCCTGAATGGTATTGCCTAGGTTTTCTTCTAGGGTTTTCATGGTTTCAGGTCCAACATTTAAGTCTTTAATCCATCTTGAATTAATTTTTGTATAAGGTGTAAGGAAGGGATGCAGTTTCAGCTTTCTACATATGGCTAGCCAGTTTTCCCAGCACCATTTATTAAATACGGAATCATTTCCCTATTTCTTGTTTTTGTCAGGTTTGTCAAAGATCAGATAGTTGTAGATATATGGCGTTATTTCTGAGGGCTCTGTTCTGTTCCATTGGTCTATATCTCTGTTTTGATACCAGTACCATGCTGTTTTGGTTACTGTAGCCTTGTAGTATAGTTTGAAGTCAGGTAGCGTGATGCCTCCAGCTTTGTTCTTTTGGCTTAGGATTGACTTGGCAATGCGGGCTCTTTTTTGGTTTCATATGAACTTTAAAGTAGTTTTTTCCAATTCTGTGAAGAAAGTCATTGGTAGCTTGATGGGGATGTCATTGAATCTATAAATTTCCTTGGGCAGTATAGCCATTTTCACAATATTGATGCTTCCTACCCATGAGCATGGAATGTTCTTCCATTTGTTTGTATCCTCTTTTATTTCATTGAGCAGTGGTTTGTAGTTCTCCTTGAAGAGGTCCTTCATATCCCTTGTAAGTTGGATTCCTAGGTATTTTATTCTCTTTGAAGCAGTTGTGAATGGGAGTTCACTCATGATTTGGCTCTCTGTTTGTCTGTTATTGGTGTATAAGAGTGCTTGTGATTTTTGCACGTTGATTTTGTATCCTGAGACTTTGCTGAAGTTGCTTATCAGCTTAAGGAGATTTTGGGCTGAGACGATGGGTTTTTCTAGATATACAATCATGTTATCTGCAAACAGGGACAATTTGACTTCCTCTTTTCCTAATTGAATACCCTTTATTTCCTTCTCCTGCCTGATTGCCCTGGCCAGAACTTCCAACACTACGTTGAATAGGAGTGGTGAGAGAGGACATCCCTGTCTTGTGCCAGTTTTCAAAGGGAATGCTTCCAGTTTATGCCCATTCATTATGATACTGCCTGTGGGTTTGTCATAGATAGCTCTTATTATTTTGAGATACGTCCCATCAATACCTAATTTATTGAGAGTTTTTAGCATGAAAGGATGTTGAATTTTGTCAAAGGCCTTTTCTGCATCTGTTGAGATAATCATGTGGTTTTTGTCGTTCGTTCTGTTTATATGCTGGATTACATTTATTGATTTGCGTATGTTGAACCAGCCTTGCATCCCAGGGATGAAGCCCACTTGATCATGGTGGATAAGCTTTTTGATGCATTCCATGAAACTTAATTACTCGTGGAATACATTGCTGTCACCTCATCACAGTGGTCACATTCATTCTGTTCTCTTCCAACAGGCTGGAAGCCTGAATATTACCTCTGTGATAATTTTCCCTTCTAAAAATCTAATCTTAGGAATTAAGATACAGGATTAATTTACAAAAAGTAAGATCTCTTTTTAAATCTTTGGTGATTTTTCTCAGCCCAAAGACATCTTCCTTTTGATAGAAGACAACATATCATTTGTAAGGTTTTTGAGATTTTCTATATGGTCCTTCTTCATGCTTAATGACAGAGTTTATATATTTCTAAAAATAGTATTAGAAATATATATTAGAATGATCTAAGATATTTTCATGAGTACTTTCAAAGGTTAAATCTTGTGCATGATATATTCCCAGTATTTACTATACGTCATGTGTGAGGGTCTTAAAGAACTCACTTTTCATGTTTCCAGATTATTATTTTGAAATCTAAATATTGAAATTTTTTATATTTTTAAATTTCTGACTATTTTTTGATGCTGTTGTAAATTGTTTTCTTAGTTTCCTTCTCAAATTGTGCATTGTTAGTGTATAGAAGTACGATTTTTACGTGTTGATTTTGTATTCTGCAACTTTGCTGGTCATTTATTCTGAAGGTATTTTTCATGGAGTATTTAGGGTTTTTACATATATTCTACATATTTCTACATCATTTTGTCTGCAAACAAAGATACTTTTCTTTTTTTAGAAAAATATTTCCATTACTATGTTGAGTAAAAGTGGCAGGAGCAGGATCCTTGTCTTGTTCCTTATCTTAGAGGAAAAGCTTTCAGTGTTTCACCATTGAGTATGATGTTAGCTGTGGGCTTTTCATATATGGCCTTTATTATGTTGCAGTAGTTTCTTTCTATTCCTAGTTTGTTGAGTGTTTTTATCATGAAAGGGTGTCAAATTTTATGCTTTTTCAGCATCAATTGAGAAAATAATGTGGGTTTTTCCCCTTAATTCTGTTAATGTAGCACATTATATTGATTGATTTTGGATGTTGAGCCATCCTTGCATTTCATTAATAAATGAAATGCAATAAATGGTGTACAAGCTTTTTAATGTGCTGTTGAATTCACTTTGCTGGTATTTTGTTGAGGATTTTGCATCAATATTCAGGAATATTGGCCTGTAGTTTTTTTGTTTGTTTGTTTGTTTGTTTTTTTCTTGTAGTATTGCTGGCTTTTTTACTAGGGTAATTCTGACCTCATAATGAGTTTGATAGTGTTTTTTCCTCTTCATTTTTTGGAAAAGTTTGAGGAAAATTGGTGTTAATTCATCTTTAAAGGTTTGGTAGAATTCTCCAGTGAAGTCATCTGATCCTGGGCTTTTCTTTATCAGGAGATTTTTTAAATTACTGATTCAGTCTCCTTACTTGTTATTGAGATTTTCTATTTCTTTGTGATTCAGCCTTAGTAGGTTGTGTGTTTCTAGAAATGTACCTGTTTCATTTAGGTCATCCAACTTGTTGGCATACAACTATTTATAGTACTCTCTTACACATTTTTTATTTCTGTAAAATCAATAGTAGTATCCCCTCTTTCATTTCAGATTTTAGTTGAGTCTTCCTTAGTCATTCTCACTAAAGGTTTGTCAATTTTGTTCATCTTTTTAAAGAACAGACTCTTGCTTTCATTGATTTTCTCTATTGTTTTTCTATTCTTTATTTTGTCTATCTCTGACCTAATCTTTATTATTTCTTTCCTTCTGCTAGTTTTGTTCTTCTAGTTCCTTAGGACATAAAGTTAGGTTGTTGACTTGAGCTCTTCTTTCTTTTTTATTGTTAAGTATTTATAGCTATAAATTTCCCTCTTAGGACTGTTTTCACTGTATCTTGTAAATTTTGGTATGTTGTGTTTTCATTTCATTTCTCAAGATATTTTCTAGTTTCTCTTGAGATTTCTTCTTTGAGCCATTGGTTGTTTGAGTGTGTTGTTTAATTTCCACATATTTATGTGTTTTCCAGTTTTCCTTCTGCTTTTGATTTCTAGTTTCATTTCATTATGATTGAAAAAAGATATTTTGTATGATTTCAATCTTTTTAAATTTATTAAGACTTACTTTGTGACTCAACATATGGTCTTTCCTGGAGAATATCTCATGTGCACTTGAGAAAAATGTGTATTCTGCTGTTGCTGGGTAGAATGTTTTGTAAATGTTGGCTAGATCCAATTAGTCTACAGTATTATTGATCTTCTGTTTCATTGTTCTTTACCTTATCGAAAGTAGGATATTGAAATCTTCTCTATTATTATAGATCTATGTATTGCTCCCTTCAATTCTGTCAGTGTTTGCTTCATATATTTAGGAGCACTGATGTTTGGTGCATATATGTTTATAATTGTTATATATGCTGAATTGACTCTTTTATGATTGTACAATATCCTTCTTTGTCTCTTGTAACTTTTGGGGGGCTTGAAGTCTATTTTGTCTGATATTAGTATGGCTAAACATATTCTCTTTTAGTTGCTATTTACATGAAATTTTTTTTTCTGTTCTTTCACTTTCTACCCATGAGTGTCCTAAGTCTACAGTGAGTCTCTTATAGATAGCATATAATTAAATCGTGTTGTTTTAGTGCATCCTGCCAATCTGTATCTTTTGATTGAGGAGTCTAATTTATTTACATTTAAAGTGATTACTAATAGAGAAGGACTTACTTTTGCCATTTTGTTACTCATTTGCTGCTTATCTTATAGCTTTTTTTGTTCTTAATTTCCTCCCTCACTGATTTCCTTTGTGTTTGATTTTTCATAGTGACAAATTTTGATTCCCTTTTACTTTCCATTTGAAAATATTCTATAGTTATTTTCTTTGTGGTTACCATGGTATTACATATAACATCCTAAAGTTATAACAATCTATTTTAAACTAATACCAACTTAACTTGGTATTACATACAACATCCTAAGGTTATAGCAGTCTATTTTAAACTGATACCAATTTAACTTCGATATTGAATTATTTTCTATTTTTTAGCCCTTACTGTATACCAGACACTACATTAAGCACTCCATACTTACTTCATTTGTTGTTTTTGTTGTTGTTGTTTTGTTTTGAGACAGAGTCTTGCTGTGTCACCCAGGTTGGAGTGCAGTGGCACAATCTCGGCTCATGGCAACATCTACCGCCCAGGCTCAAGGGATTCTTCTGCCTTGGCCTCTGAGTAGCTGGGATTACAGGTGCCCGCCACCACACCTGGCTAGTTTTTGTATTTTCAGCAGAGATATGGTTTCACCGTGTTGGCCAGGCTGGTCTCAAACTCCTGACCTCAAGCGATTCACCCGTCTCGGCCTCCCAAAGCGTTAGGATTACAGGTGTGAGCCACCACGCCCAGCCCACACTTACTTCATTTTAATCCTTTTAGTAACCTTCTGAAATGCAAGTATTACTATTGGTATCCAATAAATGAGGAAGCCAAAGCACAAGGAGATGAATTAATTAATTTAAAGTCACATAGCTAAGAAGTGACAAAGTCAGGACTTATTCCAGGTCTGTCACACCCTCCCATGTTCCACCCAGTACTGTGAACAGCCTGAATTTGTATTTCTTCTGCATTCACCAAATCAGGCATGGCAGCCACATGCCTTTGTTAAAGCTTGTAGCTGACTAGTCCCCTTCTTTCCAAAACATATAATTAGTGGCTTCCCTTTTTTATTTGACATTTAACATCGGTATATATGCTAACATGGAAGCACAAAAATGGCAACACAGAGTTGAGACTCGAAAGTGTAAACAAATAAAAAAAGTTATCTGAAATTTAATGTGGCCTATTTGTAGTAGAAATTTTTCTTTAAATAGTTAAAAATGTGTTCCAGTAATGAAGCAAAATTTGGGACTGTTTATTAAAGTAATATACA
Organism: Pongo pygmaeus; assembly: GCF_028885625.2. Classification (NCBI taxonomy): domain Eukaryota; kingdom Metazoa; phylum Chordata; class Mammalia; order Primates; family Hominidae; genus Pongo; species Pongo pygmaeus. The sequence continues at coordinate 41,583,254 of NC_072385.2, read as the reverse complement.
TCAAAACATTATAAGTTGGATTGTAGGGGATTGTCTAATGAATATATTTTTTTCTTGTTTAATAGTCTACTGCCAGAAACTTTAATTGGAAGTATGTGTTCTATTCACTTGTTGATATTTTATCGACAAATTCTTGGAGATGTGCTCCTGAAAGACAGGATGAGCTTGCAAAGTACTGGTAAGTGGGCTTTGCCACTTCCTTTTGTGCAGTAATGCTTCATACTCTGAGTAAAGGTAACCTATACCATCTTGTATCTTCTGTTTCTGATTGTGACTTTCGGAATAAAATATTTAGAACAGCATTGATGTTAATACATTACTTATGGGACATCTTCGGATCCAAAGCATTGAGCTTTGTGAATTCAACACATATTCAGTTCTTTCAAACGTATGTATTTTCACATTTCAAATTCTAGAGTTTTGAGATCCCAAGAGTCAGATATAGTCATATTTTCCCTTAATGTCTCTGAGTAATCTGTTTTTTCCCATGTGTTTGGTGTGCACATCATCATTTTGAAGAGAAACCAAAATCAACCAAAATAGCTGGTTCTTAGTGCATGAAGTGTAAGTATCAAATGGATTAGTTTAAATTGGTGAATCCAGATATGGAGTATTTGGGTGTCCTATGTACTGTCTTTATTCTTGCAACTTTTTTGTACGTTTGAAATTTTTACCAAGTAAAATGTTAAAAAATAAGTTTAAAAATCAATGAGTCACCATACATGATTGAACCTACAAAGAGAAATGCATGTGTTGTAATAATTGCCTTCAAAAAGAAAAGCAGTTTAATTTTATTGGCTCTTCTTTCAATTCAATAAATCAGTAACCAGATATGTACTGAGTACCTGGTATGTGCCAGATATTATGCTAGGCCCAGTGATGAATGAGACAGGCATAGGCGTCCCAGGCCTCAAACACATAATTTCATGAATAATCCTTTCCACCCTTTTGAAATAAGTGCTGTGAAGGAAAATACACAACGAGAACATGCACTGGGAAGACTTGATTAATGTGTAGGGCAAGGAAAGGCTTCTTTGAGTAATATTTAACAAAAGATGTGAGAAAGGAATTAGACCTATGAGGGAAGTGTGTGGGGAAGGATTCTTTCTGGGTAGAGGGGCCAGCATGTCTGAAGACCCAAGGAAAGAAGACATGCATGTGTTGGAGGGCTTGAAATTGAGGCAGGCCAGTATGGATGGAGCAGAGTGAGTGAGAGGCTTAGCACTTGTGGACAAATAACATTCATAGGCAGGAGTCCTCTCCCAGGGACTTATCACCTGGATAGATAGGTAGAAGTGGAACTCAAAGGCAGAGAAGCACAGAAAGTTCTCAAGGAATCATTATAACTCTAAGGGAGAGGACAGGTAAGCCTTTTAATCACCATTGCCTTTGAATTCATTTTCATGACTCTTGAGAAACTTCATGAATGATATGACCTCTTAAAGAGGGTAAGGCTTGTTAGTTTTCCCAATAGGTAAGAAGTTTACTCAGAATTGTTGACTTCGTTTGAATTTAATCATTAGAATAAAATATCCTAATAATATCTAAAGAATGAATTTTTCTCTACTGAGGACACCAGATTATAGAATACCTTGCCCTTGCCATTTCAAAAGTGTCTGCTATGGTTTCAATGTGTCCCATCTAAAATTCATATGTTACTAATGTAATGGTATTGAAAAGTGGGGCCTTTGAGTGGTGATTAGGCCATGAGGGCTGTTGCCTTATGAATGGGATTAGAGACTCTTACAGAAGGGCTTGACAAGGGAATTTGTCTCACTTACCCTTTTGCCTTCAGCCACATGATGACACAGTGTTCCTCCCCTCTGGAGGATGTTGTAAGAAGGCTCTTACCAGACACTAAATGCCATTACCTTGATCTTGGACTTCCCAGCCTCCAGAACTTGGAGAAATAATTTTTTTTGTTTATGTTACCCAGTCTCAGGTATTCCACTACAGCAGCGCAAACAGACTAAGACATGTCTTTCCTGGTGTGCTTCTTTGCACAGATTTTTCATGTGCTGTTATCTATTGTGAAATGTCAATATTCTCCCCCACTGTGTTTGCTCATATGGCCAGAATCCTCAATTCCTAATTCTTCCAGTTTCACCTACCACTGTCTGCTGGCTCCAGACACAAGTTTGGGTCCTTCCCTGAGCACTGGTGGACTGGAATCAGACCTGAGGAGCAGGCCCTCTGCCTCCTTTCCCGCAATGCTTCCTGGTTTCTGCTCAGTCTCCCAAGAGCAGGGCTACCTTGGGAAAAAGGGGAAGATTCCTTTTACCATGCCACAGCCATAAGGAAGAAAGAGAAGTTGAAGAAAAACACAGAACAAAATTTTCTAGGCTTATTCTGTTCAGAGCCTCCTTGCCCTCACTCTAAAAGCTCCATTAATTTGGTACAGGAACTCACCAGGATATGGGTATAGGGACAAATAAAGGTTGAAGGGACAGCTTTGAGCTCTCCTAGAAGTCAAAGTGTGTAGAATGTGTTATCAACAAATCATTTGGCACAATAATTTTCATCTGAATATTTTTGTGTCTATTGCAATAAAATCCATTGAGTGAAGTTTGCATAAAATTCTTTCTGTTGTTTTGCATTTCAGATTTAATTAGCCATCCCATGCTGGCCACCTTCCCCATGCTCTTGGAGCAGCCTGATGTGATGGATGCCCTCAGGGTGGGTAGTGTGCATTGCAATGGAAACCTGCTGGCTTATGGAAGCAGTTACACACTCTGTGTTAATGAGTTCTGTCATCTGGTCTAGGCCCTTTTTTTTGTTACTAGGATGATGTCTCCCAATCCCTATCCATTGTCTAGGTAACTCAGTCCTCATCTTTCCCATCTTAGCGTGAATTCCCAAGGGCTGCCTTCCCTGACCCAGGGAGCAGATGGAGTGCCTGCTATGTACACTATTGCAATCTTTGCCCATTTTTTCCTTGATTTAGGATGGCCACTGATTGTGTCCTAAGAGCAAAAATCCAAAATGGTCTGTAAGATAAATCAATTGAATTTCCAGGGGAGAATCAGGGCATGCACATCATCTTTAATTTAATTCCGTGTGTGCTGTTTGCTGTCTGAAATAACTGTTGGGTATTACGTTAAATCATATGAAATCTCCAATTTTCAGCCATTTTTGGCCTCTCTAAGTGGCAGTTTCATATGGTTTAGCCTAACACATCAGGGTCAATAAGTAGAAGAGCTGCATGCATGCAAGGCAGATACACAGGTAACATCACAAGTGCCATGGGCGAGGTATAACCCAGGACCTTGAAGATTTAAAGAAGGCAGCAAAGAAGGATCCAAATTCTGTTTCGTTAGAGAGGCCCTGCATGAAGAGCCTAATAAAGGCCAGGGCCAAGAGGATTTTGACCTGCTGAGATGGGGGTGAAGACATTGCAGGTGGAAGGGTTAGCATGAGCAGACATTTGAGGCAGGAAGGAATAGAGCTGACAGTCCAGCTTGGCATGTCAGATGCAAGTAGGGGAGTGGTTGGTAGATGGGCAAGGTAAGCCTGAGTCTTGGTGTGGGGCTGAGGGCAGTGGTAGGTGGTGGGTAACCTAGGAAGGTTTCTTCTTTAGGCAAACTCTGCCAAGTGCAAAGAGGCAGAACATGTGCAGGAGGAAGGTGAGCATATTAGGGGGTGACTCCTGCTGATAAAAACTAGGCCATATGGACCTGACAGCAGAAATGGAAGGAGGACTCAGTCATCTACAAAGATTCTTATTAGACTTTGAAACCAATTCGTATGCTAGCTTGGCTGGGTTGGGAGGGTGTCAATAGTAATAATGACATTTTCAACAGAGATGTTTAAGAAAATGTTCATGGTGCATATGATCTCCTGTAATTTTAGATAAGATCATCTGGCACTATAGCTAGATAATGCAGAATTTCTCTTTCTTCTCCTATAAAGTCACTAGTATCATAATAATTATTCATTATACAGAACATATATACACTGATTCTTCAACAAAGATTTCACAAGAGCCCACCGTGTATTAATATAAGGCACTGTGCTGGCCACAGGAATATTTCCCTAGGTGTGTAACAGGAATCTGCACCTTGTTCTTAGAAGGAACCTTAGGAACCCGAATCTAGTCTAAAATCTGCATTTCCCTGATGAGCAGACAGCTCGGAGACATGCAGTGACCTGGCCGGCCATGGAGCTCAGCCGTGACCCAGCCAGGGCTGTCCCTGCAGGTCAGCTCTGGGTGCACCCAGAATGTGCCACGGGCTGCTTGAAAGCATGAGGGTAAAGTTGTGCACATATGTTATTTAGCAAAAAGACCCCATTTGAGCCATAATAAGTATAAATATATATACATTTATATATCTGCCTGTGAAAAGATCTGGAAGAATATATTGCAGAGAGGTATCGGTGAATATCTCTGGATCTTGGATTATTTTATCTACATTTTCTTAATTTTTTCACATTGAATTATTTGTGTAATGATAATTTTAAAAAAGAAAGTGGTGGTTGTTTCTACACTCATGAGCCTTCTTCTCTCCGTGGCATAGTGTATTACCTAGGAGAAGCTCGGCTGTGCTGTGGTGGTTAGCACAGGTTTATTTCTCACCCATGGTGTGTATCCAGCATGGATCAGTGGAAGACGCTGCTCCACAGTCACCCAAGGGTACAGGCTGGTGGAGCCTCCACTGTCTCACAGCACCATCTGGAACAAGTAGCTGCCTCTGTTGCCAGTTTCCCTGCAGAAGAGGGAGAATGGAGAATTGTTCTTGGGCTTTCACTGCATTTGCTCCAAAGGGGCCTGGGCCACTTCTGTTCACATTGCATTGGCCAAAACCAGTCACACGGTCCATTTAACTTCAAAGGAGGTATAGTCGTGTTTTTGTTCCAGAAGAAAGGAAGTGGATCTTGGTGAGGTGATAGTGACCTTTAACACGTTTGCTATTCCCAAATGAGTTACTCTAAGTGAAACATCCTACTGTTTGCTGGTGGCTGAATGAAAAATAAGGTGGGACATTGACATGTAACTAACAAAAATAGACAAATTTTACCAGATGCTAAGTCTACATTTGCTAAGTGATACTCACGTTAAGCCATATTATTAGGTTGCTGCAAGAGAACTGTGGTTTTTGCCATAAAAGTAGTAGCAAAAACCACAATTACTTTTGCACCAACCGAATAAAATTTAAAATGTACAGCATGTGAGCCTCCTAGTGTTTACTTACCTAGCACAGTTCAGTTTGTGGATGACATTTTAATAATAAGAAGAATGGCACTTGGCCTGTTTAGTAAAACACTCTGGTTCTGTAAGGGTCCTTTTCAAACTCCTAAGGACCCATAGCACAGCAGTTAATAGGGTGGAGGACCATAGTCCCCTCACGTGGTAATAGGTATGAACATTCCAAAATGTTCTCATGAGTGGCATAGTCTGTTATCTCCTGCTGAGAAACGCTCTATCAATGCATCATTTATTTTATGGAGAATCTCTTTATTGGTGCCATATGTTATATTCATCCCAGGGCCTCCCTGCTGAGAAAGGTCTGATGCTTTCAGGTTACTCGTGATATCACGTGCCAACAGGAGGATATCTACTGACATGCACAGAACCCAGACCCTGGAACAGGCAGCCGTGAGACTGGTCATATTCCACCCACACGTTCAGTTTGCCAGGAAATGGCACAGTGAAAGTCTTAAATTCATACTTCTGTGGGACTAATTGAACTCTGGGGTTTTTATTTATTTAAAGAAATTTCTGTGAAGCCTTGTGGACAGATTAGAAATATTTACTTACAAAATTGTACTTCAGTCTGTCTCATTCTGACCATTGTCATCATCATGACAGAGAGAATTGTAGAAAAGTTTGGTATTTGGCAGTGTTTTCTATTTTCATTACTGTCTTACTTGGAAAGCTTAATACTATTTTATTATTCAGGTGCTGTGTTTGTATAGTTTGCATGGATGTGTTAGTGTTTCACTGATTCTATTCTTAAGTTAGTTTTGATTTATAATTATCATGACCTTCTACGGCATTTTTCACAGATACATCTGCCTAGTCATTCTGGTGCTAGGTCATTTGCAATAGATTCCTAATTACAGATTCACTTCTTGCTTGTGTAGAATCTGTACAGCATTTTTAACCCTGTCCATAAATTTATTTACAGAGTAAATTTGCATAAGTGTTGCAAGGACTTGTTACTACTTGGACTAATATAATATTTCTGTTTGCTCTTTAGAGTTCATGGGCTGAAAAAGAAAGTACATTAAAAAGATCAGAGAAGGTAATATGATTTTCCACACTGAACTTCATATTTGCAGTACCTGGTGTTTGCTTGCCTATTCTAATAATGTCTCTTTTTTTAGCAAAAGTAGCCATAGTCATAATCCCTCTTAACCAGGGAAACTGTTTCATTATGGCTGCAAAAACACATTCCAAGAGGGTTATGCATGATCGTTAGCTAATGTGAGAAGGAACACTTGTTCAAGACAGCCATTTCAGATTACTGAGTTTTATTTAAATAAAGGGGAAGTTTCTAAGCCAAAGTCTCTCAGTTGTGTATCAAATTTCTTTTATTTTTAAAAAACTTCTCTAGCTCTCAAAGCCTGTATCATAAAGAGAAGGAAAAAAAAATGGCCTGAGCTGTACCATATATTGAAAACAATGCATTGCTCCTGCTTACATTGCTATAAAATCATGGTAATTACCAATCCGAACTTGCTTTAATCAGTGAGTAGTGATTTGACTGCTCTCATCCAGGATTTGGCAAATGGGAAGGGCTAGATGGAAAATCTTTTTGGCTTTTCAGGTCTTATGGTCTCTGTCACACTACTCAACTCTGGTGTTGTAACACAAAAGCAGCCACAGACAATATGTAAATGACCAAATGTGACTGTTTTCCTGTAAAACTTTATTTATGAAAAGAGGTGGCAGTCCACATTTGGCCCACAGTCCATACTTTACCAGCCCTGATCTAAAGTATTCATTATCTACGAGGAAAATGAAGTAACAAATGAGCTGAAAACCCTAAAAATTAGGAAACAATTTATACATTGTATCCTTATTTCAGCCTCCATTTGATCAGAACCATCTACATACATGTGACTTTGCCAAAACTGTCAGGCTTAGTGCTATTCTAGTACAGCAGCCTTGGGCCTGTAGACATTGCCCTTATGTGGACGTGTGGTGGGATGGGTGGTATCTCTGTGTAGACTCTGCTGCCTATGGACAGCTCTGTCCTCAGCTTGCTGTGCTCTCTGAGATTCCCACCATGGCCTGTGGGCATCGGGGCTTGACATGGGTACAGCTGATACTGCACCATTCTTATCTGGGAAGGGTCTGACATCCTCATCACCAAAGGACCCCTCAACCTCCATCCCAGGCATTGCTGGAAATAAGCCAACAACTCTGGATCCTATGCAGAACACCTGCTACGATTCTCTTAGATAACAGGACAGTTACCTCTGATATGCTGTCAGTAAGTAGGTTCAGCGGACTTGGCATTGTTTTAGTTATATTTACCCCTAACCACACTGGTGTCACCAAAATTAGACTGCAACACCTTGACAGAATGTGTGAGACACCCTCCATGGAGCTTAGGGACACCCTGGTCTCATGGAGCCACGTAGAGGCTCTCAGGGAGAAGTGCTCCACTGTACTCTGTGTAACTCTGCTCACTTCCACTTCTGAAGTGCCATGTCCTGCCTGAGCAGCTGGCTCAGAGCCGATACCTGCCAGGCACTAATGGCACCCTCCCTCCTACCTCTTAGGTGGCTTTTAGTTAATAGAGTTCATAGAATTTAACACTTTAAAAATAACAATGTTATTTGTGGGGGTGGTGTTTTCCCAGAGAGACAAAGAGTTCCTGAAGTCCACGTTCCTCCTGGTTTACCATGACTGCGTGCTCCCACTTCTCCACTCCACACGCCTACCCCCATTCAGGTGGGCAGAAGAAGAGACTGAGACTGCACGATGGAAAGTTATCACTGACTTCCTTAAGCAAAACCAAGAAAACCAGGGCGCCCTCCAAGCTCTGCTGTCACCAGACGGAGTTCATGAACCTTTTGACCTTTCAGAGCAGACCTATGACTTCTTGGGTGAAATGAGAAAGAATGCAGTGTGACAGTGGCAGCCTCTAGCCCTCAGCTTCCCACGGAATCAGATGGATCCTCCACGATTACGTGAATAAAATGATGGAACCAAAAATCACTGTCACTTTACAACTTAGGTTTTATTATTTTCTTTCTACAGACCATATTTTTAAAGAAATGTTTATACAATAATTTAAATATTTTTTAAAACCATAAAATAAATTTTTGTAAGGAATACTGTTATATCTAAATTTAAACAGTATTTATTTTTTCAAAAACAGCTACTTAAGTTAATGGTATAGATTTCTATAAAAGCAAGATTTTGTCAAAAACTAAACTTATGATTATTCAAGAAAGTGAAAAAGACAACCTACAGAATGGGAAAACATATTTGCAAATCATCTAACTGATAAGGGTCTAGTATCCAAAATACTTAAATTTATGAGTGTTAATAAAATTTATCTTGTTCAATGAAGAGGAAGTTAAAGTGATCCATTTGAGAAAGTTGTATCACTTAATTCAGTCTGATACTTGAATGTGATTTACCCCTAATTAAGTACAAAAACAGAGTCGCTTCTGCCTTTTCAAATCAAGAAAATAAGTGCTCTGTCAAAAGAACAAAAAGAAACTTTCAGGCACTGGAGAGTGGAGTTGATTCGCCCTTTCAGGTTTTGTTGCATTTCAGATAAACTTGTGACTGCTGGTAAAATGTCCCAAGCCTTTCCTTTTAGTGATAAATAGTAGCAGCCTGCGTTAATTGAGCACCTACTGTGTGTCTGAGCATTTCTCATTAGCCCAGTTAATCCTCACACCTACTGTAGGAGATAGGTACTGTTTTTTTTATTACTGCCGAAGAAACAGGCCAGATAGGTGAAGTAATTTGCCTAAGGTCACAGCTAATAAGTGGCACAGCTAATATTCCAAGTAAAGAGACCGTGTGTAATTTTCTACAACCTAAGATGTTCTGCCTTATCAGTGCAAACCTTTTAGGATTCCATGTGAAAATAAAATATGAGAAAAAGTTTAACCTAAATAATTAGAATCCCATTAGAGGTACTTTTTTTTGATGGCATGCTGCCTTTAAAGAGCCATTTATTTTTAGAGATCTGTCATATTATGAAACTTCTGGGCTATCTTAGCTAACTTATCCTAAACCTTTAACCTAAATTTAACTTGAGCCCCAGTCTCAGAAATTAACATGGTATGAAAGTGTTTCCAGGCCAGGCGCGGTGGCTCACGCCTGTAATCCCAACACTTTGGGAGGCCGAGGTGGGTGGATCACCTGAGGTCAGGAGTTTGAGACCAGCCTGGCCAACACAATCTCTACTAAAAACACAAAATTAGCTGGGCGTGGTGGTGTGTGCCTGTAATCCCAGTTACTTGGGAGGCTGAGGTAGAAGAATTGTTTGAACCTGGGAGGCGGAGGTTGCAGTGAGCCAAGATCATGCCATTGCACTCCAGCCTAGGCAACAAGAGCGAAACTCCATCTCAAAAAAAAAAAAAGAAAGGGTTCCCAGCCACAAATGTGACAAGTGAGAACTGGGCCTTGGAAAAGAGATTTCATTCTCCAGGAACTCATTTCAGGAGATCTCTCCCTGTGCGTGCCCTTCTGCCCTCAACCACACAATACAAGGCTGAGGTGTGGCAAACACCTTCCTTTTGCCCATCAGCTGCCTGGGCACACTCACAAAGTGGTGCCCCCACTTCTCTAGCACCGTGGCCCTCCCCAGCTCCTGCTCCCAGGGAGAGGGCTTTGCCTTTCAAATGGAGGTGGTTAAGTGTGCACAGAGACTTTTTCCCACTCTGTTATTGAGTTGCCTCCTCTTACTCTTAGTCCCCTGCAGTCCTGTTTTTGAAAGAACATGAGCCCATATCACTCCTCACTGTGAAAGTCATTTCTCTGTAGAAATGACTTTTAATTTCTAAGCTCCACCTTTTTATTTTTTATTTTTATTTATTTATTTTCTGAGGCAGGGTCTCACTCTGTCACCTAGGCTGTAGTGCAGTGGTGCAATCACAGTTCACTGCAGCCTCAACTTCCCCGGGCTCAGGTGATCTCCTACCTCAGCCTCCTGAGTAGCTGAGAGCACATACACGTGCCATCATGCTTGGCTAATTTTTGTGTTTTTTTATTGTAGAAACAGGGTCTCACTATGTTGCTCAGGGTGGTCTCGAACTCCTGGACTCAAGCAATTCTCCTGCCTCAGTCTCCCAAAGTGCTGGGATTTCAGAGCCACCATGCTTGGCCATCTTTTTATTTATTTATTTTAACCATTTGGCTTATTCTTAGCATTAAGCCAGGGGTGGGGCATTTTGAGTGAAAGAAAATGCTAGTGAATTTCTTTCAGTGCATGTACAACATGAAGGAAGAGAAGGCTTTTTATTAGAATGCATTTTCCAAGACTGTCTTCCATGTTCATTTGAGAATGTGTCATGAGCTGACAAATACGGACAACTTCATAGTTTCTGACACATTAGGAAAGTATAGGGACACCAGAGAAAAAGCTTAAGTGAAGCTTAGGCCAGAAAGTAAGGTACATATGGAAGGGAGAGACCCAGGGGTGTGGGCATTTCTGCCATTAAGAGACTCCACCTTCTCTTCAGTCAGTGGAATCTTTTTTTTTTTTTTTTTTTTCCAAACGACAAAATCTCTGTGACTTTAAATGCCACTTACTGGCTTCCAAAACGGAAAAGGTTGTCAAGGAGCCAAAAACATCCTGGAAATGAGTCCTCATGGGTCTGTCTCAAGGAGTGGTGTGACTTTAGCAACTCACTGAATTAATTGTAAGAGTCATGGTGGTGGGGGGCGGGCAGCAGCAGGGTGAACAGCAGGCCTTTGCCGAGTGACCACACATGTGGTGCCTACCTGCAAGGCCAGGGGGACTCACCACACCCGAACCATGGGAGGGCGGGCAGGGCGGGGAGTCTGAACTGTGGACTATGTGGCCCACTCCTCCCCACCCTCCCAACCTCTTAATTGGTTGAGTGTCATATCCATTAGGTCTGCAGAGGTGAAAAATGTTGCAACTCGCTTGCCTGGGTGCTTGGAATGAAAGTCTAGGGGCAGAGGCAGATATTAAACAGCAGGTATAGTCTCTGTCTTCAGTGTTTGTGATCTAATATGCAAGGCCAGAGCAACTCACATAAAACCAGTTGACATACATAACCCTGTGTACAAATGGAGCAAGTTTGACTTGCCAACCCAGTAGCAGTTGGGAAACACTCAGTTTAACAGAGGAAGCCAGCAGTGTCCTCTGCCAGTCGAGGGCTTTGTCAATTTACAGCATTATAGGATATCCTTTGCTGTGAACTGCCTCAGCTTCCTCTTGCGTGAAGCATTCTAAATTGGGAGGCTTTCTTGGGGTGTGGAGGTGATCAAAGACAGCTGTCACCTAGCTGCTGTGATCTGTTTCCTCAAAACAAAGAGGCAGAGAAAGAACCTTACTTAGGGCACTTTGCATCTAAATGTTACAATTATCCATTCGTCATTTACTCAACAAGTGTTGAGCACCTGCCATGCTCCAGGTACAGCATTGGGCTTTGAAGATACAGTGAGAACAGTCCTGGCAAGATCTCTGTCCTTACAATGCATGAGGTGGACAGTAATCAGCCAAACACAAAAATTAATTCCAACAGTACTATGGTTGGGGCTGTTAGTGGCCCTGTGGCAGGCACGAAGTCAACGGTAAGTGTACAGGCATTCCTTCCTATCCTCACTCTCCCTGTCCCAACCCCACTGTCTGTTGTTGGGGACCAGTTAGATTCAAATACATTTTCAAATGAATCCCTCACTATTTGAACTCCCAGATTTACTATCTGAAACTCAAGGACACATGGATTTGGTAATACTGTATCCCTCAAAACTCAAACTTGCTCTCTGAATTCTGATATTTGAATGCAGTAACCAAGTCAATTTGGATAAAGAGGGATGGGTATAAAGATAAGTGAATGGGCCAGGCACAGTTGCTCACACCTTTGGGAGGCCAAGGCAGGCAGGGTGCTTGAGCCCTGGCATGCAAGACTAGCCTAGGCAACATGATGAGACCCCATCTATACAAAAATTAGCTGGGTATGGTGGTGCAGGTCTGTAGTTCTAGCTACTCAGGAGGCTGAGTTGGAGGATTACTTGAGCCCAGGAGGTTGAGCCTGCAGCGAGCTGTGATCATGCCACTGCACTCCAGCCTGGGCAACAGGGAAACCCTGTCTCAAAAAAATAGTAAGTGAATGGCAAGTGAAAGGTTGTAGGCTATACTGTCTCATAGGCAGGAAAATGGAGGTTGAGGATGTTCTGCTCAGTGATGACATACTGAATGAGGCGTGCAGGTCTGTGTGCAGCAATATAAAACAAATCGTTAATGGAATACAGCTCACATTTGGGACTTTGATAGTGTGCCTGTCATTTAGCCTTTTTCTGATACTCTGTAAGACAGACTGGACCTTAACCTGCTCATTTGCATCTGACTTTGCCAGCAAAGATGAACTTTGCAGAACTTTGTCCTTTCAAAGAGGCCATTTTGGGGAATAAAAAGGTCTCCATGCTTTCTGAGCTCTTCTCCAGGTAGGAATCTCTGAATGACCCGGACATCATCCCATTGAGTCCTTCCTCTTTCCTGGCAACTGTTCTGTACTTGCCCAACTCCAGAGACACAAGAAGCCAGACTCAATTCTGCTTCATGGCTACGAACATTAATCACAGCATCTTCCTGAGTCTATCGGTGTGTGCATTCTATCTACCCCATTTGAGAGTTAAAGAGACCTTAATTTGTAGAAATAATAGTTGCAATCTAGTTGTGTCTAGCAGGCGAGAGCCAGTGGGACATGTGTGTTCTTGCAGCAGAAAAGGGGAGAGCTCTGCTCCTATTTCTACAGTGGGAGGCTACTGTAGTGGACATCTGGTGTTTCTGCTGCTCAGCCTCCATATACTTCTCTCTTGGTAACGTCTCCACCTTGAGTGGCATTGTTCAAGTCACTGGATGAAGTCTCACCCGAAGCCATTATTACCTCTCAGCTTCTCACTTCCTAAGGTAATAAGTTCCTTTCATCACTAAAGCCAGTTGGAATGGGTTTTTCTAACTTTTGTTATTGAAAGAATCCCAATGGATACAACTGTCTATTCTTTCCCCCAAGTATCTCTGGATTTCTTCTGGCCTGTCTCTTCTTTTTCATGCAACTAGTAAATTGTTTCTGAAATATAGATAAAGCAATTTCTTAGTGGGAAAAGAGTTTAATAAAGAGGAGTCAAAAAAAGAGATAAGCAGTTGTCTCCAAAGTCTTTATGATTGTTTTCATGACTGTTTCAATCATTCAAAAACATTTATTGAGTACCTTTTATGTATCAGACAGTATTCAAGATGGTGGACATGGCTGTGGTTCACCACATGAACAAAGTTTTGGCTCTCCTTAAGCCCACATCCTAGAGAGGGACAGGGGCAGGGAGACAAGCAATAGGCAAATTAATCAATCAGGGAACTCTTGCATAGTGAAAAGTGCTTGCAGAGTTAAGCAGGATGTTGCTATTTGGGCTCTGGTCAAGTAGAGAAGGATACTCCTCCTCTTCCTTTCATGAAATGCAATTAACAGCCCTGGACAGAATGCATGGAGAAGCTAACTGAGGATTCTAGAAAAAAAAAAAAAGGAGCAGGAATATTTGGGAAGGAAACCAGAATTCAAAACACTACTAAGCTGTTGGTGAGTTTCCCGTTTTCTTTCCTCTGGTACCTGTCAGCCGGCGTCAGAGACCACCTGAAACCCAGAACTGTACACAGGATGCAGACAAAGACATCTCCAAAAGAATCCATGTTTCTGGTCTGAGGAATGGGAAAGAGAGCCCCAAAGAGTCAGAGAGAGTGTAGAAAATCTCTGTTTTTTGTTTGTTTGTTTGTTTGTTTATTCTTTCCTTCCTTAGCCCCTGGGCAATCTCGTGACAGTGGTGGTGGCAATGGAAGTAGCAGCCAGGCAGGTACCTGGAACTCTGAGAAAGGGTAGCCTTTGTCTCTGACCAGAGGAACCATGATCCTAAAAGCATGGGGGGAATAATTTTCACATTTGTGTTTCTCTCTCTCTCTCTCACACGCACACACACACACACACACACACATTGCTTTGGTCCTGAAGATAGACCCAGTCACAAGAAGTGCACAGCAGAGAAGGAAAATGAAAACCCCGGTCTTTAGCCAGAAGACCAAGGCATATCTTCATTTCTTAATATACTAATTGCTTCAGAAGGTGGAAGTGGCTCAGGGCCTCTCAACTTAAGAGACTAAGGGGTTATGGGTTGTATTATTTTCTCCATTTAATAGATATGAGCCTAAGAAGGTTGTTTTTCTTCTTAAGCTTTTCCTACTATGCCATGTTGTCCATGGGCAAGTCAAAGGTATCCTACAGCCTGTAAGAGTGGCACAGTGCTTATTTGCAACCTTTAAGAGAGGTGGCAAGATGTGGGATTCATGGAGAAATCCCTCCTTTGCTTGTATTAATCCTGTAAACAAGGTGGTGTAGGTGAGACTGGGGTTGGCAGGTGGGATTGGGGTCTCCCTTACTTTCTAGTTTCCATAGCCTGGGAAAAAGGGATGATCAGTCTGGTTTGAGATCCACTGGGGGGTTCATTCCCTTTCTTTGCAATGCCTTTGCTCTTAGCTTCATCTGTCCAAACTCCTCTCTCCCTTGGCTCTCCCCAGACCAGGCAAAGGCCAAGCTGGCTGGTCTCCCAACCTGTGGCCCTGAGGGCAGGACCTGGAATTCACCGTTTCTGATAATGAGATCAAGACATGGCCTCTTCTAATTACTCCAGCCCTCACGCAATCTTCCCCACATGCTCTCCACACCAGGGAGCAGCAGGGGGCAAGAAGAAGGGACCCCAACCCGGAGCATCCTGAGCAGACTCTTTCAGGGCGAGTCGGGAAAATGAAGGTTCGCCAATTCAAAGGTGGAGGGGAAAATGGTTCAGCCTTTGGGACTTGTATTTGGTGTGAAAGGAGTTGCTTGCCTCTGGGTCACAGCCCTGCATTCAGCTCCCGTACTTGCCTAGGCGTCAGGAAGAAACTTCTCGGCCTCAAGCCCAGTTAGGGGCAAGGCACTGGCTGGAAGCAAGGCCAGGAAAGGAAGGAGGTTGTCCACCAGAGGCAGCAGCCAGCCAGCCCAGCCCTTCTCTGGTACCTGCTGGTGTGGTCCTCTCCCAGAGAGTGGGGGGCCTTCATCTGCCCCATGAGGAAAAGAGGAGTGGAGGACCATGGAAAGCCATCCAGAAAAAGAAGGAAACACCAAGTCCCAGGGGCATGAGCTGGAAGGGAGGGCTGCTCCTCCCAGGGGAGGCTGGGGACTGAGAGCTGCCCCCAAGAGTGGAAAAGGAGGGAGCTGGGCAAGACCCAGCATTGTTAGTAACCAGCTCTGTGGCCTTGACTTGACCTCACTGGTTCTCAGTCTCCTCACTTGGAAAAGGGCAAAACAGCCACGTGCAGGCCGTGGTGGGCACCCGGGCTGTCTGCAGATAGCTTGGCTCATTGTTGGTCCTCAGTACACAGCCCTCGTAGCCAAGCAGCTTGAGCCTACACTCTGGGCCCAGGGGAGTGGCTGTCGCTGGCATCCCCTGGAATAACATGCTCCAGGAGTCAAAGATTCCTTAGTTGGAAAGGTCTAGGGAGAGACTCCCGCTCTGCTCCCTCCTGCACCAGCGCGGTGCCCCCCGCCGGCCAGGCAGAGCCATCCGTTGCCGCTGGGCCGCTCACTGAGGACTGTTGGCTGCAGCGAGTGGAAGGACCTGCTCGGCTGGAACGTTTTTTTTTTTTTTTTTCCCCTCCCAGGCGACGTCCGATGGGTGTGTCGGGCAGGAGGTGATATTTGACAGGCTGCGCGCGGGCGAGCTGCCGCGGAGCGCCCAGCAGGGGCTGACAGCATGGCCTCGCCCGACCCGCCGGTCACCAGCTATGCCCCGTCCGACGTGCCCTCGGGGGTCGCGCTGTTCCTCACCATCCCTTTCGCCTTCTTCCTGCCGGAGCTGGTGAGTGCGGCACCCCCCCGGCCACCTGCAGAGAGGGAGGGGAAAACCGGCCTCGGACCCAGACCGGACCGCGCCGACAGAAGGGGGAGCAAGCACAGGGGCTGCGGTGGCTGCCAGTCTCCCACCGGACGCACAGCGGGGTGCAGCTGTACTCAAGAGGCAGATCCCACTCTGTGCCCCGTCTTATGCCGCCAAGGGGGTTCCTCCCTCCAAAACAAAACCCACTTGAGTGTGGAGGCCTGGGGGGACCTTGCTAAAATATCCAGGATTCCCAGGAAGATGTTGGAAATGAATTTTAATTGCATGGCTTCTTTTGTCCAACTATTTGTGCCTTTCTGGTTTGAAGTGAGGAGACTGTGTTTCCCTCTGAGAGCAGGTCTTCCAGTGTTTTCTTAATTGTCATGTCCGCTGACTTTGAACTTTGACTTTTATGGGGTCTCCCACACAAGGTAGCTATGGCAACATCTGCCATAAAACAGTCGTGTGAGGCACCCTGGTTGCAAATGAGAACCTGTCGCTCTCTGGGGCGCCCTACGACTGAGTAGTGGCCCTGATCCCTGGGGATCCTGCCTGCTCCCATCTGCAGAGCTGTGCGTATGCAGTGTTCCGCACTGCACAAGTCCCCTCGGAACTGGCTGGTACCACATCCTCTTCACGGAGGAGCACACTCAAGTCTGGGGTCCAATCAAGGCAAAGGAGTGTTTTCTTCTTCCAGCACCTTCTGAACTATCTAGCTTGTGGGTGATATTTTCTTACCTGCCCTGAATTTGGCAGTGCTGTCCCTGAGCAGGGGGGAAAAGATAGAAAGTGGATCTACTTTTAAAATCGGAATGAGCCCTTCTCATTCTCGTCATCTGCCTGCAAAGTTGGGCCCGATCAAGCCACTTTTAGGCAAACTGGCTAACGGGTGGCCATTGATGGCAACCAGAAAGAGAACCAGGCAGGGTGGGCCTAGGATCTGAGTGTCTCCAGCTGAAACCCCACCTAAGAGGCAGGTTCCTGCCAAGGCTACCACTCCCAGCACAGCATGGGCATCCTGCCAGACTGATGAAATAACCATGCTCTGATGAGTCCTACGTGCCAGGCCCTGGGTGTGCCCCTCACCTTGGAGCAGCTTGCATGGGTGGCCGGGGTACTGGTTGACTCTGCCTCTTTTTATTGAGCCTGTGGTTCATGTCAGTCCTGCAAGCCCCTGGTGACAGGGCACTGCCTCCTGGTGGTTTCCTGTCTGCTGGGGAGAGACTCATGAGCATTTCCTCCCAACAATTGGATGGTGGCCTCAGCAAGGAGGGACCATCTGAACTCTCCAGGCCAAGGAGGGGTCCAGGCCTGCCACCAAGAGTTGAACCTCAAAGAACAGGCATTTATAGGCTGGGGGGAAAGAGAGGGAAAGGCCTAGAGGCCAGGGGAGAAGTCCTGGAAGGAGGCTAGAGGCACGGAGTTTCTGGAATCAGGACAGCACCCAGGGTGAGAACCGTGAGAGGTCGTGGTGGCCCCACCTGCCCTGCTCCTGCCAGTGAAACTCCTGGAAGAGCAAAGTGCACGCTGGTGTTGGGCTCTGGGGCCTTACGTGTTGTGGGGGGTGAGGGGCTCAATGACAATCAAAATTGACATTGGCCCAATTTTCTTCATTTATTTGTATTGTTAAGTAACGTGAGATTTACAGTAAAGCTGCAATAATGGTAGAGAAAGTTCTGTGTACTCTTCCCTCAGCTGCCGGTAATGCCTGCATCTTCCATGGTACAACTCTTGAAATCAGGAAACTAACACTGATACTGTGCTATCAAGTACTCTACAAACCTTACTCCAGTTTTGCTAATTTCCTCACTAATATCTTTTTTCTGGTCTAGGATCACACATGGCACTTAGTTGTCATATCTCCTTCATCTCCTTTAATCTGGGAAAATCTGGGTCCTTATCTTGACACTTCTGAAGAGTACTGATTAGTTTTTTTTCTTTTTTCTGCTTTTGAAAAATTTATTTTTCCGTAAATTATTGGGGTACAGGTGGTATTTGGTTACATGAGTAAGTTCTTTAGTGGTGATTTGTAAGATTTTGGTGCACTACATTTATACACTGCATGTATACACTGCACTACATTTGTAGTCTTTTTTTTTTTTTTTTTTTTTGAGACGGAGTCTCACTGTCGCCCAGGCTGGAGTGCAGTGACGCGATCTTGGCTCACTGCAAGCTCCACCTCCTGGGTTCACGCCATTCTCCTGCCTCAGCCTCCCGAGTAGCTGGGACTACAGGTGCCCGCCACCATGCCCGGCTAATTTTTTTTTGTATTTTTAGTAGAGACGGGGTTTCACCGTGTTAGCCAGGATGGTCTCGATCTCGTGACCTCGTGATCCGCCTGCCTCGGCCTCCCAAAGTGCTGAGATTACAGGCGCGAGCCACCATGCCCGGCCAATATTTGTAGTCTTTTATCCCTCACCCCTCTCTCACTCTTCCCCCTAAGTCCCCAAAGTCCATTGTATCATTCTCATGCCTTTGTGTCCTTATAGCTTAGCTCCCACATATCAGTGAGAACATACGATGTTTGGTTTTCCATTCCTGAGTTACATCACTTAGAATAATAGTCTCCAAGCTCATCCAGGTCACTGTGAATGCTGTTAATTCATTCCTTTTTGTGGCTGCATGGTATTCCATCATATATATATATATCTCACAGTTTCTTTATCTACCCATTGATTGATGGGCATTTGGGTTGGTTACACAATTCGCAATTGTGAATTGTGCTGCTATAAACATGTGTGTGCAAGTATCTTTTTTGAATAATGACTTCTTTTCCTCTGGATTGATACCGAGTAGTGAGATTGCTGGATCAAATGGTAGTTCTACTTTTAGTTCTTTAAGGAAACTCCACATTGTTTTCCATAGTGGATGTAGTAGTTTACATTCCCACCAGAAGGGTAGAAGTGTTTCCTGTTCATCACATCCACACCAACCTCTACTGTTTTTTGATTTTTTGATTATGGCCATTCTTGCAAGAGTAAGGTGGTATCACAATGTGGTTTGAATTTCCATTTCCCTGATCATTAGTGATGTTGAGCATTTTTTCGTATGTTTGTTGGCCATTTGTTTATCTTCTTTTGAGAATTGTCTATTCATGTCCTTGGCCCACTTTTTGATGGGATTGTTTATTTTTTTCTTACTGATTTGTTTGAGTTCCTTGTAGATTCTGAATATTAGCCCTTTGTCAGATGTATAGATTGCGAAGATTTTCTCCCACTCTGTGGGTTATCTGTTTACTCTGCTGTCTGTTCCTTTTGCTGTGCAAAAGCTCTGTAGTTTAATTACGTCCCAGCTACTTATCTTTGTTTTTATTGCATTTGCTCTTGGGTTCTTGGTCATGAAATCCTTGCCTAAGCCAATGTCTAGGAGGGTTTTGCCAATGTTATCTTCTAGAATTTTTGTAATTTCAGGTCTTAAGTTTAAGTCCTTAATCCATCTTGAGTTGATTTTTGTATAAGGTGAGAGATGAGGATCCAGTTTCAATCCCCTACATGTGGGTAGCCAATTATCCCAGCACCATTTATTGAAAAGGATGTC
Organism: Pongo pygmaeus; assembly: GCF_028885625.2. Taxonomy (NCBI): domain Eukaryota; kingdom Metazoa; phylum Chordata; class Mammalia; order Primates; family Hominidae; genus Pongo; species Pongo pygmaeus. Next base: position 41,563,654 of record NC_072385.2, on the reverse strand, counting down.
CTTTCTCCACATTATGTTTTTGTTTGCTTTGTCAAAGATCAGTTGGCTGTAAGTATTTGGGTTAATTTCTGGGTTCTCTATTCTGTTCCATTGGTCTATGTGCCTATTTTTATACCAGTATCATGCTGTTTTGGTGACTATGGCCTTATAGTATAGTTTGGAATCAGGTAGTGTGATGCCTCCAGATTTGTTCTTTTTGCTTAGTCTTGCTTTGGCTATGTGGGCTCTTTTTTGTTCCATATGAATTTTAGAATTTTTTTTTCTAATTCTGTGAAGAATGATGGTGGTATTCTGATGGGGATTGCATTGAATTTGTAGATTGCTTTTGGCCATATGGTTATTTTCACAATATTGATTCTACCCATCCATGAGCATGAGATGTGTTTCCATTTGTTTGTGTCGTCTGTGATTTCTTTCAGCAGTGTTTTATAGTTTTCCTTGCAGAGGTCTTTCAACTCCTTCATTAGGTATATTCCTAAGTATTTTATTATTACTATTATTATTTTTTGCAGCTCTCATGAAAGGGGTTGAGCTCTTGATTTGATTCTCTGCTTGGTCACTATTGGTGTATAGAAAAGCTACTGATTTGTGTACATTAACCTTGTATCCAGAAACTTTTGCTGAATTCTTTTATCAGTTCTAGGAGCTTTCTGGAAGAGTCCTTAGAGTTTTCAAGTTAAACGATCATATCGTCAGCAAACAGTGACAGTTTGACTTCCTCTTTACTGATTTGGATGCCCTTTATTTCTTCTCTCGTCTGATTGCTCTGGCTAGGACTTCCAGTACTATGTTGAAGAGGAGTGGTGAGAGTGGGCATCCTTGTCTCATTCCAGTTCTCAGAGGGAATGCTTTCAACTTTTCACCATTCAGTATTACGTTGGCTGTGGGTTTGTCATAGATGGCTTTTATTACATTAAGGTGTGTCCCTTGTATGCTGATTTTGCTGAGAGTTTTGACAATAAAGTGATGCTGGATTTTGTCAAATGCTTTTTCTGCATCTATTGAAATGATCATGTGATTTTTGCTTTAAATTCTGTTTATGTGGTGTATCACATTTATTGACTTGCGTATGTTAAACCATCCTTGCATCTCTGGTATGAAACTCACTTGATCATGGTGGATTATCTTTTTGATACGTTGTTGGATTCAGTTAGCTAGTATTTTGTTAAGGATTTTAGCATCTGTGTTCATCAAAGATATCAGTCTGTAGTTTTCTTTTTTGGTTATGTCCTTCCTGGTTTTGATATTAGGGTGATGCTGGCTTCATAGAATGAATTAGGGAGGGTTCCTTCATTCTCTATCTTGTGGAATAATGTCAAAAGGATTGGTACCAATTCTTCTTTGAATGTCCGGTAGAATTCTGGTGCGAATCCATCTGTTCTTGGACTTTTTTTGTTGGTAATTTTTAAATTACCGTTTCAATCTTGCAGCTTGTTATTGATCTGTTTAGTGTATCTAATTCTTCCTGATTTAAGCTAGGAGGGTTGTATTTTTCTAGGAATTTATCCATCTCCTCTAGGTTTTCTAGTTTATGTGCATAAAGGTGTTCCTAGTAGCCTTGAATGATCTTTTGTATTTTGGTGGTGTCAGTTGTAATATCTCCTGTTTCGTTTCTTAGTGAGGTTATTTGGATTTTCTCTCTTCTTTCCTTGGTTAATCTTGCTAATGGTCTATTAATTTTATTTATCTTTTCAAAGAACCAGCTTTTTATTTCATTTATCTTTTATGGGTTTTTTTTGTTTCAATTTCATTTAGTTCTGCTCTGATCTTGGTTATTTCCTTTCTTCTGCCGGGTTTGGGTTTGGTTTTGGTTTGTTCTTGTTTCTCTAGTTCCTTGAGGTGTTATGTTAGATTGTCTATTTGTGCTCTTTCAGACTTTTTGATGTAGGTGTTTAGGGCTATGAACTTTCCTCTTAACACTGCCTTTGCTATAAACCAGAGGTTTTGATAAGTTGTGTCATTATTATCATTCAGTTTGAAGAATTTTTAAATTTCCATCTTGATTTTGTTTTTGACTCAATGCTTTCAGAAGCAGGTTATTTAGTTTCCATGTATTTGAATGGTTTTGAAAGTTCCTTTTGGAGTTGATTTCCAGTTTTATTCTACTGTGGTCTGACAGAGTGCTTGATATAATTTCAATTTTCTTAAATTTATCAAGTCTCGTTTTATGGCCTATCATATGGTCTATCTTGAAGAAACTTCCATGTGCTGTTGTATAGAATGTGTATTCTGCAGTTGTTGGATGAAATGTTCTGTCAGTTGTGATATCTCCTGTTTCATTTCTGTTCAGTCTGTTTGTTCCAAAGTAGTTTAAATCCCTTGTTTCTTCATTGACTTTCTGTCATGATGGCCTGTCTAGTGCTGTCAGTGGAGTATTGAAGTCCCCCACTATTATTGTGTTGCTGTCTATCTCATTTCTTAGGTCTATTAGTAATTGTTTTATAAATTTGGGAGCTCCAGTGTTAGGAGCATATATGTTTAGGATTGTGAAATTTTTCTGTTGGACAAGACCTTTTACCATTATATACCGTCCCTCTTTGTCTCTTTTAACTGATAATGCTTTAAAGATTGTTTTATCTGATATAAGAATAACTACCCCTGCTTGCTTTTGGTGTCCATTTGCATGAAGTGCCTTTTTCCACCCTTTTACTTTAAGTTTATTTGAGTCCTTATGTGTTAGGCGAGTCTCTTGAAGGCAGCAGATAGTTGGTTGGTGAGTTCTTATCCATTCTGCGGTTTTGTATCTTTTAAGTGGATCATTTAGGCCATTTACATTCAATGTTAGTATTGGAATGTGAGGTACCATTGCATTCATCATGCTCTTTGTTGCCTGTCTACTTTGGTTTTGTTTTTGCTTTTTAACTTGTATTTTTGTTTTATAGGTCCTTTGTGATTTATGCTTTAAAGAGGTTCTGTTTTGATGTGTTTCCAGGATTTGTTTCAAGATTTAGAGCTTCTTTTAGCAGTTGTTGTAGTGGTGTTTTGGTAATGGCAAATTTTCTCAGCGTTTGTTTGTCTGAAAACGACTATATCCTTCCTCCATATATGATGCTTAGTTTTGCTAGATATAAAATTCTTGGCTGATAATTGTTTTGTTTGAGGAGGCTGAAGATAGGTCCGCAGTCTCTTCTAGGTTGTAGGGTTTCTGCTGAGAAATCTGCTGCTAATCTGATAGCTTTTCCTTTATAGATTACCTGGTGCTTTTGTCTCACAGCTCTTAAGAATCTTTTCTTCATCTTAACTTTGGGTAACCTGATGACAATGTGCCTAGGCAAAGATCTTTTTGTGATGAATTTCCCAGGTGTTCTTTGTGCTTCTTATATTTGGCTGTCTAGGGCTCTCACAAAGTTTTCCTTGATCATTCCTCCAAATATGTTTTCCAGGCTTTTAGAATTCTCTTCTTCCTCAGGTACACCAATTATTCTTAAGCTTGGTCGTTTAACATAAACCCAGACTTCTTGGAGGCTTTGCTCATATTTTCTTTTTTTTTCTTTGTCTTTGTTGGATTGGGTTAATAATTCAAGACGTTGTCTTTGAGCTCTGAATTTCTTTCTTCCACTTGTTAAATTCTATTGCTGAGATTTCCCAGAGTATTTCACATTTCTAAAAGTGTGTCCAAAGTTTCCTGAATTTTTGACTGTTTTTTCTTTAAGCTATCTATTTCCATGAATATTTCTCCCTTCACTTCTTGTATCATTTTTTGGACTTCCTTTGCATTGGGCTTCACATTTTTCTGGTCCCTCCCTGATTAGCTTAATAACTAATCTCTTGAATTCTTTTTCAGGTGAATCAGGGATTTCTTCTTGGTTTGGATCCATTACTGGTGAACTAGTGTGATTTTGCGGGGTATTGAAGAGCCTTGTTTTGTCATATTACCAGGGCTGGTTTTCTGGTTCCTTCTCATTTGCATAGGCTCTGCCAGAGTGAAGGTCTAGGGCTGAAGGCCGTTCAGATTCTTTTGTCCTACAGGGTGTTCCCTTGATGTAGTATTCTTCCCCTTTTCCTATGGATGTGGCTTCCTGTGAGCCAAACTGCAGTGATTGTTGTCTCTCTTCTGGATCTAGCCACCCAGTGAATTTACCTGGCTCTGGGCTGGTACTCTGGATTGTCTGCACAGAGTACTGTGATGTGGACTGTCTATGGGTCTCTCAGCCATGGATACCAGTGCCTGTTCTGGTGGAGGTGGCAGAGGGTGCAGTGGACTCTGTGAGGGTCCTTAGCTTTGGTGGTTTAATGGTCTATTTTTGTGCTGGCTGGCCCCCTGCCAGGAGGTGACACTTTCCAAAAAGTAGCAGCTATAGTAGTATGGAGAGGGACCAGTGGTGGGTGGAGCCCTGGAACTCCCGAGATTATATGCCTTTTGTCTTCCACCAGACTGGATAGGGAAGGACCATCAGATAGGGGCAGGGCTAGGCATGTCTGAGCTCAGACTCTCCTTGGGTGGGTCTTGCTCTTGCTGCTGTGAGGGGTGGAGGTGAGATTCCCAAGTTACTGGAGTTGTGCACTTAGGAAGATTATGGCTGCCTCTGCTGGGTCATGCAGGTTGTCAGGGAAGTGGGGGAAAGCTGGCAGTCACAAGCCTCACCCAGCTCCCACACAAACCAAATGGCTGGTCTCACTCCCTCTGTGTACCCCCTAGCAGCCCTAAGTCTGTTTCTAGGCGGAGGGCAAGATGGGTTTGAAAACTTGCCCAAGGCTATCCTCCTCCCAAAGCAAGAGAAAAGGGCTTTAGTTCTTCCCCCATCTGTAAAGTCTGCACACTTGATTCGTGACCTCCCCTGAGTTCTGGCCAGGTCCCCTGAGTTCTGGCCAGGAGGCATCTCTCCCCATTCAAATTGTTACAAAGTTCAGCTAGAGAAGTCCTTCTCCCTGTTGAGTTTTACCCCTGCTCCTCTGGCCACCCTCCCGATGAATCCCTGTGGTGCCAGGCAGGAATGGGCTGATTGGGGACCCAATGAGCTCCCAGGGCCTTTCTGCTGCTTCCTCTACCCTGTATTTTGCTTGGCTCTCCAACTTGACTCAGCTCCAGGTAAAGTTGGTAACTTCTGCAAACAGGCCTTCAGCTTCTCCAGTGGTGGGCTGTGTTTGGAAGAGGAGGGTCTCACTTTCCTACTTCCTCATTTGGGGCACTCACAGTATTTGGGGTGTCTCCCGGGTCCTGCAGGAGCAGTCTGCTTCCTTCAGAGGGTCTGTGGGTCCTCTCAGGATTGCTGGTCTGTTCTTGCAGTCGATCTGTAGCTAAAATTCACAGTGCAAGCCTTCGCATGCTGCTCTGTCCAGAGCTGCAATCTAATCCTGGCGCCCATCCGCCATGATCCCCTCTGCCTTCTGATTAGTTATTTTTGTACAATGTCTTTTAATTTGATCTTCTCTGATGTTTCCTCATTATAACTTCATTTATTTTTAATTCAGGAGTAATCCTATTCATTATTGAAAACTGAGAAAGTTCACAAATAAATGTGATCCGTATGCGTGCACATACTCATATATGTGTACACATCTATTTAATGGGGTTATTCTGTACCTGCTGTTCTGTACCTGGTTTTCCCTTAAATAAACATTCCTAGCATGGAACTAGAATCACGTGTGCCTTATATCTGGGGTGAGGAATGGGAGGTAAATGGGAGAGAGGGAGAATGTTGAGGTGGGTGGGTGATTCTGATCCCACTGAACAGAAGACACGCTGGCTGGAGAGGCGAGTACAGAATCAGCCTAGCACAGGCCCCTCTTCTGCCTTGGTCTCCTGGGGGTGCAGCTGCTGCTGCCCACTGGGGCTGACCCCAGAGCACCAGGCCTTGGGGGCCCAGCAGATTCTGTCTCAGGGCCTAAAATCTCACGGACAGGCCTGTTTTTCTAAGGATGTGAGTACAGATAGTGGGTTGTAAAACCAGGCCAGCAAAGGGACAAAGAACTTGAAATCCAGTAATGGGATTCTGATGCTATCCACGGTGGGGGAAGCCCAGGGAGGACTTTTCCCTCCAGCTGCTGCTGACGAGACACCCCAAGGACTTGAGAGCAGGCCCGTGCTGCAGACTTTCCACATGAACAAGAGGCCAGATGTGCCAGGAAAGCATAGTCAGATGGGCTCAGACAAGGCCCTGGCTCCTCCCCCAGCTTCCCTAGGCCCCAAGCCACCCTGCTGGCCAGGCCGGATCCCCTGTTTCTTGGTGATGATAGGCAGGGATGGGCCAGGCCCTGGGGAGTCTGCAGTTTCTCTACCACCTCTGCTCCCCTGAGCTTGCTCTCATGGATCATTGCCTAAAATGGTTTATTTTCAAGTCTTTGCCAGTAAAGTTCACATTTTTAAACTTATTTTGTAGTAATTATAGATTCATAGGAAGTTGCAACGATAGTTCAGAGAGGCCTCCTGTCCCCGTCCCCAGCTTCCCCCAGTGGCTGCATCTTTCCTAACAGTAGTACAGTATCAGAGCCCAGAAGCTGCCCTTGGTACTTGGGGGCTCCACTTTTCTCACATGTGTAGATTCAGGGAATCACCACTGCATCAAGGCACAGGGCTGCCACTCACCACAAAGAGCTCCCTCGTGTTACCCTTTCAGAGTGCACCCCCACCCTGCCTTCCCTCACCCTCTCCTGAACAAACCTCTGAAAACCACAAATTTCACTCCTACAATTCTGTTATTTCCAGAAAGTTATATAAATAAATGAAATCACACAGTATATGGGTCTTTGAGGTTGGCTTCTTCCACTCAGCCTAATGCTCTTGAGCACCATCCAAGCTGTGGCGTATGTCAATAGCTCCTTCCTTCTTACTGCTAAGTAGCGTTCCGTGGTCTGGCTTTGCCGTCATTTGTTTAACCATCCACCTATTGAGAAACAGTTTGCCTGTTTCCAGTTCTTGGCTGTTCCAAATAAAGCTGCTGTGAAAACTTGTGTGCAGGCTTTTGTGTGGGGGTAATGCTCAGTTCTCCAGGGAAAATGCCCCTGTATGATTGCTGGGTGGTGCAGTAAGTGTACGCTTTATTAAGAAACTGACAAACTATTTTCCAGAGTGGCTGGAGAATAACTTCTGTGTTTTACATCCCCACTAATGACTGATGAAACTTTATCAGTAAAGTTCATGTTTTATGTAGTTTATTGGTGAATTTAGATTTCTTCTTTAAAGACAATATGAATTTTGAAGCATAATCTCCAAGTGCAAAAAAGGTTTGAATGGGTGAATTTTAAGATGAGAACAGACATCCATTTATTTTCTCTCTCCTTCATGTAGCAAGTGTGTGTGCCTCGGGGGAGCCTGGGGTGGGTGCAGCTCACACCCATGCCCTGCTCTGGAGCCAGCTGTCTGCTGGTGCTGGGGGCTGACCATGCCATTACCTGTATGATACAAGGTGACTCATCAGCTTTTTTATAAGCTGAAGGGTGGAAGCTGCAAGTTCACCCAGGTGACTGTGAACAAGCAAATGCTTTATGAATATGACTCCAATAAATTATTTTAACTGTCAACCTTGTCACTAGTTGACTTATGAGATTTTTGACTAGTTTAAAACAAACAGCTAAGATTTCTAGAGGTTCAGAAGGTTAAAAGAGAAGACCTTGCAAACTCTTTGATGTTAGATGTTTTCCTTTCAGCTGCTTAACTCGCCAGCACATTAGTCAGAGAGAAATCCTCTGAGCTCTTAGAAGTTCATCCTGCGCTCTTCCAGTTCAGCAAGTTCATTGTATTTCTTACCCAAATGGCCAGTACCACCTTCATTCCAACCTGCTGCTGCTTCTACTCTGTTTATATGGAAGAACCTGTCTGAAACTCACTGAAGCCAGGGGCCTCCCGGGAGTCCCCTAGGGCGGACTCTGTGTGAACTGAAAGTGACTGGGTGGGGCTGGGAGAAGAAATTAGGGCTCCTCTTAGGCCTGACCTTAGGGCAGGCATCTTCCTCTTCCTTCTAACTGTGTCTTAGAAGTTGAGTTTTCCAGGAGGAGAAATCATCTCCCTTGCTTTCCTCTGCTCCCCTGTCAGTTCTCCATACTTCCAGGAGCAGCAAAGTTAACTCAATTTACCCCAGTTTATTTTATAATTTTCTTTTCATGCTTCAGCCTTTCTGTCTCTGTCCCTCTCTTCACTCCCCTCACTGCTATGTGGCCTCTTCCTGTCCTTGGTCTGGCTCCCACAGGACAGCACCCTTCTCTTCTGTTCTGCAGGACATGGGAGCCACCAACCTCTGTGCCCATGGGACCATGGGGTCCCGTTGGAATAATGGCCGAGGATGTCCCCTGGAAAACAAGGATGGGAGAACATGAGGAAAGGGAAGGCCTTGGGCTGGGGAAGAGCAAGGCCTCCCAGGAGAGAAGATGAAAAGGCCCATGGGACAGGAGTTGGATGTGAACCTCCCCACACTGCCTGTGGCCACCTTGGCCTTCCTGCCCCTTGGCCAGGCCCAGCCCCTACTCTGGGAGGCCACTGTGTATTCAGGTTCAGTAAAATAGAGTCAGTCAGGATGGGGCCTAAAGTCTGGCTCTGCTTCTTCATTGCTGTGAGACCCTGGGCAGGTTACTTAATCACTCTGAGCCGCAGTTTCATCAACAATGGAAAGAGTAACAATCAAGAGAAACAAGGATCCTATAAGACAGCTGTGGGGTTTGAATGTGGACTTCATAGGAAATGTCAGGACATGGTGAGTGAGTGCCCCATAATGCCAGCCCACACTACTTTAGCGTTGGTGGTCATTGGACCTCTTACTAGAAAGCACACTGTAAGACAAGTAACAATTGTAAGTCAACAAGTGTTTATTGAAACACTACTGCCATTCTAGCCCCATGCTCTGCTCTTAGGGGCATAAAAAAATAAGACAGTCATTGAGGGGATAAGGTAAGGCATGAGCCTCTCTTAAAGGAGTGGTGCAACTAACACACTGAAGATGCAACGAGCACTCCAGGACAGGAGACAGGTGAAAAGCAGGGGCTGCACAGCCACAGCTGCCCAGAGGCCCTGGGAGCCAGGTGGTGTCGGGACAAGATGATTCAAGGGGGAGCTTGACATTCTTGAAGGGCTTGGATTGATGGGTGACGCATTTTCTTGTTCAGATTAGGACTGCCTAGGACCAGGAAGTTAACAAATATATAAAGTCAGGGTACAAAAAGACTTAAATCCGCCACTTAAATTCCAAGTATTCATTCAAGCTGAGCACCTACTCTCTCTCTGCCAAGCACTGGCGATACAAAAATAAAAATACAAGACAGTCATGGCCCCTGCCTATGGAGCCTGATGCGTAATGAGGGCGATGGAGAACAGCCAAGGAAATCTGTAAAGGCGCCGTGCCTGTCACGGTCCAGTAAGAAACAGAAACCATGATAGGTGCTTCACACAGAGGGGATTCAATACAAGGACTTGTCGACACAGTCGTTGGAAAGCTGGATGAACAGAAAGGGGCCACTGAACAATCCAGAGAATAATAAGTGCTCACAGTGGCTGCTGCCCACCCCTAGAATCAGGGACAGAAGGGCAGCGAGGCTGATGCTCAAACATATAGATGAAGCTGTCTCTGCCTTGCCAGTGCTCAAGCCAGTGTGGGGGTGCTGGGAGACAGTGGTCACCCTAAAGAAAGGGCACTGGGACCCTCATCTCCAGCTGCTACTTCTGATTCTGGAGAGAAAATGGCAAGGCCTGGAAAAGGCAGCAGGAAGCCCCCACTTCTCTCCTAACATCCCAGCCTCCCTCCAAGTCTTCCCCTGCCAGAACCTAGCAAGCACCCAGCCGCCGAGGGAGCCCACACCACATAGCAGAGAGATGATGGCCTGGCCCCGCATCCCTCACTCCAGCCCCTGTCTGAACTTCCAGCCCTGGTCTTTCCCTGGCCGTCCAGCAGGACCATGAGCAGCCGTCCCTGAACCAGTGGCCTCTCTCAACTCGGCCAAGACAAACAACCAAGCACACTGTCAGAAGGCCAGCCCACCCAGAAGGGTCCACAGAATTGACGGCTGCCCTGAAGGAGCCACCGGCTGCTGGCATGGAGCCTAACAGAGAGGCCCCGGGCAGTCTGACCCACTGGACCCAGGGCAAGCCCCAGATAAGGAGCCTTGCCAGTAGAAGTGCTGGCTCTCTCCGCCACTCCCAGGAGCTGTCTCCCTGGAGAACTTTCCCCTGGGCAGGGCAGATCTGTGGGAGTCAGGAGAGGCTCCTAGAGTGCTGTCCAGATTGGCAACACTCAGGGCAAAGGGCCCTAGTGCAGAGGAGCTCGAGGACCCTGGCCTTTGCCCCCTCATCTCTTTCCAGCCCCTCCCCTGCCTCGTCCATCCCTGCCAGCCAGCCCCTAGCCTCAGGCCCTCTTTGCCTCCTGAAGAGACCAGCCTGTCCCTCAGTCACCACCTGGTCAGGCTCCCCCATCTCAGCCAGAATGGATGGCTGCTCAGGCCCCACACAGGCCCCACCTCATTGGACAGGGCCAGCCCTTGTACCACGTTCCACAGCACTAGCTCCCTGTGGCACCACTTCCTGTCCCCTGGCCACAAACTGTCCCTAGAAGATACCAGCGGGGTCCCAGAGTACAGCCTCAGTGGGATCCCCATCCAGAGGAGCCGGATATCATGAGTCTGAGACTCCAGAGTCTTCAGACCTCTTTCAAAGAAGGCTGGATTCTTTGAGCTTTGCTTTTCCACCTCAGCACTATTCACAGATACCCCCACCAGCCTCCCCCCAACAGTGCCCATCTGGAATCTCTCTCTGCCCCAGCGATGTTGGGGGAGGTATGGAGGTGGGTGTGTATTAATTTGAGCACCATCCTCTCTGACAGCACATATTTTAGTAGTGTGTCCATGTACCAGGGCAGTGGGGCATCTTAGGATGACAAGGGGTGCCGGTGGGGTCAGGGAGGAGGCAGGGTGGTGGGAAAAGCCTTCCCGGGAAATCCTGAGGGAAGGTTGCTCCGTACCCTACTGGGAGAATTTCTGGGGCCTGGGAGGTGATGGAGCAGGAAATACATGAGGCTGAAACAAATACACACCTGTCCCCATTTGGTTCAGGCTCCTGGCAGGAATGCAGGTCTGTGGCTGGGCCACAGTGGAAGGCCCAGATGGCAGCAGGCGATGCCACTTTCATGGGCGTCTGTCCCAGGAAGCTGAGGCTGTGAGCAGCTAGTAAGTGGTGTGTCCAGCAGCCCCCTCCTCCTTTCTCAAGTGAGTCAGTGACATGTACCAAGCACTTGCTTTATGCCAGGCTCCGTGCTTTACTCCAGGGACAGAGACCTCAGGGCACACAGTCCTGCCTGCAGGAGCTCAGAGTTCCAACAGGAGGCAGGGAAGACACAAAGAGACACAATGAAAGTGGAGAGTGACCCTAGGGGAGGTGTGCTGGGGGGCTTGGTAGTCAAGGGTGGCTTCCTGGAGGAGGTAACATGGTCTGGTCCTTGCCTTTCAGGGTCTGGTCATAGATACACTGGGGATCAGCTGGGGAGAGCCAAGCAGGCAATCCATCAACCAGAACTAAGTGACCCGGTGCCTAATGAAGGGCAGGTTATTAGTCACAAAATGTCTGTGGGCTCCTGAGGAGAAAGGAGGGTATGGGGACTTCCCCTGAGGCTGAGTCCAGGGATCATCAGGCAACTTCTTGGGGGGAACATGGGCAGAAACATGAAGTTAATCAATGTACGGGGACCAAACAGAGAGTGAGAAAGAGGACACTGGGGCAGGGGGCCAGGGAGAGTGGGGAAGCCCAGCCACGGGGCTGCGGCAGGAGGAGGATGCCTTCCCCTTGCTACTTTACAGCATTTCTGTGCTTTTCTAAGGTACACAGGTAGTCAAAAGGGAAAATATGTCCCCCAAATGCTGTGTTTAATTTTGTCCTCTTCCTTTTTTTTTTAAGAGACAAGAAGGAAAAGGGCTTTAGACTTTGGATGGAAAAGAATGTTCTCATTAGTCATTTTTATGTGACATTACAAATCTGTGCTGTTTGGTCAGTAAAAAGTGAAGGCAGTCAGTCTGAATGGGCGGACGTGGTGCTGGGGGAGGAGGAAGCAGGAATGGGGATGCCTGGCCCTGACTCAGGGCCCCTCCCAGACTGCACTTCCTGCCACTCTGGTGCGCCCATCCCAGGGAGGCCGGGCACACTGCCAGCCCCATTCTGTGAGTGCTTATGAGTACCAAGGACACCCTTACATGACTTGCTCAGCCAGGAACAGCTGTGGACGCGAGTTCCCACCAGTGCTGGATGGAAGTTCCCGCCCACACTGTTATCCAGTGGGAGATGAGACCCGGCCCTCACTGGAGGCCTTCGGGGTGTGGGCTGGCAATTTCCTGCTAGTCTTAAAGCCACATAAAAAGGAAATTCTCCCTGCATGAGTCAGGACGCAGTGACTCGGGGTTTGGAAGTGCGCTAGGTTGAACTGCGGAGTGTGGAACTTTCGTGCAATGCTACTTGTTTTCAGGGTGCTCTTGGGGTGCCGGAGACAGGCCTGCCATGCCCCTGCTGGGTAACTGAGGATGCCCCTCTGCCTTTTAGAGCCAGCATCCTCCTGTATTCAAAGCACAAAGGAGATAAGGATGGCTGCTCAGGCTTCATGAGGCCGCAGGGCCAGTGACACGGGGTTGGGAGCTGCCTCATGGGCTGTAAGCAGCACCCAGGTGGGCTCTGGGTCTCTGAGCCACCCACAGGGAGACTTGCAGTCAGGTGAGCCCTGCCCAGGAGCACCCAGCACAGCCTCGCTGGGTCCCTGGCCTCCAGCTGTGGCACTTGGGGTAGGAGCATGTGTGTGGAAGACCCTAGCTCGGGTACAGGGAGTTCCAGCCCCACAGAGGTAGGGCACTCCAGGGCTCCTCCCGCTCTCCCTGACAGCGGGCCTGTCATCTCACACTTCCCTTCACCTTCCTCAGCAGCTCCCACTCCCACCCAGGCCCCCGCATGGCCCCTCAGGCCCTGGGATGGGGCTTCTGCCGCAGCCACCAGGCTGGGGCCCGTGCTGGGCTGTGGCCTACCCATGGGACAGTGCTGTGAAGGGGAGGAATGGTCCAGGGGTGAGCAGGAAGGAAGGCACAGTGGAGCAAGGGCTTCCACAAACTCATCCACAAAAAGAGAGATTTCCATCGCAACCTGGTTCACTACAGGCGGGTGCGGGTGTGTGTGTAAGTGAAACAAAAGATCCAGGAAACAGTATTTCCCTTTCCTATACACAATACGCTCCTATACTTTATATCCTAGTCTGCTTAAGTTTTTTTTTTTTTTTTTTGGGAGAGTCTTGCTCTGTCACCCAGGCTGGAGTACAGTGGTACAAGTATAGTTCACTGCAACCTCGAACTCCTGAGCCCAAAGATCCTCCCCGCACTCAGCCTTCCAAGTAGCTAGGACTACAGGTGTGCTTGGTTGATTTTTTAAAATGTTTTCTAGAGACAGGATCTCATTTTGTTGCCTAGGCTGGCCTCAAATGCCTAGCCTCAAGCAATCCTCCCACCTCAGCTTCCCAGAGTGCTGGGATTACAGGTGTGAGCCATTATGCCTAGTTGGCTTCAGTTCTTAAGGCTGGTTGATAATCCTCTAAATGGAGTCACAATCCATCAATGAGTCTCACTCACAGTTTGCCAGTCCCAGGACTGGGGGAAGTGGTGGAGGCTTGGGGAGCCCGGCATAAAGGCAGAGGGTGGGTGTCCCGAGTTTGGCCTGGGAGTCAGGTGAGGCAGTGGAGTGTTTGAAGAGAGGGTGAGGGGTATGGGCGACCCGCACAGACTTGAATCCCAGGGGCTCCTCAGCAGTGATGTGAAAGGGCTGTCGCTGGCTGAGACTGGCCTTAACAGAAGGGAAATGCACTACCTCGTGTCCTGTGATCTGGGTCAGCAGCTCGGTCGTGTCATCTGGGATGCAGGCTCCTTTCATCTTTCTCCTCCTCCATTTCATAGCTCCAGGTTCACCACTGCACAGTAATGGCCAGAGCAAAAAAGGGACCATGGTGCCCTGTGCCCCCTTCTTAGGCATCAGGTAGACTTTCCCTCTGTCTCGTTGACCAGGACTAAGTCAAGTATGTGTCCCTAGTAGGGAATGTGATGAGCCTAATGGCGTGGGCAGTGACATCCCTTTACTGGTGAGATCCCAGTTGGGGAACTCACTCCACAGAAACAGTTTATAATGAGAGAACTCTCTATGCAACAAGGTATTTGCTGCAGCATCATCTGTAACAGGAAAAAGCTAGAACACTTCACATACCCTGACTAGGGCCTAAGTGAGTAAATGAGATTTTATCAACTTGATGGAAGATAATTTTGACACTGAAAATACAGTGGACCCTCATAACTCCTGGATTCTGTATTTGCAAATTCACCCACTTGCTAAGATGTATTTGTAACCCCCAGATTAATACACTTGGCACTTTCACAGTCATTGACATGCTCAGAGCAGTGAAAAACTTGAGTTGCCAGACACACACACACATTCCCAGCTGAGGTCAAGCAAGGTGACACTCTGCCTTCCTGTTTGAGTTCTTGTGCTGTAAGGTGTCCTTTTCGAGGTCCCCTTAGTGCTGCATGTTCAGAACCAAACTCCCACTCATTTTGCGTGAACAGAACCAAACTCCCAAGGGATGCTACAGTGGCAGGAACACGCGCACAACTGTTTGACAGAGCTGTGACTCTTGAGGCATTTTGCATGGCAACTGCCTGATGGGGTCTGAAGCACAGCCCCAGGGTAGGCCTTGTCTTGTTTTTCCTTTTTTTTGAGACAGGGTCTTTCTCTGTCACCCATACTGAAGTGCAGTGGCACAACTAAGGCTGTCTGCCTCCCGGGCTCAAGTGATCCTCCCATCTCAGCCCCCTGAGTAGCTGGGACTACAGGCATGTGCCACCATGTCTGGCTAATGTTTGTATTTTTTTAGAGACAGGGTTTTGCCATGTTGCCCAGGCTGCTTTTGGACACTTGAGCTCAAGTGATCCCCACCTTGGCCTCCCAAAGTGCTGGGATTACAGGTGTGAGCCACTGCACCCAGCTGTTTTTTCCTTTTAAGGGTGTGCATCAAAGAGCTATTTGGACACCCGTGTTCATAGCAGCATTAGTCACAATAGCCAACAGGTGGAAGTAACCCAAATGTGTATAAGCAGATGAGTGGATAAACAAACTGTGACACATATGTAATGGAATATTATTCAGCCTTGAAAAAGAAGGAAATTCTGACACATGCTACAACACAGATGAACTTTGAGGACATTATGCTAAGAGAGAAAAGGCAGTCACAAAAGGACAAATACAGCATGATTCCATTCATATCAGGTACCCAGAGTAGACAGAAAGTAGAATGGTGGTTGCCAGGGACTGTGGGGAGGGAAGAGTGGGGAGTTGTTGTTTAATGGGTGCAGAGTTTCAAATCTGCAAGATGGAAAGCACTCTGGAGATGGTTGGTGGTGATGGGTGCACGACAGTGTGAATGAACATGAATGTCACTGAACTGTACACTGAAAAATGGTTAAGATGGTGGATTTTGTTATATGTACTTAACCACAATTTTTAAAAAGAGAGAGAGGTATATAGTAGGTAAGAGAGCCTGGACTTAAACAGCATGCACTCTGCATACGTGAATGCGAGGGACAATCGTTTCCTTTATCCTGAAACATCACAATGGCAGAGGGGGCCTTCAGGGCATCCAGGTTCCCGCCGCAGGCAACGCCTGCGTGTGTCCTTTACAGAGCCCATTCCTGCCTGGCCCGTGGTGGGACCAGGAGACCCCGGCTCACTTGTGTGCTGATGACATGAGCTGCACCCATCTTGACTGGGGTCTTTTCCTCTCAGCCTGAAGTTTTTGAGGCTTTAGGAAGCCTGTGGTCACCTGAGTGCCAGGGAAGAGGAGAGGCAAAGCTGTCATGAAAATTAAGAGACGCAGTAAGAAAAGGAATTTGGGGTTGGCAGTTACATGAAACCTGCCATGCTGAAGCAATGCCCAGCTATGCAGAAAAACCTGCCACCAGGTACCCACCCCGGCACTCCTCCCTGCTTCTCAGCTCCTTGTCTGCCCCACCCCAAACCCACACCTCCCAGCCACAGCCCAGAGCCCTGGCCACACAGACCTGAGACCATGCTTCTTTTTGACATATCCTTCACGGTTCCCAGGGCGTCATTACTCAGGCAGCGTCTGTCTCAGAACCTCAGTGTCTGATCCCGGCCCCTGCAGCAGCCCCTCTCCCGCCCATGAGGGGCTTCCAGCTGCTCTGTGCAGGTGAGCAGATCCACTCTCCCCAAACGCCATCCTCCTTATCTCTTCCCATTCAGAAGTCTCTAGTGAACCTCCAATGCCAATGCGGCTTCTTTTCTTTTTAAATTTACATATTATTTGTTTGGGGTTAGTTTAAACGTGAACAGGGTCCTACATTCAAAACTGTCTCCAAGCCAAGAGGTTCTGCTTCCCTGAGACCAAGGCACTGACTGGCTGATTGGGTCTCATTCTGGAAATATTCTGTTCACCTGCAACAAATGCACATATACACAGACACTCACACGTGCATTTTCTTATTTTTCTGCACAAATCATAGCACACTGGGTACACTGGTCTGTGCTTTACAAATTCTTGGAGCTTGTTCCATTTTGGGATATAGAATTTTCTCTCTCTCTCTTTTTGTTTTGTTTTGTTTTGTTTTTGAAGATTGCAGAGTGTTTCACTTTGCAGACATAATTGATTTAACTGGTCCCCTCTGGATAAAGGGGTCATTTCCTAGCTTTTCTGTAATCAACAGGCTGCAATAAACAACTTTTATATTTGTCATTTTGCTCACATGCATCATTTGTAGGACAAATTCCATCAAGTGAAATTACTGAGTTGAACAGTATGTGCATTTAATATTTTGATCAATATTGCCAAAATAATAGAGTCGTTGATGGCACAGTTATTTAACCTGGAGGTGGCAATGGACTTCAACTGGGAAGTTGCAGACGGCCATCGGGGGTCTGTGAGTCCCCAGATTTGTAGGCAAAAATTGTGTGTGTGTGTGTGTGTGTGTGTAAGTACATTTTTCTTGGTGACCAAAGCTATCATCAACTCATAAGAAGGGTCTGTGCCCTCTAAATGTTATCTCACCCACCCAGCTGATTGATCTCCCATCTCTCCTTTCCAAAAGCGAATTTCCCATCCTTTAGAGAGGCCTCTCTTGGACATTCCCTCCTCTGTATCTTTTTCATGGAATGTCCCTTCCTGCCCTCTGTGCCATTCCAAATGGTTATGGCTACTACAGCCAACATTCACCATGTGCCAGACAGACTCACCAAACCCTCACTAGGGCCGGATGATAGAAGGGCCAATGAGACCCCCACCTCCTCTATTTGATAGACAGGCACACAGAGGCACAGACAAGCTAAATGACCTACCCACCAGGCAGAGCTGGGATTCAAACCCAGGAGGAATGGCACTGCATGGTGCATGGACTGGAGGTGAGAGTAGAAGCAGAGAGCTGGCCTCAGGCTTTCTCAGCCCTGGCCACCTCGCCTGGGAACTCTCAACAACGCAGCCTCCCTTACCTGTTCAAGCAGACTCTCTGGGGCAGGACCCAGACCCTGGGGCTTTCTTGAAGTCCCCAAAGGGTTCTAGGAGTAGCAGGACTTGGAGTGCCACCCGGAGGGTAGTGCTCAGGTAGGCGTGTATTTGAGAAGATCTTTGCCCCCACAACACATTTTTTGCCAGCTTCTTTTTCTTTTAAAGCATCTTCCAAAAGTGACCAAAGAAGTTTTTGTTTTAAGTATCATTTTGAACTCATGGATTTTACCTTAGTTGATGCATTCCAATCCATCATAGCTGTAAGAAGCTCAAGCAGTCCCATCTTTGGGCAGCAGGAGCCTGCTGAGTCCTTTTGACTGGACCTCAGGAGCCTTTGGAAATTTTCTCACTATCTGGTGTGGTAACATCCAGGCTCAACCTCCCTCTCCAAACCTGGCGTCAGCCCTTTCTTCCTGGACTCCAATCTGGGTGTTGTTACCCCCGTTCTTATATTCTAGTTCTTAACCAACTTTCTAAACATGAAGGAGCTCTACATGTTCTAGAGAAGAATAGGTTTTAAAAACCTATTGTTAAGCTCCATCTTTCCTTAAGAAGTCCTTTGAAGTTTCAGTTCAGCCTCTTGGAAAATTTGTATATGACTGTGTGTGTTTGCTTATAAGAAAAGGATCTGCCAAAGTTGTGCTTGAAATCTACTTGCTCTAAATGGCTCACTGTAATCAAATATTTCTTCACTCTTGAGGGCCAGCCCCAACCATTGAAAAATATCTCCTGCTCTGAGGAAATACAAAAATAAGCGTTAAAATGGGAAAGCAGTTTAGGCCACCAGGAAATTTGGAAAGCCAAATATGAGCTTTAAGAAAAAGTAAAAACAAATACTCAAAGTTTTCATAACTATAAGGAGTCCAACCTAGACTACTTGAGACAAAAATGAGATCACGAACTCTACTGGGTTTCAATCCACCTACAGCCCTTGGCTCTGGTCCCTCCTCCTGTTTAGGAGGTAGAGGGGTGTGGAAATAAGAAGTGAGTGACTTTCTTCTGCAGAATATTGATTCTGCAACACTGAAGCCATTGCAGGAAGATTCCCATGACGTTTGAGCAGATTCCCAAATGCTCAGAGGCTGCTGGCCTGTTGTGAAAGGTAGGACAGGGATCCCTAAGCTATAGCTGGAACCCAGAGAGAGGAGGCCGCTGATGGGCTCCCTGAGACTCCAGGTATGATGTCCCCATCAAGGCCTCTAATGCCCCAGGCAGACCTTGGCTGAGACTCTAGCAGGCCACCCTCTGGCATATTCTAGGAGCCTCTACCTGGCCCTGCCCTTGGCCTTGAAACCTGGTTTTTAGGGCAAGAACCACAAGTGTCTTACACCATGTCCGAGTCCCACCACGCACTGCCTGTGTGACCTCAGGCCCCAGTCCCCTCTGGTACAGTATTACCTCATGGACTGTGGCAAAGATTAAATGTGCAAATGTAAGTAACGTACATATGGCTGTGTCTGGCCAGGGAAGCTTCTGATGGCAAGAGGGGCACCGGGACCCCTCTGCAGGCACTGACTGGCAAGATGGGGCTGAGGTTCCTTTGCTGTCCCCATGCCTGGCACAGGTGAGCTGGCAGTAAGCAGTGGAAGGTGTCAAACGGTAGTTCTCTGGTCTTTCCAGGGGAGTTAGAATTGTTGTGTGGACTAAATGAGGCAGTCTGAGTGAATGCATTTTATCAACTGTAAAGTACCCGGTGAACCACTAATAGCCAGCATTGTTTGGGTGCTGTTCATGTGCCCGCATCTTAATGCACTTCTCATGGCTTCTTGGCAAGCGCCTTAAAGCTGAGCCCTGGTACCTTTCTGAAGCATCAGCAGCCCTTGTCACTGGGATTGACACTCAACAGCACAGTTGTGGGGGAGCCAGAGGACAGCAGCTTCCGTTCCTCACCACCCCCTCCCTAGGACAAGCTGGCCTTGACTTAATCTCTGGCGGTCTCAGACCAGCCTAGGACTTCCAAAATTCACTTAGATATTGATTGTTAAGGAGGAATTTGCTACCAGAACTTGTGATTTAAGAGGTGGCCACGCTGCTGGAGTTGTTTTCTGGCCCCATAAAGCTGTGATTGTACTCCTTGCTGAGGAGTCTCTGCCTTGTGGTCAACTTCCTGTTCTCTTTTGGCTTCTCATCTCCCTTTTCTTTTTTCTCCTTAAGAGACCGTGAATATTCCATAAATCCAAAGCCAACTGCCAGACAACAGCATGTGGAAGCCTCAGAAGGGGAAGGGTGACATATCTATGTCTATATATTGGCCAGTTGTAAGATAAGAACTGCTGGTCCCAGAAAGCTAAGGATATAGTTTGGAAAGCAGAACCGAAGTTGTATATCTTTTGGCTGAGCTATACAGAAGGGCGTGAAGGCAGGGCACAGTGGCTCATGCCTGTAATCTCAGCACTTTGGGAGGCCAAGCCAGGAGGATTGCTTGAGGCCAAGGGTTTAAGCCTGGGCAACACAGCAAGACCCTGTCTCTACAAAAAATAAAATAAAAATTGGCCAGGTGTGGTAGTATGTACCTGTAGTCCTAGCTACTTAGGAGGCTGAGGTGGGAGGATCATTTGATCTCAGGAGTCGGAGGCTGCAGTGAGCCATGATTGCACCTCTGCACTCCAGCCTGAGTGACAGAGAGAGACCCTCTCAAGAAAAAAAAAGTGAGTGAAGTTGTTTGGTCTAGAAAGTTTCTAATACATCATTCAGAACTGAGCTACCTCCACTGACATGAGCTCCCAATAAAAATTCACTAAACATAAGAGGAAACAAGTGAACAAGAATAGAAGTTAATGGAAGCCACAAACTGCAGAATCAAGCTATTAAGGCCAAGTGAATGGAATTTTCAGATATTAAATGTAGAATGAATACTAAGCAGGAGTAATAAAAAGATATCCACATCTCGACACATGGTATCACGGTATCACAAACTGCAGAATGCCAAAGACAGAGTGAAGACTAAATATAGCCAAATAAGGAAGACAGATTCCTACAAAGCAAGAGTTCAACTGACAGCTGACCTTTCAATGGCAACAATGGAAGCTAGAATATAACAGAATATTGTGGAAAAATATACAACACAGTGGAAATATATCTTGGAAGTGCGGAGAGAAAATAATTTTCAGGGGAAATTTAAGGATGTTTTCTAATAAATCAAACAGACTACTACTCTCTGACCTTCACTAAAGAGACTACTAAAGGTTACACTCCAGGAAGAAGGAAAATTATCTCAGGAGGAAAATCTGGAATGCAAAAATATCTTCATGCCCAAAATAGAGAAGAATTTCTTTATTATTATTATTATTATTATTATTTAAGTTTTAGTGTACATGTGCACAACGTGCAGGTTTGTTACATATGTATACATGTGCCATGTTGGTGTGCATGAGAAGAATTTCTTAAACTTGATAAGAAACATAGTCAATAGAGGAAAAGATTGACATATTCAACTGCATTAAAATTACGGGCTTAGTTAATCAAAGGAAACCATAAAGTATGTGAATGCTAGCAGAATATATTTGCAATGTTTATGACAGTCCATGAAATCCATACCGTTAGCAAGAATTCCTATGAATCAATAAGAAAAAGAAAAATCAATTTTAAAATATTTAACTGATAAAAAAATAAAAAACTTTACAGAGGAGGAAATATTAATGGCTAACAAATATACAAAAATAAGCTCTATCTCATTAGTAAACAATTACACAGTGTCAGTGAGCAACAGGGAATGTCCCACAGCATGGTGTGAGGTTAGTGGGGTGAGGGGATGTGGTCCACTGAGGACTGCAGGTCCTTTTTAAAGAGACAGTCACAACTCATTTCAGCCTACTCTGGCCTGAGAAATGGGTACACTGTGGCCAGAACCATGGATTTCTAAAGAAATGTCCCAAATCTGGATTTTCCATGTGAAATATCCTGTTTTGAATACTGGGAACTTATTCAGAATTGTTTAAAAAGTGTATATGCCAATACTGCTTGAGCCAAAAGACACATTCACAAGCCAGACTTGGCTGAGAGTCCCTCTGTTCGTGACCTCTGCATTAACCCCTTGAATTTTCTAATAATCGGAACTGACTTTACCGTGACTCAGAGGGGCCAGCCTTCCTTCCCCATTTTCCTCTTGGTTCCCTCCTAACTTCACCTGAACTTGTAACTAGAGACAGAAAAGAGACACCCTGCAAAGGGAAACATACTCCACACTAGCTAATGAAGCCCCTTCTTTTATGCTTTTATCTTCCAGATATTTGGGTTCTTGGTCTGGACCATGGTAGCCGCCACCCACATAGTATACCCCTTGCTGCAAGGATGGGTGATATATGTCTCGCTCACCTCGTTTCTCATCTCCTTGATGTTCCTGTTGTCTTACTTGTTTGGATTTTACAAAAGATTTGAATCCTGGAGAGTTCTGGTAAGAACAAGCAGCATGGCTCTTCCTGGGTGGATGTTCTGGATTGGGTGAGGACAATTGGCCTTTCTGGGCAGGGAGGGATCCTGGGCTAGGCTCCTATGGAACCAAGACTTTTTATCTTACCATTTTTACTACCACGCCAAAATGAAGACATTTATCCACAAGAGTAAATAATTCCTTGTATTCCCCTTCACTGCCTTCCCTGTTAGGAGAATACACAATGACCTGTGATCAAGCATATTCTGATGTGTTTCCCCTAAATTTTCTTCCTGGTAAAATCCTTGGAGCAACACTGAAGAAAAAGCTAGTAGGAAAAAAATCACTCCATTCTCAAGGCCCTAACACAATCCCTGCGACAGGTTATTTCTTCCATATCCCACATGAATTATATGCAAAGTATATATATACACACATATTGTAATATGTGTAATATTAAATGAAAGCATCTATATCCAAAATTATTTGTAGAGTACAATGAAAGTATATATATATATATATACACACATATATGTGTGGTCACTAATTTTTATTTATCACATCATCTCAAAAAACCATTTAAAAGTGTTCCACGCCGAACAATTGAAGACATATTTAAAAGTATAGAATATTGTATTATAGGCCCTCATGTAGCCATAACCCAGATTCCAGCATTATCAAGATCTTACCACATTTGTTTCATCTAGCCTTTTTCTCCACTAAGGAATTTTAAAGCAAACCCCAAACATCATGCCATTCTATTCCACAAACTTCAGTATGTTTCCAAAAAAACTCCACAAACTTTCTCACATTATCACATGTATATGAAGTAAACAATTCCTCAGCATATCTAAGACAGTATACAGTGGTCCCCCATCTCTGGAGGATAAATCCCAAGACCCCTAGGGGATGCCTGAATCCTCAGAGAGTACTGAACCCTGAATTTGCTATGCATGCACTTCTTTTTTCTTCTTCACAATTTCACAGATAGACAATTCATTCTTACTGTAGACCTTAACAACCTCAGAATATTTTTTTCTTTCCTTATTAAGCTGAAAACTTATACTTTTTAACTTAAAGAGAGCACTCTATGACTTCTCTTTGGCATATCCAAATTGCCAGCATCACTACTCTTGCAATCTGGGGCCATTATGAAGTAAAATAAGGATTCTTTGAATGCAAGCACTGCAATGCCACAACAGTTGATCTGATAGCCCAGATGAGTACAAAGTGACTAACATGGGTGGCATGGACAGTGTAGACATGCTAGACAAATGTCTGATTCACATCCCGGTGGAACAGGGAGGGACAGTGCAAGATTTCATCGTTGTACTCAGAAAGGCACACATTTAATTGGTAATTTCTGGAATTTTTCATTTAATATTTCAGACCAAGATTGACTTTGGGTAACTGAAATATACTGATCTTTATTAATCTGCCATTGCTTATGACATAGATATTACATTAAAAACACTGTGTATTAGTCTATTCTCACATTGCTATAAACAACCAGAGACTGGGTAAATGATAAAGAAAAGTGGTTTAATTGACTAGTTCCTCATGGTTAGGGAGGCCTCAGGAAACTTACAATCACTGTGGAAGGTGAAGGGTAAGCAAGGCATGCCTTGCATGGCAGCAGGAGAGATGGGGGAGGGGGAAGTGCCATACTTTTAAACCATCAGATCCCATGAGAACTCATTCACTATCATGAGAACAGCATAGGCGAAACTGCCCCCTTGATCCAATCACTTCCCACCAGGTCCCTCCCTTGGTACATGTGGATTACAATTGGAGATGAGATTTGGGTGGGGACAAAGAGCCAAACCATATCATTATACCACTGACCCCTCCCAAATCTCGTCCTTCTCACATTTAAAAATACAATCATGCCATCTTAACAGTCCCCCAAAGTTTCAACTTATTCCAGCATTAACCCAAAAGTCTAAGTCCAAAGTCTCATCTAAGACAAGAGAAGTCTCTTCTGCCTATGAGCATGTAAAATCAAAAAGCAAGTTAGTTACTTCCAAGACACAATAAGGGTACAGGCATTGGGTAAATGCTCCCATTCCAAATGGGAGAAATTGGTCAAAACAAAGGGGCTACAGGCCCCATGCAAGTCCTAAACCCAGCTGGGCAGCCATTAAATGTCAACATTCCAAAATCTCCTTTGACTTCATGTCTCACATTCAAGTCATACTGTTGCAAAGGGTGGGCACCCAAGACCTTCGGCAGCTCCATCCCTGTGGCTCTTCACAGTACAGCCCCTGCAGCTGCTTTCACAAACCGGCATTGAGTGTCTGTGGTTTTTCAAAGTGACCAATGCAAACTGTCAATGGACCTACCATTCTGGGGTCTGAAGGACAGCTCTTCTCACAGCTCTACTAGCCAGTGCCACAGTGGGGACTCTGTGTGGGAGGTCCGACCCCACATTTCCCTTCTGCACTTTCTTGTACAGGTTCTTCATAAGGGCTCCACCCCTGCAACAGACTCTGCCTGTACATCCAGGCATTTCCATACATCCTCTGAAATCATGGCAGAGGTTCCTAAACCTCAATTCTTGCCTTCTGCATGCCTGTAGGTCCAACACTATGTGTAAGTTGCCAAGGCTTGGGGCTTAAACCCTCTGAAGCAATGGCCCGAGCTGTACCTTGGCCCCCAACTGCTGGAGCTGGGGCAGCCAGGTTGCAGAGTGCTGTGTTCCAGGACTGTACAGAGCAACAGGGCCCTGAGCCTGGTCCACAAAACCATTTTTCCCTCCTAGGTCTCTGAGCCTGTGATGGGAGGGGCTGCTGTGAAGATCTCTGAAATGCCCTGGAGATATCTTCCCCTTTGTCTTGGGGACCCTCATTACTTATGAAAATTTCTGCAGCTGACAGCTTGAATGTTTCCCCAGAAAATATGTTTTTCTTTTCTACCACATGGTCAGGCTGCAAATTTTCCAAATTTTTATATTCTGCTTCCCTTTTAAACATAAGTTCCAGTTTTGGACCATCTCTTTGTGAACGCATATGATTGTACACTTTCAGGAAAAGTCAGGTCACATCTTGAATGCTTCAATGCTTAGAAATTTCTTCTGCCAGATACCCCAAATCATCTCTTTTAAGTTCAGAGTGCCACAGATCTCTAGGGCAGGGGTAAAATGCCACCAGTCTGTTTGCTAAAGCATAGCAAGAGTGACCTTTATTCCAGTTCCCAATAAGTTCCTCATCTCCCTCTGAGACCACCTCAGCCTGGATTTCACTGTCCATATCACTATCAGCATTTTGGTCAGAATCATTCAACAAGTCTCTAGAAAGTTCCAAACTTTCCTACATCTTCCTGTCTTCTTCTGAGTACCCCAAACTGTTCCAACCTCTGCCCATTATCCAGTTCCAAAGTTGCTTCCACATTTTCAGGTATCTTTATAGCAGTGCCTGACTCCTGGTACCAATTTTCTGTATTAGTCTGTTCTCACACTGCTATAAAGAACTACCTGAGACTGGGTAATTTATAAGGAAAAGAGGTTTAATTGGCTCACAGTTCTGCATGGCTGGGGAGGTCTCAGGAACCTTACAATCATGGTGGAAGGTGAAGGGGAAGCAAGGCACACCTTACATGGCAGCAGAAGAGAGTGAGAGAGGGAAGTGTCACACTTTTAAACCATCAGATCTTATGAGAACTCCCTCACTATCACAAGAACAGCATGCGGAAACTGCCCCCATAATCCAATCATCTCCCACCAGGTCCCTCCCTCAACACATGGGGATTTCAATTCGAGATGAGATTTGGGCAGGGACACAGAGCCAAACCAAATCACACTGCAAAAAAAAAAAAAAAAAAAAAAAAAGCAGGCGTCTAGGGGGCTGGCCTGCCTCATTTGCTCATGCTTTACAGCTATGTAGCCAGAGAGGAAAATGCTCACCTGATTGACGTGGCCATATGTGGCTCTGCTCTGCATTTCCAGGACAGCCTGTACCACGGGACCACTGGCATCCTGTACATGAGCGCTGCCGTCCTACAAGTACATGCCACGATTGTTTCTGAGGAACTGGACCCAAGAATTTACTACATTAATTCAGCAGCCTCGGTGAGTGGGCTGGCCAAGGACAGCAGTCTTGGCTGGAGGATGTTTCGTGCAGGAGGCCTAACTTTGCTTGTGCTGTATAGACCCTGAGCCCTCAAGTGGAAGGAGCCATGGGGGCAGGGGACAGGGATATATGTCCCTGTAAACATGTGCACCCACGTTCAGGGATCCTCTTTTACCTTCTATTGTTCCCAATCCAGCTTTCCTCTCTCTTACACTCCCCCACACTGTCTGCAGAATTTTCTTTTTCCAAAACACAAATTGGAGCAAGTGTCTCTCTCCTACTGAAAATCCTTCAATGGCACCCACTGCCTTTGGAATGGGGGCCGCATCCCTCAGCATGGCTGAACTACTGAGAGATGAAGCAGGGAAGGGGAAAGTGGAATGCCAAGGTCTCAGGGGAGGGGGCATCAGGGAAGGCCTTGTCAAGAGGACAGAAGGAGGCAGGGGCCACCAGGCAGTTACCCCTGCTAAGGTCCCACCAGGCAGTTACCCCTGCCAAAGTCCCTCTGTGTGCTCAACGGCAGCCAGGAGGGTGGTGTAGCTGGGACAGCTGGCCATGGAGGGCTGCAGGGGCCATTGCTAGTCTTGCAAGTTTAGGAAGTTAAACTCACCTGATGAGGAGGGAAGGGAGGCAGACAGGCTGGAAGGCAGCTGAAATATCTTGTGGCCACCCCAGAGGGTCACAGTGCACTCCACAGTGGGTGGCATTTACCTCCATCTAACCCATGTATGTGCTATTCATCTATCTTGCTGCTATCTGCTTCTTATCTCTCAAATGTAAGCTCCATGAGGGCAGGAATTTTTTTTTTTATTAAGTATTTATTGATCATTCTTGGGTGTTTCTCAGAGAGGGGGATATGGCAGGGTCATAGGATAATAGTGGAGAGAAGGTCAGCAGATAAACACATGAACAAAGGTCTCTGGTTTTCCTAGGCAGAGGTCCCTGCGGCCTTCTGCAGTGTTTGTGTCCCTGGGTACTTGAGATTAGGGAGTGGTGATGACTCTTAAAGAGCATGCTGCCTTCAAGCATCTGTTTAACAAAGCACATCTTGCACCGCCCTTAATCCATTTAACCCTGAGTTGACACAGCACATGTTTCAGAGAGCACGGGGCTGGGGGCAAGGCCATAGATCAACAGCATCCCAAGGCAGAAGAATTTCTCCTAGTACAGAACAAAATGGAGTCTCCTATGCCTACTTCTTTCTACACAGACACAGTAACAATCTGATCTCTCTTTCTTTTCTCCACATTTCCCCCTTTTCTTTTCAACAAAACCGCCATCGTCCTCATGGCCCGTACTCGATGGTCGCTGTCTCTTCGGAGCTGTTGGGTACACCTCCCAGACAAGGCGGCCGGGCAGAGGCGCTCCTCACATCCCAGACGATGGGCAGCCGGGCAGAGGCGCTCCTCACCTCCCAGACAGGGTGGCCGGGCAGAGGCGCTCCTCACTTCCCAGACGGGGCGGCCAGGCAGAGGTGCTCTTCACTTCCTCCCAGACAGGGTGGAGGCCAGGCAGAGGCGCTCCTCACCTCCCAGACGGGGAGGCCGGGCAGAGGCGCTCCTCACCTCCCAGACGGGGCGGCCGGGCAGAGGCGCTCCTCACCTCCCAGACGGGGCGGCCGGGCAGAGGCGCTCCTCGTCTCCCAGACGGGGCGGCCGGGCAGAGACACTCCTCACTTCCTATACGGGATGGCGGCCAGGCAGAGGCGCTCCTCATCTCCCAGACGGGGCGGCCGGGCAGAGACGCTCCTCACTTCCTATACGGGATGGCGGCTGGGCAGAGACGCTCCTCACTTCCTAGAGGGGGTGGCGGTGGGGCGGAGGCTGTAATCTTAGCACTTTGGGAGGCCAAGGCAGGCGGCTGGGAGGTGGAGGTTGTAGCGAGCTGAGATCACGCCACTGCACTCCAGCCTGACCACCATTGAGCATTGAGTGAGCAAGACTCCGTCTGCAATCCCAGCACCTCGGGAGGCCAAGGCGGGCAGATCACTCGGGGCCAGGAGCTGGAGACCAGCCCGGTCAACACGGCGAAATCCCGTCTCCACCAAAAATACAAAAACCAGTCAGGCGTGGCGGCGCGTGCCTGCAATCCCGGGCACTCGGCAGGCTGAGGCAGGAGAATCACAGAAGCCCGAGGCAGGGAGGTTGCAGCGAGCTGAGATCACGGCAGTACAGTCCAGCCTCGGCAACAGAGGGAGACCGAAGAAAGAAGGAGAGGGAGACAGAAAGAGGAGGGAGAGGGAGACGGAGAGGGAGAGGGAGAGGGGGAGGGGGAGGGGGAGGGGGAGGGAGAATTTTTGAATATTTTCTTCACTGGTATACCCACAGTTGCTCTTGAAGGAAAGCAGGTGCTTAAAAGATATTTGTTGACTGACTGACTGAATGAGGAGCGTGTGAGTGGACAGTGGGGCAAAGTGGGGCTGGGATGTTTGGCAGGGCCTGAAAGGTATTGAAGGTGACGGCCCTACCCTGAGAAAAGAGCAGAGCCATCATACAGCTTCAACGTGGGGCAACGTGATTGTGTTCTCCCTATGACTGAGAAGTGTCCTCACTTGTCCACTTCTGCCTGCCCTGCCCAAATGGTGGAGCAGATTCGAGGGGCAAAGCAGGAAGAAGTGGACAAGTGAGGCCATGAAGAGTCCTGCCGTGGGACGCCCGTGGCTGAGACAAGGGAAAAATGAATGTCCCAAGAGCTAGGCAGGGAAATCAGTAGCCTTTGGGGTGGCTTTGCATATGGCTGGCAAGGGAGGCAGGAGGAGCCAGGGGCCACAGGCGTCAGGCTCAGGGAGTGGGGCGAGAGGAGGACCCTGGGGCCCACTGGGCTTGTGAGGCTTGTGAGGAAACGTCAGGGGCTCGGTGTGAGCCAGGAAGAGCTGGAGGAGGTCTGAACCTTCACAAGGAGCTGATAAGCAGCTGCTCAGGGCAGAGTTCTGGGCCAGCAAGGGAAGCTGTAGGAGTGTTCAGAACACAGGTTTGCTGGAGGTGGGCAGAGGAGAGTGGGCCTCAGGCAGGAGGTCAGCATGGGATATGGGCCCAGGGCTAGGGAGGAGGTGAGCCTGCTTCACAGCCAGGTGCAGATGAGATGGAGACTGCAGTCGGGGCAGGACACCAGGATGGCCCCAGGGAGGCCCTGATGGAGAGTTTCCAGAAGAGGGAGTTGTTGGCCAGGGGTTGCTGCCTTCAGGCCAGGCAGGAGGCGAGGAGGCAGGGTCATGCGTGGCCTCCTGGGCAGTGGGGCTGAGGGTCCCTGAGGGGTGGGCAGGAGCTGGCGCTGCTGTCTCTAACAGTCACTCTCCACCTCCTTCCAGTTCTTTGCCTTCATCACCACGCTGCTCTACATTCTCCATGCCTTCAGCATCTATTACCACTGATGCACAGGCGCCACGCCAAGGGGGAAATGCTCTTTGAAAGCTCCAATTATTGGTCCCCAAAAGCAGCTTCCAACGTTTGCCATCTGGATGATAAACTAAAACGTCCACAGGATTAACAGAATGTCCTTGCAGACTGAGCGATGACACCACATTTTCTTTGGACATTGAAATTCACTCTGCTGAATAGGAGGAAGCTTTTCTTTTTCCTGGGAAAACAACTGTCTCTTGGAATTATCTGACCATGAACTTGCTCTTCTAGACAACTCACATCAAAGCCCTCACTCCACTAATGGAGAATCCTAGCCCCACTAATGCCAAGTCTGTTTGGGGATTTTGCCTCAGCTATGGGCTTCCCTAGAGTAGGTCCAGGGGAATACTCAGTCTGATTCTCTCTCTCTTTTTTTTTTTTTTTTTGAGATGGAGTCTCGCTCTGTCCCCGAGGCAGGAGTGCATTGGCGCGATCTCCACTCACTGCAAGCTCCGCCTCTCGGGTTCACGCCATTTTTCTGCCTCAGCCTCCCGAGTAGCTGAGACTACAGGTGCCCGCCACCACGCCTGGCTAATTTTGTTGTATTTTTAGTAGAGACGGGATTTCACCATATTAGCCAAGACGGTCTCGATCTCCTGACCTCGTGATCCACCCACTTTGGCCTCCCAAAGTGCTGGGATTACAGGCGTGAGCCACCGTGCCCTGCCTGATTCTCTTAAAATTGAAGAGGTGCCGCCAAGGCCTTCAGATCTAACGCAGATGCACAGACCTTGTTCCTGGCACTTGTTCAGCCTGTGCTGGGGAGCCGCGGTCCCGCGTTCCCGGGGAGGCTGTCAGGGTCAAGCCACCCTGCCCACCACCCTCCCACTTCCCCTCCCCTTTCCTCTCCAGCATTGGGATCCAAGGAAAATCTGCATGAAGCCAATGTTGAGGGTAGATGTGTGTGGAAAATAAATCATTATACAGTAAGACCTGGGGCTTGAGGGGTGGGGAATGGGGAGGGAAGGGCATAGCCTGCTCCTCCATGAGTCTGACAGCTCAGAAACTGCGCAGCTGCCAGATGCCTGGGTCAGGACTCCAAGACCCCACCTCTTAAGGACTAGAAAATGCCTGGTTCCTCAGAAAAGACCCTCAGGGAAGAAGGTGAAAACATTACATCCAAGGATTCTCCTGCCACAACCACATTGGAAGAAAAGGCTGCCACATCATCTCAGCGAGGAGTGAAGGACCCATGTCCCAGGAACCGCGCTCCTCCACCTGCACTCACCCCCCTCACATTGTCTTAAGCACCCGGTGGCCCTCCAAGGCCTGGCGGAATGGTGGTCCCACGGGGTTGGGCAAGGGCTCACCAGGACCTCAACGGACAAAGTTGTGCACACTAAAATATCAAATCAAGGTGCTTGGTTTTAAAGTAAATGTTTTTCTAAAGAAAGCTGTGCTCTTCTGCTGACCCAGATGAATAGGGCACAGCCCTGTAACTGCACGTGCCTTCTGTCATTGGGAATGAAATAAATTATTATGAGAAAGGGACTTGTCCTAACTGGTTTGAGGCCTTACAGTTTTGTATCAACCTTTTTCCCCTCCTGGGGTTTGCGGGGACAGGGACAGAACTACAGGAGTCATGGGAAAGAAAATTCTGGCTTCACTACTGCTCACTGCTCACTTTCTGATCACTCTGATACTTTTTTTTTTTTTTTGCAACCTGATACCTTGAAAAGCTTCCATGTGTCTCTCCTTTTGTTGCCTGGCAGCTGTCTAGGATGATCACTGTTTAATATTTACTAAGTAGCCACATGCAAATAAAAGTTGTTTGTGTGGTAAAAAGGAGAGTTGGTCGACTTCATCTTGTTAGCATCTGGAACTGGCCATCAGGTCCTAGGTGCTGTCAGTAATTTCAAGAAAAGCACCCCTTGGAGCATTTCACAACCTAAGTTCTCTGAGGGTGGGATCCCAGCCCACCCAAGCCTTGCTTCTAGAGCAAGAGCGAAGGGAGGTCACATTTGTCTCCAAGGCTTTGGGTTTATAATGTCATTTGTACTTCAGTAAGGACAGTTTGGGTGCAAGTTCCAGAAACCAAACTCACACAGCTTAGGCAAAAATGGGAGTGCACCAGTAGGGGCTGGGAGAGGTGAAGAGGGCTCAGTAGGAGAAGAGCTGACCCCCGCATGGCTCTCTGCTGCACATTGGCCATCGTCTCCTGCCACATTGCAAGACTTGTCCAAGTCTCAACAAACACCGGCCTCCCATCCCACGTGCAGACACTAGAGGCTCAGCCTGGGCCCCCAGAGTCCATCCACCCGCAGCTGTTGCAGTGCTCCTTTCTGCCTTGAGGGGCAGCCTTCCTCTCAGTGTAGGGGTCTCCCCAGGCTCTTGTCTTCTGGAGGGAACACCCCGAGGCTCTTGGCAGGCTTCTCAGAGGCCCCAGCAGGAGTGGGATATCGGGGAACCTGCCCCGATAGTCACGTAGGTTCTTTTCTATTTTCCCTAAGTGTCGGCCGGCTTGAGAAATAAAGGGACAGAGTACAAAAGAGAAATTTTAAAGCTGAGCGTCCGGGGGAGACATCACATGTCAGTAAGTTCCGTGATGCCCCACAAGCCATAAAACCAGCAAGTTTTTATTAGGGACTTTCAAAAGGGGAGGGAGTGTACGAACAGGGTGTGGGTCACAAAGATCACTTACTTCACAAGGTAATAGAATATCACAAGGCAAATGGAGGCAGGGCGAGAACACAGGACCACAGGACAGGGACGAAATTGCTAATGAAGTTTCCGGCACCATTGTCATTGATAACATCTTATCAGGAGACAGGATTTTGAGAGCAATGATCTGACCAAAATTTATTAGGCAGGAATTTCCTCTTCCTAATAAGCCTGGGAGCGCTATGGGAGACTGGGGTCTATTTCACCCCTACAGCCTTGACCATAGAAGACAGCCATGCCCAGGGGGGCCGTCTATAGACCTATATAGGTGTGTATTCTCTTTCCCAGGGATGTTCTTTGCTGAGAAAAAGAATTCAGTGATATTTCTCCCATTTGCTTTTGAAAGAAGAGAAATGTGGCTCTGTTCCGCTCGGCTCACCTGCGGTCACAGTTTAAGGTTATCTCTCTTGCTCCCTAAACATTGCTGTTATCCTGTTCTTTTTTCAAGGTGCCCAGATTTCATACTGTTCAAACACACATGCTCTACAATTTGTGCAGTTAATGCAATTATCACATGGTCCTGAGGCGGCATACGTCCTCCTCGGCTTATGAGATGACAGGATTAAGAGATTAAAGTAAAGACAGGCATAGGAAATCACAAGGGTATTGATTGGGGAAGTGGTAAGTGTCCATGAAATCTTCACAATTTATGTTCAGAGACTGCAGTAAAGACAGGTATAAGAAATTATAAAAGTATTAATTTGGGGAACTAATAAATGTCCATGAAATCTTCACAATCCACGTTCTGCCATGGCTTCAGCCGGTCCCTCCGTTTGGGGTCCCTGACTTCCCATAACAGTGGACTCTGGAGTGAGCTTCACAGGCTTTCTCCTTTCCAGGTTCTTCACTCGTCTTTTCCCCTGGGTTTCCCAGGATCCTGCACCCAAATCTTGTCTCAGGATTGACTTTGGGGGAAACTTAGACCCAGATATCCCACAATCATTTCCTGAGGCCCCAGGATGTGCTGGGCACTAGGGGTACAGTACCTTGAGACACAGGGTTCCACCAGCCACACCAGATGCCCCACACTGAGCAAGCAGCTCTGACTGGCAGCTTTGTCCCAGGACAGCCAGAGCCTCTGCTTTGGCCAATAACTGGGCCATGATCTTTAAAAGCTAGAGGGAAAAGCACAATAAAATGTTAAAATTTGAAAAACAAACAACATCCTAATCTCTGGGGTTTGCCGCAGAGAAACTGGCAGCCCTACTTCTCTCCCCAGAAGGAATCTGCAGGGAAGCATGTCTCAGTAATAACTAGATGTTGGACTTGAGAGTCAAAGGCCAGCTCCTGTTCAAAGGGAGGGACTGTGAGGGAGCATTACCAGTTCCTCCCCCAAATCTGCAGAGCTCAGATCCCAATTTGTGCTGCTAGATTCATTCAGTTGGATCTGGTCCTCCTTGGCACCCCAGCAGGTGATGAGCTGCCTTGCTCCAGAGCCTCTCTCCCTCCATCAGTTATCTCCAGTGCAGCACGTGCCTCTGTCCAAGCCTGATTCCTGACACTGTGCCTACCCATCACCCTCCATCACTTCCTGGGCTGGGAGAAGGGTGTGATGTTTCCATGGTGATGCTGGACCACCCCCATGCAGAGGCTTAATCACCATGAACTTTTACTGATTCAGTGGCCCAGGACTCTGTCTATAGGTATGAAATGGGATTGTAAACTCCTCTATCTCCTATGTATGTTTGTGTTCTCAGAGAAGGAATGTTGAAATTAGTGGCAAAATACCTGGGGT
The DNA here is from genome assembly GCF_028885625.2 of Pongo pygmaeus. Classification (NCBI taxonomy): domain Eukaryota; kingdom Metazoa; phylum Chordata; class Mammalia; order Primates; family Hominidae; genus Pongo; species Pongo pygmaeus. The sequence goes on along the minus strand of NC_072385.2, from coordinate 41,529,983 downwards.
GAGTCAGGGCACCACGTAGATGCCTCTTCTGTTCTAACTTACCTGCCAGGAGGGTCCAGGAAACACACTGGTTTCTGAGTCCACATCTAGGATCTCCATCCCCTGAAGGGCCTCCCTTGCTGGGTCACAGCCACTCCTCAGAGGCATCATGTCCTCATCTGACAGATGAGGAAAAGCCTAGATTTCACATCCAGAACACATTGCAGTCAACACTTAGATCAAGGCTTCTTAAATGCCAATCTCTGTATTTCTCCACCTTTTCTTCCTCATCTCAGCCTTTAGCCATAAGAAGTTTTCAAAGGACAGATCCAGCTTATCGGGACATGAAAAACATCATCTCAGGAACATTAACTGTCCCGGGGCATTCTGTCTTCTCAGGTGATTTGATAAATTAAATGTGTGACATTAATTAATTTGATAAATTAAACTTCTGTGACAGTCAGTGCCCCGGACACCCATTCCTGCCTTCTCCTTTGCTAGCACACTCCTGAGATTGTACTGTGCCTGGGCTCCCTGGCAGCCAGGGCTCAATTCTGGCCACTGAGAGAGAAGCCAAGGTCTGCTCCAGGGTTGGGGCTGCTTTCCTGATACGGGGCTTAGACTGACTTTCTGGGGAGAGAAAGTCTGAGATGGAGAGCCCTGTGCATGCAGGAGGTTTACTGCGGGGGCTTTTGGAAGATGCACCTGGGACAAATGAGGGAGGCAGGATGGGGCAGTGGGAAAAGCTGGCTGGCAATGAGGTTGCAACTGAGGCTGTGGCTGACACTGCAGGGAGCTCTGGAGCTGGCTGGCCCTGCAGCTGCCCTGCCTTGGGTAAAGTGGGCAGAACCTTTGTCTCTCACATCAGCTGGTAGTTCCCAGGCAGGGGTGAAGGCATCTGTAGCAGCTGCTCTCCCCAGCAGCTGTAGGGAATGCCTTGGCTTGAACAGGTAACCTGGGCAGGATATCACCACATCCACTACACTGCCACCTCCTCTTCCTGCCTTGGACAAGGACTTCATGGCCAAAGAGATGGCAAAAATAGAAGCCCAGATGCTGGCAGCTGTTCGACCAACACCAGCCACCTCTTTGCTTGAACTTTGTAAGAAGTCCAAGATGACAAAAATCTGTTTCCCACCGTGGTCAGCTCACGATACATGCAGCTGAATGCACTGCAGCCTGGTAGAAGTACTCTTTTCCACCTTCCACTTCTTCCAAAGGCCCACCAGGGCCTTGCCTCCAAAGCATGCTCCTCCCTCAGGCCTGATCCAGAGACTCTACCTCCAGAACGGCCCTGGAATTGGTCTTCTTCCTCCTACCTTCCAGGCCCTGCCCACACCCTCACCACTGGATACTGCAGAACCTGCATCCCAGAGTCAGGCAGCATCTCCAAAGACTTGGGCCAGTCTCTCAGCCATGGTCAGATTCTGCCCATCTCTGGCCCCAAATTCTTCCCTGCCCTCAGGATAAAGTTCGAACCTTTTGGAAAATGACCTCCCAGGCCTTAATTACAGGTATGACCTTGCCTTATGTCCAGCTGCAGCTCCTGCTACCTGCATCGCCCAGCCCTGATGGTCCAGTGTCAGCATGGCAGCTGCAGGCAGCTCAGCCCTGCTGTTGCATCCGTGCACGCGGCGGACATTCTATTCCCTCTCCCTGGGAACATGAAGCCCTCTTCTTGTCTGTACGAAAAACTCTTGTTATCTTTTAATCTCAAAGTCTTCCTCAACTCCCCCAGCCCTTCCGTGCAGTTAATCATTGCCTCCTTGGACGCCTCTGCACCCGGGGTGCGCTCTGTGCTGTGCTGTGCTGCGCTGTGCTGTGTTACCCACTCATGCAGTGCTGGTCTCCCCCACAAGACTATGAGATTCCATGAGCAGGAATTTTGCTCTTGGATGTTTTTATCATCTTTGCCCTTCCTTATGTCCAACACCCTCCCCTGATCCCACCAACCTCAGCTCTGAGTGCTCTGCTCACACTGTTGACAGGAATGGGGACTTGCAAAAGCCACAGCCAGGCTACAGAGATGGATGACATGGCTGGCTCTTAAGCCCTCCTAGTCCTCACCCCCAACCCACCGTCTACATCTCAGGGGAAAAGGGGTGTTCTCTGTTTCTTTCTTTCCTTTTCTCCTTGGCCTGCACTATGGTGGATTAGTTCCTTTCACTCTAGCTTCCCATCTGTACAAAGAGGAAGAGACTAGCCTGCCACTGCCAGGACCCAGTCCAGCTTTGGTGGCCCTACAGGGCCATGCACCATGCACAGCCAAGGATGTCCTGGCTGTAGGGAAGGCTGGCCAGCTGAGGAAGGGCCCAGCTTGATTCCAGGCCACCCCTGGCTCTGGGCCCAGCACTAGCAGGTGTTGACTTAAAAGGAAGAGCTTGAGGCATAAAATATAAAGAGTTTACTTGAGCCAAAGTGAGAACAGCTGCCTGGAAGACTCAGACCCAAGTAAGCTTGGAAATGAGCTTCATTTGGTCTTTGTTATAAGAAGTTTTTTAAAGGCAAAAAGGGGGGACAAGAAGTGGGCTGATATAAATCCAGGAATTCTCATTGGTTTATAGAAATAACGTTGAGGCTGAGTACGGTGGCTCATGCCTGTAATCCCAGCACTTTGGGAGGCCGAGTCGGGCGGATCACTTGAGGTCAGGAGTTTGAGACCAGCCTGGCCAACATGCCGAAATCATGTCTCTACTAAAAATACAAAAAAATTAGCTGAGTGTGGTGGTGGGTGCCTTTCCCAGCTACTCAGGAGGCTGAGGCAGGAGAATCACTTGAACCAGGGAGGCAGAGGTTGCAGTGAGCCAAGATTGCGCCACTGCACTCCAGCCTGGGTGAAAGAGTAAAACTCCATCGCAAAAAAAAAAAAAAAAAAAGAAAAAGAAATAATATTGATTCGTGATTGGCTCTACATTGTGAGGCCATACTGCGTGGTTTAGTGCCTGGTGTGGCTTTATTAGGTTAATTTGTAGCTCCTTATCATTGGCAAGCAGTTTTAAGAGCTGAATACATAGCTCAAGGTTGATTACTATCTCGTTTTATTGTCTCTCTGGGCCTGATAATTTAAAGGGACTCTCATACCTCAGGTAAAAGTTCTTTTCTTTCTTCATAGTGCTGATAAAAATGCGTTAAGTGCCCCCAGAGCCCCAAGGACCTGTGTGTGAGGACCTCTTCTGAGGGAACTGCTAGAACAATGGCTTTAAAAATGCCAGAGCTGAACTGGAGAAGCAGCAGGGTTTGGGGGCCAGGAGTAGCAATTGTGGCCTTTGAGTGAGATGGAGCAGGGGTCTTCACTTTCCCCCTGGAGGAAGCTGGAGCTGGCTGGAGCAGCTCTGCTCAGGGCATCTCCTTCCTCTGCCTTTGCTTCTTATGTGAAGACTGACATTGTGACTTATAATAAGAAATGGAGCTCCTAAAACCCTTGGGATCTCCAAAGTGATATATGCCTTTTTGTAACTAATGAGATGACTAGGAGGGTGGGGGCTCCTGGGTGGCCTCGGGATGGCGCTGGTTGCGAGGGAAACCAACTGTGTGATTAGACGGTTGAAATACTCACCCTACTGACTGCCGACTTCTGATTTGGGAGAGGAGCTGGGGATGGAGTTAATCACCAGTGGCCAATGATTTAATCAATCATGCCTACAAAATGAAGCCTCCATTAAAAAATGCCAACATAATGAACACCTCCAAAAGGAAGGGAGAGCTTCTGGGTTGGTGAACATGTGGAGGTGATGGGAAGTTGGTGTTTCTGGAGAGGGCATGCAAGCTCCATGTCCCTTCCCCATACCTGGTTCCATACATCTCTTCCACTGGCTGTCCCTGAGTTTTATCCTTTTTATTATTATTATTTCAATAGTCTGGGGGGAACAGGTGGTGTTTGGATACATGGATAAGTGCTATAGTGGCGATTTCTGAGATTTTGGTGCACCCATCATTCTTATGCCTTTGCATCCCTGAGTTGTATCATTTATAACTAAACTGTTCCCATGAGTTCTCTGGGCCATTCTAGCAAACTATCCAGTATAAAGAGGGGGTTGTGGAAACCTCAAGTTTGTAGTTGGTCAGAAGCACAGGTGCCAACCTGGACTAGCATTTGGCATCTGAAATGGGGGTGGTCTTGTGGGACTGAACCTGTAATGTGTGGGATCTGATACTAACTCCAGGTAGATAGTCTCAGAATTGAGTTAAATTATAGGACACCTAATTGGTGTTCCAACAATTGGAGAAGTGGTTGGTGTGGGGAAAATGGCCACACTTCTGGTATCAGAAGTGAAGCATTGAGAGCAGCAGTAGGAAGGAAACAGGATTTACATCTCAGAAACAAGCTGTCACTTTTAGGAAGAAGGGAGCATGGGGAATGACTCTCTCAGGGTCAACTCCCACAAGCTACCTGATCCAGGCTCCAAATTTGGAGATCAGGGAAGCAGGAAGGAGAACATGAAGGAGGCCACTTCTGCTTCTTTCTGGCTTTGCCAACTCAGGAAAGTCATGCTACTGCTGAAAGACTCAAATTTTTGTTCATAAATTGGGATGCATAGGGGTTCCTACACCATATGTCAAGGTACAGTTACATCAGGGTGGCTAATGCCATCCTGTCAAGGGGTTATTCCAAGGTTAGGTTAAGTCAAGGTGCAGTTAGGTTAGGTGTAATTACAACAAGGTGTAGCAACATTAAGGTGCATTTACTTCAAGGTTTAGATATGGCAAGAGGTAGTTATGTCAAGGCGCCATCATGTTAAGTTGTAGTTACGTCAAGGTGGGGGTTATGGACTGAATTGTGTCCCCCCCCACCAGCCCCCAAACTCATATGTTGAAGCCCTAACCCCCAATGCAACTGTATTTGGAGACAGAGTTTTTAGGAGATAATTAAGGTTAAGTGAGTTCATAATGATGGGACCCTCATTCAATAGGACCGGTGTCCCTATAAGAAAAGGAAGAGAGCTCACACTCTCTGCCATGTGAGGACATAGTGACAAGGCTGCCACCTGCAAGCCAGGGAGAGAGCCCTCACCAGGAATGGAATCACCTGGCACTTTGATCCTGGACTTCTAGCCTGCAGAACTGTGAGAAATAAAATGTTGTTGTTTAAGTCATCTGATGTTTCGTTATGATGGCCCAAGCTGTCCAAGACGGTAAGGTTATGCCAAGGTGCAGGTGAGAGGTACATGTGCAAATATGCCTGAAGTAGGTTTGAAAGACTATGAAGGATCATTACTGATTTGCATCATCATACCTGGCAGGAACCTACCCGGTGACATTCCCTCAGCCATGAGAGGAAACAATCCCGCCGCTTTTACATTAAGGTCATGGAGCTATTTCTCACTGCAGAGTTAATGCCCTTTTTAAGAGAAAATAACTGGGAGCCCGCTGGAGGCGGGGATCTGGTTGAGAGCTGGGTTCGGTTACTCGGAATGCACCACTGGGTGGCGACTGGGCTCCGCGCGAAGGCTGGGAGGGGCGGTCCTCGAGTGACATCAGGTGGGCAGAGCCAGGAGCCCGGGCCGGCCCATGCACGGTCTCAGGATCTTACCGGGAAGGCACCCCATGCAGGCGCCGGAGTGACACGGAAGTGCCTGGAAGAGGGGCTTCCACTTGAAGCCGCTTTTTGCTCAGTCAGGTCACTGAGCGCCCGCAGTGTCCCAGGGCACGCCTGCACTAAAACGGGACACTGGCTCATGCTGGCGGCTCCCGGGGCAGCTGAAGGACCGTGGCTAAGGACATTGGGGTCTCAGGGCTACAGGGAAAGAATCGTGACTGTCCACACATTTTTAAAAGCCCACCTGTTTCCTTCATCAGCCGCTGCTGTCTGGTGTGTATCCAGGTCTCTAGAAGCTTCCAGGGGCACTTTGACCTGCCCCAGCTCCCACCCTTCCTCTCCAGGGCCCTATAAGACAGATTTACACAGGTGTTTCTCTCACCCTGGACCCTATTATTTGGCCCCACCTGCTGCTGAAATTCTGCCCCTGGGTCCAAGGAGGGGCTGCCCCAGCGAGCACTGGCTCTCACCATCTGGGACACATGCCCTTCTCTCTGTGCCTCAGTTTACTTCTCCATGTACTGATGGACACAAAGATCCCCCAAGGCCCTCCCAGTCACTACCACCTCCTAGAGAGGGGCAGAGTGTGCCCCTGGGCCACTTTCGTGCAGTGAGAGGGCACATCGTGAGGCCCGAGTCAAACCCAGGGCCCCTTCCTTTTATTTTTTATTTATTTATTTTTTCAGACAGGGTCTCTGTTGCAGAGGCTGGCATGCAGTGGCTGGATCATAGTTCACTGCAGCCTTGGCCTGTGAGGCCCAAGCGATCCTCCCACCTCAGCCTCCCGAGTAGTTGGGACTACAGGTGTGCACCACCCACCTTGCTAATTTTTCATTCTTTGTGGAGACAGATTTGGCCATGTTGCCCAGGCTAGTCTCAAACTCCTGGGCTCAACCATCTGCCTGCCTCGGCCATTCAAAGTGCTGGGATTACAGGTGTCCGTGCCCTGTCCTGGGGTCCCTTCTGAACGAGACTCCTTTGGTGTGGATTCAGGAGACACAGATGTGGGAGAAGCTGAGATCTTCCAGGAAGGACACAACCCTGGGAGCACGTGCCTGCTGAGACAGCCATGATGTTTGCTTTCAGCTAAAGCTGGAAGATTTAATTCTGCTGCATGCATGGCTGCTGAGCATCTGCTGGGTGCCTGTTCCTGGGCCAGGGCCTCCTGCTCTCCAGAGCCTGGAAGGCTGGGAGCGCAATGAGACAGATCTAGAGGCCTCACATCTTAGGGTGAGGGGGTCACCGGCCCCAGCTGGAAGTGGAGGGGAGGGACTTACTAGAGGCCTCCTAGAAAGTGTGACCTCTCAAAAGTTACTAGAATGATTGTTGGTCAAGCTCATGGACCCTTCTGGTCTAGGATCACCCTGGTGGAGCTCTGGAGGATGAAGGGCAGCCTGTGGGGAGAGTCCGCTGGGAACAGCATGAGGAAGGACACCGGAACAGCAGCAGCCAGCTGGCTGGTGACCGGTGAGAGTTTGGGCCAAGGTCTGGCTCACAGGGATTGGGTGTTCCTGTGACTTCCCACAGGGAATGGGGAGCTCTGGATGGGGGTAGGGGTTTAAGCAGGGAGTGGCAGATCCTTGTGCCTGCACTGGCTAGCGGGCAGGGTGACCACTGCAGGGAGGTGACCTGAGTCTCTTTGAGAGCTGTGTCCTTCTCAAGGACTTTGTGTACTTTGAATTCACTAAGAACTAAACATTGCCATTTTGGGTCCACATCGTGGTATATATTATATCATTATACTTTTTATTGGCGCAGTAACTATTATAATAGCAGTGTTCTCATGGAGCCTTGGAGGATCAAGCCCTTGCACGGATGTTTTCTCCATGGCCATTGGGATGTCTACTTGTCAGCAGATTGACAGATATTCGATGACACCCTCACAGTCCCCCAGGAAGTGATGATTTCTGGATGAGGTTGGCCCTAGGGCTGCCATCTCAGAACCCAGAGTAGGCCCAGGGGTGGTATCTCCAAAGGATCCGAGGATTCTCCGTGATGACTTGCAAACTCAGCAGGCTCCAGCTCGGTGGCACTGGGGGAAGGCTCCAGACCCCAGCCTCTGTCATGCCCGCATGGAGCCCACATCTCCAAGGAGGCTGGGAGGTCCTGTTTGGGGGTCAATTTAAATGTGAAGGAGCAGAATGCAGAGAGTTTGGGAACCCAAGGATGGGACAAAAGACAGAATTAGGACCCAGTCTTAAATACTCTTTGACAGATTGCTGGGCACCTCCTCATAGCAGGCTGGGCCCTGGGTACTGGATGCTAGGATGAATGAGAAATGGCCTCTGCCCTTGAGGGGCTCACAGACACCGGAAAAGATAAACCAGGGGAGTCAGAAAGAGGAAGAGCAAGGTGCTGGGGAACTGAACCCCGAACCCCATTTCCCACTCTTACTGCCCATGCCCTCTGCATGTGACATGGCCAGAATTTGTCCCTGCCTTTGCCTTTAACTGTGGGGAATCCTGGAATTTTTTAGAAATCCAATTTCACAGAATAAAAGTTTTTCTTTTTCAGAGGTGATCCACTAAAAGTTTAACTTAATTTCATTTTATGCTTCTTTAAAATTCTTTGATGTCAATAACTTACCAATCAAAAAAAAAGCCAAATTTAGTTTTGGAAATTACGGCCTGCATAGTTCACACATACGCGTGCACACATGCAGAGGCGCACACACAAAGGGTGCTGCCCACCGTGGGAGCTCAGCCTGAAGTCACACATGTGGATACATGTGCTTGGGCTCAGACCCCAAGCAAACGCCAGAAGAACAGCTGTCGCTGTGTGAGAATTGGCTGGAAGCTGCAGGGAACAGCTGTAGGAGCTGTTGGGGAGCCCTCCTGCCTCTGACCATCTGCGTTAGGGTGGGTCAGGTAAGGAGAAATGGAGAAAGGTGGAGGGATGGTGGACGGGACAGGCGCTTCCCCAAGCATAGCCTGCTGCTTTCTTACTTCTTCCCCGGGCTCATTTCAAAGGTGCCTGCGGTAGCACAGCCCAGTTGGTCACTGGGTCCCATTTCCCTGGGATGAAGGTTTGGGCCCAGCTCAGCTGAGGGAACACAGAGGGTGAGGAAAAGGACATGAGGTGGGACTCAGGATGTGCCAGGCACGTGACATCTGGTCCTTCTACCCCACCACGGCCCTGGGCAGGGTTCCTTAACCACCTGGGCTCAGAGAGGTCAGGCTGCCAGCCCACAGCTGACAGGGTGGGTGATTGAGGAGGTTGCATTCTGGCTTAGGTCTGGCCTGCCGAAGCGCCATGGCCTGTGCTACCAAGAGGAAGGTTCAGAGGAGCCAGGGCTCTTCCCCTGACCTCACAGGCTACTGCGTCCTCAGACAGCTTGTGTGACAAATGGGTAATATTTCCCATGCGTTTGGGAAGAGGGCAAGATCAGCAAGGTTCCCCTGAATAGCCTCCACCTTGGGGAACCACTCTCTGCAAAAACAAAGAAACAAACAAACAAACAAAAAATTGTATTGTATTCTATGCATTCCATGAGATGTAAAAGGTTAGGAAGTAGATAAAATATAAGAAGTTTCTACTATGTACCAAGGCTCCTTCTGTTTTTATTTTTTGGCTCCCCTCCTGCCCAAGTGCAGTCACAACACCCAAGGCAGTGGACTCCTGGGCCCACGGCGTCTGTGTTTTCAGCTCTGAATTAGGCCAGAATATTCTGCAGCCCCAGGTCGAACCAGTTGCACAGCAAAAACCAGCCAGCCTCTTAGGCATCTCCTACTGGTGCAGCTTACGTGAAACAGTTGTCTTTCATTTCAGATGCAGAGTGGAAATAATACTGTAGAAATAAATTCATACTAAAGTGTGAATGGTAGACATAGGCCATTTCTTCCTTTGGCAAGTGTCTCTTGAGAGCCAGCTGGTTAGGAGTCAGAGACTTGTCCTGGGCAATTCACTCACCTTTTTGCCTTCTGTTGTGAGAATTAAATAAGGAAATGTGGATCAAGAGCCTGGCATAGTAGAACCTTCTTATATTTTACTTCCCAATCTTTTTACACATCATGGAACGCATAGAAAATAATACATTTTTTTTGCACAATGGAATAAAGTAGGGTAGTTATATGGGGCTTAGTGAAAAAAAACATCACATTACCTTTCTGTATTGATTTAATTATGATAAAGATAATTTTAAAGGTATTGGGAGGCATTAAAGGTGGAATTGATACGAAACATCAAAATAAAGACTTTTTAAAAAACTTAATGAGAAACTTGGGCTTGCATTTACATACGTACTTTTTAGTGTAAGTCCATTTGCTTGACCAGCTACAATTACTGATTAAGACTTTTAGATTATTCCTTAGGTGAGTGAAACTGCCAGCAAGTTCTGCAGGCGACTGGGATAGCAATTGCTCTTCCCAGTAGGCACACACATGCCAGTCTCAGAAGGATTTGCATGAGTTCAGGAAAGTTTAGGTGTTAGGGTCTCAGTGTTAAGAAGTCTGCACATTTGGAATTTTCTACAGATAATATGTTAGAGATTTGAGACCTTGACTCTGGTGTGTAATTGCATAGTTACTTTAGACTTGTGGTTTTAGGTTGAAATCTAAGTTAACAAACTGTTGGAACATTTAAGAGAATATAAAGTTCATCATATTTCAAATTTAACTTACTTGATACAAAGGCTCATTTAAGAGACTGAAAACCAATTTATTGTCAGATCACTGACATAATTAAAAAGGAAAATGAGTATATTAAACTCATAAAGGCAGTTTAGAATGTTGGAAGATATTTCCTTAATTAAATTTGCAGTTGCACCAAATGTTGGCAAGGTGTAGTGGTTCAAGCCTGTAATCCCAGAACTTTGAGAGGCCGAGGCAGGAGGATTGCTTGAGGCCAGGAGTTTGAGACCAGCTTGGGCAATATAGTGAGACCCCCATCTCTACAAAAAATTAAAAAATTAGCTGAGCATCATGGCACATGCCTATATTCCCATCTATTCTGGGAGCTGAGGTGGGAGGACTGCTTGAACCCAGGAAGTCAAGGCTGCAGTAAGCTGTGACTATACCACTGCACTCCAGCCTGGGTGACAGTGAGACTCTGTCAGAAAAAAAAAAAAAAGCAAATGATTTTCATCAAAGGCTTATGAAAAGTGATTGCTGGCTAAACATTAGTAGTAAACGATCCAAAAGTATAATTAAGAAAACAATTTCACGTAAATAGCATCAAAAAGAAAAACATAGGCGTAAATTCAATTAAAAAGTGCAAGATTTATACACTGAAAACTACAAAACACTGTTGAAAGAAATTTAAAAACTCCTAAATAGATAGAAAGGAATCCATGGTTATGGATTGGAAAACCTAATATTAAGAAGGCTATATTTCTCAAATTTATCTACAGAGGAATGCAATCCCTAGCAAACCCCAATGGGAAATGGCAATTTTGGAGAAATTCACAAGCTGACCCTAAAATTCAGGTGGAAATGCAAAGGACCCAGAATGGCCTAAATGATTTTGATCTTGAAAAAGAAGGACAAAAGTAGAGAGCTCACATTTCCTACTTTCAAAACTTAGTACAAAGCTGCAGTAATCAATACAGTAAAAGTGGTATTAGCAAAAATGTAGACATCACAACAACAGAATATAATTAAGGGTCCAGAAACAATTCGCCACGTTCACAGTCAATTGATTTTTGACAAGGATGCTGTATTAATCTGTCTTCACACTGCTGATAAAGACATACCCAAGACTGGGTAAATTATAAAGAAAAAGAGGTTTAATTGACTCAGGGTTTCATGTGGCCGGGGAGGCCTCACAATCATGGCGGAAGGTGAAAGGCACATCTCACACTGGTGGCAGGCAAGAGAGAGAATGACAGCCAAGTGAGAGGGGCTTCGCTTTATAAAACCATCAGCTCTCGTGAGACTTCATCACTACCATGAGAACAGTATGGGGGAGACCACCCTGTGATTCAGTGATCTCCCACTGGGTCCCTCCCACAACATGTGCAGATTATAGGAGCTACAATTCAAGATGTGATTTGGGTGGGGACACAGCCAGACCATGTCAGATGCAAGAACGATCCAATGGAGAAAGAATAGTCTTAGGCCAGGTGCGGTGGCTCACGCCTGTAATCTCAGCACTTTGGGAGGCCGAGGCGGGCGGATCACGAGGTCAGGAGATGGAGACCATCCTGGCTAAGACGGTGAAACCCCATCTCTACTAAAAATACAAAAAATTAGCCGGGTGTGGTGGCGGGTGCCTGTAGTCCCAGCTACTCGGGAGGCTGAGGCAGGAGAATGGCGTGAACCCGGGAGGCGGAGCTTGCAGTGAGCAGAGATCGCGCCACTGCACTCCAGCCTGGGCGACAGAGCAAGACTCCATCTAAAAAAAAAAAAAAAAAATAGTGTTTTCAGCAAATGGTCCTGGAACAACTGGATATCCACAAGCAAAAAAATGAAGGTGGACCCCTACTTCACTCCATATACAAAAACTAACTGAAAATGTATAAAAGACATAAGACGTAAGAGTTAAAACCACTAAAGTCTCAGGAGAAAACACAGGAGTAAATGTCCATGACCTTGGATTAGGCAGAGGTTTCTTAGGTGTGATGCCAAAAGTATCAGCAACAGAAGAAAAAAATAAATTGGATCTTGCCTTAAAACACAGATGGCAGAGAAGAAAAAATTACTTCATCAAAATTAAAAACTTTTTTGCTTCAAGGAGATCAAGAAAAGTGAAATGATAACCCATAAAATGGAGAAAAGCATGTATCTGAGGAGGGATTTGTATCTAGAATACAGAAAGAACTCTTACAACTCAATAATAAAAAGAAAAAAATTCCATTAAAAAGTAGATGAAGGTTCTGAATGGTGAAAATATATATATATATATATATACATATATATATACATACACAAATAGCCAAGAGCCACATTAAAAAATATCGAACTTTGTTTGCCAGCAGGGAAATGAAAATTAACACAAAGAGATATCCCACACACCTATTAGAATGACTAAAATAAAAAAGGCTGATAACTAGCAATCGTGCTCCTGGGCACTTATTTATTTCAGAGAAATGAAAACTTACATTCACACAAAAACCTGTACACAAATGTTCATAGCAGCTTTATTTGTAATAGCCCCAGTCTAGAAACAACCCAAACGTCCTTTGACAGGTGTCTGGTTAAACACACTGTGGCACATCCATCCCATAGAACAGTACTCAATAACAGAGGAATGAACTCCTGATATATACACCTTGGACAAATTTTCACAGAGTTATGCAGAGTTTAAAAATCTAATCCTAGACTGGGCACGGCGGCTCACGCCTATAATCCCAGCACTTTGGGAGGCCGAGGCAGGTGGATCATGAGGTCAGGAGATAGAGACCATCCTGGCTAACACTGTGAAACCCCGTCTCTACTAAAGATACCAAAAAACAAAAAACAAAAAAAAGCCAGGCACAGTGGCATGTGCCTGTAATCCCAGCTACTTAGGAGGCTGAGGCAGGAGAATCTCTTGAACCCGGTAGGAGGTGGAGGTTGCAGCGAGCTGAGATTGCACCATTGCACTCCAGCCTGGGTCACAGAATGAGACTGTCTCAAAAAAAAAAAACAACTCTAGTCCTAAAATGTTATATATGGTGTGATTCAATTTAAATAGTACTCTTGAAGTGACAAAATTTTAGAAATAAAAAACAGATTAGTGGGCCACGGGTTAAGGAGAGGAGGAACAGGAGAGAAGTGGGTTTGGCCAGAAAGGGCAGCATGAGGGATCCCTGTGGGGAAGGAGATGTTCTACCTCTTTTCTTTTTCTTACCTTTGTTTTTTTTTTTAAAGAAACGGGGATCTCGCTGTGTTGCCCAGGCTGGAGTGCAGTGACTCCTCTAGCATTTAGAGTACCAGATGGCAGAGGTGTTAGGTATCTGCATCCACATTGCTCCAATCATCTAGGTGGGGCTCTTTTATACACCTTGTCACCAAAGATAAAAGGAATTGTTTATAAACAATTGTTTATAAACAAGGTCAGAGTGGGACTTGTGATTCCCAGGTTGGGGTTTGTTGCTGTGCCTTGTCTTCCGTCATAGCGGCATCTGTGCATCTTTATCCTCCACGCGTCTCTGTCAGTCCATAGGAACAGAACGGGTTGCTAAATCTGATAGAGAAGGCCTTTACTTTTGTTTTGGCAGTTATAGGACTTAATTTTGCAACCTGGCCAAGTTAGTCCAGAATTCTAATCTATCCACATGTGATCTTTGGTATCTGCTGGCCTCATAAAGGAAGGAAGGAAGCTTCTTCTGACTTGGGAGCCCTTTGTAAGATCTGGTGATTTGGCAAATATTTATATCATGAGAGTCAGATCAGGACCGTTTTTGACCTTTGTGAGATTTGTGACGTTTGTGAATGTCAATGCTGGAATCAAAGCACAGGGTTTGATTGCAATACCTCATTGGTATGTTACCTAAGAAAAAGTCCAGCATAATTTCTGCTTTAATGTAGAAGGAAAAAATATTTTAATGACTTTATCGGAGCAGAGACAGTCCTGGAGCTCTCATAAAGATTTCTCTGTGTCTAATTGATTTACTTTAAGGACAATAGCATGACACTGTTTTCTCTTGTCATACGTCTATTTTCTGGACTTTATCTACCAGACACTTATAATGGCAGAAGCAAAAATAAGTTCACATTCTTTTGAATAACCTAGATGTTGCTTAACCAGTAATCAGATTGATTAATTATCATAGCGAGGGTTTGAAAGACTAACGTAAAATGGTTCCAGGTCTGTGTCCAACCTGTTGGAAAAATAGTAAGTGTTAATTAGAGCAAGATACAATTTCAAAAAAAAACATTTATAGTGGAGGGTTAGAGAGAGAATAGGATAGACTGAGAAAGTCCCTAGTCAGCTTTTTAACAGGCCATCAACAGACAGGAAAAAAAAATTGTCAACCAAAAAAAGAAGAGGTTTTTTTTTAAAAAAACAAACAAACAGTTTTTAAAGGTAGAGTAATACAGAGTCCTAAAACAGGGAGAACACAGATGGAAGTAAACTTTCTTGATCTGTGATCTTGGGAAAACTGTCTACTTTGAAGAAATACCATCTAAAGGTCACCTGTAGGGGTGCTTTTCCAATTCTCTTGAGAGTGCTAAGCAGGATCTGGCTTGGTGTGACTTGCATGAACGAGGAGTTGTTTTATTTTACTTTGATGGTAGTGTAAGTAGTCAGCAGTACTTCACATGGACCTTCCAGTGAGGTGACAGTGCTTGCCTTTTTCTAAAAACCTTTGTGTACACATCATCTCCTGGCCAAAAAGCATGGCAAGTCTTGTCAGTTGGTGGAGATCACACCCTTTTTATCTGTTGATGATGAGCTCCAAATATATTAGTGCCCGTATATAGCTAGTCATAGCATCAAATTGTTCACAGGTCCCCACAGTGCTCATTCAACCCAGGAATGGAAGATTTAGAGATGCCAGCCAAACACTATTTCCAAAGGGGTAATCCATGTCTTTTATTCCGAGTATTCTAAATTTCTATAAGGGCCAGAGGTAATGCTTCAGGCCCTTTAATTCTGGTGTCTAGACAGACTTTTCTCAAATTCCATTTAATGTTTAGATTTTTATGCTCCACTTGCCCTGGGGATCGGGAATGGTATGGGCTATAAAATTTGGAGTGCCCTAGAGTGGTTGCAGGCAAGTCATTTATGCTGTAAAATGAGTTCCTGGCTGGGCATGGTGGCTCACACCTGTAATCCCAGCACTTTGGGAGGCCAAGACAGGCAGATCACCTGAGGCCAGGAGTTCAAGACCAGCCTGGCCAACAGGGTGAAACCCCATCTCTACTAAAAATACAAAAATTAGCCAGGTGTGGTGGCAGGCACCTTTAACCCCTTCTACTTGGGAGGCTGAGGCAGGAGAATCACTTGAACCTAGGAGGCAGAGATTGCAGTGAGCCAAGATGACATTGCTACACTCCAGCCTGGGAGACACAGCAAGGCTCCATCTCAAAAAAAAAAAAAAAAAGAAAAGAGTTCCTTGGTCTGACAATCCATAAAAGGATGCCAAAGCAATGAAGAATCTGTTATTAATGTTTGCACCACATTGTGGTATCAGAACAGCAAGTGGGACAGCATTCAGTCCATTCACTAAACACAGACAATAGCCAAACTGAGAATAGCCTAAAGCTGGAGGTCAACCTGTGAAATCCACTTGGACTGCTGCAAGGGAAAGTGTGGGCCTTCCTGAAGAAGGGTGCTTTCCTCCAGAGCTTTGGTGAGATTTTCAAGTAATGCATTGGGAAATAATTTGGTCAGAAATTTTGTAAATCTTAGGGAAAAAACAATTATTGTTTAGTTCCTTAACTGATGCCCCTCTGCAAACCAAAAGGTTAAAAGAAATGGGCCATGGAAAGTCTATCTTTGGGGCATATGCTTGTTAATAATATTAGTCAGGGATAAAGGCAACTTAATAAATTGTGTGGAAAATGAATACAGGGGTTCATTTTGGGCTGTGTACTTGGCAGCCTTGTGTTCCCTATCGTTCCCTAAAGATATAGTATTAATCTCCTTAGTGTGGGCCAGAAAATGAGCAATAGCAATTTTAGTAGGAAGATGAATAGCATGTTTATTACAGGCAGCAACTACACATTCATTGGCAATAGGAGTGCCAGTGGAGGTTAAGAATCTACAGGCTTCCTAGATTTTGCTGGCAGCATGACAGACTCTGAAAGTGTATCTGGAGTCAGTATAAATAATGGCAGTTTTTATTTTTTGTCAGTGTGCAAGCTCTAGTAACAGCTTTAAATTCAGCAGATTGGCCAAATTCAAGGCAGAGGGTATGTCTCAAGGGCTTCACGCAGGGAAACTATGGCATAGCCATTTATGCTGTTCCCCTTAAAATTTCATTTATGGGAGCCGTCATAAGATAGAAATCTGGGTTTGTTACAGGTAGTTAGATAAGGCAACAAGTGGGGCAGGAGAAGGCTCTCCCCCGACCCACTAGAAATGTCAGGTGATTGTTCAGTGATTTTCACACTTCCTCTCTAAAAATGATAATTTGGCAGCCAGGGAGAGGCCATTTCCTCATAGTCTACACCTGTTGAAATCAAAATATTAATTGAACGTAGACCCCAGTGAGAAGAAACTTCCTGGGCATGCACATTAAGAGACAAAAATGGCAAAGTATCTTCTGGGCACACTCCACGAGAAAAGGAAGAAAGCCTCAGATGGGCAAGTGTATAACCCCCTAAACACAACGAGCTGTTCAATTCCAAAGGGTACAGAGAGCACTGAGCATGCAGGAAACTCTCCCTACCGGAAGAATCATGGGAGAGATGCAAACCTATAGAGTCCAAAGATCAATGTTAAATGCATTTTTTGCTCTCCTTTTCTCTCTTTGACTTTCAGGCGCCCACTAGGATCTCTTCCAAGGGTTCTTTCCTTTCTTTCCTGTTCTAAAGCCTGTTTAGTAAACTTCCATTCCTGCTGTGAAACATGCCTTGGTCTCTTTTTCTGCTTTATGCCCCTCAGTCAAATTCTTTCTTCTGAGGAGGCAAGGACTGAAGTTGCTATGGACCCATACAGATATGCCACTGGTAACTCGGGATAACTCGGATCTCTGCCACCGCTAACATGTTGTCTAAAGGAGTGTCTGAGAGACCCTCTTGTGGCTTTGAAGCCATTTCTATAGCTGCTAGGCAATCCTGTGGAATGGGATGAAGATGTCCATCATCAGGGAGGGTAGGAGCATAGCAGGATTTAAGGGATTTAAGGTGCTACGAAGATTAAGATAATAGAGGGATTGATTAAGATAATAGAGGGATTGATTAATAGGACTATTTATATGTAGTGTGTCTTCGTGTAGAGAGGTGCTGTGCCTTAGGAACTTGTAAGAGCAGAGAGAGTGTGGGGAACACAGAGGCAAATGGGGGAGCCTAATGTAAACGTGCTGGCTTTAGCAATTAGGGGGCAGCTGCTGACACTGCACGTGGGCATGGAGCATGCCTGCTGCCACAGGATCCACTTGGCATGAGAAATATGCTACAGGGCATATCTGAGAGGCAAAAGCCTGGCCTAGAAAACTTGAAGTAATCCCATTATCTTCATGACAATATAGGTGAAAAGGTTTATCAAAATTAGGTAAGCCTGGGGTGGGGCGGGCAGGGGTGCAGACCATGCTAACTTTAAGGCTTCAAAGGAAGTTAATGCCTCTAAGGACCAGAGGATGGGCTCTTGACTGGCATGTGGGGAGAGAGCATACAGTGATTTGGCAATAGCAGCAGAATTAGGAGTTCAGTGCCAGCAACAGTTAGCTACCCCTAAAATTTACCTAGCTGCTCTACCAAGTTGGCTTTAAGGATTTGAGATAATATTAATGGGGAGTCACAATATCCCTGATGCATGTATGTCCATGTTAATTGTCCCCCTTTAAATGTAATGCAAAGAGAAAGCCAGAGGCAATTTCTGCCCATTGTGGAAGCTCAGGCCTATCACAGAAATACAGATGTCCAGGAGGGATAGGAGAGCCAGAGATTTGAGAGAGCAAGAGAGAAGAGGGAGATGCCCCAGGACTGAGGCTGGGGAGAGAGGCAAGGAGCACTGTGGTCATGATGGCTCCCTCCAGTCTTTCTGGGTGTGCCCCAGGGGTTAAAAAGAAGCCGAAACCCTCAGCACCAGTGAGAGACAGGACTAGCTGGATTTCCTAGGCCAACTAAGAATTCCTAAGCCTAGCTGGGGAAGGTGACTATACCCACCTTTAAACATGGGGCTTGTAGCTCAGCTCACACCAGACCAATCAGGTAGTAAAGAGAGCTCACTAAAATACCAATTAGGCTAAAAGCAGGAGGTAAAGAAATAATCAAATCATTTATTGCCTGAGAGCACAGGGGGAGGGACAATGGTCAGGATATAAACCCAGGCATTTGAGCTGGTGGCGGCAACCCACTCTGGGTCCTGTCTCCTTCTATGGGAGCTCTGTCTTCGCTCTATTAAATCTTGCAACTGCACACTCTTCTGGTCCGTGTTTGTTCCTGCTCGAGCTGAGTTTTCGCTCACCATCCGCCACTGCTGATCGCCGCCATTGCAGACCCACCATTGACTTCCACCCCTGTCGATCTGGCAGGGTGTTCACTGAGCTTCTGATCCAGTGAGGCGCCCATGGCCGCTCCCGATTGGGCTAGAGGCTCACTGTTGTTCCTGTGCAGCTTAGTGCCCGGATTCGTTCTAATGAAGCTGAATACTAGTCGCTGGGTTCCACGGTTCTCTTCTATGACCCATGGCCTCTAATAGAGCTATAACACTCACTGCATGGCCCAAGGTTCCATTCCTTGGAATCCATGAGGCCAAGAACCCCAGGTCAGAGAACAAAAGGCTTGCCGCCATCTTGGGAGTGGCCTGCCACCGTCTTGGGAGCTATAAGATCAAAGACCAGCCTGTAACACCAGCATTCCCAGCCTGACAAAGATCCCAGGTCCAGACTGGAAACCCATCCTTAGAGCCTCCAGACCAGAAGAGGCCATGTGCTTAAGATGGCTGATGTATCTGCAGAGAGAAGAAGGGCCTCCCCGGGGCTTTGGTGCAACAAAAGAACTGAGAAAAGAACTTTTATCTGAAGAATGTGAGTTTTTTTTTAATTATCAGGCCAAAGGGACTTTAAAATGAGACAGCAATCACCTCTGGCTTTCCCCTTGAGCTATGTGTTCACCCCTTGAAACTGCTTGCTATTGCCACGATGAAGGGGGCCAGCTCCTCCACACCTGTAGGTGTTTCTCGTCAGGTGGAACGAGAGACTGAGAAAAGAAAAAAGAGACAGAGACAAAGTATACCGAAAGAAAAGTGGGCCCAGGGGACCGGTGCTCAGCATACGGAGGACCCGCACCAGCACTGGTCTCTGAGTTCCCTCGGTATTTGTTGATCATTATCTCTACCATCTCAGAGAGGGGGATGTGGCAGGACAATAGGGTAATAGTGGGGAGAGGGTCAGCAGGAAAACATGTGAACAAAGGTCTCTCTGTCATAAACAAGGTTAAGAAAAGGTGCTGTGCCTTGATGTGCACGCATACAAAAATCTCAGTGCATTAAAGAGCAGTATTGCCACCAGCATGTCTCACCTCCAGCCCTAAGATGGTTTTCTCCTATCTCAGTAAATGGAACATACAATTGGGTTTCACACCGAGACATTCCATTGCCCAGGGACGAGCAGGAGACAGATGCCTTCCTCTTATCTCAACTGCAAAGAGGCCTTCCTCTTTTTCTAATCCTCCGCAGCACAGACCCTTTACGGGTGTCGGGCTGGGGGACGGTCAGGTCTTTCCCTTCCCACGAGGCCATATCTCAGGCTATCACATGGGGAGAAACCTTGGACAATACCTGGCTTTCCTAGGCAGAGGTCCCTGCGGCCTTCCTCACTGTATTGTGTCCCTGGGTACTTGAGATTAGAGAGTGGTGATGACTTTTAACAAGCATACTGCCTTCAAGCACTTGTTTAACAAAGCACATCCTGCATAGCCCTAAATCCATTAAACCTTGAGTCAACACAGCACATGTCTCTGTGAGCACAGGGTTGGGGCAAGGGTTACAGATTAACAGCATCTCAAGGCCGAAGAATTTTTCTTAGTACAGAACAAAATGGAGTCTCTTATGTCTACTTCTTTCTATATAGACACAGTAACAGTCTGATCTCTCTTTCTTTTCCCCACACCAAGAGTAGTTGTAAATTAGCCTAATAATACCACGCCAGACACTGCAACCACATGCTATAGTTTCATAATGTATAGCAAATCACTAACTTGTGTTATTTCTATAATCCAGTGAGAATTCCTAACAAACAGCTTTGTATCAGCCACTTCCTATCCCTCTATTTTCCTTTAAAAACCCACTTGTAACTGCTGCTCATTGAAATGCATATTCAGGGCAACTTGAATCTATACTCCAGTATAGCAATCCTCAAGCCTGGCCCAAATAAACTGTCTTCTTACATGTGTTTTGCCTTTTAGGTTGATCCAACTATGGGGACTTGGCCATAAAAATGACTTGAACCACACAAATGTCTGAGGTTAGGTTTTTTTTTTTTTTTTTTTAAACCAGTGCAGCAGGATGGAGTTGAATGGCAAAATTAGGGTGATTTCATATAGCAAAATATGTTAGATTTTTTTGCTCTCCTGAGTACATGGTTCACACCCTATTGTTAGGAATAACGCTCAAAATCCTAAAGAAATTGAACACTCGAACAAAGGATTCTTAGCAAAGCAATTTTACCTCTGTGCAGAGGAGTGCCTCCTTGGCCAGTCGCCATGAGAACACACCTGAACAAAGGGCACAAGAGCCTTTACTCCTGACGCAAGTCCTGCCCCTGTACCCTTTCCCCACTGGCCGGGGTCGGGTCTTACAATCTAAACTAATCCCAGTTGGCTAAACATTTGAATTTTTTTAGATAAGGTGGGCACATAAAAGAAAGTGGAGAGGAAGGGGAAGGGGTGTCTGTAATGAACTAGAAAGTTAGTCCTCTTTCCAAATAAGGAAAGGAATGTGAGCTGGTACTGATAACGCCTGGTACTGTGGCATGCCTGGGCATCTAACAAAGGCAAAAAGGAAAAAAGGAGAAAAAGGAAAAAAGGTGGGGGGGGGGTACTATAAATTAAAGAATAAATGATTGATCAGATTATTTGAAGAGAAACCTCATCATGAGGCACTATCTTGATGGCAGCACCTTATGTGTGCTAGTCCAGCATCACACTGTGGCCTGGAAAAAAAACTGAGGCAGGGCTTATACAATGAATAATTCATTTGAGCCAAATTTAAATGCTATCGCCTGGGAAATACTTCCAAGTTAAGTTGGGAAGTGTTCCAGAGAACAAAAGAGAGGCTGAGCCTTTGGAAAAAAAAATATATATGACAAATCAGGAGAGGGCTCAATTACAAAAGTTGTTTTTCAGCCATTACAATTGGTGTGATCATCTCTAGAGCAGTCTCGGAAGTCAGGGTATTGCTTGTCAGTCAAAAAGGCGGTCTGTAGTCAGGGACCTCCTAGCTCAGAGGGAGGCAGGCAGCTGGAGTTCTGGCCGTCATGCATTCTCCCCTTAAGGCGTGCCTGAGGCTCAGCTGAAATGGCCTTCCTGCTCCATTTTAGGTGCCTTTACTAAACCATTGTCATTTTCCTTCCTCAACGCTTTCATTCACAGAGCACCTTGAGATAGCTCAGTTGATCCTCCATTATTCATCTCAAAGATTAAGGGGCCTGTTGAAACTCATTTGAGATTCACACAGTGATGTGCTGGTGTATGTTTAACAACCAGCTCTCCAAAAACCATTGTATATATATATGCATACATTCATTATAAAACATTTTTGATATGAGGAATGTATGCCACACTACTTACAAATAATAATAAAGTATACAGTACTCTTAGTTGTAAATTCCATATTGCCATTTGATTCTCAAAGAATGCTTTTGTTAATTCTTGACAAATTATTGTTTCTGTAGCCAACCTATCTATGGGTACAATTGACAAATAAGAATAGTTCCAATATAAATGATAGTTGATATTTTCCTTTAAAGAAAAACAATGCATAAATGCATACATATGTCACAACTTTACTCATCCATCAATAACGTGAGCAACTTTTTTGCTGAATCAGATAATGGTTTTTAAATTTTGAAAGAATATTCAAAATAGCAGAATCTGAAAGCATCCCAGACCACAAATTTGCCCTCTTTAGAGTAATTTTCAACACTTAGAATGCAGATACAGATCATGCTTTATATAAACCACAACAATTTATCTGGTTTGTCAGTGTGCAGATGAGAACCACAATTATTGTTTTCCAAAGAAGAGGGCTTCCAGACATTCATAATGAGGGCTGCTAATTCACCCTAGTGTGTAACCTATGCAAGACCTCAGAAAGGGTGAGACAGTACTGAACCACTGAAACGTCACCTCTCCTGACCAGAATTGTGGCTCTGTGCAGAAATCAAGCTGGAGGGTGGGTTTATCTTCAAATTAACTCATTTCCTGGTGGCAGTTAGTGACGGTAAGGACACAGAAGAAAGATGGGTTTAATGGGTATACTAATTTCAGATTTATTTTTGCTGATTTTGCAAAGCTATGTTTTGTTTTGTTTTTTAGTTTTTGAGCTAACCTCTTCTCTGTGGGAAGAGAAGTTTCGCATTCTGTGTGGCACAGCAGCAACTGCCCCAGGATACTGCAAATTCCTGAAACCAAAGCTGGAACCAGTTCAGAAGGAACAGGAATCTTTGAGGTATGGATAAGGTGATGGGGCACAGCGCTGAGGTGCTTAACTAATGGGGATTCGTGGGGTTGGATATCTGGATTTTTAACAAGTTTCCAAGGGGATTCAAATGTATATCCAAGGATAATAATCTGGTCCGTGTATTTAAAATCACAGCCTTTAGAGCCAGACAGGCCTGAATTTGGTTACATCTTGGCCTCACAATAGAAAAGTGATTTAGGGAAATGATGCAATCTCTTCATCCATAACATGGAGTTAATAATAACAGATATTTCACAGAAGGATTGATGGAGCAGAGGAAGTAATGTTCACATGATGTCTGGAAGAAAGCAAGCCCCCAAGAAATGATTGTCATTGAGAAAGCCAGGTGGGAAGGGGTCCCCAGAGAAACTCCAACCTGCCTGCACACTGGGGTGGAGTTACAGAAGTTCACACTGTTTGCAGCCCGGAGGAGCCTGGCCCCTCCTCTTCCTGGGTGGAACCTGGGATTCAATCTGCAAGGCAGGAACTGCACCAGCAGGGACTCCAGCTTTGTGGAGGGTCCCTGTTTCCCATTTTTTCCCCTTTTTGTCCAATAAGCTCCATTTTTTCTCACTCTTCAAAGTGTCTGCAAGCCTAATCTCTCATGACCTTGTGACAAGAACCTGGCTCTTAGATGAACTAAGGAAAAAGTCCTACAACATTGTCATGACCATCACCATTATCATCATTGCTATTATCACCTTCATCACCATCACCACCATATCAGCAACATGATCATCAGTACCATCATCATCACCACCACCACCATCACCATTATCTTCATCATCACCATCATGTCATCATCACCAATCACCATCACAAATATCATCCTCATCACCCAAAATCATCACCACCACAATGACCGTATGACTTGAAATGGCCAGGGTCCTTCTCTGATTCTCACTGTCCCCTTCTGAAGTCAGGGCTCACGCATCAAAAGCTAAAAACAAAAACAAAAACAAAAACAAAAAACAGTTCCTGCTTCCCAAGCCCATTAGATTCAGACATCCTTAATTTGTTGGAGCAGTTGCCTTAACAAAAAGCCATCCATCCACTGGACATCTGCCATAAGCTCACCAGTTTTTGCTTTATGTGTGGAGTGGGAATCAGATTTTATCAGTGCTAACATGGAAGCCGCACCTAGGAGCAATTAAAAGGGAAGTGGCGGCCAGACAGCCGCCTGCAGCCCTAGCTGCCCTCCCTTGGAATCTGGGAGAGGTCTGAGTATCAGGTCAGGTTTGAGTTTCAGAAACGGGCCTGAAACCACCCTTGGCTTTGAGGTTCTGACAGGTAACTTGGCCGGGTCTTCTTGTTCTCTTGAGGCCTTGTGTTGGTGAGCCCCCTGCTCCACAGACCTGCCTTAGCCAGGCAGACTTGGCTCCTAGCCTCCCTTTCCACACTACAAATTGAGTTTTAATTGGCAATTCTTATCTATAATTAAGAACAATTACATGAATTCCCAGGAATTTTTTTACCAAGTAGATAAAAAATAGATCCACCTGGGTTCTTTTTGGGACGGTAAACTTACTTGATGCAGTGCAGCAGATGGGGCCATGCTGATTGGCAAGGCAGAGGCCAGGCCTTTGTGGGATGCACAGCACAGAGACGGTATTTCTCCTGCCCCTTCATTCTTTACCAGGATGCCTTTTGGAGTGCATTCCAGTGGGGAGGCTAGGTCTGGGGCTCACTTCCGGCCTCCATCTGAGAGCCCGGAGACCGGGGCAGTTGTTGGGACGGCCAGTCCAAAGAGAGTCCTGGGCCTGACAGCTGATTAAACACCCATGTGGGTGACAGCAAGGATAGGGGACCCTGTACTCTTCTCAGCATGTCTCTCACTGCATGACCTAAAGCACATGACCTTACCTCTCTGCCTCTATTTATCCACTGGAAAATGAGGAACTTGTCCCAGACCAGTGGTTCCTCAAACTGTGTTCTTTGAGCCCTGGGGGCTGTGAATGGGACTCGCAGGGGCTGCTTATGGAGGAGGTTCAGCACAGCAGGGGCCCCTGGGCCCCCACATGCCTTCAAGCCAACCAGAGCTGCTCCACTCAGATCTGCTTTGTTTACGAGGAGTCTATATCAACCTGAAAAATAAACTTCTGCGGCTGACAGAGATGTTGTGTTGGGGCATCTCTCACCCCTTCCCTGAGAACTCACTAGGTTCCTACCATATGCCAGGCACCATGCTAGGCACTGGGGCCACAGAGGACAGACTAACCCGGTCCCTGCCCTCCTGGGCTTGGAGTCCAGTGGAGAAAGACGGACAATCTGTAAACAAACAAATAAGATGAATAATGATGGGACTGAGTGCAAGTGGAGAATTAAAACAATGTGGTAGACACTTAAGCAGAACTCCGAGATGGTCCTTAGTGGGTGAGGAGCAGAGGGGCAGTGTTGTGGCTGGCCATGGGATGAGGGAGAGTCCCATAGCTGAGGCCCAACCACCAGTGTCCCTGTGTCTCAGAGCGGCCATCTCTGGGCAAATGCAGGGGCCTCTACGTTCGAGTCCGGAAGGTCCCTGGGGAGCGGGCCACAGTGAGCATTGAACCATAGTCTTCACCCCACCCCTGGAAGTGTGTTGAGTCCGCATGGGCTCAACTCAACCCCACACAGACCGGCTTCCACCACTGGCTTGTAGGGACACCTCATGCAGGTCACTGTTCTCCCTGCATGCACAAAGATGACACCCCTAGGCAGGGTTGCTCGTGGGAAGAGGCCAAGCACGGGGCCTGGCCCACAGTGGGGCCACATAATTGCTCACCTGCAGCCCTAGCTGCCCTCCCTTGGAATCTGGGAGGGGTCTGAGTATCAGGTCAGGTCTGAGTTTCAGAAACGGGCCTGAAACCGCCCCTGGCTTTGAGGTTCTGACAGGTAACTTGGCCGGGATGCGGGTGTTCATCATTGCTTCCTGGGGGCTAGTCTGGGACCTTTAAGTCAACCCCTTTAAGTCAAGCCCTTAGGGACATGAGTCAGACTTTGGCATCTCTGCCTCCCCCTCACAGCCCCTCTATTCTGCAGACAAACAGCAGGTGCCCAATAAATGCCCAGGGCATTGAGAGGTGAATTAGTAATGATGCCGAGTGTGCCTGTGCAGGCGGGCCCCACTCAGAGCACTCCTCCTTTAGCCCTCCCACAGTCTAGCAGGTGGGCTGTCCCAGCACCTCTGCTTGCCAGGCAAGGGAATTGAGACAGCAAAACAGTAAGTTATTTCCCAGACCCCACAGCCGGCAAGTTCCCAGGGGACTGGAGCCTGGCAGTCTGGCTCTTCTGGAAGGACAGGGCAGGAGAGCAGAACACAGAACACGTCTCCCCTCTCTCTTCTGATGCTCTCAGGGAGGTCACATTTCCCTGGGGCCCTGGGAGAATCCTGGGTCAGATTACAGCAGCACAGGTCACCTGCTCCAGCCCAGACAGGCCCAGGATCTGGCCCATCCACTGGCCCGGCCCTTCCTGGCCACCACTGCAGCATGTCGCAGCCTGGGCTGTGGGTGGGCCTGGTCCCTCTCCTGGTTGCCACCACTGCAGGTGAGTCAACAGTGAGACAACACAGTAACAACACCCTACACAGGGCCTAGAGCCTACACCTGCGTTCTCTGTCAGCCTCATCAGCTCTATGCAGTTAGGACGCAAGGCTGAGAGAGGTAAATCGCTTGGAAGAGGGCATGCCTGCAGTAAGGATCAGGTCCAGGTAGGAAACCAAGACATAGCCTTCACTGCTGCTGGGGAGGTGCCTGAGGGTGGGGCGGGAGGGGGCACATGCTCACCAGCCTCCCCTTTCTGGGTTTCTCTGACCCACCCTCTGTTCCTCGTCTTCAGGCTTCAGCCCTCACCCCTGACCCAAGCGAGGCATCTCCCACACAGCTTTCCTCCCTTCTGGGGCTCTCAGGGACGGCTCCCTCCCTCCGCCCACTCTGCACCTTTTCTGGAGCCCCTGAATCCCATGCAGCCTCAAGAGGTTCCTGATGCCCTAATGGATGTTAGCTTTTCTCTGTGAATTGTCTGTCTCCTTTCCTTGGGAGGGAGCAATGTTAGGCTTCACATGACACAAGTACTAGGAGTTTGCTTTGTCAAAGGAATGCATATGATTTTTATATATATGTATATATATGTGTGTGTGTGTGTGTATATATATATAATATTTTTCATTTATTGCCTATAATTCAGAGGTAGGTATTGTGTCCCATTTTTGCAAGTGGTAAATCAGAGTCTGAGAGAAATTGCTAACTTGCCCAAGGTCACCCTGCAAGTGGGTGGTAGAGCTGGGATTTCAGCCAGATCTGTCTGTCTGTCCCCAGAGCCTGCGGCTTCCCCACTGGTACCTGGAGCCTCTCAAGGCCTCCAACAGGGTTTGCTGAGCAGTTTCAAGATAAAGCTCAGTCAGCCCCTCACTTGGTCTTCAGTCCCGAAGGAGGCCACAAGCTGCCTTCGTGCCCAGCACAGGTTTGGTTTGGGTAAGTGGCTGAGGATGAGGCAGGAGCCCACACCAAGGTTCCTGACTTGCCAGGGACACAGACAGGGTCTCAGATGCACTGCACCCACACCAAGGCCAGCCCTCCCTCCAGGGCTTCAGGGTAGCTTTGTGAGGTCACTCAACCTCTTTGGGTCTCAGCCTCCCCAGGTGTAAATGAGAGTGTTTCTGTGCCAGGAGATGAAATGTCAGCTCCACTATTCTATGATGTTGATTGCAGGGCGCCCTGAGCTCCTGGAAACTCTAGGAGGTAATGATGATAACTGAGCCCCTGTGGCTTCCTTCCAGCTCAGGTTACTGGGCTCCTGGGCCTCACAGCCAGCCTGCTTTTCTCTCCCTGCAATTCATGCCAGTTGTGTCCTGAGCAGCCGACCTTGGCACCAGCCACCACGTCCCGGGTCCTCAGCGCAGGCTTGCTGTTACAGCTGCCAGGAATTGCAGTGTTGGGCTAAAGTCACACCAATGGAGACGGCCAGCTCAGAGGGGCCATCTGCAGAGATGGACAGGAAGCAGGGCTCTCCTACAGGCTCTTCACTCTTTGCAGGAATGGCTATCCCCTTCCCCCAAGGTGGAGGTGACAGCCACTGCCTGTGCCTTGTTGTCTGCCCGGCAGGCCAGCACTCCATGGCTGGGAGCAACCTGCAGTGCCCGATGGGCTTTTAGTAAGGAGCAGACATCCCGGTGTTCCAGGAAGATAGGAGGGGAGGGAGGGAGGGGCAACACTGCCTAGGCAGGTTCGTTCCACAATGGGCCTGAGTGCAAGGGGCTCCCAGGGGGATGAACGCTGCCTGGAGATGCGTGCCAGGAGTCTGGTGCCCGGAGCCACCAGGGCCCACCCCAGGATATAGCCCCTGAGACTTCTGACCTTGATGGAGGGTGGGTGCTATGCCAGAAGTGAGCTCTGGCCTGGCTCTGCTTCTCACCTGTCCTGTGAGCTGGGCGAGTCACCTGGGAAGTGGGGCTGGCGGTCAGAGGTGCTGCTTCCGAAGGACATTCTCTCCCCACTCACCATCAGCAGTTCCTGCTGCTGTGGCCTCCACCCTTGGACCAGATGAAGGAGTTCATCCCTCTGCCCATGACCCCACTGCTCCGACCCCTCCACCTGGGCCCCCACGGTGAGCCCAGATTGATCAGACTGGTCTGGAGCCTGCACTGACACCCCAAGGTCTGTGTGGAAAGACCCTGTCCTCAGGCCTTTCGGCATTGACACCAGCTCTGAGTCATCCAGCTGGGGACACCCTCCTTTCTCCATCTCAGCCCATCCAGTTGGGACAGGCAAACATTCAGCCAGGCAGTGGGGCAGGCAACCGTACATGCCAGTTTATGTGACGGGCCTCCATGCCATCTTTGCTGCCCTGGCTGGGCACCTCCTCGGCACACAAGGCCTCTCCTCAGCCACTTTGTTTTCTCTGGTCTCTGCAGCTGCTGGAATGGAGTGATGGCTTTGTGGCTGGGCCCCACCAGCACCTGCAGTCGGCTCCCAGAACTCACAGACAGCGAGGACTGCCAGGTGACCCCAAGGGGAGGGCAGCTCTATCTCAGCCATTCTTTGCTGGGGAGAGAAGCAAGGAGGTTATGGGGAAGTCCCCAGAAGAGGCTAAATCTCTGGGGATCAGAACTAAGCCTCATTCTCCATGCCTCACGTATGAGGTATGCATGAGGTGTCCATTGCTGTCCTTGGGGAGCAGCCAACACCTCCTGCCCATTCTGACCTTGTACCCCAGGACTTGGCTAACCTGGAAATGAGCTTAACCCGCCTCCAGGGCTGCTGTGGGGATGGAATGGGAGGATGCACAGGGAAGTGTGAAGAGGCTCAGAGCCGCCATGCCCATGCAACACTCAGGAGAGAAGCCATGGAGATGTGGGGTGCACAGTGATATGCACACTCGTGGCAGCCGCCTCGTGACCCAGCCATTCCCACACGTGCCATGTGTTGCCAGGTGCCCTGTGTGTGCAGTACAGGTGCAGAAGAGGACCAGGCAGGCCTCCTGGGAGCTGGCTATGCCCCTGTGGTGTTCTAGAACAGCTGCAACTGCTGGGACTGCAAAGCCACAGAGAGTTGGAGGAGAAGGCGAGAGCCTTTCCTTAGCCCCAAAGCTCCACAGACCACGTGAACTAATTCCTGCTCACTACCATGTGCAGGGAATTTTCTTTTTCAGAGGAAGTTGGAGGGACAGAGAGCTTGGGGAATCCACAAAGAGTCTCGGCAGAGTGAACACCTAAGCTGAGGCCCCGACTCAGCCATGTGCAGGTTTGGGTATCAGTAACCATCCCGCTGCCTTCTCACCCTGGGCCCTGTTGTCCCTCAGCAGTGCCCACCTGGATAGGAGCCAGGCCCGCAGTGCTCCAGCTGCATTTTCTGCTCTCTGCACTACTTCACAGGCAGAAGCCCCAGCCGCCAGCCCTGCCCCTCAGGTAGGTGTGACTGGGCTTCCCCAATGACATTCCAGAGGCACCAGACCCTGGAGTGAGCTGGGAAGGTCCTTGGGTCTCCTGTGTTTGGGCTAGCCTGTCCATACCCCAGGAACCCAGGTGGCCTCTGAGGGGTACAGCCCAGCTAGCCCAGGGCCCAAACACACAAAGAACTATCAACACAGGAAGTGGCGCAAATGAAATAGATGATTCAGAAGAAAGAAGTATGCAGAGTGTTGGGGAATGGGGTGTTGGAGTATGGCTGGAGTCCTGTTCTGCTCCTGGCTAGGGTGTAGTCTTGGCAGACTGTTGCAGTTCTCAGTGTACAGGTCCTGTTAAATTTATCCCCAAGTAGTTCATGTTTTGGATGATGCTGTAAGTGGAATTGTATTTTTTATTTCCATTTCCAGTTGTTCATTGCTGGTAGTGATTTGTGTGTACTGACCTTGTATCCTTCAACCTTGCTTACTTCATTTATTTGCTTACTTCAGTTATTGTTATTTTGTGTAGATTTTTTAGGGTCTTCTCTGCTGGTAATCATGTTATCTGTGAATAAAGATGGTTTAAATTCTATCTTTTCCCTTTTTTTTTTTTTTTTTTGAGATGGGGTTTCACTCTTGTTGCCCAGGCTAGAGTGCAATGGTGCAATCCCAGCTCACCGCAACCTCTGCCTCCCGAGTTCAAGCGATTCTCCTGCCTCAGCCTCCTGAGTAGCTGGGATTACAGGCATGCACCACCATGTTTGGCTAATTTTGTATTTTTAGTAGAGATGGGGCTTCTCCACGTTAGTCAGGCTGGTCCCGAACTCCTGACCTCAGGTGATTTGCCCACCTCGGCCTCCCAAAGTCTTGGGATTACAGGCGTGAGCCACCATGCCTGACCAACTTCTACTTTTTCAATCCATTCACCTTTTGTTACTTTTCCTTGCCTTATTATACTGTCTAGGGACTCCACTACTATTTTGAATAGAATTGAACATCCTTGGCTTGTTCTTGATCTTAGGGAAAAAGCATTCAGTCTCTAATCACAACGTATGCTGTTAGCTGTAGTTTACGGATGCCTTTAATCAGGTTGAGGACATGCTCTTCTATTTCTTGCTGAGAGTTTTATCAGGGTTGGATATTTAATTTTGTCCTGTGTTTTCCTGAACCTATAGGGGTAAGCGTATGGATTTTCTCTCCTTTGCTCTGATAAGGTGGTGAGTATCATTGTTTTTTGGATGTTAAACCAATCTTGCATTCCTGGACTTCATGTGGTTATGATGTTATCATTTTCACATATCATTGAATTTGATTTGCTAATATTTTTGTAAGCTTTTTTTAATCTTATGTGTATGAGAGATATTGTTCTGTAGTTTTTTCTGGTCTCTTTGGTATCAAAGCAACACTGGCTCAACTAATTTTCCCAGGAAATTAGTTGCAAAGTAGTCCCTGCTCTTCTCTTTTTCTGGAGGAGTTCACGTCTATCTGGTATGAGTTCTCTCTTGAGTATTGTATAGAGCTCAGTAAAGCCATAGGGCTTAGAGATTTCTTGGTGGGAAGATCTTTATGAATTCAATG
This sequence comes from Pongo pygmaeus, assembly GCF_028885625.2. Lineage (NCBI taxonomy): Eukaryota > Metazoa > Chordata > Mammalia > Primates > Hominidae > Pongo > Pongo pygmaeus. Next base: position 41,498,818 of record NC_072385.2, on the reverse strand, counting down.
TCTTTGATACATTTAAGGCTATTCAGGTTTTTTATTTCTTCTTGTGACAGTTCGGGAATTTGTGTCTTTCAAGGAATCTGTTCATTTTCTATTAGGTATAAGGTTGGTTGTCAGAGAGTGGTTCAGGCCACACGTTTACTACCCTTTCAGTGTGTCATCTGCAGTGAGAGCTCTTTTTCATACCTGATATTGGTACATTTTGTTCTCTTTTTCTCTTTAGCAGTCTAGTTAGGGCTTTATCAATGTTATTTATCTTTTAGCTTTTGGTTTTATTGATTGTCCTTATTGATTTTTCTATTTTATTAATCCTGATTTAAATTTGCTCTCCTCTTTTTAGCTTCCCAAGGTGAAAGTAGATAGTTGATTTTACATCTTCTTTGTTTTCTGATTAGGCATTGAATCCTGTAAATTTGAATCTATGCACTACTTTAGTTACATCCCACGCACTTTATGATGGTGTGTTTCTGTTATTACCCTTTGAGTTAAAATGCTATCTAATTTCCGTGTGATTTTTTGTCTAATGGATTGTTTCGGTGTATGTTTGTTTCATTTCTAAGTGTTTGGGGCTTTTCTGGGTGTCTTTGATTTCTAACTGAACTCTATTGTGATCAGAAAACGTACTCTCTAATATTTCGATCTTTTGAAATTTATCAAGACTTTCCTTATGGCAACCTGTGTGAGTTTGGAAGGTTATTTAACTCTCCTCAGGCCTCACTTTCCTAATCTCTAAAGTGGAATTGATCATAACAGTGCCTGAATGCTTCTATTAGGTGAAGTACTACATAGAAAGCTCAAAGTCAACACTCAGTAAAAGGTAGCTACTGCAGTTAGAGCCAGACTGGTTAACAGCTACCAATTTAAATGCAGAGCTCCCAGTTGGGGCTGGACCTCTGCATCTAAAGAAAATAACAGGCATGGAGCACCTCACCTCGGAGACAAGAGCTTTGTCATTTCTCATAGGTAAGGAGCCCCTTGGCCAACCCTGCAACCCTCAACACACGCAGCCCCTGTTCTTCCCACCTCTCCAGCTCCTGAGTGTTCCACGGCCCCACCGTTGCCTGTGTTCTTAGAGGTGGGAGCAGGTAACCCAGACAGCAGCAAGCTGGGGAGAGGCCAGGTGGGGTCAGTCTTCATTCCCAACCCACAGATGACAGACAGGAAAGATGAGTGGTCCCCTCACCAGCTACCATGGATGTGAAGTAAGCACCTTCTCAGGGAGGATGTTGGGCTTCCCAGCCCACCCAGAGGTGCACAGACGACACCATTGCCGTGCAGAGCTGGGTGTGCAGTGACAAGGAGCAGGGGGACACTGAAGCCTGCGGGAGGCGATGTTATGGAGAAAATGGGGACACCAGAGACTGCCGGGTTCTAATAACCAGGGCTCCCCAGGCTGAGAGGGGTGGCTGGAAGAGAGGAGCCCAGGAGCTGGGCTTCCAGGCACCCCTGCTGACCATCAGCAGTGCTGCTGAATGCCAGGAAAGCCACACTCAGGGGTCCAGCCAGGGCCCGGCAGGCCCCAGCCTTAGGAATTCCATGTTCTCTGGGCTTAGCTAGGAAAATCAGGACCCGTACAAGTTTAAAGGCAGCCTGGATTATTCAACTTAGAGCTTTAGTCAAGACAGAGGAACGATGTGGCTGGAAATCACTAGCACAGAGGATGTGAGCCATGGAGACATCCTTCCAGATCTGAGGATTAGGAAGGGTGGGGGAGGGGAAGGGCATCTCAAAACATTCATCATTTTCATTATTGTTAACTTTAAGACTGTGTAGGTTCCCCCTCAACCCCCCTACAACGGCAAAAGATTTACCTCCTCAGTTTTGTTCAGGGTGAAAATGAAATGTGCCATTCATTCCCAGTGCTCTGGCCACAGGGCAGCAGGGGCGATGGCACAGAGGGGAGCCCAGCACAGGAGGGCAGGAGGGAAGCGGCTCAGACACCATGCGAGCTAGGTTCCCTCATCAACTCACCTCCACTTCTGCAAGGCATTACCACCCCCACCTTGAGGCCCTCAGCTTTCCCTTTGCCCACCCACTCTGGTGTGTGTCGGGGGCAGGCCAGGTGCCAGGTTGAGGAGGGGGCCCCTGCAGAGGAGGGGGCATGGGCTGCAGAGCTGCTCCGTGGGAAAGAACAGGCTCTGGTGCCCACTTTGCTTGTCAGTAAGAAGTGGGGGCCTCAGCTAAGTGTCTGGTGGTCTTGGAGGGGACCACAGGTCACACTGCAGTGACAAGGGGGGGGGCTGAAGAGGCAGAAGGGGAAGAGGAGCAGAGCTGACAGGGGTCCCAGCATCCTTCCAGCCCTCTGTGCACCCCCACTTCTGTCTCATGTGCCAGGCCCTGGGGCAGCGCTGAGGGTCCAGGTGCTCCCCATCCAGGGGAGAGGCAGACGCCAGAGCTACCCTAAATCTGCGACCTGCGAAGTATTGAATCAGGGTGGAGACGGCCCTTGAGGCTCAGACGAGGCATCCCTGAGAGTCTGTCTGCTCAGGGAGGAGCCCAGGAGGCTTCTTCCAGGCTGGGAGAGCTCCCCACAGAGGAAGCAGCACTGTGCAGAAGCAGAGAGTAGAGCCTGTGCTGCTCTACCCCGCTCCCTGGCAGTGATGGCACATGGGCCCGGGGTGAGACCCAGCCTCACCCTGCTTGGTGCAGACCCCTCAGAAGCCACTCCAGGTGCCAGACTTCCAGCTCACCCTCCACAGCGAGCAGACTCCCCAGGGGATGAGGACCTCCCCCCTCACAGGCTATTTCCACCCGTATGGTGCTACCTTTGTGCCACGCCATGCTGGGAGCTTCAGGGACAAGAGAGAGGTGCCCCACCAGGACACCAGCTTCTGCTCAGCAGGTCAGTTCTGGATTCTGCCTTCTGCTTGCAAGACAGGAAGAGTGGCCTTGACTCTGACCTTGCTGATTGGGTGCTTATCAAACGCTCACAGAGGCTGATGTTAAGGGACTGACAGCAGCCCGGGCAGCGAGTGTCCAGGCACCAGTCAAGGGGTGAGCCCCAGGAAAGCCACACCCGGGGTGCAGCCAGGCCTCATCAGGCCCCAGCTCTGGAAACTCCATGTTCTCTGGGTTCAGCTGGGGAAATCAGGACCTGTATAGAAAGTTCAAAGGCAGCCTGGATAATTCAACCCAGAGCTGCCAGTAAAGACAGAAGGTTGACGGGACTGCGAATCACCAGTGCTGAGGACAGGAGAAAAAGAAATGAGAAGTTTTAAAGTAAAGAGTGAGAGTGTCAGTAGGTACATAGGAGGCCTTTCCTGGGAGCGGTCAGAAGACTGGGCCTAGAAAATGCCAGGCCAGGGATGGCCCAGATCTGCTATGCACAGGCTGTGTGATATCAGCAAGGTCCTTCACCTCTCTGAGCCTCATCTTTACACTAGAGGCAGTGATACCCCTTTCCTGGTAACCAGGGATGGTGGCAGCTCCTGCACTCCCAGGCCCATGGGAGGGTCGGGTGTGGCCAAGGCCTGTAGAGCTTTGGCTACTTTTCTTGTCGCTGCTTCCCTTGAGAGAGAAAACTGCTGTCTCCCCAGTTCTCAGCCTGTGTCTTCGGTACCCTGAGGGACACTTCTGCCCCAACAGAGCCATCCGCCCCATCCCATGCCAGCCGGGTACATTCGGCCCCCACTTAGGCCAGGATGAAGCCACAGACTACACCCCTTGGCCAGCAGGCAGGGCCTGTACCCAGGCTGGGCTGACACAGCCCAACGCAGTGTGCTCACCGGGGTAAGTGCCAGCCATTTCTCAATGATGAGTGTCCCGATGCGGGCCAGAGCCGTCCCCCTAACACCCTTAGAGAATCAGTCCCTGGTCAAGGACAGACTTCTCCCAGCCTCCGACCCTCTCAGAGTTCAGAGAGGGCTGCACCTTCAGATCAAGGCTCTGTCTCAGCCAGCCCAGGGCTCTAGGACTTGACCCCAAGCACCAAGGCCCAGCACTGTCTCAGGTCCATTCATGCTCAGGAGGCGTCTAGGGAGCTGTCTTCCTGGCTTTGTCCATGGGGAAAGTAGCTCAGAGAGGCCAGGTTACCGTGCAGACTCACAGAGCAGGCAGGGGGCACGGTGGGATCTGGCCATGACTCTCCAAGATGCCGGGCTCTGTGTGGTGGGCACCAGGTGTCAACTCCCCTGCTGCTGTGGGTACACGTGCCCTTCAGGCTCCTCCAGTCCCCATGCTCCCTCCCATGCCTGCCCTCCTGGGACCTTCAGCAACCGCAATGACCTCTCCGACTTGTCGCAGTGTGAGATTTGCCCCGAGGGACTAGCCTGTCCTGGGGGTAAGTGAGGAGGGGACAGTGGCCTCACCACCTCAAGACCCTGCCTTTGGGTGAAAAACCAGTTCCACCCCGGGACAGGGAGGCCAGGACAACAGACCTTGACCCATAGCCCCTTTGTTCCTCACAAAGAGCATTGCCCATCCCTCCATGGGGAGCCCAAAGGATTGGGCCATTAAAAGCAGCCTGAGTCCCGACTCTGCTGCCTCGGGTACGGTGGCCTTGGAGGTTGTTAATCCAGATACCCCCTGCCCCAAGGCAAGGCCCCAGCCCGTGTCCCTGACGCCTGCCAGGGGTTGTGGCTGGAGAGGGGCAGCAGCCCTTCAGGTCTAGTTCAGTACTGTGTTTGCAGGAACCGGGGGCCCAGACTGGCCCCCCATCCCCTGCTCAGCTGGCCATTATTGCCCTCCCGGCACCAAAAAGCCAACCCAGTTCCAGTGTCCTCCCGGCACCTGGAGTAACCAGACTGGATTGACCATGAGCGAGGAGTGTGTGCCCTGCCCCAGGGGCTGGTTCTGTGTCAGTGGAGCTCAGGTGCCCTCAGGGACATGCAGGGCCAGGCATTACTGCCCACGACGTGAGTGGGGCCAGACTCTGCCCTGGCAAGGTTGCAGGCAAGTGCCAGGAGAGGGTGCCATGGGCTGGCCTGTGCACCTCCTCTGGAGCAGATGCAGCAGGAGAAGCCTGGTGTGCAACGGGATAGGTGAAGGTTCCATTTCAGGACCACCTTCCTGAGAGGAGGGCTGGGAGGAGCAGGAAGCTCGGGGAGGCTGTGGGGACAGAAGCCACCAGCAAGCTGGGGGCTGGAAGGGATTGGTAAGCCTTGGAGCCTCCTAAATGGGGGTTCCCAGGTGTCTCAGCCCAAAGCACAGCTTCCTAAAGACTGTGTCTTGGAGAGTGACACCCCCTCTCCCTGCCCCATCCCCAGTGGCCTCCCCTGGGAACTGTCTCCAGGCAGCAGGTGAGGAGCTGGTGTGCCAGTGATGACACAGGTCCGACCCCTTTTTCTTCCTCTGAACCCCTCTTCTCTCTGAAACAGAGATGAAGTGGGGGACACAGTTCCCCTGCCCGGCAGGCACCTACAGCTCCCAGGCAGGCAACGGCCAGCTCGAGGACTGTCTGCCCTGCCCCCCAGGGGCCTTCTGCCCCAGTGGGGTCCCTGAGCCGGAGCTCTCCCCACGGTAAGGAGACCGCAAGTGTGGTTGTTATTGAGGTCAAATCGCCACATTCATTGTGTGCCTGCTGGAGCCCAGCACTGCACACTGGTACCAAGGGAGAGGAGGGCCCAGCCTGCCCTCAGGACCTGGCCACCTTGTTGAAACAGGACACACAGGAACAGGATGAGCTCAACCCAGGGCTCCAGGTGCCCCAGGTCAGGGGCATCCCTACAGCCAGGATGTTGAACAAGGGGGAATCACTCTGGGTTACAGTCAGTGGAAAAGCCATCAGCTTGAGGTGACTCAATTCAGCCTTAAAAGATGGGCAGAGTGCCGGGCACAGTGGCTCGCATCTGTAATCCCAGTGACTGGAGTAACTGGCCTGGGTTGACCATGAGCGAGGGGGTGTGTGCTGAGGCAGGAAGATTACTTGGGGCCAGGAGTTTGAGAACAGTCTGGGCAACATGGTGAAACCCCGTCTCTAAAAAAATATAAGAATTAGCCAGGCATGGTAGCCTGTAGTCCCAGCTACTCAGGAAGCTGAGACGGGAAGATCGCTTGAGCCCAAAAGTTCCAGGATGCAGTAAGCTATGATCGTGCCATGGTACCCCAGCCTGGGCAACAGAGCAAGACCTCATCTCTAAAATTATAAAAAAATTTATTTAAAAGATGAGCAGAATCCAAGGAGGGATGTGAAGGTATCCCTGCTGAAGCAGCCCCGCTCCAGCCCACCACCCTGAAAAAAGAAGCTGTTTCAGAGCTGCCCACTCTAAAGGCCAAACCCCTCCTAAAGCTAATTCCTGCAGAGATCTCTGCAGAAATCATTTGGCCCAAGCTGTGGGATTATCTGTAGATTTTACTGTTTTATTAAAATGTGCCTTTTATTCCTCTGGTCAAAAAGAAAACTTAGGGTTTGTCTTACTAAAAACAAAGCAATACACATTCTTCATGTAAAAAGTGGAAATGACATTGATCAAAACAAATTAAGATCAAATGCAGATTTCAATTTTAAAAAGCCAAAATCACAAAATCACAAAGCATAAATAGATATTTATAAAACTTGAGAGAATGTGGAAAATCTAAGCCTGGGCAACAAAAGTGAAACTCCATCTCAAAAAAAAAAAAAAAAAAAAAAATGAGCCAACCTCCCTGGCAGCTTACAAGCAAGGGTTTATAGAGGCAGGGGTAAATTTCAGGAGAGAAATTTACCCTTATACAGACAAAATTGTAAATCAAGACATGGAGGTTACACATTGGTTTGGCCTAAAAGGGCAGTCTATCTCGAAGCAGGCACTTCCAGGTCATAGGTGGAGTCAAATTTATCTGATTGGTTAAGGAATTGAAGCTGTCTAAACTCTTAGGGTCAACAGTAAGGGATGTTAAGGTCTGGCCTGTGGGCATGCCAGGAGTCCCCAGGCAGAAATTTAGAACAAAGCACTGTGGCAGTCAGAGTTCAGTCCTCACTCCCCCCTTATCTGAGGTCTGCCTGCCAGCGGATCCATTTGCTGGGGGTCCTGGTTTCTGAAAAGCAATCAGGAACATATGCTAAGATGGCATCTTTAGCTTCCAGAGAAAACCAAACCTCTCGTGGCTCTGACTTCCTTGGCCGCTGTTCAAAGCTACAGTTACCTTCTTGCTCATCGGGCTGCTCATTTACTCCTCAGGGCTAGTGAGGTGCTGGACTTTCCCTTGAAGGAACTCAAGATTTGTCTTTATTTCCATGCTGGGAGGGTCGGGGGTAGCAGGATCCTAAGAGGGGTCCCTGCTGCATCTCACAGACAACTTTAGAAAGAAGCACAATTAGCCTGGTTTTTAAATCTCCTGCCCTGCCTTCTCCAGCTGAGGCCACACCCTCAGCCTCCCCTACAGGGCCTCCTAAGGCTCCGGCGGGCTGGGAGTTCTGCCCTTACACTCTGAGGGGAAGCTGGGGGACAGTGGAGGGATCTGGCCTTGGAGAAATGGTGACTTCATGGGTGGGGACTCTTCCCCAGGAAGGCTGGGGGCATCCACCTTCAGCTCTCTCCACACCGTCTAGGGGAACCTACCACCAAGGTCCAGCAGCCAAGCTGGCTGTGGCCTGTGTGCCTTGCCCTGCCGGTCACCACTGCCCTGAGAGAGGCACCACCCCGCCACGGCCGTGCAGCGCTGGCAGTTTCTCTGTAAGTGTTCCCAGAACAGACTCTATCCTCAGAGGGCTCTGAAGAGTGGGAGATCCTAAAGTTGGGAGGTGCCTGCCCCAGCCTGCCCCGATGGTGACTCCCCAGAGCTCCACTCAGGCAAGGGAAACACGCAACTGCAGGGAGAATCCTCTGCTCCAATGTGGGCTTGAGAGCTGGGCAGGCCTCCAGGTGCTTCTTCTAGGGCAGAGGGGGCAGGCCTGGGCCCTTGTTCCGTGGGCCAGCCTGGCGCCTGTTGGGGAAGGGGAAGGGGAAGAAGCAGAGGGAGGGAGATGGGGGGACACAGTCATTGCCCTGAGCCCACTGGGGTAGGTGTCTGCATTTAGTTCCCTCTACAGGGAGCTATGGGTGATGCAGGCAGCACACTTCCATTTTACCTCCTCTTCCCCCACCACCCAGGTAAGCAATGAGCAGGAGCCTGGGACATTGCATGACATTGGCCTTCCAGACCCAGAGGAGCTATTGGCACCCTCCTCCCCACTGCCTGCCACGTGCACTCAAGTGTCAGGAAGGGGGTGGCGTTGCACGAGTCCCTCACTGCTCTGCTAATGCCATCTTTGCAGGCTTCTTCAGTGAAGCTTGGTGATTATTCCAAGAAATGATGTCAAGCTTAGGGAAGCCGCAGGTGGCCCTGGGGAGTTGTGCAGAGTCAAAGAATGTGCAGTTTATTCAGTATCTCGCAGCTTTCCACACAGGGCAACTGTGGCCAGTCGCTGCAGCCCAAAGAGCCCAAATTGTGTTTCAGACACAAAATCTTCCCCTCCTTCTCAGGAAGCACCGTCATCGCCCCTTACATTTACCTGGAGCTCTACCATCTACAGCAAATTGTGTTTCAGACACAATCTTTCCCTCCTTCTCAGGAAGCACCATCATCCCCCCTTACAGTTACCTGGAGCTCTACCGTCTACACAGCACTCACTGTGTCAGCTCAGGGATGCCCACACCCCCAGCATAGCTTTCCCCTTCAAGATGAGGAGGGGTCTGCAGATGACACAGCTGGGAGGCAAACCCAGCAGGGTTCCAGCACCAATACTCACCTGGCATGGCAGCCCCCAACCTTCTGCCCTGAGTCTTCCCAGTGAGCCCAGGCCTCTATGTGGACACCTCAAGAGTGCTGACAGGCAAGGGGAGGTGGCAGGGTGGGTGACCCAGAACCCACAGTATGGCCCACTGTGCAGCCATCGTGACTGCCCTGCCCAGACTACTCATGAGTGCAGCCCTGCAGGGCCACACTGGCCTCTCCTGACTCATGCAGAGGCCTCCCCGAGGATCAGTAGCCCTGAGAAGATAGAAAGAGCCTCCAGCCTGGGCCCTCCTCCTCCGGGCATTGCCAATCCTGCAGCCATGTGCTTGGAGAGCTCCCTGGTTCTGTGGCATTTGCCTTCCTCATAGGGGAGGTACACACTGAGCCAGGCCTGGCCAGCAGCAGCCCCACATACCTTTCCTCAGTCCCTGTTGTGCACCAGGCCCACCTACGCATTCCAGGTGTGGATGGAACCTCGACCTTATTGTCCACACCCCTTTCCAGGGTCCAGGTCGTCTCTGGTGCCAGGAGTGCTCAGGAGGAAAACTCTGCAACCAGACAAAGCTGCCTGGCCCCATGACGTGTCCCCCTGGGCACTACTGCCCAGCCCAGGGCCTGCTATCCGTCCCCTGCCCCATGGTGAGCCTCTCCCCTGGGATCCCCGGCTGGTGTTTCTGGTTCGGCATGGGAAGGCTCTGGAGCCACTGGCCCCATACTGGTGGTTGAGAGGGACAACGTCCCTTCAGCATGACATGGCCACACCCAGCCCCTGCCTCCCCCACCACTCAGATAAGGGCTGGGCTGCTCACATTCCCACAGCTAGTTTCCCTACGGTGCCAGACCAGAAGGTCATGAGGGATAGAGTAACCCAGGCCCAGGGAGCAGGAGGTGGGGAGGAGGAGGGAGCGGGGAAGGGAGCTGGGGAGTTAGGTGCAGGTGGCACTCCCCGTGGGGGCAGCCTCCCCTCTGCTTTGCAGCCAGACTTCAATCTATGGAAACCTCAATCCCACGTACAAGTGGATAGGTCCTGAGGGCTCTGTCCTCCCTGGTTCTGTGTGCCCAAGGAGAGAGGGAGGAGGGCCCTGCTCTGCTTTCTCCCTGGCCCCACTGTGGCTTCCAGAACCTTGACCCTGGTGACATCCCTCTATCTGCCCAGGGCACTTTCCGACAGGCTCCTGGGGCCGCCCGCGTGGAAGACTGTCAGCCGTGCCACCCGGGGGCATTCTGTGGCAAAGCTGGCCTGGCCGAGCCCCAGAGCCTGTGCCACCCTGGGCATCACTACGGGCCTGGCTCCAACACCTTGTCCCCGGTGAGTGCAGGTCCCATCAGGCCTTCCCAGGGCCGGGGTCAAGAACACCACAGGGCAAAGGCCCACACCTGCCCCCTGGGGCTCAGTGCCCCATGAGGGGCAGAGTAGCTCTCAGAAGATAGAATGAAATTACTGCAGAGCAGGTAGAACTGCAGCCATTATACGTGGCCCGTGAAAACATGTAACCAGTGAGGAAGGGCCCAAGAGGCTAGCATCCAGCACCCACTGGAAAAGGCACCAAATACAAATATGTCTTCAGCCAGGAAAGGCTCAGTAGGCTGACATTAAGGGCACATGAAGCAATACCACTTCAGTACCCGACGCACGATAGTAAAGCAAGTGCTGAAGGCCTCATAAGACATCCATGTGGGAGAGTCCATGCTCTCATGCTCTCCGCTGTAGCCTGGGCCCAGGGCTGCTGCAGTCTTGCAATACTTAACAAGAGCCTAGGGCAGCTTGGAATTATTGGAATTGATCCAGTAATTCCAATGTGGGAAAGAATCTGAATTGGGAAAAAAGTCATTGATGAAAAAACGTTCAAAGCAACAACAAAACACCACAAAGGCCCAATAATAAAAAACAATCTAGACAGAGATAAGGCTTATCAACCTAGAAGGATACTAGGTAAGCATTAATAATTGCAAGTAAGTACATCATTTGATGCATAGATGATTGATAGATGATAGATAATTGATTGATTATTTGAGAAATTATAAATATATAGATTGATGATTGATAGATGATAGTTGTACCTTATCACAATTAAAGCTGTGTGTTGGTGATATTAGCAGAGAGTTACAATTGTTTAGGTTATTTAACAACTTAACAATCAAAATTTGCTTTCTTTTTCTGAAGTTAAATTCCTGAGTGTTTCCCAGAGGGTTCTTGGGAGTGCAGAACAGGTGTGGCTGGGCTGAACTGGGCAGGCTTCCCTAGAGAGGGGCTCAGGGAGGAAGAGGAGGGAAGCCGGTGGAGAGAACCCACTTGCTCTCAGCTTGTAAACCTCAACAGACCGCTCTTCCTCTAGGAGGGACTCCCCTTTGGTGACCTCTGTCCCCCAGGTCATTTCTGCCCTGCTGGCACCAAGGACCCCAGGCAGTGGCCCTGCCCGGCTGGCACCTGGAATGCAGAGAGAGGGGCACAGGACATGAGCTGGTGCCTGCCTTGCTCACCTGGGCTTTTCTGTGCCACCACAGGCCAGGCTGCCCCTGGGGGCCCGTGTGCACCAGGTGAGGACGCCTACATTCCTCTGAGCACAAAGCAGAGCATGGCTGGGACCTGCTACCCTGGGAGCCTCAGTGCCTGGGGGAGAGGCACGCTGGAGAGAGCCCAGGGCAGGTGTGCCTGGGCGGTGTGGCCAGGCTTGTGTGAATGAGGAGGAGGCAGGCTGGAGACTGGCCATGGGCGTATACTGAACATGGTGGGGCGGGGTCTCAGACAGCGGCATCCAGCTGCTCCCAAGCTGCTCACATCCTCCCAGCTTGAGGCCCAGGTGTTGGGGGAGGCAAAGGGGAGGTGGGGAGTGTCCTGGAGGGTGACGGGGGGGTTCTGCCTGCTTGGTCCAGGGAGGCCTGCCACCTCTCCAGAGAGCACTGCCCATCTGTCCCTGGGACAACACTTAGACCAGCCTCTGAGAAATGGGCTGAAGGTTCCTCAAGAGCCTCTGGGCTTGGGGTCCCCATGCACAGCAGGCTATCCATGGGTTTAGTGACGGGCGAAATTTGGGTCCAGACAGACGAGAGGCAGGCACTGTCCTCCACTATGCTGCTGCCCACACCGCCACCTCCACTTGGCCACGTGGGAGACACAGATTTGAAGATGTGGATTTAAGAGGGTCCTACATTATGAGCTTACTGGGGCACCCCAGAACCTGATCCCACCACAGCAGTCACAGGTGCAGCCGGAGCCTCGCGCATGGGAAGGCGGGAGCCAGGCCTCTCTGGAGAGCAGGCCGGCCTGGTGCTTCCCTCCTCCAGGATTCCACTGACCAGGAGGGGCGCAGACCCCGACACCCCTTGGTGGGCTGTGGGGACACTTCGAGGGCTCCCTGGCGGCCACACCTCGGCCAGACGGGGAGCACAGTGACGGCGCAGGTACTCAGCCTGCTCAGAAAGCAGAGTAGGGTTGCTGAGGACACCTACACACTGGACGGGCGAGGCCTTGGGATGACTAAGGTCACCTTTTTCCAGGCCGAGAGACCCACCAGGGGAGGACCTGCTCCCTGGGTCATTACTGCCCCCAGAGCACTAGCCACCTCCCTAGGCCCTGTCCTCCAGGCGTGTCCAGTCCCTGGGAGGACCAAAGCCAGGCCCACGGCTGCCCGCTATGTTCTGCAGGTGAGGAGGTGGGGCAAGGCTGTGCGGTGGGGCCTGAGGGACGCAGCTCCTGGGAAACCTCTTTTGCTGTCCCAGGGCCCAGAGGCCTGTGACCCGAGGTTGAGGGCAGGGCCTTTGGGTGGAGTCAGAACCCACTTCCTGACTGTGGGAAATCCCTTAACTCGGGAATCCTGAGTTCTCCCCTCGTAGAGCTGAGATGAGCATTAAATAAGACTGAGCTCAGGAACGGCAGTAAAGAAACACCTGTCCTGAAGGAGGCTGCAGAGGAGAATAAGCCTGAGGAGAGGCAGGGCTGGGCGTGGACCCCACCGCAGCGATGGCCCCTCCTGCAGGGCAGGTGAGCGGCAGGGACGGAGGGCATAACACAGAAATGTAGGATCCAGTCTCTGCAGGGTCTCTGAAATGCAGGAAATGTCCCATCTCTGCTGGTGCCTGGCCAAGGCTTCCACGCTGCCCAAAAGATGAGAGCAGCGTCAGGACAGCTTTCCTGGAGAAGTTAAGGGCTGAGCTAAAGAAGGAGGATCATAAAAACATCAATCAGAGGGCGTTGGGCTGGAGGAGCTTTAGGAGCAGGACTTCCCACATGTCCTTGTAGCCACAAGAGGCAGCCTGGACCTGTGTTCCCCGAGGCCCTTGAGTGGCAGGCCCAGCCTTCAACCCTGGCATGGTCCCAGCATGACCTTGGTGGCCGCCAGCCCACAGGCAGGACTCTGAGGACTATGTTGCGGGATTAACATCCACCCAGCAAGCCAAGTGACACTTCGGCTTCACAGGCAGTGGCTCCAGGACAGGGTCTGGGGACACCCCAGGGTGGAGAGGCTAATAAAACCACCCCCAGCCCAAACCCCAGCCCCACCCTCCCTCTCCCTGAGACAGCTCATGAGGTGAGGTGACCTCTCCCCCTCCCAAGTCACCTGAGGGCTGGTGGGTTGTGGAGATGACTTTCATGCACTCCGTGAGGCCACCAGTGCTTTCACCTGAGCTCCTCCACCTTCTTTTTGCACCTTTGGCCACCTGTGTAGGGAGGGTGATGTGTCATCTTCCACAGGTGTCCCTACCCTCCCATATAAGACATGTCTTCACACAAAGCTGTTGGCTTTAGAGACAGTCACACATTACTCTTTCTTTTCTCTTCCCATAGAAATGTAAGGGCCCCTTCTCCTTAAAGTACTTGTCAGTGTAATTTTTATTAAATTAGGTCCATTCAGAAAGGGTTTGAGCAAACCATAAGTGATGACATAATGAATATGTAAATGAAAACAAGCTTAGCTGGAGTGGAAACAGGTTTCTAGAATATTCATCTGGAGGCTCCCTGAGTGGGGTCTGGAGCCCCAACTCTTCAGTGCCTTGCAGTGCCCTCCACACCAAGAGTGAGGCTGAAGGCACCACACCCACCTTTCTGCAGGATGGGCAAGTCCTGGAACCCCCATGCTTTCTCCCCAGCTTTGGGCTCCTAAGCAGGGTCTGGCACAGCCAAGAATTAATTCAGAAGGGGCCGCATCTCAGGGCTCACTGCCGTCCCTGGGCTTGAGAGCCACCCTGGCAGTGGAGGGCACTGTCACTCCAGCTCGCAAGCTCTGCTCCCTTATTCTGGGAAATGTCCCACTGCAGGGGTGTGTGAGGTGGGGGTGGTCGAGAGCCTGGCTGGGGGCCAGGGAGGGCTGCTGTGCAATCTCAGCCACTTCTGATTCTCTGGGCAGGAGCTGAGGTCACTCATCCCAATAAAGGCATCCATGTGACTGTGGGAGGGCCCTGCCCTCCAGGTCACTTCTGTCCAGTGGGCACAGGGGTGCCCCTGCCCTGCCCTGTGGGCACCTTCTCAGATCAGTGAGTATGAGTGCCGCTGCCCTGGTCCCAGGGGCTGAGCCCAGACTTCCTCTCTGTCCTCCTTTCCACTTAACAGCTGACCAACAACATCCCCCAGCTATGGGAGAGTGTGAGGCTTGGAGAGCAGGACTTCCACCCGGGCTGGGAGGGCAGAAAGCCTTGGGGAGTGTGGGTTGGAGGGGCCAGATCGAGGGCAGGCCATGCGGGCTTCGAGGGGCTTGAGAACACGTCATACTCAAGAAAGCGAAGCCATTAAGAATTTGTGTCTGCCAATATCTCTTTTGAGACCAGACCTATCTCCTCATCTTTAGGACCCTCCCAGCTCCCGAGAGCTTGCTCTCCACCTCCTCTTACTTCAGATGGTCCCATGAGGATCTTGCTCTGCCCAAATCCTCCAGGTCCTGGAAGCTTCTTGCCACTGGAGGAGCCTGGCTTCCTAGAAAACCTGAGAAAGCCTGGGAATGTCGGAGGCCTCCCCTCCCTCATTCCTGACCACACACCCGCTGCATCCACAGGTTCTGTCCCTTGGGGATCCAGGGGCCAGGAGCCAAGGCCATTTGGCCAATGGACTGTCCTGCTGGCTACTACTGCCCTCTGGGTACCCAGACCCCCACCCAGCACCCATGTCCCAGGGGCACCTTCCGAGACAGGCCCAGGGCACGCAGCGCCAAGGATTGTAGACCCTGTCCTCCAGGACAATTCTGCTCTGATTCAGGTGACAAGAGCTGACCCCTGAATCCCCCACATGTGGGCTGGTACTTTGCCACGTCCCTACCTGTTCCATGTGTCTCAGAGGGCCCTTAACCTGCCTGTGGGCAGACATCCTAGCTGCATGAGGCCTAGAAAGGTGAGAGAGGGGAGAAGCCAAGAAGGCTCACAGTGGGAGGAAGATGGGAAGAGGCAGACAAAAGCATCAGTGGCCGGCCCAGGTGCACACTGAGTTCTAGCAAGTGCAAGTGCTCTCATGGCGGCAGACCAGTTGCTATGGGTGTCCCAGGAAGGGGGATTTTGATCCCATAGGGGAGGGCAGGGGCCTAGGAAGCCTAGTTGGAGCACTTGCTCTGGGGTGAAGTACCCTAGGACTTAGGCAGGCAGGAACTAGAGGAAGAAAAAGGGCAAAAGACCAAAAGGAAACAGGAATTGCAACCTTGTGCAGTGGGAGGCAGGATCGCAGGGGACCTTATTTGTCCTCACACATGGTTACTATCTCACAAATGAAAAGCCTGAGCTCAGGGAGGCCCCTGCACAGCCATATAGGTTGTGAGCAACAGAGTCACGGTGGGCCACAGAGCCAGGTGCGGCCTTGGAACCAGGAGGGACTGTGGAGTCCTCGAAAGCAGCCTCCTGCTGGGAACTCTGAGGCCCGCTGTACCGCCAAGCGCAGGCTCGGCCCTGGGCACTTTCCTTCTTTGAAGCCTAGCTCACTGTCCTGGATGGAGCCTGTCTACATCCTCTCTCCACAGGGGTTGGGAAACGCCTCCCGGATAGGCCGTGCTTAGCTGGCTATTACTGTCCCGTTGGCCAGACATCAGCCACCCCTACGTCTTTCCGGTGCCCACAGGGCTTCTACTGTCCTGAGGGATCACCTCAGCCAAGGACCTGTGAGACTGGAACCTTCCAGCCCCAGGAGGCCCAGAGCTCCTGTGAGCTGTGCCCTTTGGGATTCTACTGCAAAGCCTCCCACCCAGGTGGGTTCATCAGGGCTGGCATGAGGCCCCTTCTAGGCACTGGTCCCAGAGCACAGTGTCAGCTCAGGAGCACCCAGCTCTGCCTGAGCCCTTGCAGAAGCAGTGCCTGTGCTCGTCTGTGATGTGAGATGGGAAGATGGCACCTCCTGGGTTACTCAAACAGGGAGAGCATGACCTGCGGTGGCTCAGGCCCACTTGGGAGCCTTGTGTCCTCAATTGCCCGCGCCTACTTTGATGTGTCTGTAGAATGTATCTGGAGAATCCTTCTTACATCAGAAGCTTGGCTGTCATAGTGACACAGGTCAATGTAATGTTCCACATGCACTGCTTGAGCAAATAACAGCAAGTCGGAGAGGGCGGAACCTGAAACAAGCAGGTTTGAAGGAAGAGCATGTTGGGGGTTTATACTAGGATGGGGCATTCCACGGTGACTGCCTCCACATCACCAGGACTGCCTCATGCCCAGCTCAGCTCTGGGCACAGTGGGGATGTGGGTGCAGGCCAGGGCAGTCTGAGATCCAGGCCCCTAGGACCTAGCAGGCCATGGTCTGACTCAGTATCCCCAAGGCATGCACAGCACACACAAGGTCAAGACAGAGCCTGAGTGGGGGGGAGAGTCCACAGCCACTGAGCTGGCACCGAGGGGTAGCCTGATGGCCAGCGAGGGTGACTGCCCCAATCCTAGATAGAGGGAGCTTTACAGTCAATGGCCAGGGCCCCTGGAGGCCGAGGAGCTTTCTGGGGCCATGTACCATCTCTGCAGATGGTCAGTACACCCAGAAATCAGACACAGAATAAGGACGTTGTATGTGTTGGCCGTGGTGGATAGGGAACGGTTGGCTGGGCCCTCAAAGGTTCAGAGCCTGGGAGTCCAGGTCTGCCCAGGACTCTCAGAGGGTGGGGATCCACCTCAAGTCAGGCCGACCTTACCATTGCCCCACAGACCCTGCAGCCCACGGCCCCAGCCAGTGCCTCAGGGGCTACGTCTTTTCCTCAGGCTCCCGCTCAGCCACAGCCCACCCATGCCCTCGGGGGACATTTGGGCCCAGGTAAGGGGCCACTGCAGAGCTGGACTGTGAGCCCTGCCCAGCAGGTTTGTGACTCTGGACCATGGGCCCTCAGAGAGCCTAGGCGGAATGGCAGGGTGAGAATGAGGAAAAGTGGGAGGAGGTGAGCAAACAAGTCCTCCAGAGATGGAGCCTTGGTACCTGGCCCTGCCTGCTCTGTGAGCTTCTGGGTCCAGGAACACTAGGCAGGTCCCCACATGTGGGCTGGTCCCCTCAACTTCTCAACGAGCCCACAGCACCCATTGTATTGTCCCTGGAATTCTCCCAGCATCCTTATCCTCATTCCCTGTACCCTGGCCTGCCACACAACCACCTCTAGGACTCAGGACATTACCAACCCCATGCTCCCCACAGAGACCAGGTGCTGCTAGAAAGAGAGGCCTGCCCCGGGGTACAGCTCCACATCTCTCTGGCTGCCCCTTACTCTGCCAGCCCCAACACCTGCTGCTGGCCTGATCCTGGGGAGGGAGGGGCAGTGGGGCAAGGCCCAAGAAAGGCAGGGTGGCTGCCAAAGCAGCAAGGGTCCCTCTGCCACCTGCTTCTCCTTGAATCTGCCATTTCCAGGGATGTTCTGTTCGTCGGAAGGGCTACCCCAGCCCTCGGGGCTCTGCCACTCTGCCCACTACTGCATGGGGGGGCTGTGTCCCCCACCCCCATCAAACACAAGGTAGGTATTGCTAGGCCCTGGCACCCCAGATGGGTGTCAGGACCTCCCTGGAACACCCAGATGTGTATTGGCTCAGAACCATGAGGCTGACCAGGGGCTCCTCCCAGCAGGGCTGAAGCTCCTTGAGGGCAGGACCCTCCTCACCTTCTTGTCTCCAGGGCCCAGCACAGGGCCCAGGAATAGCACATTTCTTTGATTCTAATATGTGAATCTTGTTCACACTTAACCCTAAAATCAGCAGCATCTTATAATTGATGGTGTCTGACCACCAAGGCTGGCGGGAGTGTATTTCTTTTAAATGGTCTGTGAGATAACAGCTTGTCTTCCAGCCTTGCCATCTTAGGTTTGACACGCGAACTGTTTACTCTGAGTGTCCATGGGAATTTAGGAGTCCTCATGGCAGGGACAAGGCTGCAGAGTCACCCCATCTTAGATATGAAGAGACCCGGAGCATGGGGTAATTGGCTTGCTCAAGGCCATGTGGGGCGCTTTCCTGGGTCATGCACCTTCTCTGCAGATGATCAGACAAAGAATAAGGCATCTTGTCTTGTGGGGGGCAGTTAGGGAGGGGAAGGCTGGAACCCTGAAGGTTCAGAGCCTGGGAGTCTGGGTCTTGTGTGCAGGATGACCTGCCCCACCTGCTCCAGGGCCCTGAGAACAGAGCCAGTTTGGAGATGGGAGCCATCCTTATTCCGGCAAATGCCAAATGCGTCTGTATGTTGAATCATCATATCCCAGAGTAGTGGAGAGTAGCTGGGAGGATGAACATACAGACAAGGGCTGGGCAGATGAATGGAGAGACAGTGGCCAGTGTTTGTTGATTGACTGACCCTCATCTTGTTACTGACTTGCTGTGTGACCTGAGGCAGGCAAGGCCCTTTCCCCTCTGGGCCCAGGACTCCCTTTTAGAACAGAGACTGCTCTTTCTTCTGAGAATTCCACATCAATGCCACAGAGGACAGAAAAAGACAGGAGATGACGGAAGGAGGGAAAGGAGGCCGCTGAGTCAACTCTAGGATTTCAGAAGACAAAACCCTCCCACAGGGTCCTCCCAGCTCATCCTCCACAGGCCTCACGGACACAGCCAAAACACACGTTAGTGAGGTGGTTTTACATGTAATATTTTCTTTTAGAGACAGGGCCTCACTCTGTTGCCCAGGCTGAAGTGTGGTGGCACAATCCCAGCTTACTGCAGCCTCGACCTCCTGGGCTCAAGCAATCCTTCTGCCTCAGCCTCCCAAGTAACAGAGTACAGGCGTGCACTGTCACACTCAGCTAACTTTTGTAACTGTGTTTTTTTTTTTTTTCTTGAGATGAAGTGTCACTCTGTCGCCCAGGCTGGAGTGCAGTGGCACGATCTTGGCTCATTGCAAGCTCTGCCTCCCAGGTTCACGCCATTCTCCTGCCTCAGCCTCCCACTGGGACTACAGGCACCCGCCACCAGGCCTGGCTAATTTTTTTTTTTTTTTTTTGTATTTTTAGTAGAGACGGGGTTTCACCATGTTAGCCAGGATGGTCTCGATCTCCTGACCTCGTGATCTGCCCGCCTCAGCCTCCCAAAGTGCTGGGATTACAGGCATGAGCCACCGCGCCCAGCCTTTTTTTAATATACTTTAAGTTCTAGGGTACATGTGCACAACGTGAAGGTTTGTTACATAGGTATACATGTGCCATGTTGGTTTGCTGCACCCATCAACTCGTCATTTACATTAGGTATTTCTCCTAATGCTTTCCCTCCCCCAGCCCCCACCCCCTGACAGGCCCGTGTGTGATGTTCCCCACCCTGTGTCCATGTGTTCTCGTTGTTCAACTCCCACCTATGAACATGCGGTGTTTGGTTTTCTGTCCTTGTGATAGTTTGCTTAGAATGATGGTTTCCAGCTTCATCCATGTCCCTGCAAAGGACATGAACTCATCCTTTTTTATGGCTGCATAGTATTCCATGGTGTATATGTGCCACATTTTCTTAATCCAGTCCATCATTGTTGGACATTTGGGTTTGTTCCAAGTCTTTGCTGTTGTGAATAGTGCTGCGATAAACATATGTGTGCATGTGTCTTTATAGCAGCATGATTTATCATCCTTAGGGTATATACCCAGTAATGGGATGGCTGGGTCAAATGGTATTTCTAGTTCTAGATCCTTGAGGAATTGCCACACTGTCTTCCACAATGGTTGAAACCCAGCTAACTTTTTTATTTCCTGAAGAGACTAGATCTCTTCAGGAAATAAGAGTGTTGCCCAGGCTGTTCTCAAAACTCTTGGGTCAAGAGATTCTTCTGCCTCAGCCTCCCAAAGTACAGGGGTTACAGATGTGAGCCACCACACCCAGCCTACATGTAATCTTAATTGCAATGTAGCATTCAAATAGATGCTGGTCCTGGCTTCTCCTTTAGGTCCCACCCCCAGTGTATGCAGCAGAGACAGGAGCCCTGATTGAAGTCCTTTCTTGCTTCTCTCCTGCACAGGTGGACGCCCCAGGACTCTCTGGGAATGACATCTGCCCCCCTGGCTTCTTCTGCCCTAAGGGAACAAGCTCTCCAGTGCCTTGTCCTCCTGGGTTTTACTCCTCTGTTCCAGGCCTGGGCAGCAAGGACCAGTGCCAGCCATGTCCCTCAGGGCGCTACTGCAGCCAACCGGGGCTGACCAGCACCCTGGAGGCGGGGATTTGCGATGCAGGATAAGGGGGCGCTGGCCCCGAGCTCCTCAGGAAGAGGAGGGAGGAGGGTCCCCAGCACAAGCCAGAGCCTGCCAGGGCCTCCAGGTCACAAACAAAAAGGTCCTAAATACCTGTGGTCCCTCCGCAGCCCCTCTGGGGAGCACAGGCCAGGGTGACTCTCTCCCTGCTTGCAGGCCTCAGACGTTCCGTCCCTGGACACAGGGCTGAACAGGACACACCCTCACAGGCTGCTCAGCACTGACCTGCTGCAGTCCAAGGCGCCATGAGTGTGCCGGACCAGCCCCAAGGTCTCCCTCCTCCTCAGGGCACCTCCACTCCCTCCACAGCCACTGCTAGGCCTTGGTCTTCACCCCATTGGCCAACATCCTCTGCCAGTGTGCATCCAAGGCTCCCAATAAGTGCATTTTCCCTCATTGTCCAGAGGGCTGGAGACTGGCCATGACCACCAGAGGCTCCAGCCAGATCCTGTGTGCAGGACGACCTGCCTCACTTGCTCAGGGGTCCTGAGAACAGAGACAGTTTGCAGATGGGAGCCGTCCTTATTCTGGGAAATGCCAGACATTTTCCAGGACTGTTTTCCTGAGGCCCCTACTACTTAGTTTCCCATGGTAGGGACAGAAGCATATTTTAAGTTTGAGGAATCAGAGAATTCCTGCTGCATTTGCAATGCCCTCTGGTCCTAGGGATGGCCCAGCTCAGCCACCGACCCTCAGCTGTGGCCACACTGGCTGTCCCCGCAGCACAGCTCCAAACAGCCCGGCCGGCAGCTAAGGGAGTTCCAGCCACAGTTCTGTCTCCCCATCTGCCGGGAGGGCAGCGCTGCCCCCTCACTCTCCGATGGAACCCATGGATACACATGTCCCCCTGGCTTCCGTTGTTCCCCAGGGGCCCACAGGGAGCTGCCCTGCGAGCCTGGCACCTTCAGCCCTCTGCCTGGGGCTGCTACCTGCCTGCCCTGCCCAGAGGGCACCTACTGCCACCAGGCTGCCACCGTGGAGCCCACCACCTGCCCCAAAGGTAACATCCTCAGGCCACCTTGCCCTGGCCCTCCAGGGCGAAGAACATTGGCATCTCACACCCCCAGCTCCCTGAGCTCAGGTCTGTCCAGAGCGCCATGCTGGGTGTTGAGTGTCACCTCACCCTGCGCTGCCACCAGTGACCCACCTATGAAATGGGCTTATCATGTGACAGAGGGAGGCCATCGGGAGAAGGGTGTTTGGGGGGCCACAACACCTGGGGACTGTGCCAGCCCCTGCCCTGCACGGTCTGTGATGGGCACTGCTCAGCTGTCCCCAGCGTGTGGCTGTGCGGGGGGAAGGAAGGAGTACACGGGACACGGCCAGGCGGCCTCCTGCACTGTACTCTCCTGTCCTGAGAGGCTGGACGTTGGGGTCGGCTCCTCCCTGACTTGAAGGCACTGCACCCCTGGGCAGACCAAACCCATATGCAAATGAGACCAGGGTGCCTGGTGCCTGTGGGAGCCCCATCCCAGCAGGAACACCCCCAGAGGGGACTGTGGCGGGTCTGGTTTGAGACTGTGGGTCACTTCTGGGGCATCTAGTGGTACCTGTGGGCTCCAAGGCAGTGCAGGGGTGACGGGGACACATGGCCTCATTTTCTCCAGAACAAGAAGCTCTTTCCCTCTCAGCCCTGCAGAGCCAGACCACACCTGCCCTAGGCCCACCTCTCCCTAAGGAACAGCCCGTGCACACACAGACACAAACATGTGCTCATGTGCACACACTCATGTACGCACACAGGCTCACACACATTCACATTTCTCAAACTCACTGTAACGTCCATTTTCACTCACACCATTACACTTATACCCTGTCACACTCACACTCACTGGCACACACACTCCACTCACATTTGCTCACATTCCACTCACACTTGCTCACACACACACTCACTGTCACACCCACACCTCAGCTGCCCGGACACAGACTCCATCCCACTGGCCTGGATTCTGGACCAGCATCCCCTTTGAGCCCTCTGGCTGTGGCCTCTGCACCCTCAGGGCTGCCCTAACTTATCTTCCATAAAGGATGGGAGGCTGTGGAGTACGGGGCAGCCATGGGATTGGGACACTGGCACTCACCCTGGTCTTGTCTGCAGGTCACTATTGCCCAGCCAGGACATCCTCTACCCACCCCTGCCCAGAGGGAACTCTGAGCCAGCGGGAGGGTGCTGTATCCCCTGGGGCCTGCCAGCCCTGCCCTGCGGGGAGGTACTGCCTGGGAGAGGGCAATGGGCAGCCTGAGGGTAGGTACCCATGCCCACACAGAATGTGTCCTGGGAACTGACCAGGTGGCCAGGGGACTGGCCCCATGGCATAGCCTGCTGGCTGAGGAGAGAACAGGAGGCCACTGGGACTCCTACAGGAGGCAGCTTGGTCCTGCAAAGACTGAGAGAGGTGCCAGGGACACAGAGCAGGCTTGCAGCAACACACAGAACTCAAAACCAATGCCCTGAATCCTTGCTTCAGAGTCTCAGGGGTCCCAAATGTCCAGCTCCTCCACAGGGCTGCAGCATAGGCCTGCGGCTGGCTCACCCACCTCCTCATGCCACTTACTGCTCCTCCCCTAAGAGGTCTCAGCCTCATGGCCAAGAGCAGGGCCACTGAGCCACGCCAGCCTCAGTTGGAGCTTAGTGCTAGTGTGATGCTAGCTTAGTGCTTGCCCTCTTGGGCCTCGGTCTCCTGCCTATGAACTGAGCTGACAGTAGCACTCACCTCCTGCAGCTACTGTGTAGAGTGAGGTCATTGCCATCAGGAGCTCGGTCTGGCTTGGACAGTGTCCACCGCTGTCATCCCCAGTTGTCACTCCTCACGCTGCTGGCGTCCTTGCCAACACCGATGCCAGAGCTGTGTGGACACCGCCAGCTGCAGGCTGTGGGCCCCGGGCCCCGGACACCGAGGCTGCTCTGCAGTTCCTTGCTTCCCCTTTGCTTTCTTCCTTCTTTAATTTCCGTGACTCTTCAGGGTTAGGGACAACAGCCAGAGGCAAGGACTCACTGCGGGGGCAAGACCTGGGCCTCCCACAGTCAGGCAGATTCAAATACAAGCTGGGGAGACTTCTGCCCTGAAATCCCACACCCCTCTGTACCCAAAGGCCCTGCTCGGCCGGTTACTACTGCGAGGGGGGCTCTGCCAGCCCCACACCCCAGAGAAACTTTGCCTTTTCCCTCAACAGACCTTGCCCTGGAGGCCACTACTGCCCGCAGGGGATTATGTTCCCAGTGCCATGCCCCATGGGGACAAGGAGCAGCCCAGGTGAGCATCTGTCCTGGGCCCAACCTCCCCGCCCAGCCGTGTGTCCCCAGTGTGATGTTCAGAGCTTTGTCCCCCACTGGACCCATAGACACAAACAGTGCAACCAGGAGCCCCTGTGCCTGTGTTCCCCAGGGGACACTCAGGCTGAGCTGTGGATGAGAGACATCTCCCCCAGGACAGGGCCACTGCTCCACCCACAGCCTGTGCCCTAGACCCGCAGTGCCCATTGTTCAAGCTCCAGGGCACAGCAGTGAGCCAGCAGGGAAGAAGGGCCTGTCCCTCCGGGGTTGCAATTCCAGAGGGACACAGAGCCCATGAACTGCCACCACCCCCATCCAGGTGGCACCTCCCAGGGCAACTGTGAGCCCTGCCCCACTGGCTCCTTCTGCCCAAGCCTGGGCCTCACCTCATCCACTGGGTCCCGCGAGACTGACTCTGACTGCCCCTCGGACCCTGGGGCCTACAGCCCCACGGCTCTCCCCTGCCCTCAGGTACCTCCTGAGAGCTTCAGGAGGGAGCTCAGTCCCCAGGGCCCTGAGAGGCTGGGAGTCCAGCCACACACTTGAGGCTGGAGCTCAGCTTCCCAACTGTGGGCATCAGGCCGGCCCTCAGTGCCTTGAGGGAGGGACTCCAACGCTCCCATCTCCCATTCCCCATCCTTTCCCCACTGCCCCACCCTGCCTCCAGGCCACCTGCCCCTCCATTCCCTGAGACCCGAACCAGCAGGAAGAAAGGACGCTGCACTGACCATCTCAGTGGCTGGCACCCTGATCATATCCATCCTTGGCCTCAGAAATGCCACTTTGTGTCCAATGCTCAGGGTCACTTCTGCCAGTCAGGGGCTGCCTGGCCTGCCCCGTGCCACTGAGGGCAGTACCAGCCCTCCCTGGCCTCGGACGCCTGCCTGCCATGTCCACCAGGCACCAGCACACCTAGGTTCTGCCCAGCACATGCCTACTGCCCAGCTGGTATGTCAGGAACCCTCAACTCCACACATGTCCCAGGCCCTCTTCCTCCTCCCCAACACCCCTGCCTGCCTGCCTTTCATTCATTTATATACGCCCCATGGACTGCCTACTGTGTGCCAGGCACGAGCTCACACCAGGACTACCAGAGGTAAAAGCGCACCTACCTCCAGCCTCCCCTCACCTCTGCCCAAGCCTCCCCGCTACCCCAAACCCTGTTGCTCTTCTTGTCTTCATCTGAGTTTGAGTCCAAGTGCCCTGCACACACTGTGCATGAGCCACACTCACACATACACACACACACACACACCCCTTTATGCACATGCGCACATTCACACAGATGCTGTCCTCAGACAGCACAACAGACAAATAGGTGTCCACAAGAGTTCATAATGCATGTCATATCTTAGGTAAACCTAGGAAGAAATCCTCCTGCAGGTTGCACATAGCCTTTGTGAGCATTTGATTTGTGGGGGATGTACACACGTGCTCCCCCCATGGCCATGGTGTTAGAGGTGCGTGTGCCTGTTTCAACGGAGGCTTTTACCCCAGATTGTGTAGAACATCCCAAGTTCAAGGGAGCTGGTTCATTGTCCTCAAGAGTCATTGTTTTACTAGTCAGCCCTGCTACTACAGCCATGAGCCCCGTGAACAGTTAGGAAAAGAGGGTGGCCCTGTTGGGGCAGTGGGGACTCCCTCACTCCCCTAACTCCACACTCCCCTTCCAGCTTCTTACCTCCTTTCCTGGTCAGATTTTTTTTTTCAGTAGATCAAGCCGTGCCATTTAAAGCTTTTTCCCTGTCAAGGGCTTTCTTCTCTGATTTCCCGGCAGTGTGTGCTTAGTGTGCGCAGCCAGCCACATGCACCGAGACAATGCGGAGGCTGTCGAAGCCCTGCTCCCAAGAACAGAGCCACAGATGTGACAGGCAGGTGGGGTTGTGGGAGGAGCAGGGTGTGGCACAGGCACATCCCTCCCTCCAGGTCCCAGGGCAGGCCCGAAGGAGGAGGGAGTAGGGCTAAAGGCAGCTCCCAAGTGAGACCCATTTACATGAGGTCCTACCGGCAAGGCTCCACCCAGTCCCAGCGAGCCCGCAGGGATCCAGTGCACAGTAAGCGTCTTACTGAGCCTCTGGCTAGATGCAGGGCTCCTCACCCCAAAGCAGCTTTGCTGCTGTTTGAAAATCGTCCACTAGGAGGTTGCAGTGAGCCAAGATCGCGCCACTGCACTCCAGCCTGGCGACAGAGTGAGATTCCGTCTCAAAAAAAGAAAAGAAAATCCTCTGCTAAGGTTACCCCTCTGTGATAAGCACGGTTTTGTCCTCTTCCACTTTGTAAAGGACAGTCATCCCACAGGGAGAGACCGAAGTTGCCTGGCAGTGATTTCATTCATATCATTGGCCCTGAGAAAGCAGCATAAAACCCCAGCACCTCCTGGGGCAGCGGGATGCCGAGGACAGTGGGGGTCCATCGTGGGTCAGACCACGAGTGGAGGTCGCCAGTCCACATGCACTGATGTGACTTGAGCCCCCGGTGTCCATCTTCACTCAATGTCCCCCCCTTCTCCAGGGACATGGTCTCCACCGCGGTGTCCTCCAGGGATCTTCACTCTCCAGGATGTATCAGGCTTCCGGGAAGACAGTGAGTGTTCCGTCTGTCCACCGGGTCATTACTGCAGGTCAGTCACTGCCCAGAGCCATTCACCTCCTGCCACCGGGTCAGACTGCAGTGGCTCACAGTCCCCAGCCTGCTCTGCGTGTCCTGACCTGTGGCCTTGCACTATGGGTGGGAGAGCAGGCTGGCTGCCCTAGTTCAGGTGTGGGGGCCTGGAGGTGAGACCACAGCCCTGCCTAGCCACCCAGGCCTGAGTGGGGAGAGAAAACCTGACTCTCAGGTAAAAGAGAGATAGAACAATTAGCACAGGACTGGATTTAAAAAAAAATTTAAAGCAAAATGCATTCAAACTGAGGGAGGATCAGCATAAGGTGGAAAACTTCTGCTCAGTTCTTGCCTTAACTTGGGGAAGCTCCTTGCTGGCAAAATTCTCTGCCTGCAGGGGACACCGATGTGCGGCATGCACACTCAGGAGAAAGATGGACAGTTCTTCCTTCTCCTACTTCCAAATTTTCTTCCATATGAAAAGCACTTGTATGTAATCAGTTTGTCTGGGAGAAACAGTAAATGGTAACTTTAAACAGGATGATCAGACATTAGGTCTGAGGGCGCCCAAATTCCGCCTGAACGTCCTATGTCCACTCGGTGTGGCCTGGCTTCCACATCTGGATGGTGGGGACATTCTCATGGAGTAATAGAAGTCACTGGAGAACTCTGGACCTGGGTCAGAGACAGACAGCTTCTAGGGCTGGATGGGGGTGGGGTGGTCCCTGACTCTCAAAGTGACACTGGGCCCGCACCCAGAGGGAGCCACAGTACAGGGGTCTCTGGTCTAGGAAAGTCCCCAGCACTTGCTGAAGGCAAACACCTGCAACTCCAGAGATGATGTCAGGCTCATCCATAGAACAGTTGCTTGATATTTCATGTAGAAGTGAACTTGCTGCGAAGCATTCTTTCTCTGCTTAGAAGGTGATAGCAGAGGATTCCTCAGGCTGTCTGGAGGCTGGTCTCCCTTGGATCAGGAAGTTCATCCCTAGGTCTAGCCTGCTCTCTCCTGCTGCAGAGCTGGAGATCAGACTCAGGTTACCTTGGAGCCTAGGACTAAGCCCTTGGGGACTCAGCAGGCCCCAGACATCCCAGGAACAGTGCGGGAAGCAGGTGCAACACCCGCCAGTGCCCTCTCTCCCCATTTTTACTGCAAGTCTAGCAAGGCCACTGAGCTCTCGAGGAGAGGTTTGTCCGTTGTTGGCAGCCCTGAGTCCTGCTCCTGGTCCACTGAGCTCCATATACTCCAAAGTGGAAAGATGTGCGGGAAGCTACCACTTGCTGGTGGAAGAACACAGTGGGAGCTGTGAGCCTCATGCTGGGCCCGGGACAGGGGTCAGCCTCCCGCCCTGCTGTGCTGCGCGCACGTCGCCTTGTCTCTGTTGTGTATCCAGGCTGTCCATCTAAGGGAAGAGGCTGAGCCACAAAATACAATTTAAAGAGTTTACTTGAGCCAAAGTGAGGACAGCTGCCCAGAAGACTCAGACCCAAGTAGCCTTGGATCTGAGCTCTATTGGCCTTTGTAACAAACAGGCGTTTAAAGGCAAAAAGGGGGATGCTGGGAGAGGGCTGGTACAAAGTTGTTTGTCAGGAATTCTCACTGGTTTACAGAAAAAACGTTAGTGATTGGCTAGACACTGTTAAGCTATAGAGCAGGGGTTATAGTGTCTGGTGAGGCTTTAGTAGGTTGATTTACAGCTGCTTGTGGCAATAGCAAGCAGTTTCAAGAGATGAATACACAGCTCAAACAGGGATTTGGACGGGATTGCTGTCACATTTTAATGCCTCTCTAGGCCTGATCATTTGAAAGGACCCCCATTCCTCAGATACAAGTTCTTTTCTTTTCTCAGGGCCCATTCAAAGTTCTCTTGGGGCACAGGCAAGAGTACATCTCCCTGTGGGCAGAGAAAACTGAAACCCAGGTCGGGCTCCCCCCAGCCCAGGGCCCAGGCTCCAGGGCTCAGATGGGCCCCTCCTTCCCATCTTCTCACTCTGCTCCCTCTCTTGGACTATTAGAGGTAGACAGGTGTTGGAAAAATGTCCTGCTGGTTACTTCTGCCCACCTGGGGCCTCTGAAGTGAGAACATCAGGTTCCAGGCAGCCCCAGATGCTGTGTCCCCAGAGATAGCTGTGCGCAGAGCAGTGTCCGCCAGGAAACCGCCTTCACATCTCGCCTGTGGGTGTGAAAGAAGCACAGGACCACCTGCGCATGGAGTTCTTTGTCACTGACAGACTAAAAACAGGTCACCCCAGTCATCCTACATTTAACATGTGTGTGCACACGTGTGTGCATGTAACATGAACCTGCTCCCAATGCAATTCAGATGGTGGCTGATTTGACAAACATACAAAGCAAGTGCGCCGGGACAAACGCCCAACCCTCTCAACTCCTGGACAGCATAACCCCAGGCTGCCCCTGGACAGGGTCCCCCACAGTCCTGGCACTGTCCCCTGCCTGCCTTCATGGGTGCCAGCATGACCCCTTTGTTCTCTAGGATTTTACTGCCCTGAGGGCAGTGGAGAGCCCATTCCTTGTCCACCTCACACACTGGTGGCTGACCCTGGAGCCAAGCAGAAAGAGGACTGTGGGCCTTGCCCCCCTGGGTGCTGGTGCAAAGCAGGTGAGGCAGGGGACAGTGGGACCTGTGTCACAGCCCGGAATGTGCTGCTTCCTGAGGCAGGCCTGGGGAAGCCGCATCTGGGGAGAAAAGTGAGGGCAGCCCTTGCTCTGCAGGCACCCCGGCCACTCAGGCCTGCCCCTCTGGCCACTACTGCCCCTCTGGCCACTACTGCCCTGGAGGAAGTGAGACCCACTCGGGAGCTCCCCAGGCCTGCCCTGAGCATACCTACCTGGCAGCAGAAGGAGGCCATAGTCAGGCGGAGTGCCTCCCCTGCCCTGCCAGGTACCACTGCCCATGGCCAGGTAAGAGACTGTCTGCAGGCCGGATGTGGGGGCCTTGGGGAGGAGAGGGAAAAGGCTGTCAGGAGCCCCTCGGGCAACCCTTCTTAGCCTGATGCTTTTGCCCCTAGGTCTCTCTTCCTTTGAAGACCACCCATGTCCTCTGGGCCACTGGTGTCTAGGTGACCAGGGTGCCTTTCTCTGCCCACCTGGCACCTCTAGGTCAGAGCCAGGGGCATCAGCACAGGAAGACTGTGAGCTCTGCCCTCCTGGCTACCACTGCCCAGACCCTGAGCTTCAGGGTCATGCAAATGTGTTTGCCATCCCATGCCCAGCCGGATCTGAGTGCCCAGCAGGTGAGGCTGTGGGATGACCCCAGCCCCTTCCCATCCCTCCCCTCATCCCTGAGGCTCAGGCCTGAGCTCCACAGGAAGCCCTGATTGAGCTGAGGCCACAGATGTCGCACAGCCACACCTGACCAGCCCCCACAAGGCACACCTAGTCTCTGGTGGCATCCACACCACCTGGATGTCCCCAGACCAAGGTGCCTTCAAGCCACCTCTTCCTCCCCGTCTGGGTCAAGGAGGAGGCCAGCCAGAGGTTTAACTAGAAATAGCATGCCCAGTACAAAGTGTCCAGTACTTGCCACACCTCAAGGCACAACCAAAAGCACCCTCCTGTTGGCTGCCCTCAGGTGAGCTGTGGCCTCAGTGCCACTGCCCTGTGCATCCTCATCAGAGCTCCCACCTCCACCTCATGAAATGCATCCTCCTTCCCCACCCCGGCTGCTGGTGCACAAGGACACGGGAGCTTCCTGCCATTGATCTCTGTTCATGACACCACCACCCACACGAGTCACCCTCCCTGACCACACGAGATCTCCCTTCACCTGCAAGCTCCCCACCCCTTCCTGGTTCCCACACTGTTCCCCACCACCTCAGAGGCCTCACCCTACTGCTGTCCTCCCTGCCCAGGCCCCACCTGGGGAGCCTGGGGACCCTCCTGAGTTCTCCTCCGGCTCTGGACCTCTCCTGGCTTCCAAGTGCCATTGATGGGTGAAGAGGGGACTTGGGGTGTCCTCCAAACCCTGCCCACATTGTGTCCTGCTCTCCTGCATCCCTGGCCCTGTCTCCTCAGGTGCTATGGCTGAGGTCCTTTGTAGGCCCGGCTCCTACTGCGGGCCTCAGACGGGGGTGCACCCCCTCTGCCCCAGAGGCCATGCCTGCCCTGCCAGCTCTCCACCAACAGTGGCCTGGGGCAGCGGTGAGTTCCTTCCCCCCACCCCACAAGGGTCTGAGCCCCAACCCCAGCCCCGGAACTGCTGTCAGCACCCTATGTGAGGCCCCACCATGACAAGCCTGTGTGCCTCAGAAATCCAGCCAAAGGGCAGGGCCCAAAAGCAAGCCCTGGTGACCCTCTGCCTGGGCTTCCCAGCTAGGGCCAGCCGCTGCCTCTGCCCCAGGGAAGGTGGGGTGAGGAAGCACATTGCCCTGGGATGCCCCTGTCAGAGTGCAGGCTCATCCTGGTGGGGCAGCCAGATGGAGCTCACAAAAATACAGCACGCCTAGTTCCATTTGAGTTGCAGGTAAAGGACAATATATTTTTACTGTGGTATGGCCCATGCAATATTGGGGGTGCACTTCTACTAAAATCATGCTCATTGTTTATCTGAAATTCGAATAGGACTGGGCATGGAGTATTTCATCTGGTAAGCCCCATCCCGTGTCTGGGACTAACACCCTGACATCAGATCCACTCCACAACACCCGTCTGCCCAGGGTGGAATGGGCAGGCAGTGCCGACCTAGTTAACTGGGCATGGCTCATCCACCACCAGAAAGGCAGCTTGGTGCCGTGGCCCCACCAGACACAAGGCAACCCCAGGACCCCTGACTGGGACAGTAGCAGAGTCCCCCTTCCCCAGCAGCTGAGGCCCCAGGCCAGGGAAAGTCAGCCCCTGCTAGTGAGAGGAGAACCCACCGCACACACAGGTTCCGGCAGCATGAACCAGCCAGGCTCTGTCTCTGCAGCTGTCTTCCCCCATTACTGCCCCCTGGGCAGTGCCCAACCTGCCCTGGGGGCTCCAACCTGCCCTGGGGGCAGTGCCCAGTGCCTGCCCTGGGGGCTCCGAAGCCCTGAATGGGACCGGCCTCAGGGTCTCTGAGGAGATGTGCTGCCGCCTCTGTGAAGCAGGCACCTACCACAGCCGGGCCCTGGATGCCCTACCCTGCCAGCCCTGCCCGCCTGGATTCAGCTGCCCCCAGGGTAAGTCCCTGCGAGGCCTGGGCAGGAGCAGGGTTACTGGGACTGGAGGTGACCCAGAGTGGAGATCAGTGAGGCAGGTGGAGGCGCAGGCAGGGAGGGACCCTCAGGACCTGGG
This sequence comes from Pongo pygmaeus, assembly GCF_028885625.2. NCBI lineage: Eukaryota > Metazoa > Chordata > Mammalia > Primates > Hominidae > Pongo > Pongo pygmaeus. Next base: position 41,467,440 of record NC_072385.2, on the reverse strand, counting down.
GACAGCCCAAGACACAGACCCAAGAACATGTGGAGGATGGGGACACACAGCAGGTGAGTGTCAGCTGCCTCTGTGTCAGGTTTAAAAGTCCTCTAGACACAGGGCAGAGCAGCACGCACACAGATGTGTCAGAGCCAGTGGCCCAGGCACTCTGGAGAGTAGGAAAGCCACTGCCCAGCCCCTGGCACCTGACTGAGAGGGAGACCAAGGGGCTGTGGGGGGTGAGGGGTTACAGGGTACAGAGCCCTCTACTGCCCCCACAATCTAGATTCTTCCCCCATTTACTGCGTGGTTTCCCCCTCTCCCTCAGCAGGCACATCCCTACCCTGGACACCCCCAGTCCACTCTCAGTCCCTGCCTTGGCTGGGGCAGAATTTTCCCTCTGTGTTCCTCCAGGGTCAGAGAGCTACCAGGGCCATCCCTGCCCGGTGGGCCACTACTGCCCTGCAGGGACTCGCAGCCCAAGGCCCTGCCCAGCAGGGACATTCAGAAGCAGCAGCGGGGCCAGGGCAGCTGAAGAGTGCCGGCTGTGCCCTGCGGACACCTTCAGTGCCCTGCCGGGACAGGTGGGCTGCCTCACCTGCGGGAGCGCCGCTTTCTCTCCACCAGGTGAGTGTCAGGTCTGCCTGCTCCAAATGCCCTGTCTGGGGCCTGCAGCTTTGAGGGCCCAAGATGTAAGGTTTCAGGAAACAGCCACCTATGGCTGAGTGGAGCTGTTCTAGGAAAGCTGCAGGTGAGGGCAGGAGCCTCTCTGTGACTCCCACGCACTGGGTTGGGTGTGTGGATGGAGCAAATGTGTATGCAAGGACTCCAGCAGGCAAAGGGGTGGGTGCGAGGGAACTAGCTCAGACCAGGCTCAGCCACTTGCTCAAGGTGGCTCGGTGGATGGGGCCAGCACCGCTCTGAGGCCGTCCAACAGGCTGCAATGCTGCGTCGCCCTCCGGGGAACACCCTTGTTCTGCTCACCCAAGTCAGTCCGTGGTCATAGGGTCAAGGGCAGAGCTGCAAGTGCAGCTCCCAGCTTTGAATCAACAGCGCTGCTGATGTCTCCACTTCTCCCTATTTTGAGGTGTGGTCTTCTCATGGTCTTTGTTTTGGCACCCATTTGTATGCAGTCCACTGTACAAACAGAAGTAACCAGATAATCTTGCGATAGATAATCCAAAAGTTACATGCGTCATACATAGTTAGCCTCAGTGGGGGCTCCAACTGAGGGCTGACCCCAGATCTCTGCTGATGGCGTTGGCAAGCTTCCTCTCTTAAGGCAATGGGAGTGCTTACCACATGCCAGGCATGTTCTAATGCTATCGAATGTCAGCTTATGTGATCCTCATGACAACTGTATGAACCAGGCACAGTTATTATTATCCCTGTGTTATAAGTATGTAAACTGAGGCACAGAGAGTTTAAATAACTTGCCCACATCAGATGGTTAGTGGTGGCAGAACCAGGATTTGAACCCAGTCTCGCTGACTCCCAGGTTCCTGCTGTCAACCGCCACACCATGACACCTTCAGATGGTGTGATTTGAGGTGCCCAGGGATCTGCCATCCTTTCTTATCTTCCAGCTGAGGCATTCTATCTCTGGGGTAACCAACCCCTGAATCTTGTGACGCCCCTATACCCATTTACCTGGAGACCAGGGGCTGAGTGAAGTGGGTCCCAGAGGTGGCTGTGTCTAAATTACATTTCACTGGTGGGTTCGTAACAATCACGTACAGCCATTTGTGTGCTTTTCCGTTATTGAGGGGTATATTTTTAACTGGGTTGGACATGTGATTGTAATGTTGGTAGTGAAATGACCCTTAGATAACACTAAAACCTTTTCCAGGCTAATATTATTGCAGCCATTCTCTGTGACATGGAACTCTCTAGGCTGTGTTTGTCTGCTCTGTCTGCCATAGCTTAATCCCACAGATGGCGGGGCTTGAACAACAGAAACTTACCTCCTCAGAGTTCTAGAGGCTACAAGTCCAAGATCGAGGTGTCAGCAGGGTTGGTTTCTCCCAAGGCCTCTCTCCTTGGCTTGCAGCTGGTCACCTTCTCCCTGTGTTCCCACATGTTCTTTTCTCTGTGCTTGCATCTGGTGTCTCTGTGTGTGTCCAAATGTCCTCTTCTAATAAGGGCAACAGTCACATTGGAGTAGAGCCCCCTCCCACATCTTCATTTTGACCCAGTTATCTCTCAAGAGGCCCCACCTCCAGAGACTGTCACATTCTGAGGTATTGGGGGATAGGGCTTCTGTGTGTGAATCTAAGGAAACACAATTCAGCCCAAAACAGGGACCCTAATCGCCTCTGGGCTCAGCACCGGAACAAATGATGTTCTCCTCAGGCTGTGTCCCAACTATGCTTCTTCGCATCTACAATAAGTCCCACTCCAGTTGATATACTCTCCTTTTTTATTTCATGCAAATTTTGTTGATTTGTTATATATACAAGGTATGAGTTAAGGTCCAAAATAGATTTTTCCCAAATAGATATCCAATTGGCATGGAACCTAACATGAAATATTACCCAGGTTTGTCATTAATCAAACATTTCATAAACATGCAGGTCTGTTTGGGAATCTCATGTCTGTTCCACAGGTGTTGTATTCTGTTCTTGCATAGATATCACCCTGTCCTAATCACTGTAGCTACATAAGTCTTAAATGAGTAGTCTGTCTTGCAACTTTGTTCTTTTCAACAACAATGGCTATTTGTGGTCCTTGCATTTCCATATAATCAGATTATTAACATCTACAAAGGAACCTGCTAGGATTTCTATTGGGATTTCATAGAAACAATTGATCCATTGGCAGAGAAATGACATTATTACTGTTTTGAGTCTTCTAGTTCTTGAACATGGCTTATTTTCCCATAATTTATGTCTTCTTTTATTTTTCTAAACAGATTTTTGTGGGTTTTTTTTTTTTTCGGTAGAGAGGTGTGTATCTCATTAGATTTATTATTGGACTTTTTATGTTGTAAATGCTATTAGGTTTTTAAATCTTTATCTAGTAATGTTTTGTTTGTCTGAAAGGTGTATTTTTTCAGCTTTATTCTTTTTTATTTATTATACTTTAAGTTTTAGGGTACATGTGCACAAGGTGCAGGTTAGTTACATATGTATACATGTGCCATGTGGTGTGCTGCACCCATTAACTCGTCATTTAGCATTAGGTATATCTCCTAATGCTATCCCTCCCCCCTCCCCCCACCCCACAACAGTCCCCAGAGTGTGATGTTCCCCTTCCTGTGCCCATGTGTTCTCATTGTTCAATTCCAACCTATGAGTGAGAACATGCGGTGTTTGGTTTTTTGTCCTTGTGATAGTTTACTGAGAATGAGAATGATGATTTCCAATTTCATCCATGTCCCTACAAAGGACATGAACTCATCATTTTTTATGGCTGCATAGTATTCCATGGTATATATGTGCCACATTTTCTTAATCCAGTCTATTATTGTTGGACATTTGGGTTGGTTCCAAGTCTTTGCTATTGTGAATAGTGCCGCAATAAACATACGTGTGCATGTGTCTTTATAGCAGCATGATTTATAGTCCTTTGGGTATATACCCAGTAATGGGATGGCTGGTTCAAATGGTATTTCTAGTTCTAGATCCCTGAGGAATCACCACACTGACTTCCACAATGGTTGAACTAGTTTACAGTCCCACCAACAGTGTAAAAGTGTTCCTATTTCTCCACATCCTCTCCAGCACCTGTTGTTTCCTGACTTTTTAATGATTGCCATTCCAACTGGTGTGAGATGGTATCTCATTGTGGTTTTGATTTGCATTTCTCTGATGGCCAGTGATGGTGAGCATTTTTTCATGTGTTTTGTGGCTGTATAAATGTCTTCTTTTGAGAAGTGTCTGTTCATGTCCTTCACCCACTTTTTGATGGGGTTGTTTGTTTTTTTCTTGTAAATTTGTTTGAGTTCATTGTAGATTCTGGATATTAGCCCTTTGTCAGATGAGTGGTTGCGAAAATTTTCTCCCATTTTGTAGGTTGCCTGTTCACTCTGATGGTAGTTTCTTTTGCTGTGCAGAAGCTCTTTAGTTTAATTAGATCCCGTTTGTCAATTTTGGCTTTTGTTGCCATTGCTTTTGGTGTTTTAGACATGAAGTCCTTGCCCATGCCTATGTCCTGAATGGTAATGCCTAGGTTTTCTTCTAGGGTTTTTACGGTTTTAGGTCTAATGTTTAAGTCTTTAATCCACCTTGAATTAATCTTTGTATAAGGTGTAAGGAAGGGATCCAATTTCAGCCTTCTACATATGGCTAGCCAGTTTTCCCAGCACCATTTATTAAATAGGGAATCCTTTCCCCATTTCTTGTTTTTCTCAGGTTTGTCAAAGATCAGATAGTTGTAGATATGTGGCGTTATTTCTGAGGGCTCTGTTCTGTTCCATTGATCTATGTCTGTGTTTTGGTACCAGTACCATGCTGTTTTGGTTACTGTAGCCTTGTAGTATAGTTTGAAGTCAGGTAGCGTGATGCCTCCAGCTTTGTTCTTTTGGCTTAGGATTGACTTGGCGATGCAGGCTCTTTTTTGGTTCCATATGAACTTTAAAGTAGTTTTTTCCAATTCTGTGAAGAAAGTCATTGGTAGCTTGATGGGGATGGCATTGAATCTATAAATTACCTTGGGCAGTATGGCCATTTTCACAATATTGATTCTTCCTACCCATGAGCATGGAATGTTCTTCCATTTGTTTGTATCCTCTTTTATTTCATTGAGCAGTGGTTTGTAGTTCTCCTTGAAGAGGTCCTTCATATCCCTTGTAAGTTGGATTCCTGGGTATTTTATTCTCTTTGAAGCAATTGTGAATGGGAGTTCACTCATGATTTGGCTCTCTGTTTGTCTGTTATTGGTGTATAAGAATGCTTGTGATTTTTGTACATTGATTTTGTATCCTGAGACTTTGCTGAAGTTGCTTATCAGCTTAAGGAGATTTTGGGCTGAGACAATGGGGTTTTCTAGACATACAATCATGTCATCTGCAAACAGGGACAATTTGACTTCCTCTTTTCCTAATTGAATACCCTTTATTTCCTTCTCCTGCCTAATTGCCCTGGCCAGAACTTCCAACACTATGTTGAATAGGAGTGGTGAGAGAGGGCATGCCTGTCTTGTGCCAGTTTTCAAAGGGAATGCTTCCAGTTTTTGCCCATTCAGTGTGATATTGGCTGTGGGTTTGTCATAGATAGCTCTTATTATTTTGAGATATGTCCCATCAATACCTAATTTATTGAGAGTTTTTAGCATGAAGGGTTGTTGAATTTTGTCAAAGGCCTTTTCTGCATCTATTGAGATAATCATGTGGTTTTTGTCTTTGGTTCTGTTTATGTGCTGGATTACATTTATTGATTTGTGTATAATGAACCAGCCTTGCATCCCAGGGATGAAGCCCACCTGATCATGATGGATAAGCTTTTTGATGTGCTACTGGATTCGGTTTGCCAGTATTTTATTGAGGATTTTTGCATCAATGTTCATCAAGGATATTGGTCTAAAATGAAAAGAGAATTTATTAAAGGAAGTTTGTATGTGATTAAGTTTGCTGTAATACAAATATTTATCTTTCTAAATATGGAGATTTGATATTAAAAATACACTAATACAAAACTAAAAATTGGTCCCCTATGTTAGAATAAGATTTTCTGAAAATATTTATTTGTTCTTAATAAAATTACAAGAGGTTTTATCTGTTTCTTTTTGAAATTTCTCAAATGTATGTCTCAGAAGTTCAAATTCTGCTCTATCTCACTAAATGTGATTTGCAGTTTATATATCATTGCCTTCTGTTCTTTATTCCCTTAAAAGGTAAATCTTTTTGCTTACCTGGGATAACTCTCTTCTTCAATCTTTTTATTAACTCCCATAACTATTTTCTTCCACTCTACCTCTGATGTTGTGGCTGGACACTAAAATGTTTATCTTGAAGGTCTAGAATAGCAGTGTTTTCCTCTAGAATAATTTGATTCTGTACTCTTGGCTTTTCTTCAGTAGAGGAGAATTCTCATGCTGTTGCTGAGAGCCATGTATTTCTGTGCTCAAGGTATGAGTTTTCTTGTTTACATTCCTTTATACTATCGTGTACACATATAACCCTGAACACACTGTTCTTACATCTGATTAAGCTCTACTACCCTTTTTATCAGGCTTGACTTCCAGGCTATCTAAATGGGCTTCCCATAAGGAGAATTAGTCATACTTGTGTTAGTCCATTTTGCATTGCTATAAAGAAATACCTGAGACTGGGTAAATTATAAAGACATTTATTTTGGCTCACAGTTCTGCAGACTGTACAAGAAGAACAGTGCCAGCATCTGATTCTGGTGAGGGCCTCAGGAAGATTACAATTACATTTATGGTGGAAGGTGAATGAGGAACAGGCATGTCACATGGCAAGAAAGGGAGCAAGAGAGAGGAGGAGGTGTCAAGCTCCTTTAAGCAACCAGCTCTTGCATGAACTACCAGAGCAAGAACTCACACATTGCCATGGGGATGGCAATGAGTCATTCATAAAGTATCTGCCTCTATGGCCCAAACACCTCCCACTAGGCCATCTCCAACACTAGAGGTAACATTTCAACATGAGATTTGGAGGGGACACACATCCAAACTACATCAACACTATAGGAGGTTTTGTGGGGATTTTTGTTTATTTGTTTGTTTACCTTTACAGTAGCTGGTCTAAAAAGCAAAGATTTTATGTTTTATTAAAACAATTTCTGCATTATTCTTATTAGGTTTCATATTACTTAGGAAAACTGAAATTTAAAAGGGTTAAGGATTTTACATTCATAAAAATTTCTGTATTTCTTTTGAAGTATTTTGATTACCACTCTACTTGTATGAATAACTTTTATTTTCCAGTGACCTATGGTTTTATTTTGATCTAGTTTTTTGAAACTTTTGACATCTTTGTCATGTTCCCCCATGATGAAAATCCTAAATTAAGTCTTTTTGTATTAAATAATTAGACTTATTTGGTAGATTATTTGTAAAGTATTATCAAATGATAATTGATACTAGATCTTTCTGTTACAATTATGGGTACATTATTGACATAAATATTCCAAAACTTATATAAATTTACAAAAAGCTAATTTGTTATCAGTCATAACTTTGATTACTATATTAAATCTTAAGTTATATTTGTAGGGGTATGTTATTAATGTGAATATTCTAAAGATGATATAAAATTTATGAAGGCCTGATGTCTCTAACATGACACTGTCATAATGATTCTGGTTGTTATCTTAAAATGCTGCAAATAATAGAAATAACAAAATTTCCTTGTCTCTTGGGAACTTTCATCAAATCTTAACCATAGCTACACCAAATTTGGTCATCCAGTGTTACCATTCTCAATTCTTCTCTACAAACATTTGCAATCAGCTCTAGTCAAAAATTGCTGCCGTGTGTGGTGGCTAACACCTATAATCCCAGCACTTTGAGGGGCCAAGGTGGGAGGATCACTTGAACCCAGGAGTTTAAGACCAGCCTGGGCAATATACCAAGACCCTGACTCTACAAAAATAAAATAAAATTAGTTGGGTCTAGTGGCACAAACTTGTAGTCCCAGCTACTTGGGAGGCTGAGGTGGGAGGATTTGCTTCAGCCTAGGAATTCAAGGCTGCAATGAGCCATAATCATACTACTGCACACCAGCCTGGGTTGCAGAACAAGAGCCTGTCTCATAAAAAAAAAAAAAAAGAAAAAGAAAGAAAGAAAACTGCTTTTTTATGAAAAAGATTCTAATAAGTACGGGCACGAGAAGAGGAAAAAACTAATACAATTAATGAAAGAATATACAAATGTATGTTCTAGTTTTGTTGAATATTTATCATGGTTTTTCTCCAATGTGTCACTCCTTTGATGATATTATGTGTAAAATTTGTAGTATTCTTGTAATAGTCTTCTTGAAGTGTTGTGATAGGTGTAGAAAACTGCAATGTCAGAAAAAAAAAACTGAATCATAATAATTAGAAAAATAGATGAGTGAGGCAGAAAACTAACAAGGAAATTCTGACTTAAATTCAACACTTCACCAATTGGACCTAATAAAAATTGACAAAATGTTCCACCCAACAACCACAGAAGATACATTCTTTTCATTTGCACATGGCATATACTCTAAGATCAACCAATATTTGGCCATAAAGCAAGTCTCAATAACTTTTTTTAATGAAGAAACAACACCAAGCATATTTTTGGACCACGGAGAATAAAAATAGAAGGTAATATCAAGAAGATACTTCAAAATCACACAATAAAATGGAAACTAAAGAACTTGTTTCTTAATAACTTTTGAGTTAACAAAATTAAAGCAGAAATCAAATAATTATTTAAAATAAATGAAAACAGAGACACAATTTACCAAAATCTCTGGAATATAGAAAAAGCAGTATTAAGAGGAAAGTTTATAGTGCTTAAGTGGTTTGCCTACCTCAAAAAGCTAGAATGATACCAAATTATTAATCTAACATCACACCTAAAAGACCTAAAAAAACAAGAACAGACTAATCCAAAGCTACCAGAATAAAATAAATAACAAAAATCACAGCAGAAATAAAATTGAGAACAAAAAGCCATATAAAAGATTAATGAAATTAAAAGTTGGTTCTTTCAAAGAATATGTGAGATTGATAGAATGTTAGGTAAACTAACAAAGAAAGAAGATTCAAATAAATACAGTCAGAACTGATACCCACAGAAATACAAAAGAGCCTCAGAGACTATTATGAACACCTCTGTGCACACAAACTAGAAATCTAGAGGAAATGAATAAATTCCTAGAAACACAAAACCTCCCAAGGGAGAATTAGGAAGAAATTGAGATCCCGAACAGACCAATAGCAAGTTCGAAAAATATAAACCAGTAATAAAAAACCTACTAACCAAGAAATGTCCTAGACCAATTAGTTCACAGCCAAATTCTGCCAGACATGCAAAGAAGAGCTGGTGCCAATCCCACTGAAACATTCCCCAAAAAATTGAGGAGAAGGAACTCCTCCCTAACTCATTCTATAAAACCAGCATCATCCTGATACCAAAATCTGACACAGGCACAACAAAAAAAGGAAACTACAGGCCAATATTCCTGATGAACAGACACAAAAATCCTCAACAAAATACTAGCAAACTGAATCCAGTGACACATCAAAAAGTTAATTCACCATGATTGAATAGGCTTTATTCATGGGAGGCAAGGTTGGTTCAACATATGCAAATAAATAAATGTGATTCACCAAATAAACAAAATTTACAAAAAATACAAACACAAGTAAAAACTTCATGATCATCAATAGATGCAGAAAAAGTTTTAAATGAAACCCAACATCTCTTCATGATAAAAAACCCTCAACAAATTAGACATCAAAGGAGTATACCTCAAAATAATGAGTTATCTATGACAAACCCACAGCCAAGCTCATGCTGAACTGGCAAAAGCTGGATTCATTCCCCTTAAGAATCAGAACAAGACAATGTTGCCCATTCTCACTATTCTGACTCAACATAGTACTGGTAGTCATAGCAGAGCAGTTATGCCAGAGAAAGAAAAAGAGGAAATTCAAATAGGAAAAGAATAAGTCAAATTATCTCTCTTCATAGATGATATTACTCAGTACCTAGAAAACCTTAAAAGACTACCAAAAATTCCAACAACTGATAAATAACTTCAGTAAAATTTCAGAATATATAATCAATGTACAAAAGTCAGTAGCAGTTGTATACACCAATAACGTCCAAGCTGAGAGCCAAATCAAGAATGCTATCCCATTTATAATGGCCACACAAAAAATACCTAGGAATATATCTAACCAAGGAGGTGAAAGAACTCCACAAGAATAACAAAAATTTCTGCTGAATAAAATCACAGATGACACAAACAAATGGAAAAACATTCCATGTTCATGGATGGGAAGAATGAATATCATTAAAATGGCCATACTGCCCAAAGCAATCTCTAGATTTAACACTATTCCTATTAAATTACCAATGTTGTTTTTCACAGAATTAGGAAAAAAACTACTCTAAAATCCATATGGAATGAAAAAAAGAGCAGGAATCACCAAAGCAATCTTAAGCCAAAAAAAAAAAAAAAGAAAAAAGAAAAAAGCCAGAGACATCACACTATCCAACTTTAAACTATATTACAAGGCTACATAACCAAAACACTACAGTACTGGTACAAAAACAGATACATAGACCAGTGGGACAGAATAGAGAACCTAGAAATAAAGTCACACACCTACAACAAAGTGAACATCCATGAAGCTGACAAAAATAAGCAATAGGGAAAGGACTCTCTATTCAATAAATAGTGCTGGGATAACTGCCTATCCATAGGCAGAATGAAACTGGCTCCTGTTCCCTGCTCTGTGTCTTTTGTTCCTAGAAGCCCAGTCTCTATGGCCCTGTGACCAGCAGGTATTGGGAGATCCATAGCTAAGACACCAGAACCTGCTGCAAGCCTAGAAATGGAACTGTTGACATTCAGGGATGTAGCCATAGAATTCTCTCCAGAGGGGTGGCAATGCCTGGGCACTGCACAGCAGGATTTGTATTAGAAGCCGATGTTAGAGAACTACAGAAACCTGGTCTCTCTGGCTTTGTGTTCTCATTTCACCCAAGATTATTGACCAGAGCAGGGCATAAAAGATCCATTCCAAAAAGCAGTACTAAGTAGATATGGAAAATACAGACATAAGAATTTACAATTAATGAAAGGCTGTAAGAGTGTGGATGAGGGTAAGATGCAGAAAGGAGGTTATAATGAACTTAGCCAATGATTTTCAACTACATAGAACAAAATATTTTTTTCAAATGTCCCATGTTTATTTACATATGAAATGTGTTTCATACAGTTATGATGGATGGAGTGTATAACACCTGACAGCAGCAAGACCTTTCAAGGAACCGAACATTGACTACAGTATATCATGCAAGTATCTATACACACATAAAAGAATTCCTTTTCTTAAAAAAAAAAAAGTACAAAACATGTTCAGGGATAAATACAAGATATAAAATGCAAAAGAAAACACAAAACGAAACCAAAAAATATAACTCTCTCAGAGAATTATAAACGGAAGGGACAGAAGAGTACCTCTACTGCATTTTAGTAAAGCAGAACTACTGACGTTAAATATACCTCTTGAAATGACTGAACTAATCCCATGTGGCTCAGTGCTTAAGGTAACGGCCAATTGCAATACACAGCCGGCTGCATTGATGAGTCGGTGGTTGACATCATGCATCCCATCTCTAAGCACCAGAACGTTTGGCAGTAGCATCCAGAACAGGAAACGCCAACTCTTTTGACAGCAAAGGATTAAGTCAGCTGATTTTTTTTTCTATCAAGAGCCAGAGAAATACTTGATATTCTTAGTTGTGTTTCTATAATAGTTAATAAATTACATGACAAAAACCTGACTATATCGATCTATTGGTCTAACTACGTATTTGTAACTTTTATCATAGTCCAGCCCTTTTGTTACTTTTCCTCCTTGTGCTCTTAAAGCCAACCTTGCAGATCTGCCTAGAAAACCTGTCCCATTTTTTTTTCTTTAGAATAGCCTTCCCCATTCCTCAAAATGGAATTGAGGAAATCAGCATTCCTTATTAGATTCCTGGCTTCAGTTTTTATCCACGGCTGGGAAAGGAGCGACCTGCAAGGCTGCTTTAAACACCCTTCGGCGTGGCCTGAAGACAAAGGCACGCCCACACTGGAGTGCAGTTTTCTCAAACGTGTACTCACTCCCTCGGGCAGGCACATGGAGGAGGTGCTAAGACATTTAAAAGTTCCTAGTGTTTTTGAGACCCACAATTACTTCCAATTTATGTAGTGAATTCTAAAAATTAAAAACACTAAAAAAGGCATTATTTTAGCCTGTAATTAGTTAACCCATTCAAATTCGAAACATACAAAATGATTTATTTGAATTCAGGAACTGCCCCTGTTACTAAGAACTCTGTTTTAAATAAACAGTACAAAAAGAAAAATTCTAACCCAAAACAACTCAAAACGTTTTCCACTGAATACTGATACAAACATGTAACAAAGAGTATAAAAAGTTACTCATTTAAATATATACAAACTCTTTTAAACTCAAATTCTGTTTTAATACTTAATGAGGATATATACGTCAAGATGAAGAAGGAAGGCACGTTGAAAGAGAATATATTGCAAGAGCCTAGACAGTACTGTTAACTCTATTATACTGCAAACTTTGTGTAACAAAAGTGTCATTTTTATTCCAATGTGGACAGGGATTTTCCTCATGGAGCGTCTGTGGCTATTTCTCATCTGAGCTCATCCTTTTGGATTTGATGAAGGCCATACCATGTGTCTGCATGTGAGTGTTTAAGGCAGCTTCAGTTTCAAAAGTTTTTGCGCACACTTTGCACTTTCTGTCTGACATGGCGCCATTGGGAGATTCGTCCTCGTGACTGGGTTTGTTCTCCTGTTGGTTATCTTCCCCAGCCCCGTTTTGCCTGGACACTGGCTGAGGTTCCTTTAACTTGTGTACGACAAAGAGGTGCCTGGACAGAGAGACGTGACATGTAGCAGAGGCCACACTCCCGGCACTGGTAGGAAGAACCATCCGATTTGTGCTGAGGGATGCGTTCATGGAACTGCAGCAGGTTTTCGGTGGTGAAGCCACACATGGTACACTTGTGAGCCTTAAAAACATTGATTTTCAGCTTTGGTTAAGTGATTGCTCCTCTGGGAGGCCTGAACTCCAGAAGCGGTTCTTTCAACTTCCACTTGGGACTGGGGACCTTGGGGTCTTCTTTTATTTCTGTTTCCTCCTCATTGGTGGCGTCTGTCATTTCTTTCAGGTCAGGGTCCTTGATGCCATGCGTCAGCTGGACATGCTTCTCCAGCATCAACCGTTTGGTAAAGGTACCTCTGGAGTCTGGGCAGTGTGAGCAGGCGTACACTTTCCTGATGACTTTGTGCTTGATCTGGTTGTGCCAGCACAGGCTGTGGGACGAGCTGAAAGGCTTGTCATGCTGGCGGCAGGGTTGTTTCTTCATTTGTTTCCCATGCTCCTTCCTCACGTGGGATATGTACACATCTCTCTGCAAGAACAGGTGGTCACACTCCCAACACGTCCACCCAGGACTGGCCACTTTCTCGGTTTCCATTGATTTTTTTCAAAGGAGATGGAGATTTCTTTTCCAATTTCTCTTTCCCGTTCATGGATTTGCTGTCCTCTTTGTTCTGATATGCTGAATTATAAGTTGCAGGCTTAATGCTCAAAGGCAAGTTTACACCCAAGTTAGCCCTGCAATACTTTTCAATGTCCCATGCATAGACTTGATATGGTCCATCATAAGTTGCTTCTGTGCATATTAAAAGAGAACAGTCTGGACATCTGAAAACAGACACCTTCTGGTTTTCAATGTGTTGGTCAAAGTGGCAATACAGCAAGGTTTGCAGGGTGAACACAATGTTGCACATGGAACACTTATATATTATTTTTGGTTCTCCTATCTTGATGCCAGGATGCTATGTGTAGGTGTGGGAATGTGTCATGCTCAGGACAGACTTAAACGTCATTGGACAAATAGGACACTTGTAGAAGACTTCACAGTGAGAACCTTGAATGCAAGACTTCAGAGCAGCCACATCAGAGTATACAACATTGCAATGTACACGTCGAAAACCAACTCTCCTTGTGTAGTGCAGACAGTTCTTGGTGACGTGGGTCTGGAAGTGCACCAACCTGCAGATGGCCCTGCACTCAGGGCAGATGTAGGGAGATTTGTGCTGATGGATTCTCTGCACTGGTTAGGAAGCAGCATCTGGCAGATAGTACAAGTCTTTTGTCCACTCATATGTGCAGCCTGCTGGAAATGTGTAGCCAGCGATGTCTTGTCCTGGAAGATTTCATTACACTCCGAACATTTTAGATTATGTCTACACAGTTTGGAGGGGTCTTCATCTAGAGGCATGGCTGTGATGATGGGAGTGCTTGAAGGAGCTGGTATGACTGTCCCAGTTATGCCAGACTGAATTTTTGTGACAGTGTGTATGTCAGCTCCCACAGGGCTCTGAAGAGTGGATTTTTCCTCTGATGAAGAAGAAGTATTGCTTGATGGAGAAACTATCATTTGACCTGCTGGGACTGGCTTTAAAATTGAGTAAGGAACATTGCATTACCACCCCTTTCTCCTTATGCCCACAGGCATGGGAAAGGAGGCTGCATTTGTTGTAAAAAATGAGGTTCTTTGTACAATGGTTGCACGTTACTTCGATGCACACACTCCATCTGTCATAGTGCTGGGTCAGACTCTTTTCAAGTGCAAAGGAGTCCCTACACTCCAAGCACTTGTACCAAGGCATCAGTAATGTGATCCCTGCATTGGCAGCAGGACTGAGGTTTGGGATGTAAACAGGGACTGGATTGATACTGCTCAGCACCTTGTTGAAAGTTTCCACCACAGAACTCTGCAAGGACAACACCACCTGGACTTGAGACACCTTTTTGGGGGGTTGTGAGGCTGCTGCATTGATTATTGCCTTCTTTATTTGTTGCTGAGTTTTGGTTGACACTTGGCGGAGTTCAGAGGTGTCCTGGGCAACCTGAGACAGAAGGTTAAGGTTGGCAAGATGCACAGTCTTTGGCACAAGTTTGGCATTGGCCAGGCTGGATGCTGGCATCATGACAGTTTGCTGCTGGATGGCATAGGCGGCTTTAATGATGGTGCTGCTGGCACTCTGGACAGAGACAGCAGGTACGACCGTGGCTTTCACCACGGTGTGGTTAGCGAGCTTCAAATTAATGACTTGGGATCCTGCTGTCTTCACAGCAGACACTGGGAGGAAAGCAGTAGCCACAGGCTTGATTGTGACCTGTTTAGGGGTGGGCTGTGCAGAGGAAACTGCATTGGTCACCACCGCAGACTGGAGAGGTACCCTGGGGGGAGACGAAAGGGCGGCAGCTGATGCTGGAGACGACAGAAGGGATGTCACAGAGGCCATCACAGACGCCGTCTGCTCGAAAGGTTTCTTCCCAGAGTCAAGATCCACTTCTGGCAATACCCTGGTCACTGTTCTCTTGATTTCCCCAGAAGACGTCTTAGTGGTTTTTATGCGGATTTTGGGGATTGGTGGTGTGGACCCTGCGGGAGAAGACGGGGTTCCTTCGCTGCTGTTCTCACTTGAGATGTTTCTGGGACTATCCAGTTGCTTTAGGGATGGTTTTTTGGTCCCGTCGATGAGATTCTGGGATTCGGGAGACTTGTCGGTGGCTCTCGGACTGTCGTTTACTTCTTTTGGTAACGAGGAGGATTCCCTCGAATTGGCCACTTGTTCTTTGGAGGAGTCTGAAACTGCCTTTTTAGTGCTGAGAGCTGCGATGGCAGCGATGCAGGACAAGAAGTTGGAGGACGACTTTGTCTTTGATGGCGCAATGCCGGGGAGGCCAACAATTTCATATACAGTCAAACAAACTTCATAAGCAAAGGAGAAGATACTTTTCAGACAAGCAAATGTTAAGGGAATTTATTACCACCAGACCTGCCTTAAAAGAGGTCTTTAAGGGAGTGTTAAATATAGAAACAAGCCAGGCGCAGTGGCTCACGCCCGTAATCCCAGCACTTTGGGAGGCTGAGGCAGGTAGATCACTTGAGCCCAGGAGTTCAAAACCAGACTGGGCAACATGGTGAAACCCCGTCTCTACAAAAAATATAAAAATTAGCTAGGAATGGTGGTATGCACCTGTGGTCCCACCCACTCAGGAGACTAAAGCAGGAGGATGGCTTGAGCCCAGGAAGCAGAGGTTGCAGTGAGCCCAGATCATACCACTGCACTCTGCCTGGGCAGCAGAGTGAGATCCTGTCTCAAAATAAAATAAAATAAATATGAAAACAAAAGACCATTACCAGCCATCACAAAAACACACTTAAATACATAGACCATTAACACTATAAAGCAACTACAAAATCAAGTCTAGTCTGCATAATAACCAGCTAAAAAATATATATAAGGACAGGATCAATTCCACACATAGAATTATTAACTTTGAACGTAAATGGGCTAAATGCCCCAATTGAAACGCACAGAGTGGCAAGTTGAATAAAGAAGCGAGACCCACTTGGATGCAGTGGCTCATGTCTGTAATCCCAGCACTTTGGGAGACCAAGGTGGGCAGATTGCTTGAGCCCAGGTGTTCGAGACCAGCCTGGGCAACATGGGAAAACCTCGTCTCTATAAAAAATATAAAATTAGTGAGGCACGGTGGCATGCGCTTGTAGTCCCAGCTACTCCAGAAGTTGAAGTGTAAACATCACCTGAACTCAGGAGATTGAGGCTGCAGTAAGCCATAATTGTGCCACTGCATTCCAGCATGGGTGAAACAGACAGATCAATCTCAAAAAATTAAAAAAAAGAAACAAACAAACAAACAAGACCCAACTGTATGCCATCTTCAAGAGGCCCATCTCACACATGCAATGACACAGATAGGCTCAAAGTAATGGGATGGAGGAAAATCTACCAAGTAAACAGAAAACAAAAACAAAGCCAACAAACAAAAAAATAGCAGGGGCTGCTATTCTAATTTCAGACAAAACAGACTTTAAGTCAACAACAATCAAAAAATACAAAGAAGGGCATTACATAATGGTAAAGTGTTCAATTCAACAAGAAGACTTAACTCTTCTAAATATATACGCATCCAACACAAGAAATATGTGTGCACCCAGGGAGCACCCAGATTCATAAAAACAAGTTCTTAGAGACCTGTGAGGAGACTTAAATTTCCACGCAATCATAGTGGGAGACTTCAACACTCCACTGACAGTATTAGACAGATCATCAAGGCAGAAAACTAAAAAATATATGTGGGACCTGAACTCAATACTTGACCAAATGGAACTAACAGACATCTACAGAATTCTCCACCCCAAAACAACAGAATATATATTCTTCTCATCACCACATGGTGCATACTCTAAAACCGACCACATAATCAGACAAAAAACAATTCTCAACAAATTTTTAAAAATTGAAATCATACCAATTACACTCTCAAACCACAGCACAATAAAAATAGAAGTGAATACTAAGAAGACTGCTCAAAACCATAAAATTACATGGAAATTGAACAACCTGCTCTTGAATGACTGCTAGGTAAATAATGAAATTAAGGCAGAAATAAAGCTTCAAAACCAAAGAAAAAAAAGATAAGACATACCAGAATCTCTGTGACACAGCTAAAGCAGTGTTAAGAGGAAAGTTTATAGCATTAAATGCTCACGTCAAAAAGTTAGAAAGATCTCCAATTAACAACATAGCATCACACCTAGAAGAACTAGAAAAACAAGATCAAACCAACCCTAAAACTAGAAGAAGACAAGAAATAACTGAAATCAGAGCTGAACTGAAATAAAATGATGCATGAAAAAACATACAAAAGATCAATAAAGCCAGAAGTTTTTTTTAAAGACTAGATAAGATAGATAGAACACTAACTAGACTAACAGCAGAAGAGAGAAAATCCAAATAAACACAATCAAAATTGACAAAGGAGACATTATCAATGACCCTACAGAAATACAAAAATCTCTGAGACCATTATGAACACCTCTAGGCACACAAACTAGAAAACCTACAAAATGTGGAAAAATTCCTGAAAACACAACTGCCCAAAATTGAACCAGGAAGAAACTGAAACCCTGAACAGACTAATAATGACTTCTGAAATTGAATCAGTAATAAAATAATTTCCATCTAATTTTATGATTTTGAGCAAGAAAAAGCCCAGGATCAGATGAATTCACAGCCAAATTCTACCAGACGTATAAAGAAGAGCTGCTACCATCCCTACTTGAAACTATTCCAAACAATTGAGGACCAGAGACTCCTCACTAACTCATTCTATGAGGCAAGCATCATTCTGATACCAAAGCCTGGCAGAGACACATAGGCCAATATCCTTGATGAACACAGATGCAAAAATCCTCAACAAAATACTAGCAAACTGAATCTACCAGCACATCAAAAAGCTAATCCATCATAATCAAGCAGGGTTTATCCCTGGGATGCAAGGTTGGTTCAACATATGCAAATCAATAAATGTGACTTATCACATAAACAGAACTAAAAACAAAAACCACATGATCATCTCAATAGATGCAAAAAAGATTTTTGATAAAATTCAACATCTGTTTATGTTAAAAACCCTTAATAAACTAGGTATTGAAGGAACATACCTCAAAATAATAAGAGCCATGTATGACAAACCCACAGCCAACATCACACTGAACAGGCAGAAGCTGGGATCATTCCCCTTGAGAACTGGAACAAGACAAGGATACCCACTGCCATCACTCCTATTTAACACAGTACTAGAAATCCTAGCCAGGACAATCAGGCAAGAGAAAGAAGTAAAGGCATCCAAATAGGAAGACAGGAAGTCAAACTATCTCTGTTTGCAGATAACATGATTTTATACCTAGAAAACCCCATAGTCTCTGCCTAAAAGCTCCCAGATCTAATAAACAACTTCAGCAAAGTTTCAGGATACAAAATCAAGGTAC
Source organism: Pongo pygmaeus (assembly GCF_028885625.2). Taxonomy (NCBI): domain Eukaryota; kingdom Metazoa; phylum Chordata; class Mammalia; order Primates; family Hominidae; genus Pongo; species Pongo pygmaeus. Next base: position 41,448,885 of record NC_072385.2, on the reverse strand, counting down.
ACAAATCAGCAGTATTTCTATACATCAACAATATCCAAGCTGAGTGCCAAATCAAGAATGCAATTTAATTCACAATAGACACACACACACACACAAATACCAAGGAATAAAGGGAACCCCAGAGGTGAAAGATCTCTACAACAAGAAAACAAGAATTACAAAGCACTGCTGAAAGAAATCAGAGCTGACCCAAACAAATGGAAAAACATTCCATGCTCAAGGATAGGAAGAATCAATATTGTTAAAATTGCCATATACTATCAAAAGCAATCTCCAGATTCAATGTTATTCCTATCAAACTACCAATGTCATTTTTCACAGAATTAGAAAAAAAAACCTATTCTAAAATTTATAAGGAACTAAAAAAGAGCACAAATCACCAAAGCAATCCTAAGCAAAAAGAACAAAGTGGGAGGCATCACACTACCTCACTTCAAACTATACTACAAGGCTACAGTAACCAAAACAGCATGGTATTGGTACAAAAACAGACACATAGACCATTAGAACAGGATAAAGAACCCAGAAATAAAGCCACACATCTACAACTAACTGATCTTTGGCAAAGGTGACAAAAATAAGCAATAGGAAAAGGACTTCCTATTCAATAAATGATTCCAGGATAACTGGCTATCTAGATGCCAGAATGAAACTGGACCCCTACTTATCACCATAAACAAAAATTAACTCAAGAGGGATTAAAGACTTAAATGTAAGACCTCGAACTATAAAAACTCCCAGCACTTTGGGAGGCCACGGCAGGTGGATCACCTGAGCTAAGGAGTTCAAGACCAGCCTGGGCAACATGGTGAAACCCCGTGTTTACCAAAAAAAAATGAAGAATTAGCTGGGCATGGTGGCACACATGCCTGTGGTCCCAGCTATTCAGAAGGCTGAGGTGGGAAGATTGTTTGAGCCTGGGAGGTGGAGATTGCAGTGAGTCAAAATATCATCACCACACTCCAGCATAAGGGACAGAATGAGACCCCTCTCAAAAAAGAAAAAAATTCTGGAACTAGAGTGTTAGGAATGTCCTAAATGTCACCGAATGATACACTTTAAAGTGCTTAATCTTACGTAAATTTTTCCTCAATTTAGAAACTTTTTCAAATTCTTGAAAAAAATAACTATGTAACATATATAAATATACACATAAACATACTATATATAGTATAAACATTTATAGCATACATATGTAATCTCTCTGCCATTTTGGGCTACCTTACAAATAAGGCAGAAACAACACATAAAAATGAAATATACATATATATACATATACACACACACATAAATATGCATATTTATAAATTTAGAAATATAGAACATAGGTGACTATTCAAGGAAACATATATATTTACGAGCATATAAATATATAGGTAACACACATAAATATATTTAATATAGAAATTTACACATATATATGTAGCACTCTGCCACTCTGGCATACTTCACTCACACAGGGTAGAAGCAAACATATATACTCACATACATGTGTATGCACACACATAGGTACGTTTTTATATATGTACATACAACTACTTATATTTATTAATATATATAGAAATACATAAAAAGAGTAAATATATACATAAGGCTATTGTTAAATTGAATTATCTTTGTCCTAAAGCTGCCTCCATACTTATTTTAAGTTTGGCCTAATGAGTTCTGTATACATAGCTAGTTGTAACCTAACTTAATGTGTAAAAATAACTGTAACTTAATCCAAGACTATAGTCTTATAACATGTAACTATGTCTCAGCCAATGAAAACAGCTGAGCCTTCAGCCAATCAGAGGCTGAAAGCTGCCAAAACATGACTATATAAGGTAAATGCCAACAGCAGCCAATCAGGCTGTTTCCGTGCACTTCTTTTTCTCTAGCTGTAAATATAACCTGCACATATGGTGGCATGGAGTGTTCTGAGCCATTTTTGGTGCAAACTGATGCCTGATTCCTAAATTGTTTCTTTGCTCAAATAAACTCTGCTAAATTTAATGTATGTAAAGGGTTTTTTTTTAACAGATTAGTGTAGGAAATGCAATCTGAAGTAGAACTTCCATCAAACCCCAGAAGCATGGAGTGTTCAAGCACAGCGACCCACCAGGCCCATTGTGCACACAGATCTCTCACAGCAGCAGGGGTCCTGGGCAAGTTCTCTCTCAAATTTTGAAGCTCCAAGAATTTGTGTTTTGAGCTATGCATTTGTTTAAGCAAATTTTTTTATCCAGACTGGGTTTCGAAGTTGATTCTGAAATAATAAATAAAAGCTAAGTAAGATCTTTAAACTAAATGTTATAATTTTGTCTTTTGAGAGTTCTAGCAAGCTGAATGGGATCCACCTCCCAAGACCCCTTGAGGAAAGCAGGAAAGACACTGCTGTCCCCTTTGCCCTCCTTCTGAGGCTGTACATTCCTCTTAGGCCAGACTCTGTTCTTTTTGCATTGAACCTTGATCCTTTTGGGTTTCGAATCCAGGGTTTTGTGCTGTGAGTGGGCAAATAACCTTGGGGTGGGTGCCAATGGCCAGTTTGTGCTGTGAGATGATATATGGCCTTTTGAGGTTTAGGTAGCTGATGAGTCATTAGCAAAAACTTGACTGAGTCCAGCGTCAAATTGGATTTGATTGTGAACTGTATTGGATCGAGGTAAGAGGCCACTCAGTCTGATGATCAGTTGGAAACTGGACTGGGTTCAGTAGATAGATAAGTTTGGCCTCCCTCACGATAACTTAGAGTTACAGTGGTGACAGTGGGGAAACCCTTACAAAGGTAAATAGGTGCATGTCTTCCCAGTTACAACAACTGCAGGGATTGAGAGTACTTGTACTTGTGCATGCAAACTAAACACCCCTGTGCCCTAAGATGTCTGCCTTTTTTGCAAATAGCAGGCCACTGGAAAAAGAATTGTCCACTTTTACAGCAGCCATCTCATGGGTCATCCCTTTGGCCTGGACTGTTTCCCCACTAAGGGAAGCCCCCAAAGGCATCACTCTTGAGACAACTATCGACTAATCTAATTAGCCCTCCCTGTTTTTTCTCTCTCTCTCTTTGATCCTGCTTCTCCCATGGGAACCTCTCAGTTGACTGAAACCACTCTTTTCAAGCCCTTGCTGCCACTTCTTTCTTATTGTCATGAACTTTGCTATGTTCCCAAAGTCTTACTTAGTGAAAATAAGCCTTTCTGACTTAATTTCCTTGTTGAGAAGGGTGGCCAGTAGCCAGGCTAGTGATGGAATTAATTAAATATGCCACCGAATTAATTCCTACAGTGTTAAAAGAGAAGCACTAACAACGTCAGTGACCATGTAACATGGATTTAAGCTACAAGTCATAGAACTGTGATAAGAAGCCTCAGCGCTGTAAAACAGAGGGTGGAGGAGAGCATTTCCTCTCTCAAATGAGCTTTGCCAGGTATACTTCTTGAAGAATAGGAAGTTGAAGTGTTCAGGACTTTTATATCTATTCTACTTTGGCTTAGTTTAAATGATTCTTAGTTTATTAGCCTAGAAATGGCCAAGAAAACTTAAGGCTCAATAATTAGTTATAAATATGAAATATCCCCAGGTTTTTAAGATAAAAACAACTTATAAATGTATTTGTAAAAATTACGTATATTTTTACAGAACATGTATTTCTTTAAAACAGAGGGAGGGGAGTCTCTCATTTATATTAGTTTTCTTCATACCCTTTTGAACTTTGCAATTTCTATGTTTAGGAACCTATTTCTTACAGTTTTTCTATGCTAAACTCTGTCCTGGTCAGTTCTAGAGTGTATGAAGAACCAAATGATGTAATTGTATGTGACCTGGCTGTAGTGGAACAAATTTGACTCTTAAGTATGCAGGCTCTAATTTTCCTGTCTGGTTTTGTTAAGTATTCCTTAGATAGGTTTTTTCTTTGAAAATCTAGGATTGAGAGGTTGATGAATGAAAATTAATCCTTTCACTTTGTTGTATATAGGTTTGCAATAATTAGGTCAGAGGAGAGTTTTAAGGTCATGAAGGGGGCTGATGACTTACAAATAATGGGCTCTGATTGGGCAACTACTCATCTGAGTTTCTTCCATTTGACCTAATTAAGCTTGTGAAATTTACACTAAGCCACGAGCTCATCTTTAAAAAGCTTTTACTAAAAGATTTTCAGCTGTTCCAAATTGGACTTATTAGTGGAATGTGTTTTAAAGGATCATATCAGATGAATGAAAGGTATTTGATCCTTTATTTCCTAAATAATTAAATGATGGTTTGGAAAAATAGGCTAGAGTCTAACCACAGTGCTATTATTAGGCTTTCTTGTTAAACATAGGTCTGAGCCTAAGTATGTCAATACAACAAATACTTACTGTTTCGTTTCTATTAATGAGAAAAAAAAAAAACAGGTCTTTCTGGCATAAGGATGATTTTCATCTGGTTATTTTGAAACATTTTTGTAAAAGAAATTTACATCTATGAAGAAAATTTTTCAAACAGAAAAAGAAGACTAAGATGACAGATGAAGAGATTATGGAGAAATTAAGAACTATTGTGAGCATGGGTGACCCTAAGAAAAAATATACAAGATATGAAAAAAAATCGGACAAGGGGCTTCTGGTACAGTTTTCACTGCTACTGACCTTGCATTGGGACAGGAGGTTGCTATCAAACAAATTAATTTACAGAAACAGCCAAAGAAGGAATTGATCATTAATGAGATTCTGGTGATGAAAGAATTAAAAAATCCCAACATAGTTAACTTCTTGGACAGTTACCTGGTAGGAGATGAATTGTTTGTGGTCATGGAATACCTTGCTGGGGGGTCACTCACTGATGTGGTAACAGAAACCTGCATGGATGAAGCACAGATTGCCGCTGTATGCAGAGAGTGTTTACAGGCATTGGAGTTTTTACATGCTAATCAAGTGATCCACAGAGACATCAAAATGACAATGTACTTTTGGGAATGGGAGGATCGGTTAAGCTCACTGATTTTGGTTTCTGTGCCCAGATCACCCCTGAGCAGAGCAAACGTAGTACCATGGTCGGAACGCCATACTGGATGGCACCAGAGGTGGTTACACGGAAAGCTTTTGGCCCTAAAGTCGACATATGGTCTCTGGGTATCATGGCTATTGAGACGGTAGAAGGAGAGCCTCCATACCTCAATGAAAATCCCTTGAGGCAACTATTGGAACCCCAGAACTTCAGAATCCAGAGAAACTTTCCCCAATATTTCAGGATTTCTTAAATCGATGTTTGGAAATGGATGTGGAAAAAAGGGGTTCAGCCAAAGAATTATTACAGCATCCTTTCCTGAAACTGGCCAAACTGTTATCTAGCTTGACACCACTGATCATGGCAGCTAAAGAAGCAATGAAGAGTAACCGTTAACATCACTGCTGTGGCCTCATACTCTTTTTTCCATTTTCTACAAGAAGCCTTTTAGTATATCAAAATTATTACTCTTTTTGGGGTTTAAAGAAATGGTCTGCATAACCTGAATGAAAGAAGCAAATGACTATTCTCTGAAGACAACCAAGAGAAAATTGCAAAAAGAAAAGTATGACTTTTATATGAACCCCTTCTTTAGGGTCCAAAAGAAATTGTGGACTGAATCACTAGCCTTAGGTCTTTCAGCAAACAGCCTATCAGGGCCATTTATCATGTGTGAGATTTGCATTTTACTTTGCTGACTTTGTTGTAATAGATCCCATTCATTGTCCCCTTTGGGGTATTTCCAATACTTGAATGGCAGATTGGAGTTTTTCAGAGTATGTGTTTCATCTGCTAGTCTTTCTCTCCTTCATAGCTTTCCTTTTCCTGGACTTGCTCCTTTTGAGTTGCTTTTGCGTTTCTCACGCCTAGGCAAGTGTAATAGAAATTATGTAGCTCCTTATGTTGGCAAAGGAGCTCTATATAGTTTCACTTTGTATAAAAGTTAGGACCAGCTGTTGTTACATGTAATATTTTAGTTCAGAACTTGACCTGAAGGAAGGGAAGAAAAGTATGTGATTTTTACCTTTTTTAACAAATGTGAAAAAGTCAGTTTTAGAAATTTCGTGGTAGTAAGTTTGGCATTTGTTACATGTATAGAGAGAGGACTAATAATCTCTATTTATAACTAAATCATTGAGATAGAAAAAGATTCCCATTGACAGTAGACTTCTTTCCATTTTGTCTTCCCTTCTGCCTGTTTCCCCTTCAGGTTTGGCTCTAGGAACCAAAGTGATTTGTTCTTGTTCCAACCTGGGCTTTATGACTTTGGTTAGTGCCACTACCTTCCTCTTCCCTCCTTTCCCCCTTCAATTTGGAAATAAATTTCTGTATATGTTGCACTTTTAGGTTTAGGTTTGTTCTTTTTGTTTTTCATTAATCCTCCCTCACCTCACAGATACCCCCTCCCATGGCAAACAATATAATAACCAGTAAATTTTCAGGAATTTAAAAATTAGCTTTTTTCCACTTAAAGGAGAAAAATATTTGGGACTAGCAGCAGAGGCAGAGTGAGAGACATGAACCTTGGTGAGCTCTGATATAGTGAGAAGAGATTATACTCATGAAAGAAAATGTTAGTGTTACAGAGAAGCAGCTGATAGCAAATCAACCGTAGAGACTTGGCGGCGGCGGCATTGCCCCAGGTCGTCAGCAGTGTGGTATTATCTATGAGAACTTGAGCGACAGAGTATATCTTGGTGAATTTATAGATCATTTGAGATGTTGAGTTACTTTAGTTTTGTTTTTTTTTTTCAAATAAGTAGAGACTATTAATGTAAAAAACGAGAAAGGAAAATGAGATATGTGTGTTGATAGCAATAATTTGTTTCTTTTAAAGATTCTAAAAGGTCTGAGACCTGTAGCATTAATTATTTGAGTGCCTTCCCTTATCCCCTCCCCTCCCTTTCTCTTTTTTCCTCTCCTCTCCTTCTCCTTTATTCATTGTTTTGCTTTTGGAGTAGGTGTTGTTCAAGTATCTGTGGTTTGGTTCTGGCATTTTGTTCCCACCATCCCCTTCCCCCATTAACTTCCCCACTGCTTGCCATCCTGCAGTAGTATAAATCATGAATAGAAAATAATTTTGCTGTTGTAGTATACATTGGGGAAACTAGCAGGTTTTATTTCCATTATTTTATTTCCACTATATCTATGATAAGATGCAATTATAAGGAGAGAAGTCACTGTTTTTTATTGATAAGGCAAGGTTTTCAGAAAAATGAGTAAAATAATTAATGAAACATATTTAGAGCACTTAATGGTCTCTGTTTTCAATATAATTCTTGATTTCATTTTTCTCTGGAATATATTGGCCTTGTACAGCTATTACTGAATTATAGAAACTGGTTTATTTCTGGCAGAAAGCTGCAGTGCCACCTGAGTTCCAAATTTTACCATTCTTTGTAAACAGTTGGATGGATTATGATAAAGAAGATGCTACCAATGAAACAGAAAACCAACGAGATGAGAAGACTGTGATCCTCATGCGCTCAGAGGCACTTCCCTCCTAAGTCAAAGATCATCCTCACTGACTGTGTGCCAAGGCCTCACTTCAGGCTTGTGACTCAACAAAGGGCTTTTCCATTGATAGAAGCAGTTTGGGAATTGTAGTTATGACTTCTTCGATAGTTACCTGCACGTCCATTGCTGGCAACCGACTTGTCATTAAAACCTGGCTCTTTGGTTAAGGGAGCTACACTGTGGTTTATTCTTAAGTTACATGGATAAACTAACCTGTAACAGAAATATACTTTGGTTAATTTTGAAATGTGTCATTTTTAAACAATCTTAAAAGTAATACAGAATTGTGATTTATTAATTTTAAATTAAAACATTCAGAACTTGTTGAAAGAAAAATTTTTAAAAAAAGAAAATTTTTATTTGTAAGGAGGGGTATGTCTCTGTGCACTGAAAGAGGAAGGACTAAATTACTGGGAAGTCTTATGATAAAGAAGCTATTGGCTTAAATCAGTAAAGCAAGCCTTCCCTTGGTTTAAGGTGTTTTTCCTGGCCATCCTGTCTTGACTAGAACTTTACCTACACCCTCCTTTTTGGTTTAGGCAAATGATAGTATCTAAACCTGAAGTCTCAGCTCTGTGCCTTTGAGAAATAAATGTTCTAGCATGTCTTCTCTGGAACCTGATAACTATCTATCTCTTTAAAATGCAAGTCTAGGGAGATGACTCATCAGAAAAAGAAGAAAAAAGAGGTATTTGGAAATTGTGCAAATTAAAGCAGCCCCTGATGCCAAAGTCTATACATTCCTGAGTAAGTCAGTTCTGGCCAGTTCTAGCTGGATCAAGAGAGCCCTGCTGGGCAGGCCTGGCAGACACCTGAGGAGCCAGGTGCCTGAAACTTCCTCCACCTGCCTGAGGAGCGCCAAAGCCCAGGCTGGCTGGACAACCCCTTCTGGCTGCCTAAGCAGGTGGCAGAGGAAGGAAACAAGGTCAGAGGCAGAGTGTTGAACCCTGCCTCCCAGGTGGGTGGAAGATGCCTATTGCCAAACTAGGGCCCAGCTTGCCGGGTGAGGTGGGTGAACTGGTGATCCCCCGAGAGAGTAGACGTCAGAACTACATGGTCCCGGACTTCACCTCGGCCAGCGAAGGAGAGAGAGGGTTAATGTTAACTGCACAAGGCCCACTCTAGCCTTAAATTCTGTAATGCAAACCCTTCCCTTGGAGACAAAACAAACATGACAAGGAATTCTGAGGTCAGGGGACAAGAACCACAGGTTCCCTAGTGGGAGATTGAGGAGGCAGTGTCCTTTCTGCCCTTGGTTTACTGGCTAAGAACCTTCCTCAGCCTGACCTTTCCACATTGCACTTTCAGCTCTGTTTGCAATTTTCCTCCTTCAGTGCTGAGGGACTCCCAGTGTTTGATCCTGAAATCTATAGGTTCCTAATGGGTGGTTAAAAAAAACCTCAGTGAGAGAAGCAGAAAATGTTTCCTCTTCCTGAAAAACTGTAGAAAGGCAGGCACCATTCTGGGTGAGGACATGGTCCTTGCAAATGTCTTTTTTATTTTATTTTATTTTTTTTTTTTGAGATGAAGTTTTGCTCTTGTTGCCCAGACTGGAGTGCAGTAGTGCGATCTCTGCTCACTGCAACCTCCGCCTCCCGGGTTCAAGCAATTCTCCTACCTCAGCCCTCTGAGTAGCTGGAATTACAGGCACCTGCCACCACACCTGGCTAATTTTTTGTATTTTTAGTAGAGATGGGGTTTTGCCATGTTGGCCATGTTGGTCTCGAACTCCTGACCTCAAGTGAGCCACCCGCTTCTGCCTCCCAAAGTGCTGGGATTACAGGAGTGAGCCACCGCGTCCAGCCTGCAAATGTCTTTAAAGACAGCGTGTTTCAGAGGCTGTGACAGTGCCCTGTGAATGTGCCAAATCTCGCAGTCCTGGGAGCTCTGAGGGGCAGGCCCAGCTCCTTGCCAGGCTGATGGTACTGAAACCCTGCTCTCTAAGACATAACCTGATGGCCCTGCAAGATTTCTTAATCGACTGTGGACTGTGAGATTCTGCATCTCATTTGAATTAAGACAGGAAAAGAAAGAACAAAAGAGCAACTCCCAGGTTATAGAGAAACTGGATTTTAGTACAATATTCAAGTGCAGCATTGAATAATAACAAATCTTTCCCCTCCCAAACGGTAAACACTTGCACTGCCTATTATACAAAAGTTCAACCACCCCTCTGTTCCCCCCATATCTCCTCCCCAGTGACCCCCCCGTCATGTGGCCTCATGAGCCTGGCCAGTGGTGAATGGCACTTTCAGGGGCATGAGACTCCACATGAGTGGGACTCAGCTGGGACCCCTCTCCACGTGGGAGCTGGAGAAGCCGCCCTAGAACCAGCTCAAAGTGTCTGTGATGTCCCTGCTGCTGAGGTAGGGGCTGCCTCTGAGCTGGTCTCGGGGTATGAGCTGCTGCTGGTAGTGGGCTCTGCCCTGAGGGCCTGGTGGCTGGTCAGAAGGGCAGGCACACATGGGTGCCTCCCCAGGGACCCAGGCCACCTCCCCACCACAGCCTTGCAGTGTGTGCTCCAGGCATGTGCTGAGTGCCTGGTCAATCAATAGTGCCCCATTGATCCCAGTCTCCAGAGAGATCATTTAGCGTCACTCCACAGAGGGGGAAACTGAGGCCCAGAGAAGTAAGGTGACTCTCCCCAGTCACAGGGCTGGTCAGCAGTAGGATGGGAGGCTAGTCCCTTGCTCTCTGACTCCCTGAGCCCACCCATAGCCCAAGACAGCCAACCTCTGCCCGCCCTGGTTCAGGCCCCGACTGGCCCCTGTGGTGGGTGATGTCTATCTTCCTGGCCTTTGTGCTCCCAGCCAACTGGGATGGAGCCTCCAGCTGGCATGACAGGTTGTAGCTACAGACAGAAGAGTGGCTGTGAGGCTGCCGGGAATCTCACCAGGGCCCCCTCCCGGGGCCTGTCCAGAGTGAGGTCTGGGTACCCCAGGCATTGCCAGACCACAGGATCTGATGTTGACCAAGAGGCCATGGCCACAGGCTTTCTGGGGCTGGCCCCCAGGAAGAGTTCAATCCTACTGTCCCAATTCCTGCCCTGGCCTTACCTCTCAGTCTCACCGAGCCGCTTCATGGTCCCAAACCAGGACCCAAAGTGCTGCTTGGGCTCAAGGTTGTAATTATTTGCAGCCAACTGGAGCAGCGGACCTCCTTGCTTACTTTGAATTCCTGGGTCCAGAGGAAAAAACTGGGTGGTGACAGGGACTGGACAGGGATGCCACAGGGGCCCTGTGGGGGTGTTAGATGGGGTGGTGGCCAGTCTTTGCTCATAGGGGACCCCCTCCTCCTCTCCAGTCCTGTCCCCACCTGTTCTCAGAGCTGGCTCAAACAGCAGCTCCTCCAGGAAGGTGTCCTTGGTTTCAACCTGGTACTCCCACCCGCAGGTCTTCCTGGAGTGTCTCCTCTTTCTCTCTGTATCCCCATAAATCTAAGATGAGGGGGATGGATCTGCCCACCGCTACTCACCTTATGACTCTTGTGAGGTTGATCAGTCTCCCCTGGAAGGTCAACAGCCGAAGTCCATCAGAAAGGGTCCTCTGGCCCAGAGCCAGCCCCTGCCCACCCCTGTCATGCTGCACCCAGGGTGCAAGACCCAGATCAGGTCTGGGTGACAGGAGGGGGATAGAGGGACTGAAGCTCAGGGGCCTTCTAGCCTAACTTGTCTGGAGACAGATGGGGAAACTGAGACCCCAAGCAGGGAGGTATGGCTCCGAGAGATTATTCTCATTAACCTGGAACATTTTTGCAAGCTGTTAGGTATAGGAGGTCTGTCACAGGTAAGAGAAATGCTTTTTGAGAGCATGAGAGACAGCAGGGTTGTGACAATATTGAAGCACCACTGTGCAGATTCACCAATTGCCACCACCGGAAGCTGCCTGAGAGCAATTGCAGATGCACAGCCCTCCCCTGCAACCCCTGGACCTCCCCATGGTCTGGCACCTAAAGGGTTATGCCTCATGGCAGGAATCAGGGCCCTCAGGATGCCCTGCCCACTCCAAGGTCTGCCTCTGCTCTGATTGGTCACTGACATTCAGATTGTCACCCAAATATAAAGACATTAGCAGAAAGACTCATTCAGTACAAGTGGACTCAGACATAGATAGGAATTGGGTTGCAAAAAGCCCCTTTTGTTTCTTTTATTTTGGAAAAAAATTTTATTGTGAAAATTCACATATATATAGAAAAAAATTCAATCAATGCAAAAGGATAGACAATGAACAAATGAATTCCCCTTCCACTCCAGATCCCCACCCCAGATCCAGACCTCCTGAGCCCACTTCCCCCATCTCATCACAGATCCAGACCTCCTGAGCCCACTTTCCCCATCTCATCACAGATCCAGACCTCCTGAGCGCACTTCCCCCATCTCATCACAGATCCAGACCTCCTGAGCCCACTTTCCCCATCTCATCACAGATCCAGACCTCCTGAGCCCACTTTCCCCATCTCATCACACATCCAGACCTCCTGAGCCCACTTTCCCAATCTCATCACCAGTGATTTCTTGGGCTCTGCATTAGTTTTCTATTGCTGCTGCAACAAACAGCTACAGACTCAGTAGCTTCCATTTCTGTCTTATAGTTCTGGTTGCCAAAAGTCCTAAGAGGATCTCACTGGGCTAAAGTCAAGGTGCTGGCGGGGCTATGTCCCTTCTGGAGGCTCAAGGGAAGAATCGGGTCCCTGCCTTTTCTAGCTTCTAGGGGCTCCAGTTTCTAGGTTTGTGGCCTCCTTCCTCCATCCTCAAAGCCAGCAACAGCAGGTGAAGTCCTCGCCCATCGTGCATCACTCTCCCTTCTGCCTCCTTCAACTTTTTTTTTTTATATTTAGGAAGAACGAGTACAGGATTCTTACATAGTCAAAAAGCTCCTTATAGAGAAGCTCGGAACTTTCAATACAGCTTTGCCTTTTTTTTACCATTTTAATTTTCCATTTAATTTAAATGTCTTCTCTCATTTGACCTTCATACTCTGTGGAGAAATATTTCTATTTTGGCTTGTATTGACAAGCTGTTTTCACACAGCCCCCACATCACCCAACCACCCAGCAGAGATCCTCATTCCTATGAAACAGATAAAGAAACTGAGGCCCAGGGAGGCTAAGAGTCCTGCCAGGATCATTCACCTTCCAAGGTAAGGAGCCAGTTCCAGACCTGGGTTTGTGCAGCTTCAAGCTCCCCCATCTTTCTACAATGCTAGATTTAGACTACAGCAATCTAGCAAGTGTGGCCACGCAATGGTCAAGTTGGATTTAGATGATGTTCTCTATAAATCCATTCTCCTCTCCCGTGTAAGCAAGGCAAAGTACTCCAGGCCATGGGGAGTCCCTGAAGACTCGATGAACTGCAATGGCCACATCAGGAGGTTGCAGGTTGACCAGAACTCACCGACACAGCAGGAGAGCAGCTTGGAACCTGCAACCCAGCCAAGACCCAGTGCCTTGGATTGGGGGAGAAAACATGCAGCCATTCCTCTCTCTCTGCTGGCTAGAGGGGATTCTGGCTTTTCCTGCCAGAGCCACCCCTTTCCCTCCTCCTAAAGTTGATGGTGGTTCTTTAAGGAAAGGGAGAAGTGCACAGTGTGATAGGGCAGGAAGAGAAGAAAACGGAGAAGAGGGGACTTTCCCATAAGCAGGCAGAAGAAAAGGCAGCTGTGTTGTGTGATGGACATGGATGCAGCGGTGTCCAATGTGGGGTCAGCCCTAGAGGAGAGACGGAGAGAGAGACAGACAGTGAGAGAGTCCTGACCCTTACGATTAACATGGGATCTGCCTGCAAATGCTGTTTAGGGCCATCGCCTCTTCCTGTACTTCTATTTTTGAGAGTGATGCTCTTGAGCCCCATGACCCAGTCAAATTTGATGTCCCCTTGAGCCAGATTCAGTGCTGGGAGTCCAGTGTGATCTGCCTGGATCTTGCTGCATTGAGAATAGGGCAGATCTTGATCCCAATACAGGGGGCTGGATATGAACAGGCAACAGCTGGGTTTCTGAGTCAGAAAGACTTGGTTAATTGCTAATTGCTAATTGCTTAGGCGAGTAATTTAATTTTGTTGAGTCAGATTCCTCAGCTATAAAATGCAGATGACAATACTTATTACTCCATGTTGTGGGGAAAATGGAGATTCTAAGCACGATGTCCATTTCACAGAAAGATACCAATTTGGTGGCTTATTTTCCTTTCTACCTTCAGAAGTGGCTATCCCTGCCACCCAAACAGACCCTTGACTCTAAAGTGGATGGGGTCCCATTTGCACAGGGGGAGACCTTACAGCCTACGTTAAGTCTATACTTACCACTTAGTGAGCACTGTATCCGCTCAGGGGCCTCTGTGGGCATCCGTCTCCTCTGTAGCATCTTTCCTCCCCACCGCTTGGTCTGCACATGACCCCTTCCTTGGGTTAGGCCTCTGATCAGTGATGATCTTGGTATGGTGGTGATGGTCAGTCTTGGCATCAAATGAGCCAGTTTATATCATCAACTATTCAATAAAACACTAATCTAGGTGTCACCGTGAAAGTATTTTGTGACATTGTTATGTACATGTTGTTACAAATGTGCATGATGCATTTACTACAGTATAGAATTTTGCCTGGGTGCCAGCCTGAAGTGTGTCTGAGAGATCATAGCCATGTTAGTCCAACAGTCACAGGAGCCAATTGATTAAATTATTTTATCTCCCTTGAGAACTAAAAATAAAATCCTAAGCCCCCCACCCGACTTAACAGACCCCGTTGGCCAACAGAACCTCAAATAAATCTTAAAATTCAGTTCTTGGCCATGACAGGACAGGAGGTCAGACATACCTCCCTGTACCTCCCTCCCTCTTATGGTTTAGACCCAACAACTGAACAGCATTAATGTTAAAATAGAGATCATGAGACTGACAGAACAGACTCTTTGTGGCAATAAAACCCCAAATTATAAACAGGACCTAGGGCCATGCCAGGCAAGGGTTAAGTCTTGTACCTTACTCTTAAAGAATAAACTAGATTCTAACTACCACATGGTTTTTATTTTTCTCTAGCAGCCAAGCAAGCACTGGCTATAAGAGAAGCAAGATTAAAACAATTACAACTCACCCAGTTCACAGACGCTGAGTAACTGATCTCCTGCCCCACCAACCTTAACGACAGCTTTCACTGGACAAGGGACTGATTTCAGTAACTTTCTCCTGATAAGAGACCATCCTCCATGGACTGGTTCTGGCCAGTTTTAGAGGCTGTGCCTTTACAGAGGCTGAGTACTGTCATGTCCCTGCTTCACTTTTTGATGTGTAGAGCCTAATTATAATACATTTAAATGTCAAGTCTCCACCCCAGAATGAACATGCATGTTTATTGAATATGCATGTGTTAGGACCTCTTTTATGAGTATTCTCATAAAATGATATAGCTCCTCTGATATCCTATTGAGTATGTATATGTAGCCAACTCATTCGGCTCAAATTCCTGTCCTCTCCTTCCCTCCCTGGAAGTGCCTGCCTCTGGCCTTGGCTGTAGGCCACACTTCCCAGCCTGTCATAATGGCCACCTTGCAGGCTGCAAACCTTTATAGGAAATAAGAAATAAAGCTCTCTTTTCTAAATGTATAAAATTGTGTGATTTTTCAGATGATGCTCTCTACACACACACACACACACACACACACACACACACACACAAATTTATACAGAAAGCAATCTGGAGAATATATGTGGGAATGGATATTAAGTGTGTGGTACCATGGTGGAAGTAACACAAAGTTGGATTAGACTAAATTTATTAATGTTGGCCCTCTAAACAGAGATTCTGGATTCAGGGTTGTAGGTCAAAGCTTTAGAAAGGGCTCCAAGGGTTGGTTTGATCGGTTACTTGGTTGGTTGGTTGCTTGGTTGGTTGGTTGGTTTGTTGCTTGCCTGCTTGTTGGTTGATTGGTTGGCTATTTGCTTATTTGTTTGGTTACTTGGTTGGTTGGCTGAAACAGAATCAGAGTTTACCTAAGGTACATAAAGTTGAGATGCCACAACTTCCTTGGTTTATGTGTACAGGAAGGTATGCAAAAACTCGGGGAGACTGGATTTATTATGTCAGACCTGCTCACTCACACTGGAGGATCTACAGAATATACGTCTCACAATGATCATGAGAAAGAATATTGTGAGAGGAGCCCAGTATACTGGAAGAGCTTTGAGCTTGTGCTCTCAGTAGGCAAAATGTTACAGCAGGAACTGCAGCCACTGGACTGGGATCTTTAAACAAAATGAGGATAATTGAATCCTGAGGTGGCAGGGAACATGGGCTGTCCTTAATCACCAAAGATGAGGTGGGTGTGGTCACCACAGTGGAAAGCAGTGTCAAAGCAGCAGTCAGAATGGTTTGACTCACAGAAACGCACGGTATTGTGTAGTCCATGGTATCCACAGGGAGAGCTAATGGGCTGTACCAAAGTCTTAGTTGTTCTTTAAAAAATGAAGAATTCTAGGTCAACTGAATAAAAGACTAACTCAAATTAACGAAACACAGGTCTGAAACCCTCAATCAATTCCCAGACTTGAGCCAGTTCACAGGCCTACAACCCCTTAAGTGAAGGGGAGGCTGGGTGATCTTGGGGAAGTACGCTGCTACATTGCCAAAAATTTACATTGTTAATCTTTTTCTCAGTCTTCCCCAAAGGGACCTACAGCCTTCTACCAGAATGACTGTGACTTAGAGAAAAGAAAATTCTCAGATATTTGGGGAATTACTGGACACTGGCTCTGATTTGACAAGAATTCCCAGAGACCAAAAACATCACTGTGGTCCACCAGAGTAGGGACTTATGGAGGTTAGCTGGTGGATGGAGTGTGAGCTCATGTCTGTATCACAGTGGATCCAATGTGTCCCTGAACCCACCCTGTGGTTGGAATAGACACATACTCAGCAACTTTCAGCATCCGTACATTTGTTGTTTCACCTACGGACTGAGGACAAGTATGATAGGAAAACCCAACTTTGAGCCACTAGGACTGGTTTCACCTAGTAAAAGAGTAAACCAAAAGCAAGAGTGCATTGAGTGTTATGTAAATGCTCTCCAAAGGGTGGCCTTGGTAGAGAAGGATTTCAATAATCAAGCAGATAGAATGACCTGTTCTGTGGACACCACTCAGCCTCTTTCCCCAGCCACCCCTGTCATTGCTCAATGGGCTCAGGAATACAGTGGCCATGGTGGCAGGGGTGGTGATGCCTGGGCTCTGCAACATGGACTTCCACTCCCAAGGTAACCTGGCTGTGGCTCTGAACCACCTCCATCATAGAAGAGGCAGTGTCTTGTTCTCACTGAAACAGACACTATGTATGAGAATTTCCCCTCCTACCCTCAATGTTCCTGTCACCACTGATAAATTGTACTTCATAAAAATCACACTACTGTCTAGACTTACCGAGTGCCTTATCCACCCTCATGGTCTCCCACACCAATTGGTTCTCATCATCACCATTACCCCTAGTGACACACCAGCAAAATTTTCATTTCCTGTCCCTCAATCTTATGCTCTGCTGGTCTAGAAGTCTTGGTCCCAAAAGGAGGAATGCAACCCCCACAATACAAAGAAATGATTCTACTGAACTGGAAGTTAAGATAGTCCCTGTCCACTCTGAGCTCCTCATGCCTCTGAATAGACAGGAAAAGAAGGGAGCTACCGTGCTGGCAGAGGTGGTTGATCCTGACTACCCAGGGTTAATTGCTTCTACTCCACAGAAGTAAGAAATAATACTTCTGGAATACATGGAATATCCTAGGATGTCTTCAGTGCTACCTACTACCATGCCCTGTGATTAATTTAATGGAAAACTACAACAACCCAATTCAGGCACAGCCGTCAATGGCCCAATTCCTTCAGGAAGGAAAGTTTGGGTCATTGCCCCGTATAAAGAATCAAGACCAACTGGGTTGCTTGCTGAAAGCTAAGGGAATACAGAATGGGTAGTAGAAGAAGGTAGTTATAGTTACTAACTAGGAACATGTGACCAGATACAAAAATGAGAACAGTAATTGTTGTGACTTTGACAAGGGAGACAAGGCAATTCAATGGGGAGTGAATAGTCTTTTCAAAAATGTACTGGGACAGATTGATGTTCACATGTACAGACTGAAGTTAGTTCCCTCCCTTACACCATTTATAAAAGTTAACCCTAAATGGATCAAAGACCTAAATATAAGAGCTAAAAGTTTAGTACACGTAGGAGAAAATACGGGACTGAGGCTTTGTGACCTTGGGTTAGGCAATGATTTTATAGATATCATACCAAAACCACAAGTATAATAGAAAATATAGATAAGCTGTACTTTATAAAATTCACAAACATTCGTGTATCAAAGTAGACTTTCAAGAAAATGAAAAAATAATTACAATGTGAGATAAAATGTTTGCAAACCCTATATCTAAGAAGAGAATTGTATAAGGATATGTTTGGGCCAGGCGCGGTGGCTCACGCCTGTAATCCCAGCACTTTGGGAGAACAAGGTGGGTGGATTACGAGGTCAGGAGATTGAGACCATCCTGGCCAACATGGTGAAACCCTGTCTCTACTAAAAATACAAAAATTAGCCAGGCGTGGTGGTGCACGCCTGTAGTCCCAGCTACTCAGGAGGCTGAGGCAGGAGAATCACTTGAACCCACGACGCAGAGGTTGCAGTGAGCCAAGATCATGCCACTGCACTCCAGCCTGGCAACAGCGCAAGACTCCGTCTCAAAAAAAAAAAAAAAATATATATATATATATATATATATATATATGTTTGAACATTCACAAGTCAATAGTAAAAAAGAAAATAACACAATTTTAAAATGGGGAGACAATCTGAATAGACATTTCTCCAAAGAAGATATACAAGCGGCCAATAAACATGAAAACATGCTCCATCTTATAATTCATTTAAACAATGCAAATCAAAACCAATGAGAAAGCACTCCACATCCATCAGGAAGGCAATAACTAGAGAGACAGATAACAATAAGTGTTTGTGAGAATGTGTGAAAACTGGACCCCTCGACATTGCTGGCAGGAATATAAAATGATGCTGTCCTTTGAAAAGCAGTCTGGCACTTTGTCAAAAAGTGAAACACGGAGTTGCCATATAATATAGCAATTGCACTCCTAGATCTGGAGAAATGAAATCATGTGAAAAGCTTGTATGTGAATGCTCAGAGCAGCATTATTTAGAGCAGCCAAAACGTGGAAACAACCTAAATCCCATAAACTGCAGAAGAGATACATAAAATATGGTGTAGATAACAGAATAGAAGTCAAACATAAAAAGTAACAAGCTGATACATACCATGAACTTAAATGAACCTTGCAAACTTTGATAGAAGCCAGTCACATAAGACCCAGTGTTGTGTGACTTCATTTATATGAATTGTCTAGAATAGGCAAATCCATAGACTGAAAGTGATTACGGATTTCCTAGGGCGGGGCAGATCAGGGAAATGGGCAGTGGCTGCTGATGGGTACGTGGTTTCTTCTGGACTGATGAATGTTCTAAAACGATGGTGATGGATACACAACTCTGTGAATATACACAAACCCCTTGCATGGTACACTTGAAATAGATGGGCTGGAGAGCATGTAAATTATATCTCAATAAAACTGTATAAAAATAAAGAGAAGCGCCCGGAAGTGCTGCCTTGGAGTCGGTGAGAAGGCGGCCACGGCCGGGCCTGGTGCCTGAAGAGAAGTCGGAGTCGGCGGCTGCAGAGGCTGTGCGCCACATACATCTGCAGAACTTCTCACGCTCTCTGCTTGAGACCCTCAATGGGCAGAAGCTGGGTGGGCACTTCTGCGACCTGACTGTGTGCATTCGTGAAGCTTCGCTGCGTGCGCACCGCTGCGTGCTGGCAATCGGCTCGCCCTCCTTCCAAGACAAGCTGCTGCTCGGCCACTCTGAGATCCGTGTGCCTTCGGTGGTGCCTGTGCAGACGGTGCGACAGCTAGTCGAGTTCCTGTACAGCGGTTCGCTCGTTGTGGCACAGAGTGAAGCCCTGCAGGTACTCATGGCTGCGTCGGTGCTTCGCATAGACAGTTATCGATGAATGCACGCAGATTATCGCACGCGCTCGAGCCCCGAGCACCTCTGCACCCGCGCCCCTGCCCACCCTTGTGCTCCCGCCACTCGCACCTGAGCAGCTGCGTCACCGCCTGCGCCACCTGCTGGCTGCGCACCCCCGGGGCACCCCGGTGCCGCGCACAGCGGTAAGCAGCGCCAGCCCTCGCGTTTGCAGCTGCCTGCGCCGCCGACACCTGCCAAAGCCGAGGGGCTTGATGCCTACCCCTCACTGTCCGCGGCCCCTGACGACCGAGGTAACAACGATGACGAGGAAACTGACGATGAGACCGATGGCGAGGACGGCGAAGGTGGCGGCCCGGGAGAGAGCCAAGCACCTCCTTCCTTCCCAGACTGTGCTGCCGGCTTCCTCACTGCTGCTGCTGACAGCGCGTGCGAGGAGTTCCCTGCACCCACTGGCCTTTCTGACTACAGTGGTGTGGGAAGGATTTTCTTCCGGGATCTTGGGCAGCTGAGGACGTATTTCCAGACAGCTATGTAACCGCTTGGCACGACAAGGATGGCGCTGTCCCCGAAGGCTGTCCCACCGAGACCCCTGTCCAGCCCAACTGCATACTGGCTGGACCCCGCCCGCCTGGCGTGAAGACGCCAGGGCCGCCTGTCGCACTCTTCCCCTTTCACTTGGGTGCTCCCGAACCACCCGCACCACCCCCTTCAGCACCATCCGGGCCAGCCCCTGCGCCCCCACCGGCCTTCTACCCCACACTCCAGCCCGAGGCAGCCCCCGGCACTCAGCTGTGGGAGGCCCCGGCTCCCTCTGCTGCTCCCACCACGGCCCCCTCAGGCACCTCTGCTCGCACTCCAGGTGCCGAGCCACTTGCCTATGAGTGCGGCCACTGTCGCAAGACGTTCAGCTCAAGGAAAAACTACACCAAGCACATGTTCATCCACTCGGGGGAGAGGCCGCAGCAGTGCGCCGTGTGATGGCGATCCTTCTCGCTGCGCGACTGCCTGCTCAAGCACATGGTCACGCACACCTGCGTGCACGCTTTCCAGTGCGCAGTCTACGCCAAGCCCTTCACGCAGAAGAGTTCGCTCAATATGCACATGCGCACTCACCGGCCCGAACGCGCGCCCTTCCCCCGTCTACTGCAAGGTCTTCTCTCACCAGCCGCTGCTGGAGCACCACCTGGCCGCGCAGCCCGCGCCCTGAGGTGGGGCTGAGGCCTGGTCTCGCCCACTGTGGATCCGCAACCTCCCGCACAGGCGGCCACGCCCGCTTTCCCGCCAGTAGGCCACGCTCCCTCCTGAGCGCAAGTCCTCTTTCTCCCTTCACCCCTTTCTCCATACGCCCAAGTCCGCCTTACTCCTCTCCTCCATGTACTTGAACCTTCCAGGTGGTGCTGGGCTGGGGCTGAGCCTGGGACTGGTTAGGGATCAGACCACCTCTGAGAACTAGACCATTTCCAGCCTAAACCGGGCGCTCAGGTCCTTGGACCCGGCCCAAGATTTGACTCCGGTTCTCGCCCCGCCCTCTCCTGGGGTTGGGGTAGGGACTGAAGCCGCTCTCCTGCTCCAGTGTCGGGCTGGGCAAGGTTCCTGGCTCCCTACCCAAGCCATCACTCTCTCATGGGGCGCCTAAGGAGGCTCAAGTGGACCCATCATATATGGGGGCTGGTCCTAGGGACCCTCACTCTAATAAAGGAGTGTAGGCCATGGTGCCTAAACAATAAATAAATAAGTAAATAAATAGAAGCTGTAGTTAGCCCCCATGGGGCCTAAACAAACAAACAAATAAATAAATAAATAAAAGCTGTAGTTCATAGTCCCCTTGTGTTAGGTGTAGTCCTATGACCAGCTTTTGCCAAAGGGAGACAATGGACTAATGTGAGCCACTTCCAGAGCTGGCCCACAAAAGCCTCCAATGCCTTTCTCACACTCTCCCCTTCTACCGATAGATGCAGGTGGGAGGAGGTCCCAGAGACGACCGAGGCACCTGATGGAAAGATTCTGGGTTCCTGCATGGCCACGCAGAGGGGAGCAGCCTCTACCCTGAACGCCCAGCCAGCAACCTCTGGTGGGCCCAAAATATAATGTGAAGTCAATGAAATCTGGGGGAGTCATCTGATATTTCAGCACATGTAACTAATGTATCTGCTTAAAAACTTGGCCGGGGCCGGGTGCGGTGGCTCACGCCTGTAATCACAGCAATTTAAGAGGCCAAGGCAGGCAGATCACTTGAGGTCAGGAGTTCAAGACCAGCTTGGCCAACATGGTGAAACCCCATCTGTACTAAAAATACAAAAAATTAGCCAGGTGTGGTGGTGGGCGCCCGTAATCCAAGCTACTCAGGAGGCTGAGGCAGGAGAATTGCTTAAGCCCAGGAGGCGGAGGTTGCAGTGAGCCTCGATCGTGCCACTGCACTCCAGCCTGGGCAACAGAGCGAGACACCATCTCAAAAGAAAAAACAAAGAAAAAAAGAAAAAAAACTTGACCAGGGGCAGTGGCCCACGCCTGTAATTCCAGCACTTCGGGAGGCTGAGAATGGTGGATCACCTGAGGTCAGGAGTTCGAGGCCAGCCTGGTCAACATGGCGAAACCCCATCTCTACTGAAAATACAAAACTTAGCTGGGCGTGGTGGCAAGTGCCTCTAATCCCAGCTACTCAGGAGGCTGAGACAGGAAAATCACTTGAACCTTGGAGGTGGAGGTTGTGGTGAGCTGAGATCGCACCACTGCACTCCAGCCTGGGCAACAAGAGTGAAACTCCATCTCAAAAATAAATAAAATAAGTAAAAATTTAACCACACTGTTAGCTAAGTATTTTTCTAGACATTTAAACCCATTTAAACCCAGCCATTTTGTCTCAGAAAACTTTGTTACTGTGCAATGTTTGATTCTGTGCTAAATAAAACATTTAAATCAGAATTATACTAATCTTTAAATCTTTTTGCTAATACAGTATTTTCCAGGGCATTTTTTTTTAATTTTTTTTTTAAGCAGCTGAAACAGGCACTTGTTTATTTCCCCAGAAGGAGGCAGAATGGGGTCCTTGGGGAGTCTCTGTCCCAGCCTGGTGTGCTGGACAGGCAGATCTCACTTCCAGAAGAGCACATTCCAGAAAAGCAGCCAGCAAGGGTAGAGGCCCAGGGACAGCAGTGGGAAGAGCAGGGCGCCTTAGGTGTGGTGCTCCAGCACACCCTGGGCCAGCGCTGCCAGGAAGAGCTGCCAGCCCTCGGCCAGTGACAGTGGCGCCTCCTGCAGCTCCCACCACAGAAATGGGCTGCCAAGGAGCATGGCTGCCGGGCTTGTCAACACCAGCAGGGCAACATAGAGGGTCCAGGGCCCAAAGGCTCGGCGAGCACAGCGGTAGCACCATAGTGGCGGCCAGCAGGAAGTCCAGTCAGAAGTTGGTGAGGGCGATGCAGCCCAGCTGCAGTACTAGGTAGATCAGGGCTACCAGCCTCAGAGCCATCCAGCCCCTGCCTGGGACCTGTGTGCTTACCACCCTGTGCTGGGGGAGGGGGGACACTAGGGCCAGGGGCCCCCCTGAACTCCTCAAGGCCACTCCAGCCTCATGCAGCTGCATCCACAGTTGCAGAGCCTTGAAACCAAGGACCAGGAGCAAGAAGCTGGTGGCGGGCATGTAGAGGCCGATGGAGACGAAGCAGGACAGGGTTGGGAGCAGGTAGAGGAAGAACGGCTGGTGCGGGTGCTCCAGGAGGTGGTTGAGCTTGCAGAACATGCCCTCCAAAGCCTTGCCCACTGCCACCAGGTCATACTTGTACTGGCGGAAGCTACTGATGCGACGCAGGGTTATGGCCTCCACATGGTAGCGCAGGAAAAGGCCATGGGAGGCCTGCCGCAAAATCATGAGCAGCAGTGTCTGCAGGCCCTGCAGCGGTTCGTCCAACAACGTCCAGTCCTGGGGCTGCAGCTTATCCTGAAGCGTGCACAGCAGGCCCACTTTCTGGCAGAAGGTCTGGAAGAGATTGAGCAGGTCAAGGTTAGGCAGCTGCCCGTGGCAAATTTTATTCAGACATGTTAAAACCTTGATCCGTTTTATAAAAATAAAGGATAGAAACCCAGTTCTAACTCATCCACTTTATTTTTTATTTTTTTAATACAGAGTCTTGCTCTGTCACCCAGGCTGGAGTGCAGTGGCATCATCTCGGCTCTCTGCAACCTCCACCTCCTGGGTTCAAGCCGTTCTCCTGCCTCAGCCTCCTGAGTAGCTGGTATTACAGGCATGCCTCACCCATGCATGGCTACTTTTTGTTTGGCCAGGTGGGTCTTGAACTCCTGGCCTCAAGTGATCCACCTGCCTCAGCCTGCCAAAGTGCTGGAATTACAGATGTGAGCCACTATGCCCAGCCTCTAGCTCATTGACTCTTATTTTTAATTCACCAAAACTATTTTATCAGGATTATTTATTTTGTATTTAAATGACTCTATTTTGGGCCACATCAAAATTAACTGACTACAGATTCTGCTATCATAAGTTTTCTTTAGGGATCAGTATTTCTTTAAGTCAACTTTTCAGGATCAAATTAAACACAACAAAATATTTTCCAAAATATTTTTCTTCTGACAATTTTTAGTCATCATAAGTTATACCACATATAGTTTTAACCATTATCCATTTTGTGTGGATTATTTGTATTATTAATCTTCACTATGAGAATTGAAATATTTCTAGTCAAAATGGTGGGGTCAAACCATTCTACTTTTTTAGTTTAGAGATTTAAATTAGTCTTAGCTTTTAGGAACATGCTGCTTGCCTAAAAGTCTACATAAACCCCTGTGCCGGCCTTGCCCCATTGATGAAACAAGAGGATTTTCTCAGAGCTCCTCACAAATTACAGACAGGTGGAAGCCAACACATCACTTCCTATCATCCTGCTTAGGCACTGAAAGCAGTCTTCCTACTCACACATCCTAACTGAGAGCCATGACTTTTTCTCTCTTCAATGAATACATACCAAGAAAACAGTCTGTTGTAGACAAATAAATTTCCAATTTATCTAAGAGTAACTCAATTCCTCCCCTTCATCTTGCAGTTCAGTGTAGGGAGACAATGCGGTCTTCACCCGGGATTTTCATACTTCCCTGTTTCTTAAGAACAGGGGACTCGGTTTTATCCTGGGCAGCAATTTGCCAAGCAAAAAGGCTACCGCTCCTAACTAACCTACCTTGTAGCTAAGGTGACTAGAACAAGTCCAAGCTAACTGGGCATGAGCAGAGGCACTGTGAGGGGCTCACAGAGGCTGTCTGCCTGGAACTCACACAGCTGAGCAGGTCTTGGTCCTTCCTTCTCTCCTCTTCCTATCTCTGAAGCATAGCCCTCTGGGGTCCAGAGACAGCATTGAGGACAGAAGTCAGCTACTGAGACTCTGGGAC
Source organism: Pongo pygmaeus (assembly GCF_028885625.2). Lineage (NCBI taxonomy): Eukaryota > Metazoa > Chordata > Mammalia > Primates > Hominidae > Pongo > Pongo pygmaeus. Next base: position 41,423,974 of record NC_072385.2, on the reverse strand, counting down.
AGCAGGACAGGTGCTGGCTGATGGCCATGGGGACAGCCCGGGTCAGCATGGACAGCCACCTCCAGAGTTCTTTAACAGGAGAAAGAAATCACTCTCTCTTGTCTATGCCACAACTGTTCTGAACTTTCTGCTGTGTGTAGACAAATCTAACCCCAGCTGAGGCACTCACTTTTCCCTGAATCTCTGTGAGCTGGGACCAGTCCTGCCCTTCCCTGGGACACACGCTTCTGCAAGAGGCAGGGGTGTAGGCGACCGGCATGATTGTAAAGATCTGGGGCTCTCGCCAGTCCCACATCCATGGCCACTTCTAATAGGTCAGTTTCCCCTTGGGGAAATACTCCCTTCCCCCAAGTCCATGTGGTTAAGTAAGGTTGGCTTACTTCCTGTTTGCAGGAGACAGGAACCAGGGGACACGTGGGACACACGCTGGAGGAACCATTGGTGCCATGCAATGTGCTGTGCAGTGTGGCTCTGGTGCACCTGCCGCCTGGGGCCCATGCAGACCCTGTGTGCATGTGTGGCCATGGGCATGAGGCCCAGGCATCCCCTCCAAGGTTCACGCATTTCCACTCATGAGGAGGCCCAAGGGTAACCCAGAGCACATCCCACTCACCCACCAGGTATGGAGGGAGCCAGACAGGTCCACACTGAGGCTTCCATATGCAATTCCAGTCCAACCCCTCATTAGACACTTGGGAAACCCAGGCCCAGAGAGAGGAGGGGCTGGCCCAGGACACAGGACATGGGCAGAGTCCAGTTACCGTCTCCTAGGCCAGGGCTGAACCATATCCCATGGGGTTGCTTTGGGAATCGGAGCCCCTAAAATCCTGCAGACCCTGACTCACTTTTCTCAGGAGAGGCTGTTTCCTCTCAGCATCCCCACAGGTGCATACCCACAGGCACACACAAGCTGACGTCACAGGGGGTGACTAAGGGTAGGATGGGAGGAGAAGCAGATCCTGGGGAGGTAACAAGGGGAAAGAAGAAAGAGGCTGAGGCAGCTCTGCTACAGACAGCAGCATCCAATCACCAGCACCATGACCAGGGCCCATAGCATGGGAAAGGGAGAGATGCCAAGAGGCCAGGCTGGGGGATCCCTAAGGTCCCCTGGGTCAGCCTGGTCTGGTGCCACCTCCACGGCAGTCAGGGGAAAGCAGGGCCTGGGGTCCTGTGTCCACTGCTCTGCGCACCTTCAACCAGGATGAGCCCCCTAGACTGAAGGGGCTACAGGAAAGAAGACCTCAGTTTCCTTCCCTACATACTGAGGTGCTTGGCATGGGTCAGCCCAAGAGTCCCACAGGCTCAGAAAGCCTCCGTTGCCCCAGCTCTCCATAGGTGACCCACTGTGCTCCAAGGTTCTTAGAAAATGCTTTCTACCCCTGGATTTCCTTCTGAGCAGAGAGAGGCAGGGCGGTTGATGCACTGAGACTTGGAGCGGCAGAGCATGGACAACGCATCCCTGGACAAGGGCAAAGACCCCCGTGTGGGAGCCTCAGGTCCTCCTACTGTGGAAGTGGAGCCGGGGCCACCTGCCTGGATGTGGTGAGGAGGCCTTGGAAGTGTCTGGACCCCAGGCCAGTGCTGGCAGTAGGGGTAAGAGGGGTTTCTGATATTTCTCTCAATCCTCTTGGATTTTTGCCCCCTGGGATGTGGGAGCGTGGATTTGCCTTGCAAGTTCTGTGTTGTGGTTTTCCTTATTTGGATGCAGTGCTAGCTCTGGCCACCAGGGGGAGACATGTGCCCACTGTGTTCTGCCGGAGCGCCTGAGCCAGGGAAGAGCCAGGGGTCATTCAGGCCATTCCCCTGCCTCCAACCTGACCTGCATCTCCTATTGTCAGCATCCATCTCCACAGTCCGAGCTGGTCCGTGGTAGGATGTGGGAGTGAGGGGCTCCAGATCCTCTCATTTACTCATTCAGTCATGATGACCAGAGCACATACCTTGTTCCAGGGCCTGAGTTAAGCTTGGGTGCTGCAGTGAAAAAGACAGACATGGTATGGTCCCTGCCCTCCAGGAGTGCACCATCCGGAGGGGGAGAGGGACCAAGCCACAAAACATATAAGTGGGGAAAGGAGCAAGTGCTGTGTCGAAGTAAAGCAACTGCTGCAGGGGAGGCTGGGGGCCACTTCATGGTGGGGGGATCTGAAAAGGCCTCCCTGAGGTGACATTCATGCCATGAGCAGAATGACAAGGGGGAGCCGGCCCTGCAGGCATTTCCAGCACCGTGTGGGGAGGTGGAACTGTGCAGGGGCTCTAGGGCAGGCACGAGTTTGTCCAGAGAGGAGCTTAGAAAGGGGGACAGCATGGCTGGAGGGAGCTGGGGGGAGAGCAGGGGAGGGAGGGAAGGGTGGAGCAGATCTTGGGCCAGGTCCACTGTATGAGGGCCCCACTGCTGTGTGGAAACACTGCCCCAACCGTAGCTGCCCATAACAATGGGCACTCACTATCTCTGTTTCCACAGACCCAGGCCCAGCCCAGCTCAACAGGGTGCTTCTACCACAGCTCAACAGGGTGCTCAACAGGATGCTGTTGAGCCCAGCCCAGCTCAACAGGTCTTTCAGGGGGCTGGGCTGAGGTCTCCTCTGAGACTCAACTGGGGCGGGATCCACTTTCAAGCTTATTCATGGGGCTATTGGAAGGATTCCACGTGGACTGAAGGGCCAAGTTCCCCTCTGTTGTCCTCTCTGGGTCCTAAGCCACAGGAGCCTCCCCTCAGGGCAGCTCCCAACAGAGCAGCTGCTCCCCAGAGCCAGGGCTCAGAGAGAGGAAAGGAGAAAGAGAGGAGGGAGAGAGGGGGAAAGAGAGAGCTGAGAAGATCTGAGAAAATGTCAGCCATGGTTACTAACAACTAAAGCTTGGAGGAGATATCCCATCACTTTTGCCATATTCTGTGATTAGAATAGGGTCTAGTCCACACTCAAAGGGAGGGCGTTGCACAAGGATGTTTATCCCAGGGGTGTGGATCACGGGGAGCCATTAGTGAGGCTGCCTACTACATAGGCAAGAAAGGTACTTGGGTTTTAATGTGGATATAAAGAGAAGCCACTGGAAGGATTAACGGAGGAAGACAATATATGAAATCATTTAACTTCAACCCAGCATGGCCAGAAGGAGAAATGACATTTCCAAGGTCACATGGCAGCAATCCAGGCCTTCCACAGGAGCTGTGGGGAGGTGGTGTTGCACATATGGAGATGTCACGGAGTAGGAGGCTGAGCAGTCAGCATGCCTGAGGAACATTTGGGGTCCTCTTATCAGATAAATTTGGGATAAATCTGTTTTCTGACCTGAGTCCTGCTTGCACAGCACATTGACTTTGTGAAAATTCATCACCTTGTATGTTTCATCTGTGCATTCTATTTTCTTTTCAATTTAATACCAGAAAATTAGAAAAAGACTTCTGGGAAATCTTTAAACCTCCAAACATGTGGTTTTACCCTCTATCTCTAAGGATGGGAGGGGAACTCTGCCAATGTCTGGGTTGTAGGTGGAGTAAAGAAACTTGCAGTACCCCGTCTCTACTAAAAATACAAAAAAATTAGCCAGGCGTGGTGGCAGGCCCCTGTGGTCCCAGCTACTTGGGAGGCGGAGGCAGGAGAATGGCGTGAACCTGGGAGGCAGAGCTTGCAGTGAGCCAAGATCGCGCCATTGCACTCTAGCCTGGGCGACAGAGTGAGTCCGTCTCAAAAAAAAAAAAAAAGAAAGAAACTTGCAGTAAAGTAAGTTTGATGAAAAACAGGTAGTCCCAGACCAGACGGAGGGATCTAGGTGCTAGGAGGAGTGGGTCTGCCCCGATGGACCCAGAGCAGCTTCCTCCCCCAGCACTGCTATGCGGGCCTGGAACTCAACACTCGTTTTGAGTGCTCTCTGGGCCCGTTGCTGAGGCAGCAGCACACTTTAGATGACAAGAGGGTGGCTTCTCCTGCATTTGGTGAGCCTGGGGCTTTGGAACCCTCTTCCATTATTTGTGTGAGGTGGACATGTTTTTCCTGTAATGCAGCTGCATTCAGTGCATCCAAAGTCACCAATATGCAAGAAAGACAGAGACATCCATCTGATAAAGGAACCCTAAGCCCAGCCCACTAAAAGACTCTGACTCTTGGTTTCATTTGCTTTCTTTTCTCTTTTCTAAATCAATTAGTGGCTCACAGAGACCCCCCCTAGGGTAGAAAGTCATAGGAGAGAGGAGAACATCAGTCTAGAGGAACTGGTTGGGCGGGGCAGGAGGTGGAGGCCAGACTGGGGCTTCTCTCCAGTCTCTCCTGGATTCCAGTCTAAAACCCTACACACTATGCTTTTGGGGCCATAGACTGGCTCCAGGCAGCCCAGGAGAGTATCCCGCAGCCCCTGTTCATCAGCTGCCTTCCCTTCCCAGGTGAATCTGCACCAGGCCTGTCATCTCCTCTAGGGCCAGCCTAGTCCGAACTGCTTTTATGCACAACTCAATTCTAACACTTACTAAACAGAGTTAGTGCAGACCCCACAGGTTAAGGGCTCAGCTCCATAAGGCTGCCCTCACTTCAGACACCAGTTACAAGCCCCAGGCCTCTCATACTTCTGACCGGCCAGCTATCAATGGAGGGTTTGCATAACCCTATCCCCAGGCTCCATGATTAGCTGGAATGACGCACAGAACTCAGGAAAGCACTCAGCTTCCTATCACTGGTTATTATAAGGGACACTACTCCAGAACAGCCAAAAGGAAGAGATGCACAGGGCACCGTGGCAGGGGGTGCACAGAGCTCCTATACCCTCTGGGCACAACACCCTCCCAGCACCTCCCTGTGGTCACCAACCTGGGAGCTCTCAGAACCCAATTGCCTGGGGGCTTTATGGGGGTTCCATCATGTGGCATGATTTATTAAATCACTGGCCACTGGTGACTCACTCAATCTCCAGCCCTCTTCTCTCCCTGGGGGTGCAGAGGTGGGACAGACTGTTTCAACCCTCTCATCATGTGAGTGGTCTTTCTGACTAGGGCCACCGTGAAGCTTCCTAGGAGCCTACCAAAAGTCACCTCAGAACAAAAGAAGCTCCTGTCACCCCTACAGGTCTCAGAAAACTGCAAGGGTTTAGGAACTCTACTGCCAGGGACTGGGGACACAGACCAGTCACATGCTTATAATATCACAAAATCACTCTGAGAGAGCAAGACTGAGCCTCTCGGAGACTCTGGGGAGACACTGATCAATCCCAGAATGGACGCACACTCGGCCCTCGGGGTCCATGGGGGACTGATTCCAGATCCCCAAGGATACCAAAATCCACAGAGGCTCAATCAAGTCTCTGATAGAAAATGGTGTACTATTTGCATATGACCTGAGCATATCCTCCTGTGTACTTTCAATCATCTCTAGATTCCTTATAACACCTAATATAGTATCAATGCTATGTAAATAGTTGTTATGCTGTATTGCTTTTTTATTTTTATTTTTGTATTTTTCACCAGCGATTGGTTGAACCCATGGACTGAATATATTGAGGACCACATGCAGAAAACTATTTTTACTTGAGTTTTGTAGAGGATGGAATAAATATTTCAATCACTTTACTATCACTATCAAAGACCACCAATCTTAAATCACCCTAGAAGGTCAGCATATTCGTTGATAATGGATGTTTACTGCTTCCTTAGGAGGCAGCACCAATGTGCTGGCAGGAGGACAAACAAGGATGAGTTTCAAAAGGTGAGGTTTCTCCAGGCGCAGTGGCTCACATCTATAATCCCAGCACTTTGGGAGGCAGAGGCAGGAGGATCTTTTGAGCCCAGGAGTTTGAGACCAGCCTGGGCAACATAGCCAAACCCTGTCTCTACAAAAAATACAAAAATTAGCTGGGCATGGCAGTACAAGCCTATAGACCCAGCTACTAGGGAGGCTGAGAAGGGAGGATCACCTAAGCTGGGGAGGCGGAAGTTGAAGCAAGCCGTGATCACACTACTGCACCCCAGCTTGGATAAGAATGAGACTGTGTCTCAAATAAGTAAATAAATAAAATTTAAAAATAAAAGATGAGGTTTGCTGTCCAATGCTGGTCCCAGCCAAGTATGACCTTAGCATCTGCTTTCTGCAAAGTCCCAGGTCCCCACTTGCCAAGGACAACAGTTCCCAGAGTGACTGGCCTCAGAAAACAAAGTGTCGGAGGGGATGATCAGAGGAAGAAGCCTGGTGGAAACTGGACAGGGAAGGGCTCTGTCCATGAGGCGGCAGTCGCCCATAAGCTGTGGTGTGGGAGGAAGCATAGGGAACCTAGGTTGGTGCTGGAGACAGCATTTCCTGGTCCTAACTTGGAGGAGTTGTTAAACCCCGACATTCCTGACTCCTCCTTTGAGGAGGCTCCTGGCCTGCAAATCTCATGGGGTTATTGTGAGGGTCACCTGGGACAATGGGTTTGGATGCACTTTGTGAATGACACAGTGGGCCTTCCTCTTTCTGTCACTGGCCCTTTGACCTTGAATACGAATTGCAGGGAATCTCCAAGTCTCAATGTCTAAATGTCTAAGCCTGACAGGGTATGAGCTGCTGCAATGGAACATTCTACAATGCCTCCTGGAAGATTCCCTGCTTCTGTCTGCACCTGACATAGCCCCTACTCCTGTTCCCCAGCCTGGAGAGCTCGCCCAAGGGCCACCTGGGTGGTACTGGGCCTACCTTCTCTTTGGAAAAGGTGATGACTTCCTCATTTCAGCTCTCCCTCTTCCTACCTTGCCCCATGGAATTCCAGAGCTCTGGCACAGCATTTGCTGGACATGAGAGGGAGAAAATCTAGGGCAGGGATCTGCCCTGGGGTGGGGGTGAAGGAGCATCCTGGAACCTGGGTGTCAGGAGTGTGAGTCCCGCCCAGCTGGCCAGCGCCCTGTCCCCATGACACTGCTGGGTGCACATCAGTCCTCCTATCTCCTGCACAAGCTCCCTTCCAAGGGTCGCTTTCCAGAGTGGCTACAGCGCGGTCCATGCTGTCATGGGTGATGGAACAGCCCTGGAGGCCAACATACTGCTGTGTGGGGAGCCAGGGAAGACCCTGCTCTTTCCCATCACCTTTGAGGTCCAGTGAGCCATCACGTCCCTGATCTCCTCACCCAGGGCCTGCACCCTCCCACCGACCTGTGCAGGGCCCAAGCCACCTGACATCGGAGCTGCTGTGGGCAAAGAGCTATGAAACCAGAGGAACATACCAGCGTCCTAACAGAGACACCTGGGCTCACGGGTGGGGTTTATATATGGAAGGAAATCCCACCTGGGAGGAACCTGAGGACAAGTAGAGCCCAAAGGTAGAAAACAGGGGCCTGAGACAGGATCACATGCCTCGAGATCTGTGAGATTGCCGGGTCACACCATGGTTTTAAGCAATCCCACTCTTACCTCCCAGGAAAGGCAGCACCTTCCAGGCCCTGCCGGCCCTGGACACCCCTCAGCCGTGTCTGAGGCCCATGTCCTCCTCCACAGTCGCCAGAAGGGTCTTACCACAAATACAGAACATCAGTTAGTTCTTACAACACCATATCCTCCAAACAGGATGGCCTCTGATTCTCACAACCAAAGGCATTTATTCTTCCCAAATATATTTGTTCCTTACAAAAGGGGAGGGCATCATCTGTCTGTGCCCTATGGGGGAAGGTCTGGGGTGTCCCAGGAGCGTGGGCTTAGGGAAAGGAATGGGTCAGCTGTAGCTTTTACTGAGAGCTGGCCGTGGCCTCTAGGAGGGGAAAGGATCAGGGAGAGAGGATGACAGTGGCTTGCTGCCCTGCCATCGTCCTGCTTCACTCACTTGCATTTGTAAAGTTACCTCACTTTTAAAAATTGTTTTATTTATTTATTTATTTATTTATTTATTTATTTATTTATTGAGACAGAGTCTCACTCTGTCACCCAGGCTGGAGTGCAGTGGTGCGATCTCAGCTTACCACAACCTCCACCTCCCCAGTTCAGTTGATTCTCCTGCCTCAGCCTCCCGAGTAGCTGGGATTACAGGTGCCCGCCATCACACCCAGCTGATTTTTGTATTTTTAACAGAGACGAGGTTTCACCATGTTGGCCAGGCTGGTCTATTCCTGACCTCAGGTGATCCACCCACCTCGGCCTCCCAAATTGCTGGGATTACAGGTGTAAGCCACCACGCCCAGCCTTTTATTCATTCATTCATTCATTCATTCATTTCGAGATGCAGTTTTGCTCTTGTTGCCTAGGCTAGAGTGCAATGGAACAGTAGGTTGGAATGCAATGGTGTGATCTCGGCTCACGGCAACCTCCACCTCCCAGGCTCAAGCAATTCTCCTGCCTCAGCCTCCAGAGTAGCTGGGACTACAGACACCCACCACCACACCCAGCAAATTTTTGTATTTCTAGTAGAGATGGGGTTTCACCATGTTGACCAGGCTGGTCTCGAACTCCTAACCTCAGGTGATCCACCTGCCTTAGCCTCCCAAAGTGCTGGGATTACAGGTGTGAGCCACCTCACCCGGCTGAAAAATTGTTATTTTTGATAGACTGTCATTAGAAAGACAAAGCAAAAACCCAATGAACAAATGTTCCAGGGCTTGTAAAAGTGAAAATGCTCAAAAAAGAACAAGCCCCATGCCCTGGGCCTGTCAGGCCTCCCTCAGTGCCTGGAGATGCATTTGGCAGGAGGCGGACTGGAGGAGGCTGTGAGCCTTAGGGGCCGAATCTCCCCACGCAGCATCCAGGGAGAGTGAAAGACAAGAGGCTTCACATATCCCAAAAGTGGAACTTGAAGGTTTGGGGTGGGCAGCCCTGAGTTCAGAAGGGTGGGGAGAAATCCATGCCCCTGAATATCTTGGTGAGGCTGAGGTTTCCCTGTGCCCAAGACCCCACGCCCTTCCTCACATAGGCTAGGGGAGAAGTGCTCCCTGGTTCACAAGCTTGGGGAGGGTGTCAGCTCCCACCAGCTCCCCTCGCCTGTCTCCATATGTGTGTGTCAAGGTTCTCCAGAGAAACAGAACCAGTAGTATATATATAGACATATAGATAAGAGGAGATTTATTATGGGAACTGGCTAACACCATTACGGAGGCTGAGAAGTCTCACAATCTGCCATCTGCAAGCCGGAGACCCAGGAACACTGGTGGCATAATTCAGGCTGAGTCTGAAGGTGTGAGACCCAGGGAAGCCGACAATGTCATTCAGCATGAGGCCAAAGGCCTGAGGACAAGGTGAGGATGGGCTGGGGAGGGAGACTCCAGTCCTCAAGGAAAGAGAGAGTCTGCTCTTCTTCTGCTGCCTTGCTCTGTGTGGCCCTTGTGGATGGGATGAGGCCTGCCCACGTTGGTGAGAGAGATCTTCTTACTCCGTCCACTGGTTCAAATGCTAATCTCTTCCAGAAACAACTCACAAGCACACTCAGAAACCATGCATTACCAGCTATCTGGGCACCTCATAGCCCAGTCAAGCTGACACTGAAATTAACCATCACACCACGTGGCACACTCTGGGGCAGCAGGGAGTACAGCTCTTGGCTCTGCACAGGGAGGTGGTGGGGACGCGCCAGGAGACCAGGACTGTCAGCATGACTGTGTGGGCTTTGCTCATCTACCTTTGCCAAGTGAAAATGTTCCCAGATCTCCATCTTTTCTTTCCACGTCAGCCTGGGAGGATGCACGAGGCTTGCAGCCAGGGGTGCCGGGGCCTGGGCATGTGGGCAGGCACCTCAGCTCTTGGCTGCTGGACATTGTAGCCCTGCAACCTTGCTGGGCTTTGCTAAGGGTACCCTCTCTGCTGTCACTCACCCCAACAGGAGGTGGCCAAAGAGAAGCAGGAAGAGAAAGAGCTTGGCCAAGCAGCCTTGGAAAGGAATTTCTGTGTATCACTCATGTCCTTCTCACCACTAGAAAGGCATTTCTACATTGGAATGGAAGGAAACCGCTGTGCTGTGGGAGAGAATGGATCCATAAAAAAGAGCAGGGAGGAAGGGAGGAAATGTGCCTGGTGCCAGAATTTTGTGTCATTGAAGACATTTGCCAGTGCTCTGCTTTTGGGGGATGCCCATTTTGACAGTTTTGCAAGTCAAAGATCTGCCTGTTTTTGGTTCTTACTGTGTGGCAGGCACTATGCAAAGGGCATTAGCACACATGGATGTGCTTCCTGCAGCAGAGCTGGAAACACCTCTCAAACACTACCTTCAAGAAAATTCAGTGTTAAGCAGCTTGAGTGTATTATCTAAGATCACATGTCCTGAAAGAACTGGGGTTCAATGCAGAATTCTGTATCATAAATTTTAAGGGTGTGTTTATATTTCACATTTTAAATTTCTGTTTTTTTTTTTTTAATTTTTCACCATGCTTTCTACCTTGAACCACTTTTTCTTGGGATTCTTGGCCTTCATTACTTGGGTACTTTTGATTTTTTTTTTTCTTTAGACAGGGTCTCACCCTGATGCCCAGGCTGGAGTGCAGTGGCACAATCACGGCTCACTGCACCTTGACCTCCCGGGCTCAAGTGATCCTCCCACCTCAGCCTCCCAAGAAGCTGAGAATACAGGTGTGTGTCACCATGCCTGGCTAATTTTTGTATTTTTTTGTAGAGATAAGATTTCACCATGTTACCCAGGCTGGTCTTGAATTCCTGGGCTCAAGTGATCCACCCCCTTCAGCCTCCCAAAGTGCTAGGATTAGAGGAGTGGGCCACCAAACTCAGCTGATGCTTTTGATTTTTTAAGGTTTTAACATAAATGGTTAAAGAATACTTCTTAACTGTTTTTGTTTTTGTTTTTGTTTTGAGACGGAGTCCTGGTCTGTCACCAGGCTGGAGTGCAGTGGTGCAATCTCAGCTCACTGCAACCTCTGCCTTCCAGGTTCAAGCGATTTTCATGCCTCAGCCTCCCTAGTAGCTGGGACTACAGGTGCGTGCCACAATGCCCAGCTAATTTTTGTATTTTTAGTAGAGACGGGTTTTCACCATGTTGGCCAGGCTGGTCTGGAACTCCTGACCTCAGGTGATCCACCGGCCTCGGCCTCCCAAAGTGCTGGGGTTACGGGCATGAGCCACCGAACCCAGCTTCTTAATGTTTTAATATTTACACAAGAGGTAAATATATTTACTTGTATAAACTTCCCAGAAGAAAAAAATAAAGATTTCTCTTTTAAGAAGCAGTGTTTGAATAGTTTCTAGTAACTCATAAAAGAATTTTGAGTTACTTAAATAAGAACAAAAACAAAAACTAAGCATGTATTTATTTAGAAAATGTTGAGTCATTAGAACGTTAAAACATAACATAGGTGTGGAGAGGTAAAGATATTTGATATTAGATTTTAGGTTTCTTTATCTACAATAAGTAGCTTTGGTTTCTGTCTATATTACTATCTCAAGCATGAGCTGGTTATTTCAGTAGTCTAATGGAATTGGATCATTCAGCTAATCACATGCAAAATATACATAGCTTGACTGATGTGGTCATTTCATACAAATATATCTTTAGCCTGTTTAATTTTTAATCCATTACATTGATCTAGTTAATATCTCTAGTTATTAGGATAATGCGGTCAAAGTTCCTAACACTGGAGTCTTATTATCATCCTGCCCTAAGGTATATTGTGTGGGATCTCTTACAGCACAAAAGGTACATGTAATGATTATTTTTGTACTCAATAACTGAATCCCTTTAGATAAGTTCTGAGGGAGATGAACTATAAAATAAATCTCATTTTATCATATAAAAAGTGTAATAAAAAGTATAGTTTTTAAAAACTGAGGCTAAGAATGATATTAATAGATTCTATATAATAAAAACATTTTGCTGAATCAATAATTTCAGATTATCTTAATTATCTTGCAATAATTGAATATTTCATAGATCTAAGTATTTCAAATTGTGATTATGTTATTTGGTTCATAGGTAGGAAATTACCATTAAGTTAAAAAAATCATAGAAAAACTAAATTAAAATAAAATATTTACTTGGATATATACAAGCGTTAGATATTATGGTGTATTGCGTACGTTTTCATATACATGGTGTTATACCAGAAGCATTATTCAACAGTTGGCCTTTTTAAAAAAATCTGAACTATGTTCAGAAAATCTTTCCACCGCAGTGCACAGAGATTGATTTCATTTTGTATAACAGATGGATGAGCCATACTATAATTAACTGTTTAATTATCCTGTTATCCAGTTGTGGATATTTAAGTCCAAACATTGCAGTAATAAATATGCAAGAGTGCCTTTAGACACATTAGAGAATGTGGCTCTAATTTAGGGACGTAGAAGTAAAATTGCTCAGCCGAATTGCTTATGCATTTTGAACAATAAGAGTTACTGCCGGATTTTTGTTACAAAGGCTGCAGTAATTTATACTCCCGACAGTGAATGAGTGCCCGTATGTTGACGCATCGTCATCAATGCTGGAGAAGATGAGCTTCTAAATTTGTCTTACCCTCATCAGTTGTGTTGGTCTTTAATCTGTCAGGAAAACAGAAAGTACACAAGCTTCCTATAACAAAGAGATCTGGCTGGGTGCAGTGGCTCATGCCTGTAATCCCAGCACTTTGGGAGGCCAAGGCGGGTGAATCACTTGAGGCCAGGAGTTCGAGACCAGCCTGGCCAACCGAGCGAAACCTCCTCTCTACTAAAAATATGAAAACATAGCTGGTGTTGTGGTATGCACCTGTAATCCCAGCTACTCGGGAGGCTGAGGCACAATAATCACTTGAACCCAGGAGGTGGAAGTTGCAGAGAGCCGAGATCATGCCACTGTACTCCAGCCTGAGCGACAGAACGAGACTCTGTCTCAAAAAACGAAAAAAAGAGACTTGAATACAGGGAATTTGACAAAAAGATGCCATAGATCTAGAACTGTGCCAACCCCAAGGCTAGAGGAACCAAGGTAAGAGTTTGGGGTTCTCAGAACCTAAATGATTGAAGAGATAGAAAGTGGGGCTGAAATTCTGAGAAGGAATGACCACCTGGCTGAGGGAGGGGTCTCTCAGAGGTGGGATGACCACCTGACTGTGCTGGTGTCTCTGGAGTGGAGGAGGGTCTCTCAGAAGTGGGACAACCACCTGGCTGTGCTGGTGTCTATGAAATGGAGGAGGGTTTCTCAGAGGTGCGATGACCACCTGGCTGTGCTGGTGTCTCTGGAGTGGAGGAGGATCTCTCAGAGGTGGAATGAGAGTCAGGCAATAATCCCAAACAAAAACATGAAATTTGTGTGGTTTTCATTTTGGTTTTGCTTGTTTTGTTTGGAGACAGGTTCTCGCTGTGTCACCGCTGGAGTGCAGTGGTGATTGTAGCTCACTGCAGACACAACCTCCTGGGCTCAAGTGATCCTCCCACCTCAGCCTCCCTAGTAGCTGAGACTACAGGCATGTACCGCCATGCCCAGCTTGTTTTTGTTGTTTTAATTTTTATTTTACCTCCCAGGACTCTAAAAGACTTGCTGACCTATTAACACACAAACTAGTGCCCACATCCCTACTCCCCGTCTTGTCACTTTGTCCCCACCCAGTCCCTTGCTGCCCCTACCATCCCCTCAGTGTGACTGAGTTGCTGGAAGTGCCCTGCCCCATCCTTTATTTCTTTCCCCAGGCCCTGCTGGGCCCCCCACCTCTGCCCTGCCTGCCTCAGCTCCCCTCTGTCTCTCAGCCTTTTCACTTCCATGCTCCCATCCTCACATCCTTGGAGCTGAGTTTGCCTCTCACAAAGCACAGCCCTCTACGGTCCCCAGCACCACTGGTGCCAGGGCCATCCTGCCCTCCATTGTGTCTGCACATTCCCCAACACTGGACTCAGGTTTCCCCTGGGGGGCTGAGCTGTCTTCCCTCAGTCACACCTTCCTCCTCACCCAGGCTCATCCAGCCCCTCCGCCCTGCTCTGGTACCCTCTCCCCACCTTTCACCTTGGATCTGGCCCACAAGGTCATCTAGGGACATTTTCCATCCAAAGTAACTTGACAACATCTCCTCCTGCACTGTCTGGTCACATGCTCTGAGGTCAACAGTGGTGCATCCACTAATAACACATTTCATACTATACAGCACAACTCACAAGCCTGCAAACATAGATTAAAGGAAAAATGCCAGAATATGGGATGGATGGCTAAGCATTCTAATTTGAATGAGCACATTTAAAACTACAAGGGAAAACTATCACTAGGTTCACCTCACAGGACATCTGGGTTTTCTTTCAAGGAAACGAGCAACTGGACACACTGAGACCCTCCTTCTGGGTTAAGGGCCCAGCATGCTTCCCCTGGGCTGCCTACCATATGCTGTTCTCCTCTCCCTGCTGTTCCTCAGTCTGACACACACACCTGCAGTGGTGGCCTGGTCAAGGGATGCACTTGCCTCCTCGGCACAAAAGGAAGATGGGCAAACAAGAATCCCACAAATGGCACCGTCAAAGTAAGAAGTGCGGCAAAATGAACTGAGGGCAGGCACTGTCATTTGGCAGTCTGTGATTCTAAGACCTAAGACCAGGATTGCTTTTGAGATTGAGACTGGAGTGAAATAGCAAAGACAGAAGACAAGACTCTGAGGCCTTTACTTGGCTTCCACATTAAAATACATTAGCCCCAGGAATCAGCTTCTCTTTTCTTCCTCTTCATATTTAGATGGTGAGAGAGGTAGCGTTTAAGACATACATTAGGGCCCCAGATGAGGGCCAGGGACAGGTTGGACCAAGACTCAGCCCAGCTCCATGGCAACCCGATGGCCCCTGTGGGGGTGGACAGGTATCCTGCTCATTCCCTCTCAGGGTGACTTCAGCTCTTGGAAGGGAGGGTTCTGGTTAAGCCTTGGGTGGGATAGTTATGGTGAGTGACAGTTGCTAGAAGAACGCTGTGATAATTTCTGTTATTTTCAATTGATCCAGTCTCTTGTCCACCACACAGACTCCTTGATGGAAAGCCCTTCAGGAATAAGAAAGAGTTCAGGTTCTCAGGGTAAAACAGGCTTTGCAATTCTCTAATTTGCTAATTGTCAACTTCTGAAGAGTGTGTTTCCTCATGGTAGTAGGAGCTAGTATGAGTAATTTACCAGAGTGAAACAGGCAAGATTCCATGCACCTGCGGAAATACAGCCTGAGTTCCAGCACCTCCTTTCTTGAATTATTGGATTTCTTCCTCAGCTCCTTTCCTAAGTCAGTTCGTCTCTGACTTAACCCGCAATGGGCATCAAAGGGGATTATTTCAGGAAGTGTCCTCCCCATCACTCTTTACTGGTTGTTTTCTTTTTGATGTTTTTGTTTTTGTTTTGATGCAGCACACAGCGAAACTGCTGCTGGAAGCAGAAGGATATGTGTGACATATCATCACCTTCCATTTTGCATTAATAAACATCACCCCAAATTTGCCTATCCACTGCTAAAATAAAGATCCAATAGAATAGAAACTCAACAGGAAAACTCACTGTCACTAAGGCCGACAAAAGACAAACTGGAGAAATATTAGTCATAAATACAGAAAATAAAGGATGGGTGAACAAATTGAGATCCGGCTTGCTGGGCATCATGTGGAGACCGTGTGCGGGAAGAGCCAGGACACCAGAGTTGGGGGGCTCCCATGATCCCTGCCGCTCTCTGCATCCTGGGCTCGCAGTTGGGGCCTGTCCCCCTCCAGCTGGTGGTGCCATCCTCTCTGTGCCCTACCAAGCTCACCAGTAAACTGCAGCTACAGGGCATACAGCATGGAAGAGGGTGACTTCGGGCAAGGTCTCTCCGGCTGGGGTGGGCCCAAGGAAACCTCCCTGAACGGAGGTGGCAGGTGGGGGACCCGCAGGACATCACTGTCACCGATGCCCCATTGTGATGCACCCACCTGCTGCCCCTGCCCTCACATGCAGACCCCTGTGGCCCCCTGGACACCTGCGAGGTCCTGAAGCCTAGTGAAGCAGCTGCCCTGAGGCCTGAGCCTCTGCAGGGACCAAGGAGCATGCCATGTGCGTGACAAAACCTTTCCCTAAAGAAAGTGTCCCATCCACCCCTTGAGGTTCTGGAAAACATTTCTTAAGACCCATTGAATGGCAGGACAAGATAAGAAGAATTGAATTTAAAACAGAGAATGAAATACTGGAGCTTGATTTCACTGCAGAGGAAAAACTGAGCCCCAGAGAATGAAGTTGTTCCCATCTGTGCATCTTCACCTTGCTAACATGAAGAGCTGGGCCTGTGCCCAAGGACGGGCCTCCACGTGGTCCTAAGGAATCACAAAGTGTGGGTAAAATATCCTCCCAAGAATGCCCCCAAAGAGATCCACGTGTGATGGGATCCCTTCCTAGGGAAAAGTAGCCGTGCTCACGCTGGTAAGCCAGCTAAGCTTCTCCGCAAATGCTCCCCATGGCTGACAGCCAGAGGAAGCCCATGGCCCCCTGGCCCCAGGGACCTCCTGCCATTCCCCATTCCCCTATTCAACAGCCTCCTCACAAACCACTAGCAAGCCCAGATCTCCTTGCGTCTCTACCTTCACCTTTCCAGAAGGGCATCTAAATAGAATAGTGCAGCCTCTTCTCTCCACCACTCTCACTTGGTCATATACATTGAAGTCTCACTCCTGCCTTTCAGCGACTTGACAGCTCATTCCTTTTCATTGATGAGTAGTATTCCATTGTGTGAATGTGCTTCAGCTTGTTTTTTATTCACCTATTGAAGGACATCCTGATTTAAAGTGTCTGGAAACTTAAAGTATCTGAATAGAGGGTGCTGTACATAACTGCATGTTTTTTTGTTTGGACATAAGTTTTCAAAGCAGTTGATGACCCAGGAGCACAGCTGCTTTCTTAGACCATATGGTGAGACTACGTTTAGCTTTGAGACAAAACTACCATTGGCACTGCCAGTGGCTGTACCATTATGCCTTTCACCCACAGTGATAAGCTCCTCTTGTTCCTAATCCTCCATAGCAATTGCTATTGTCATTGTTTTTATATTTGAGTTGTTCTAAGAGAACCAATAGGAATTTTATATTTATATACATATATTTACATATATATACACACATATCTCTATATAGAGAGAGATATTTGTGCCCAGTGCAGTGGCCCACGCCTGTAATCCCAACACTTTGAGAGGCAGAGATGGGTGGATCGCTCAGGAGTTCGAGACCAGCCTGGACAACATGGTGAAACAGCGTCTCTACAAAAAATTAGCCAGCATGGTGGTGCACACTTGTGGTCCTAGCTCCTCGGGGAGGTGAGGTGGGAAGATTGCTTAAGCCCAGGAAGTCAAGGTTACAATGAGCCGAGATGGCGCTGCTGCACAACAGCCTGGGCAACAGCCAGACCCTGTCTCAAAAAAAAAAAAGAGAGAGAGAGATTTATTATGGGAATTGACTCCCATGATTATAGAGGCCAAGAAGTCCCACAGTCTACTGCCTGCAAGCTGGAGAACCAGGAACACCAGAGGTATAACACACAAGCCTGAAGACCTGATAGTCAAGTGGGGAGCCACTGGTGCAGTCTCAGAGTCCAAAGGCTTGAGAACCAGGAAGGACAGAAGACGAAAGTTGCAACTCAAGAAGAGAGAGACTGCATTGTTCTATTTGGGCCCCCAGTGGATCGGATGTCACTCACCCATACTGGTGAGCATGGCGATCCTCGGTCTACCCATTCAGTGCTCATCTCTTCCAGAAACACCCTCACAGCCACACAGCTACCTCACTGTTGTTGTAACTTGCAATCCCCTGATGACATATGCTATTGAGCTGCTTTTGGTAATACTTATTTGCCATCTTTATGTATTCTTTGGTGAGGTGTCTGTTCAGATCATCACCCATTTTTATTGGATTGTTTGTTTTCTTCTGGTTGAGTTTTACTTTCTTGGTATACTTTGAATAATAGTCCTTTTTTAGATAGATGTTTTCCAAATATTTTCTCCCAGTTTGTGCCTTGCCTTTTCATTCTCCTAATGGGGTCTTGTAGGGACCAGCCCCACAGGGTCGGTGGGTCTCTCCCTGTGTGCGGCGACAAGAGAGTGTAGAAATAAAGACACAGGACAAAGAGATAAAAGAAAAGACAGCTGGGCCTGGGGGACCACTACCACCAATGCGCGGAGACCGGTAGTGGCCCAGAATGTCTGGCTGTGCTGTTATTTATTGGATACAAAGCAAAAGGGGCAGGGTAAAGAGTGAGTCATCTCCAATGACAGGTAAGGTCACGTGGGTCACGTGTCCACTGGACAGGGGGCCCTTCCCTGCCTGGCAGCCGAGGCAGAGAGAGAGAGCAGACAGAGAAAAAGACAGCTTATGCCATTATTTTTGCATATCAGAGACTTTTAGTACTTTCACTAATTGACTACTGCTACCTAGAAGGCAGAGCCAGGTGTACAAGATGGAACATGAAGGCGGACTAGGAGCGCGACCACTGAAGCACAGCATCACAGGGAGACGGTTAGGCCTCCGGATAACTGTGGGCGAGCCTGACTGATATCAGGCCCTCCACAAGAGGTGGAGGAGCAGAGTCTTCTCTAAACTCCCCCGGGGAAAGGGAGACTCCCTTTCCCATTCTGCTAAGTAGCGGTGTTGTTCCTTGACACTTTTCACTACCGCTAGACCACCGTCGGCTCGGCAACGGGTGTCTTCCCAGACACTGGCGTTACCGCTAGACCAAGGAGCCCTTCTGCTGACCTTGTCCGGGCATAACAGAAGGCTCGCACTCTTGTCTTCTGGTCACACCTTACTATGTCCCCTCAGCTCCTATCTCTGTATGGCCTGGTTTTTCCTAGGTTACGATTGTAGAGCGAGGATTATTATAATATTGGGATGAAGAGTAATCACTACAAACTAATGATTAATGATATTCATATATCTCTAAGATCTATATCTGGTATAACTATTCTTGTTTTACATTTTATTATACTGGAACAGCTCGTGTCCTCGGTCTCTTGCCTCGGCGCCTGGATGGCTTGCCGCCCACAGGGTCTTTTATGGAGTAGACATTTTCAGTTTTAATAAGGTATACATTATCATGTTTTCCTTTCCTGGACTGGCTTTTGGTGTTGTGTATAAAACCTCATCACCAAATGCAAGGTCAGGTAGGTTTTCTTCTATGTTCTATCCTAGAATTTTTACAGTTTTCTACTTTAAATTCTAAGTCTATGAATAATTTTGTATGTATTTTTGTGTACGTTGTAAAGTTTGTTTGTACATTCGTTTTATCCCACAAGGTAATCTGGCTGTTTCATCACCATTTGTGGAAAAGACTCTTTTCTCCACTGAGCAGCTTTGCTCTTTGACAGAATCAGTTGGCTATATTTATGTTGGTCTATTTAGGGGCTCTCTATATTGTTCCATTTGTCTGTGTGACCATTTCTTCCCCAATGTTACACTCTCTTCATAGATTTATAAGTCTTGGAATCTGGATGTGTGAATTCTTCAACTTTGTTCCTCCTCAGTCTTATATTGTCGATTTTAGGTTTAGAAACATTTTATTGGTGTCTTTGCTGGGATTTTGATTGGAATTGCACTGGGTCTGTAGATCAAGTTTGGAGGAATTATTTATTTAGCTTTTGTCTAATTTTTTTCCAACTGTGTTTCAAAGTTTTCTGAATGCACATTTGTACATATTTTATTAGGTTTATACAAGGACTCAATTTTGGGGGTGCTATTGTAAATTATTTTTCTTTTATTTCAAATCAAATTCCAATTGTTCTTTACTGACATGTAGGAAATCAGTTAACTTGCATTATTGCCCTTTTACTTTGATCCTTATATCCATCCATTCCAAGCAAGATACGGAATAGCCGGCTCCATTTTAGTTTGAATTTCCAAAATTACCGCGTGGCATAATCTGTACACTGAATTTCAGTGATGCATTGGCGCAGCCGCGAAGCGATGCGTGCAACTCACTCCAAAATAGTGGGCTCAAGTAGTCCTGCACTGTGTGCTGACCACCGGCAGGGAGCGCCCCATCCCGCTATTTTCCACCCGCGCGCCGTGCATGCGTGCTCCGTGTGCAGCCGGGGCACTGCGTGCGCGGGGAGAACCGAGCCCTCTTCTCAGGAGTTCGGTCGTGCGGAACGCGGAGGGGAGCGGCCCGGACCGAGGAGGGAGCTTTGCCGCGGCTTTCCCGACCGTTCCTTTTCTTTTCTTTTTTTTTTTTTTTGAGACGGAGTCTCTGTCTTCCCGGCTGGAGTGCAGTGGCGCGATCTCGGCTTACTGCAACCTCCGCCTCCCGAGTTCAAGCGATTCTGGTGCCTCAGCCTCCGGAGTAGTTGGGATTACAGGCGCGCGCCACCATGCCCGGCTAATTTTTTTTTTTTTTTTTGCATTTTTTTGGTAGAGATGGAGTTTAACCATGTTCGCCAGGCTGGTCTCGAACCTGACCTCAAGTGATCCGCCCGCCTGGGCCTCCCAAAGTGCTGGGATTACAGGCAGGAGCCACTGCGCCCAGCCCTCCGACCGCTCTTAAAAACTGCGCACGGAAGCGGTCACTTTTCTGGGATTTCCGCACGTGGTTCTTTACTTTGACAGAGAACATTTTTAAAACACTTCCTTTTTAGAAGTTTCGCCTCCTCGAGGCTTTGCCGCTCCTGGTCATCGCCTATCGCGGTGTATTTGCAGATTCTGGCTTGTTTCTGGGAGAGTCCCCGATGCTGAGACGCTGGGGCCGGCGAGGTGGGCGCCCCGGTTGCCCAGGTTTTGTTGGTCTGTTTTCCCACAGCGCCAAAGCCCTGCACACGGGCGGAAAACAGCTGCGCGGAATCCACTACATTACATTTAAATATATTATTTATAACAAAATCAAATCTCACTACAGTCTTCTTTTCCTGGCTATAATGGAAGTAAATGCATCAACAATACTTATCGTTCCTTTGTTAAGAAAGTCACAGTTTAATTGGCAGCAGATTTGTAGGGGTGCATAGGTGATGCATGTTTTTAGTCATCGGAGTCGTGGATTAGAGGAAATGTTATCTGTATCAAGTATTCATATTAAAATACAAGATGAATTCAGGAGAATCTCATTTTTTTGGTTTGTTTTTCTAGGTCTTGACCATTTGCAATACGGAATTAGCTGAAGGTCAGTTAACCTTTAGCTGTGAACCCATATGGTCGTGGGGTCATATGGCAGCTCTTTATGCAAATTGCAGTTTTTGTTTTCCTTATTTCAGGGTCCATTTTAGCAATTTACATTTTTCTATGAAATCACCCATTTCCTCTAGGTTTCCAGTTTGTTCTGTTAAAAGACTTGATTTATCCTCTATTTGTAGTTTTTTCCAGAATTCTTTATTATTATTATTATTTTTAGAGTCAGGGGTCTCACTATGTTACCCAGGCTGGTCTCCAGCTCCTGGACTCAAGCAATCCACTGGCCTCAGGCTTCAAAAGTGCTGAGATAACAGATGTGAGCCACGACATCCAGCCCAGGATTCTTAATTTTATCTACTTTTTTATTCTATTTTTTTCCATCAGCAAAACTATATTCTTAAAATATAGTTCTTAGAGTATTTTGTTTTCAAGTGACATAATTGCTATGTTTGACAATTTCTTATGACCCAGTAACGTATTATGTGTGCATATATATATAGTTACTGGTACGGTACCAGTACTGTAGCAATTACAATGCAGTACAATACCAGTAACTGATAAGGTATATTTATTAGTTCATGAAGTATGCATAGCTAATAGAACATAGTTTGTGATATGTCTACGGCCATACCACCCTGAACGCACCCGATCTTGTCAGAACACAGTTTGTGGTATGATACATTAGGTCATGATTGGCTACTTCTGTTATGCAGATTGAAAGGTCAGAAGAGTATTTTACTTCTGGTGTTCTCAATTATACCTCAAGTTTAACGTGACTTCCTAGAAGCATCAAAAATTCCTTTTGAACTTTATTATACAAATAAGGCACAGATCCCTTTTTATCATTAGCTACATGACTAGCTATATGGACATCATAACGTAATTGTAAGTTCAGCTAAAATTGGAAACATTCCAGTGTTTGGGTTTCCAATAATTCCTTCCAATAATAGCTCTATGAGGTAATTTTCTTTTTTACGAAATGTGACAACACCTAAAATCACTCATATGGTATCCCATAATTTTTGTTTCTCTGATTTTATCACTTTCTGCAAAGCATCTAGAAAATTATGAGATTGAATATTCTTTTAAACACTTCTAAAAAAATATATAAACACTTCTGTTTTAGAAAACATCACAATGAAACATCAAATCATCATCATAAATTCTGTTAACATTCTTCCAGTCCTTGAATATTGTTTTTCCAGTGGCGAGTATTTGTATCACTGCTAAAAGATGCTCATGAAACACAACTAAGAGAAGTTTCTTTGGAATAAGAGAGCCACTCACAAGGAAAGAACTCACCATTGGAGCATCATTTTATAAAGCTACTCTTTTGAAAATGTTGACCATGAATTGAAATAGATTCTTTAAAGTCTGCATCTTACCCTGGTGAAAGGTAATCAGCTTTTTACAGAGTGAACCCTTGGCCAGGCATAGTGGCTCATGCCTGTAATCCCAGCACTTTGGGAGGCCACGGCAGGAGGCTCACGTGAGCCCAGGAGTTGAAGACAAGCCTGGGCAACGTACAGAGACCCATCTCTACAAAAATTAATTTTAAAATTAGCCTGGCGTGATGGTGCACACCTATAGTCCTAGCTACTCTAGAGACTGAGGGAGAGGATCGCTTGAGCCCGGGAGGTCAAGGCTACAGTGAGCTATGATCACACCACTGCACTCCAGCCTAGGTGACAGAATGAGACCTTGTCTCAAAAAAAAAAAAAAAAAAGAGAGAGAGAGAGAATGAGCTCAGGACATAGCAACACAAAAACAAAAAGTAATAATATAACATATAATAAATAATTATATGTATTATAAAAATATGTTAAGGTGACATTTGGAATTATATGTTAGCCTGTATCATTTACTTTTCATTATAATAAATGTTTTTAATGCTCCTAGTAAAAAACCATAGGGACCAGGTGCAGTGGCTCACGGCTATAATCCCAGCACTTCAGGAGGCCAAGGTGGGAGGACTGGCTTGAACCCAGAAGTTCAAGAGCAGCCTGAACAACACAGTGAGACCCTGTCTCTACAAGAAATTTAAAAATTCACCAGATGTGGTGGCACACACCTGTAGTCCCAGTTACTTGGGAGGCTGAGGTGGGAGGCTGAGGCTGTGACCACACCACTGTACTCCAGCTGGGCAACAGAGTGAGACCCTGTCTCAAAAAAAATAAGTAAATAATAAAAATTAAAAACAGCCAGACATGGTGGTACACTCCTGAGGTGAAGGTGGGAGGATCGCTTGAGCCCAGTAGTTTCAGGCTGCAGTGAGCTATGATGGTGCCAATGCACTCCAGTCTGGGCAACAGAGGGAAACCCTGTTTCAAAAAAAAAGTACAGCCAGTTATCACTGTCAATTACTTGTGATTAATAGTACAACTAATTAAACAAACAGGTGTTTGAAAAAATAATAATGTTTTGAAATAATAACATTTATTATAATGAAAAGTAAATGATACAGACTAACATATAATTCCAAATGTCACTTTAACATATTTTTATAATACATATAATTATTTATTATGTGTTATATTATTATTACTAAATTTTTATTTTTGAATAGTTTCAGATTTACATAAAATTTGGGAAGATAGCACAAAGATTTTTCATGTTGTCCAGACCCATCCATATGTTTCCTCTCTTGCTAACATCTTACATCAGTATATACTGTTATCACAATGAATGAACCAATATTAAGTTATTACTACAAACTAAAGTCCATACTTTATTCAGATTTTCTTAGTTTTCCTGATATAGTTTGGCTGTGTCCCCACCCAAATCTCATTTGAATTGTAATCCCCGTAATTCTCACGTGTGTCATGGGAGGGACCGAGTGGGAGGTAATTTAATCATGGGGGCAGTTTCCCCCATGCTGTTCTCCTGATAGTGAGTGAGTTCTCAGGAGATCTGATGATTTTCTAAGTGTCTGGCATTTCCCCTGCTGGCACTCATTCTGTCTCCTGCCGTCCTGTGAAAAAGTGCCTTCTGCCATGCTTATAACTTTCCTGAGGCCTCCCCAGCCATGGGGAACTGTGAGTCAATTAAAGCTCTTTGCTTCATAAATTAAACTTCTCTGCTTCATAAAGTCTTGGGCAGTTCTTTATAGCAGTGTGAGAATGGACTGATACATTTTCCTTGTCTGTTTGAGTTCCATCAAGGATACCACTTAGCAGTGATGTCTCCTTTGGCTTCTCTTGGCTGGGGCAGTTCGTCAGACTTTCTTTGTTTTTGATAACCTTGAAGATACTGAGGAGTGCTGGTCAGGTGTATTGTAGAATGTCCTCCAGTTTAAATGATGTTTTTCTCATTGTTAGATTGGGGTTATTGGTTCTGAGAAAGATGATCTGAGGTAAAGTGCCATTTTTCTTCTTCTTTTTTTTTTTTTTTTTTTTTTTTTTGAGATGGAGTCTTGCTCTGTCGCCAGGCTGGAGCCAGTGGCACGATCCTGGCTCACTGCAACCGCCGCCTCCCGGGTTCAAGCAATTCTCCTGCTTCAGCCTCCCGAGTAGCTGGTACTACAGGGAAGTGCCACCATGCCCAGCTAAGTTTTGTACTTTTAGTAGAGATGGGGTTTCACCATGTTGGCCAGAATGGTCTCGATCTCTTGACCTCGTGATCCGCCCGCCTCAGCCTCCCAAAGTACTGGGATTACAGGTGTGAGCCACCACTCCCGGCCAAAGTGCCATTCTTCTTACATCACAGCAAGGGCACACACTCCCAAGACCCTGTTCACGTTAATGCTGATCACCTGGCTGAGGTTATGTTTATCAGCTTTCTTCACTGGGAAGTAACTTTTCCCCTGTCTATACTGCATGTGGTCTTTGGAATGAAATCACTATGCAAAGCCCTCACTTAAGAAGTGGGGAGTTTGTGCTGCCTCCTTGTTGACTGATTATCTGCATTAATCATTAGTTCTTCTGCATAAGGGATTTCTATTCACTCATTTATTCATTTAATCATTTATATATACCATCATGGACACCTGGATAATTATTTTAAGCTTTCGATTATAATTTAATACTACATTATTTATTTTGATGCTCAAATTGTTCGTGCTTTGGCCACTGGGAGGGCTTTCCAAAAGCTCCTTCTTTTGTTTGACAACATTCGATTTTTGCGGGGTTTGTTTAGTTTTGTTTTTTGAGCACTTCCTTATTTCAGTACTATCCAATCTTGTATTTTTGCTGCCCCAGTCCCATTATTATCAATTTCTCCAAGAAGCTCTGGTTTCTTTTATTGGAAGATCGTATTAAAAACTTACTTCTGGAATTCTTCCTAGATCCGTAAGAGAAGTGAAGTCACAGGACAAGCCTCAGCCCCTCAGGGTGGAGAGACCAACAGTCAAATACAAAGAACTACAACTGGCTGGGCTCAGTGGCTCACGCCTGTAATCCCAGCACTTTGGGAGGCTGAGGCGGGCAGATCACAAGGTCAGGAGTTCAAGACCAGCCTGACCAACATGGTGAAACCCCGTCTCTACTAAAAATACAAAAAATAGCCGGGGGTGGTGGTGTGCGCCTGTAATCCCAGCTACTCAGGAGGCTGAGGCAGGAGAATCACTTGAACCCGGGAGGCGGAGGTTGTAGTGAGCCGAGATTGCGCCACTGAACTCCAGCCTGGACAACAGAGTAAGACTCCATCTCAAAAAAAAAAAAAAAAAAGAACCACAACTACTGCAGCAGAACCAGAGTGCCAGGCAGGAGGGGAGCCTGCAAAGCTGGTGACGCTGGGCTCAGTGAGGATGAGTCTGATAGCTGCAGGGGAAGGCAGTCATGGGGGCACATTTGTGAGCCTTACCTCCTGGAGCTCCACCAGATTTTCACAGTGAATCCTGGAGAAAAATCTCAGAGGGCTTCAGGCAGGTGGAGGAGAACAGGCACCATTTTGAAATATGCCAGAGCATTCTCCTCTTAATAAGATCTGTCCTCGGGAGAAACTTTTATTCCAGCTTTATTGAGGTATAATTGAGAAATGAAAATTGTATATATTTAAGGTGTGCAAGGTGATGATTTGATATACATATACATCGTGAAATGATTGCCACAATCAAGCTAATTATCACATCCACTGCATCATGTGTGCACATGGGGTTAGAACACTTACTATCTATTCTCTTACCAAAATGCTGTGACACAGCATTATTAACTAGAGTCACCATGTGTGCGTTAGATCCCCAGAACTTGTTTGTTTTATAACTGGAAGTTTGTATTCTTCGGCCAGCACCTCCCCATTTCCCTACCTCCCACACCCCCAGCTCCTGGCAACCACCAATCTACTGTCTGCTTCTATGAGTTTGACTTTCTCAGATTCCACATATATACAAGATCACACAGTATTTGTCTTTCTATGTCTGGCTTATTTCACTTAGTATAATGTCCTCAAGGCTTACCCTTGTTGTTGCTGCCAATGGCAAAATTTCCTGCTTTTTAATGCTGAATAACATTCTGCCTTATATTCTATATATACCTCACATTTGCTTTATCCACTCACCTGTTGACAGACAGTTGGTTCTTTCCATGTCTTGGCTCTTGTGAATAATGCTTCACTAAACATGGAGTGCAGATATTCCTTCACGATACTGATTTCATTTCCTTTGGGTATCTTCCGAGAAGTGGGATTGCTGGATCATACGGTAGTTCTATTTTTACTTGTTTGAGAAACATTACATTCCCAAGAGCGGTGTACAAGGGTTCACTTTTCTCCACATTCTGACCAACCATTGTTATCTCCTGTCCTTTTGATAATAGCTATCCTAACAAGGGAAGCCTTGCTTCTCAGTGCTGTCTGCTCACAGTACAAGGAAACATGCATATTCTCACGTGGATACAGACTCCTGGAACATGTGTCTAAATTAAGGTAAGCATGAGTCACACTGATGTCTTCGGCTCTAACCCATTAGCGTATGGATCATTCTAGCTTCTCTTCTCATCTGTGACTTCTCACTCCAGCAGTGAGAAACCAGGCTCACGCCTATCTGCCACGTATTTAATTCATTGTGCAATTCCGCACTAGAGGTAGAGTGGCTTCAGAACTGTTAACTGTTACCCTTGTGGGAAGGAACTTTCTAAAAGAGACAGCACCATTTATGGACAGTTTCCTTTGCCTTTAGCTTTCTGGATCTCTGTCATTTCCAAAGTCACTTTGGTCAACACCTTTCCCCCACCATCGGCGGTACGTTTGTTTCATACATTTGTGACACAGTTAGGTTCTTTGTCACATTCTGCATTCCATCCTGACATCCTCTAACCTCCTCAGTGATTTATGTTAATTTGCATACCTTACTACATATTCTTTGGGTTGTAACCTTCTATGGGTTTTGATGAATGCATAATAGCAGGTGTCCACCATTAAAGCATCATAAAGAATGTTCCTCTTCAAGCTCCCTGCCCCCAAAACCCCTGGCAACCACTGATCTGTTTACCCTCTCTGCAGTTTTGCCTTTTCCAGAACGTCATGTAAATGGGATCATACAGTACATAGCCTCATCAGACCGACTCATTTACTTAGCAATATAGATAGAGTTGAGTTCATCCATATCTTTGCATGGGTTGATAACTGTTTTTTTTTTTCTATCGCTTCATTGCATGGATGTAGCCTGGTTTGCTTATCCATTCATCTATTGAAGCGCATCCTGATTTATTCCAGTCTTTGACCATTGTGAAGAGAGCTGGTGTACATATTTATGTGCTACTTTTTGTGTGCACATAAGCTTTTTAAAAGTTGGCTGAATAAGCAGGAGTGTGATTTGCTGGATCATAGAATGAGATTATATTTAGCTTTAGGGGGGAAACTGTCAGAATGTCTTCCATAGTGTCTGTACCGCTACGCATTCCCACCAGCAATGAATGAGAGTTTATTTTCTTCCACATCTTTGATGACTATTGGTATTGTCTTTTTTTTTTTTTTTAAGATTTTAGCCTTTCTAATCAGTGTTTAGGACTATCTCATATTGTTTTAATTTTCCTTCCCCTAATGAAAAATGATGTTGTGTGTGTTTCCCGTTTATTTCTTATGCTTACCTGTATATCTTCTTTGTTGAGGTGTTTAGATCTTTACCCGTTTTTAATTGGGTTGTTTGTTTTCCTGTTGTTAATTTTTACAAAGTATTTTAGATACAAGTCCCTTTTTAGCTATGTCTTTTTCAAAGGTTTTCTCCCAGTCTGTGTCCTGTCTTCTCATTCTCTTAACAAGGTCTTCCACACTTCTGAAAATTTTAACTTTAATAAAGTTCATTTTATCGGCCAGGTGTAGTGACTCACGCCTGTAATTCCAGCACTTTGGGAGGCTGAGACAGGTGAATCACCTGAGGTAAGGAGCTCGAGACCAGCCTGGCCAACATGGTGAAACCCCGTCTCTACTGAAAATACAAATATCAGCCAGACGTGGTCGCGGGCACCTGTAATCTCAGCTACTTGGGAGGCTGAGTAACGAGAATCGCTTGAACCAGGAGGTGGAGTTTGCAGTGAGCCAAGATCGAGCCACTGCACTTCTGCCTGGGTGACAAGAGCGAGACTCCACCTCAAAAAAAAAAAAAAAAAAAAGTTCATTTTATCAATTTTTGTCTTTTATGCATCATGCTTTTGGAGTTGTGTATAAACACTCATGCAAAACCCAAGACCACACAGATTTTCTCCTAAGGTTTCTTCTAAAAGTTTTTAGTTTAGTTTTATATTTCACATTTAAGTCTATGCACTATTCTTAGTAAATTTTTTTATGTTGTAAAGTTTATGTCTATATTTGTTTTTCCCCATATGGTCACCAAATTGTTCCTTTACTATTTGTTAAGAAGACTATATTTAAAAAGGCTCCGTTTTCTCTGTGAAAAAGATCAGTTGACTGCATTTACATGGGTCTAATTTTGGTCTCTCTCTTCTATTCCAATTATCCACATGTCCAGAGTGACTAGAATAGTTTGATAATAGACAGAAATTGGAGCTGTCAGAGCATACTAGGAAAAATAAAGTTCCCAAAAAGAGGTTATGTTCCAATTCTGCTTTAGTTCCAACCCAAAGGCTGAGAAACATTCCATGGAATTTAATTACAGGGCGATAACTGTGATCTTACCAAGATTTACGAACAGGAAGATCCTTGGTGATTGTAGTCAGTCAAAGGGTGGCTTTGACGTAGCACCTATCTGTTAGGGCAAATACAGCCAGGGAAAAGGTGACATTTGGAATCATCTGGGATTGGACTCTTGATCAATAGATGCAAAATGTCAGATGGACATGAGAACTGTTGGTCTTTGGTACGTATGTGTTGCAATGAGTAAGGATGAGTAATGTGAAGGAAAAATAGAATCTTGGGACCCCAAACTCACTATGCTAAAGGGAAAGTTAAGCGTGGGAGACTGAGTAAGGCAAAAACTGCCTTCCTTTTGTTCCCAAATAGATGGCTGTAATTTCATATGCTTGTGTTATGTGAAATGTGGATTCATTGAGCGCTAATCAGAGCCCCACAAGAATGAAAGCACTTGCCTTGCTGCCTACCCTCCCTCCTCTTTTTTCTTCCCCTCCTGCTTGCTCTTTTCCCTTTAAATAATGAAGTTCCCAAAACCCTCTTTGGAAAAAGCATACGTCACAGATCCTATTATAATGTGCATTTCTTTTTCCTGGGTACATTCTCAACCTGGGCAAAATAAACCTCTAATCAATGAAGATCTGTCTCAGGTACTTTTTGGTTTAGAGTAAAAATAAGGAGACATGGGAGCATAGAGTAGAACCTGGGCTTGGGGTAGGGTAGTGACTGTGTGTACAGACTGAAAAGACAAGGCTCTGTAATAAGGAAAAGCCTCTCCTCGCTGGTCAGACAGGAGACATATCCCAGTAAAACCTGACTCTGGTGTCCACCTCTCTCAAGACAAACACATGTGGAAATTTGAGATAGAGATAGGCAGAGCTTGGTTTAAATTCTAGCTCTGTCATTTTGTAGCATGAGACTTGGTCACATTCATAAAGCTTTTAGAACTTACTTCACATCACTTGTTATATGGACAGCTGATCCACAAATAGCACACTTATTGTGAGGATTTTTTTTTTTTTTTTTTGAAATGGAATCCTGCTCTGTCACCCAGGCTGGAGTGCAGTGGCACGATTTCGGCTCACTGCAACCTCCGCCTCCTGGGTTCAAGCCATCCTCCTGCCTCAGTCTTCCCAGTAGCTGGGATTACAGGCATGCACCACCACGCCCAGCTAGTTTTTGTATTTTTAGTAGAGACAGGGTTTCACAATGTTGGCCAGGCTGGTCTAAAACTCCTGACCTCATGATCTACCCTTGGCCTCCAAAAGTGAGTCACCTCACCCAGAGGATTAAACAAGCTGGATTAAATAAGCAATCTCAAGTAACTGATTCACAGAGTCTCAGTTAATGCTATGGGGATTTTTTCTCTTTTGGGGACTTCACTCAAGGAGTTGTCTTCCCACCCTGTTCATGACTCATTATCACTATCTGTCCATGCAATACATCCAATTATTAACGTTGTTCTGGAAAGTAGTCTACTGTTGGCAACTGCTTCAAAAACATAAATTATGAAATGCTGAGATGTTCCTGCCAATGATAATTACTAAGGCAGAACTCCAGCTACCATTTCACTAAGATTTCCAAAGGAGTCAAATGTCTCCCAAAACTAAGCTCCTTCCTTCTGTATTCTATGAGCTCCACTGCCATAGGGGGACTGTGAGACACAGCAGTAGCATTAGAAAGGGCTCACTCCCGCTTTTTTTTGGTAAAAGGGGTTTATTGCTAAACTAGCATAGTGAACCACTGAACCCTCCAACAGGGGATGAGGCTTTGAATTGTTATGTCCACTGTTAAACAGATTCCAAATGTGCTTGGCCGCACATTCAGGCCCTGGGGCATGGAGCTGGGATTGAGGCTCTGGTGCTGCCTGAACCCACATGCTGGGGAGTCAAGATGATTGAGGGAAAGTGCATTGGAGGGTGGGGGCAGGGGGGAGCTTGGGGGTGGGGGACGGGGCAGGATGGGGAGGATGGGGTAGGGTGGGACAGGACAGGGAGGGTGAGGGCAGGGCACAGCAGGGAGGTTGTTGCTCTGCAGGGCTGGGTGAGTGTTAGGGAAAGAATGCTAATGCACCTAACCAAGAAGTATTAAGTCACAGAGTTTTGTTCTTGGTTGTGCAAACAAGAATCACCATGTGACATCAGTCAGGTCCTCCTAGGAGTTGCCATCAGGGAGGGAATTACATGATATCCCTGAATACCAGGTCTAAGCAAAGCAAAAAACACTATAATTATCCTCTTATTTTTCTATAAAATGAGGATTTTCATATGTTCCTTATGAGCTGCTGTAGCCAAAGCCTTCTTCCTTGTGACCTGGGAAAAAAGGGCTCCTCCTCTTTGCCTTAGATCACCCTGCAGGTGCATGTGGGTTGGAGCTGGTGCCACTCACTCCCAGATGAAGGCTTGGAGGTCCGTGACGGGGTGAATAAGAGCGGGGCCTCATGGTTTCTTTATCCTTCTTCAGCTTTGTCTGCTTAGTTTTCAGACTATCCTGAAAGAGAACGTGGAGGAAGACAGGTGGCAGCCGAGTTCCTGACAAGGAACCCACGGGTGCGTGGGGACTTGCTCTTTCTCCTGAGTTGATTACCCTTTGCCAGCAGACGAGCACATTTCTCCTCTCGGCCTGGATCTTCTGTTAGTAATTGTGTCCGGGAAGTATTCATGCAAATTCTGTTTCTCCAGAACTCTGGAATGCTCATGGCAGGTCAGGAACTCATCATGAGATCATGTCCTTCCCAACATGTACATTAATTTTTTCATTCTCCATTGAGGATGTCCTTTCAGGGAACATAAGTGAAGGGCTGTCTTTTTCTCATCCATCCAATGCTGTGTTAGGGAAATGACTCACTCAATTTCCCAATGTCAGTGGTTGCAGGGGTCTTAGGTGTGTGGTGACCACAGGTGACAGGGATGTGTGACAGCAGGTGCTGAAGGTTGGGTATAGAGGTAGGGTTTCATCAGGTGCTCAGCCCGTCAGGCCAGGCAGCTTCCACATACGCCACTTTGTCTCTTTCCTCATCTATTTTCTTTCACAGCACTTACAACTGCCTGAACATTGTTTGTTTACTTAAATCTAGTTTATCAACCACTAGAACACATCTTCCTGACCACAGTTTTGTGTCTTTATTACTACTCCATCTCCAACATTGAGAACAGTGCTGGGAACTCAATGACTATTTTTTTAATAAATAAATGGATTAAATTTTTACTAAGTGACAATACTGTTTTAGGCACTAAGCTAGGGTTTGAGGCCACAGTAATAAAAATAACAGGTATTTTTCTTTTCCAGATAGAACCTAGATTGTTCCAATGGATCTTAATTTTATTGGATTAATTATGAGAATAAATTCCACAACCCACTGTGGAAACATTTAAATCTTCACTGCTTCTGAGACTGTCTGGGGCTTGGTGTCAGGTATTTTCCTTCCTGCTCCAGGGAAGGGTCCTCAATGTCCTTGGTGTTCAAGGTGCTCTTCCCCAGGTGTCCTTCCATGCTCGCCTTGTCTTGTTGGGAGCCTGCCTTAGATCTGAAGATCACGCACAGTTCTCACACAGAATTCAAAATCCATGCAACTTTGCCCAGAGATCATCAGCTCTGCAAATCATTCATGATTTCCCAGTTGAAGCAAGGAGCAGTTCTGTGGAGGGAAGGAAGGATTTCTCCAGAGCCCAAATCCAGGTGAGCTTCAAAAACCCTTGGAATTTTCTGAGTGATAGGAGTGTCTTAGAGATGCTAGTGAGGTGACTGTGGTGAGCCCCTAGATAGCTTCAGGATGGGGACGGGTCACCAGAAAGATCAACTATGCAATTATAGGGTTGATACTTTGACCCAGCCCAACCTGGGGGTGGGAGGAGCAGGAGATTGAGTTTGATTATGTGGTCAATGATTTAATCAACCAAGCCCACATAATGAAACCTCAGAAAGCTCTCTAGACACTGAGGCTCAGGGGAGCTTCTAGGTTGGTGAACACTTTGCTGACCAGGAGGGTGACCAGCAGTGACTCCATGGGGAGAGGGCACACAGCTCTGCATTCCCTCTAGACCTCGTCCTATACATCCCTTCATTTAGTTGTTACCAAGTTGTATGTTTTCTAATAAACCTGTAATCATAATTATTGCTTACTCTTGAGCTCTGTGAGTTATTTCAGTGAATTATTGAATCTGAGGGGAAATGAAAACCTCTGATTTTATAGCCAGTTGTGTAGAAGTACAAGTGGCTTGGGGACCCCTCAAGGTGTGCCTAGCATCTGAAAACTTAAGAACAGCTTTGTGGGAATGAGCCTTTAAATATGTGAAGTCTGATGCTAACTCTTGATAGTTAGTGTCAGAATTGGATTTCCATATACCCCTGGTGTGGTTAAAATGGAATAGGGGAACATCAGATAATGTATACTGGAGAAGGAAGTGAAATAAACATAAGAAACCCTTTACTCACAGAGCAACTCTTGTAGGACACACAAGGATTCGCATAGTACAGAACAATTTCAGTGTAACCAATGAGGGACAGGGCCCAGTGATCACTCATTCCTCAGTCAGTATTACAGTTCTCACAGCGGGGCAATACTAATCCTAAAGTCAAAGTAGAAAAACTATCTGCTGGAATTCATCAGAAAACTCAAACCAGGAAAAAACTCTATCAAGAACCCTTTAGGAAGTCCTAGCTAGAGCAATCACACAAAAGAAAGAAATAAAGGGCATCCAAATTGGAAAGGAAAAAGTCAAATTATTCTTATATATGACATGATCTTAAATTTGGAAAAACCTAAAGACTCCACCAAAAAACTATTAGAACTGATAAATTCAGTAAAGTTTCAGAATACAAAATCAACATACAAAAATCAGTAGCATTTCTATATGCCAACAGTAAACAATCTGGAAAAGAAATCAAGGAAATAATCCCATCTACAATAGCTACAAATAAAATAAAATATCTAGAAATAAACTTAACCAAAGAAATGAATGATCTCTACAATGAAAACTGTGAAACACTGATGAAAGAATTGAAGAGGACACAAAGAAATGGAAAGATATTCCATGTTCATGGATTGGAAGAATCAATATTGTTAAAACGTCCATACTACTCAAAGCAATCTACAGGTTCAATGCAATCCCTATCAAAATACCAAAGACATTATTCACAGACATAGAAAAAAATCCTAAAATTTACATGGAACCACAGAAGACCCAGAATAGCCAAATCTATCCTGAACAAAAGTAACAAAACTGGAAGAATCATATCACCTGACTTCAAATTATACTACAGAGCTATAGTAATCAAAACAGCATTGTACTGGCAGGAAAACAGACGCATAGACCAATAGAACAGAACAGAGGACCCTAAAACAAATCCATACATCTGCAGTGAACTCAATTTTAACAAAGTGCCAAGAACAGACATTGGGGAAAGGATAAATCATACTGGGAAAACTGGATATGCAAATGCAGAAGAATGAAACAAGATCTCTGTCTCTTGCCATATACAAAAATCAAATCAAAATGGATTAAAGACTTACATCTAAGTCCTCAAGCTATGAAACTACTCCAAGAAAATACTGGGAAACCCTCCAGGTCATTGGCCTAGATTAAGATTTTTTGAGTAATACCCCACAAGCATGGGCAACCAAAGCAAAAATGGACAAATGGGTCACTTGTTAAAAAGCTTACACAGGAAAGGAAACAATCAATAAAGTAAAGAGTCAACCCACCGAATGGGAGAAAAGAAATCCCACTGTTGGTGGGAATGTAAATTAGTTCAACCACTATGGAAAACAGTTTGGAGGGTTTCTCAAAACATGGAAAATAGAACTACCAGATGATCCAGCAACCCCACTGCTAGGTATATACCTAAAAGAAAGAAAATCAGTATATCAAAGGGCTATCTGCACTCCCATGTTTACTGCAGCACTATTCACAATAGCCAATATTTGGAGGCAACCCAAGTGTCCATCAACAGACAAATGCATCAAGAAAATGTGGTGCATATACCCTACGGAGTACTATTCAGCTGTAAAAAAAGAATGGGATCCTGTCATTTGCAACAACATGGATGGAACTCGAGGTCATAGTGTTAAGTGAAATAAACCAGGCACAGAAAAACAAATTTCCCATATTCTCACTTATTTGTGGGAGCTAAAAATCAAAACAATTGAATTCATGGAGATAGAGAGCAGAAGGATGGTGACCAGAGGCTGGAAAGGGAAGTGGAGGGTGAGGGGAAATAGGGGTGATTAATGGGTACAAAAATATAGTTAGGTAGAATGAATAATATCTAGTATTTGATAGTACAACAGAGTGACTACAGTCAACAATGATGTATTGTACATTTTAGAATAACTAAAAAAGTATAATTGGGTTGTTTGTAATGCAAAGAAAGTATAAATGCTTGAGGGGATGGATACCCCATTTACCCTGATGTGATTATTATGCACTGCATGCCTGAATCAAAACATCTCACATACTCCATGAATATGTACCTACTACATACCCACAAAAATAAAATTAAAAAATTTCTAAAAAGAACCCTTTAGCCCACAATTCATTTAAGAACTCAGAATTTTGCCATGTGTCTCAATTTTTAAAAGTAAGATAAAAATAGGATTGTGATATTATTTGGGTTATTGAATGCAAAATTTTGTGACAAGTAATAAGTGATGAGGTTAAAGATTAAATACTTTTCAATAGATTAATACTTTTCAATACACATGCAGCCAAAGTTGCTGAAAAATACCATATGTTGGTCAGTTTCTAGCTTTTTATGCAGCTCTAAACATAATTTTATTAGTAGAAATTTGGATCCATCAGAAAATGACTGAAAATGAACTGAGAAACATAGGACACAAAATTATGCATCTTAACCATTATATTAGTATTATGTGTTCATACACATGGCAAATATTTATATGAACATGGATAAATAATGCATAATTTATGAATGAAGTCTGATGTTAATATAATTCCTCCTTTAAAATGTCAAACCTGTTCATACTTTCCCACCTACACTGCCATGGTTATTCCTCACCTTAACAAGCAGGAGAGGGCAGGGAGAGGAGGCTAGGAGGGAGGAAACAGGCAGAAGGAGACGCCACAGGAGCATGCAGTATGCGGGTGAATGTCCCCAGCCGTACTGGGGCAAGGATGGACTGGTGGCAGGGGATGAAGGGCAGTAGGAGCAGAAAGAAGGAAGAGGGTTGGACAGGCAAGGCACTGATGGGGCAAATGAGGCGCTGAAGTTTAGTATCGAGAGCATCACAGCCAAAAAGGAGAGGAAATGCAATGAAGATGTGGGTGTGTTGTCCTGGGAAGCTCACGCCTCCTCATGAGGGTGCTACCAGTTCTTGTGAGAATCAGATCAGCTGAAGCATACAGAGCACTCTCTCTGCTGAACAGCGGGAGCTCAATTCCTGTTGTTTCACTCTCTCATCTCTCCCAGTTCTTTCTGATAAACCTTGAGCTGCTCCTCCTTGTAAATTAGAACCTCCAACTTTCTAAGTTGGAAGGGGACTGAAAGGCTATTTTGGTAGACACAATTCTAAGACAGCCCCCAGATTCTGTTCCCTGGAGTCCACTCCTGTACAATCTCCTCCCATTACGGGGGGCCTGGACTTCTG
The DNA here is from genome assembly GCF_028885625.2 of Pongo pygmaeus. NCBI lineage: Eukaryota > Metazoa > Chordata > Mammalia > Primates > Hominidae > Pongo > Pongo pygmaeus. Next base: position 41,387,382 of record NC_072385.2, on the reverse strand, counting down.
AATATACTGGGATTTCATTTCCCTAATTAGATAACCTTACATGGCAATGCTGGAGGTGGCAGGGATGGGGGGTGGTTGCAGATATATTTAAGGTCTATAGTATTCTGACTGTGATATAATCAAGAGGTAGATTTTGTCTAATTAGAAGAGTCCTTTTGAAGAGAGTCTATGGGTCAGAAATGAAGGAAGTCTGAGAGACATTCCTAACATTCAACACAAATCAATTGGTAATTTGAGGTTTCCGGTAATTTGTTTCACATAAATAGAACTAACAGAGGTATCTAGACTCCTCTCCCCTGCTCCCTGGATCCTAGTCCTAGTTTTAACCAGTTACTAAATCCTTGTCAACAAAGGATCATCCAGCCTGTTCCTAAACAATCCCAGTGTAGGGACCTGACTGACACCTAAGGTAGATTAATTAGGTTTTATAAATAGGGTTAATAATTATAGTAGTGGGGCTGGGCGCAGTGGCTCACGCCTATAATCCCAGCACTTTGGGAGGCCAAGGCGGGCAGATCACGAGGTCAGGAGTTCGAGAGAAGCCTGGCTAACATGGTGAAACCCCATCTCTACTAAAAGTACCAAAATTAGTAGGGCATAGTGGTGCACGCCTGTAATCCCAGCTACTCAGTAGGCTGAGGTAGGAGATCACTTGAATCTGGGAGGCAGAGGTTGCAGTGAGACGAGATCACGCCAGTGCACTCCAGCGTGGGTGACAGAACAAGACTCTGACTCGAAAAAAATAATTATTATTATTATTATTATTATTATAGTAGTGATTATTTTTACCTGTTCAGCACTAAGTAGATGCCAGCTACCATGTGAAGTCCTTGATCTTATCAAATTTTTACAATAGCCTCATGAGGACAAGAGAGAAGGGCAGTGTAGCTAGGTGAGAATCAACCATTTAGTTCAACCTCATTCAGTTGTGAGGAATCTCAGGCCCAGATATGTTAAGCTTGGGGGTTACAAAGCTCGCTGCTGCTGTTTTCAACTATTAGCATAACCCAGAACACCTAGATGTTTCCTCTATTTTCTATGAACTCAGCAAAAGTATCCTTTACCCACACAATCTCCTATGGTTGTGCTTGTATGCACTACTCTTGTGCTATGACCAGAATTCAGTTCACAGCAGCCTTTCATGTTGTCACAATGTTAACTTAGCACGTCTTCAACACTACCAGCCTGTGATGTACTTTAGAGAATTGTATTTTTCTGGCTATATATGATTTAAACATACTCAAACATCTATCATACTGAAAATTCAAAATTCATAAACAAATCTATAAAATGCTTTAGAGGTTCAGAAAAGAAGTGAGCTGGCATTGAGAAATCTCTTCATATATTTGAGTTTGTCGTTTTAATTAAGTTTTGAATGACTGTAATACTCATTATTATCCAAACAGGTTTTAAAGGGACTCTTGTATGACATCACAGTTTTTTCTGGAGATAAGCTAACAAATGGTGTGACATGCTATGAAACAGGTTTTATTGTTAAGGGAAGAAATATATATTCAACAAAGCATATGTATTGTCCATAAAACGTACCACATTATGTGACCTTGTCAGTAGTTAAAAATCAAGTCAAGGTCCATCCAACCCTAACATTCATTAGGCTAAATTTCTTAAAAACAATTGTATCATATGAAATAATAATTGTAATTATTTCTCAAACTTTCGAATCTTGCACCTATTAGAAGTGTTTTTTGTTTTCTTTTTTTTTTAGATGGAGTCTCACTCTCACCCAGGCTGGAGTGCAGTGGCATGATCTCAGCTCACTGTGACCTCTGCCTTGTGGCTTCAAGCAATTCTCCTGCCTCAGCCTTTCAAGTAGCTGGGATTACAGGTGCCTGCCACCACGCCCAACTAATTTTTTGTATTTTTAGTAGAGACAGTGTTTTGCTATGTTTAGCCATGTCTGACAAGGCCAGACTGGTCTCAAACTCCTGACCTCAGGTGATTCACCCACCTCAGCCTCCCAAAGTGCTGGGATTACAGGCGTGAGCCACTGCACCCGCCTCAGAACTGTTCTTAAAGGATGCCTCTACTCATCTATTTGTCTATGGGTTTATTACCTTATATTAAAGCATCTTAGAGACTTTTCAGGACAATACACATGGCTTTTACCATCACTGGAAAGTATTTCTCGCAAATACGTGATAACTTTAACAAAGCGATCTTCCCTGTTTCAGCTGACGCTAAAGACACACTCATCCTCCGATGAAGCCGCACACATCAGCTAGCAAGAGTATCAGGGTTTCCACCGTGGAGGTTCGATTCAGTTGCTCTGAACGCTGGTCATACCAAATATACCTCTCTCTGCTCTCCACTGAAAGAAACTCAGCTGGGTATTCATTACAAAGTTAGGTTTCTATACTTCTTTGGAACAAATCATCTGAGTTGTGTAATAAAGAGAAGTCATAATGCAATTCATAGACATATGAATAAAATGCTAAAGGTTTCACAAATGCTACATTGTAGGGATATTTCAGGCAGTATATGGTTTCCTCTCTATTACTAAGGGTAAATTCATTTTTTATACATGTTTATTTTAAACTAGTCTTTATTTATTTATTTATTTATTTATTTATTTATTGAGATGGAGTCTCTCTCTGTCACCCAGGCCAGAATGCAGTGGCACAATCTTGGCTCACTGCAACCTCCGTCTCCTGGGCTCAAGCGATTCTCCTGCCTCAGTCTCCCGAGTAGCTGGGATTAGAGGCATATGCCACCACGCCCAGCTAATTTTTGTGTTTTTCGTAGAGATGGGGTTTTGCCATGTTGGCCAGGCTGGTTTTGAACTCCTGACCTCAGGTGATCCGCCCGCCTCGGCCTCCCAAACTGCTGGGATTACAGGCGTGAGCCACTGCGCCTGGCCTAAGCCAGTTTTTTAAATGGGGAATATAGAATTCTAATTGTGTCTCATTCTCTGTTGTATAGAAAATTGAAGAGTTATGCAATAGTACTGGGGGTTACAATATAAATACTCTTTTAAAGGTAATGTGGGCTAAACAATTTTTACACCTAGAAAATGAAAAACCAAAATGTTTTATTTTCCATGGAAAGGTAACTTGTAATTAGTCCATTGAAAGTATATTGGTTAGTGTTGTTTATTTGGCTTAGACTTAGAGGATAAGAATTTGTGAGACAGATCCTCTTAAAGAGGTATAAATGTTAGGCCAGGTGCGGTGGCTCACGCCTGTAATCTCAACGCTTCGGGAGGCTGAGGTGGGCAGATCACCTGGCCAACATGGTGAAACCCCGTCTGTATTAAAAATAGAAAAATTAGCTGGGTGTGATGGCGTGCACCTGTAGTCCCAGCTACTCAGGAGGCTGAGGCAGGAGAATTGCTTGAACCTGAGAGGTGGAGGTTGCAGTGAGCCAGGATCACGCCATTGCACTCCAGCCTGGCGACAGAGCGAGACTCCATCTCAAAAAAAAAAAAAAAAAAAAAAAAGGTATAAATGTTAAAAAATTTAATATTCCTTTAGCCTAACATTTTTTTCCGACAATCTCCTTCAACTTAAGTTTAATGGAAATTTAGGACCCTGTAAGAAGTAGTTTGATGGAAATGCAAGACCATGGCACTCTAACCTTGATCTTAAACAACTGGGTTGAGAATGACAGGAACAAAAGTTAGTTTACTTTAGACAGTAAATTCAAATTACTACCGAACTGAACCAAAAGTTTAGTGTGTAGGTATTATTAATGATTTTTTTTTTTTTTTTTTTTTTTTTTGAGACAGGGTTTTGCTCTTTTTGCCCAGGCTCAAGTGCAATGGCGCAATCTTGACTCACTGCAACCTCCACCTCCCCAGTTCTCCTGCCTCAGCCTCCGGAGTAACTGGAATTACAGGCACCCACCATCACACCCAGCTAATTTTATATTTTTAGTAGAGATGGGATTTCACCAGGCTGGCCAGGCTCGAACTCCTGACCTCAGGAGATCTGCCCACCTCGGCCCCCAAAAGTGCTGGGATTATAGGCGTTAAGCCTATTAATGGTCTTATAGGGCAAAGTCGTCCTTGAACATCAGGCATATTTAAACGTTTTTTAGAGTCGTTGATTTGAATCATTTTGAAAGGAAAACTAATTTTATACCTCAAAACGAATTTAGATTATGTCTAGTCATAATTATTTTATAGTCATAAATGTCTGTTTTCTAAATTTGGGGCTCTTGCTCAGTGTAATAAAATATTCATTTTTGTACCTATTAGATTCACTTAACTACTAAAGCTGGTATTTTTTATTACCTCATATGCTGATAAGATAATGAGTATTTTCTTAATAAATGTTCAGTAATATTGGGAAGATCGTGGTGCTGTATGAATCATGTTTCATATATAAAGAAATCAAGAATAAGAAAGGCATATATATATGTTATTTGTGCTATGTTACTAAGAATGGATATCATCTGTCTCAGCCCATCTGCGTTGCCATAAAGGAATACCTGAGACTGGATAGTTTATAAAGAAAAATGATTTATTTGGCTCAGCTTATAACCTCAGCACTTTGGGAGGCTGAGGTGAGCAGATCACTTGAGCTCCCAAGTTTAAGACCAGCCTGGGCAACATGGCAAAATCCTATCTCTACAAAATATTTTAAAAAATTAACTGGGCATAATAGCGCATGCCTGTAGTCCCAGGTACTTGGGAGGCTGAGGTGGGAGAAGGACTTCAGCCTGGGAGGCAAAGATTGCAGTGAGCCAAGATCACACCACCACACTCCAGCCTGGGCAATAGAACCAGACCTTGTCTCAAAAAAAAAAATAAATAAAAATAAAAAACAAAAACAAACAAAACAGAAAAAATATGTATAGTTCACATCCTTTTATTGCTGAATAATGTTCCGTGATATAGATATACCACAGTTTGTTTATTCATTCACCTATTGCTTCCAGTTTGAGACAATTGTGAATAAAGCTGCTATACGCACTCATGTGCATTTTTGGTGGCGACATAAATTTACAACTTCTTTGGATAAATATCAAGGAGCTTCATTACTAGATGGTATAGTAAGAGTATTTTTAGTTTTGTAAGAAACAGCCAAACTCTTCCAAAGTAATGGTGCCGTTTTGCTTTTCCACCAGTAATGAGTGAGAATTCCTGTTGCTCCACATTCTCACCAGCATTCGATGTTGTCAGTGTTCTGGATTTTAGCCATTCTAGTCGGTGTTTAGTGATATGTAATTGTTGTTTTAATTTCCAATTCCCTGGTGACATATGATGTTGAGCATCTTTTCATACAATTATTTGCCATTTGTACATCTTCTTTGGTGAGATATCTATTCAGATCTCTTACTTACTTGTTAATTAGATCATTTATTTTATTATTATTGGCTGTTAAGAATTCTTTCTGTAATTTGGAGTAAACGGATAGCCTACAGAATGGGAGAAACTATTCACAAACTACACGTCTGACAAAGGTCTACCATCTAGAATCTATAAGGAATGTAAACAATCAACAAGCAAAAAAAAAATTTCTCAAAAAAAACCATATAAGTGCCTAAGAAATATATGAAAAGATGCTCAACATCACTAATTCATTGAAGAAATGCAAATCAAAATCACAATGAAAAAACATCTCACGCTAGTAAGAAGGGCTATTACAAAGTCAAACAACAGATGCTGGCAAGATTGTGGAGAAAAGAGAATGCCTATACACTATTGTTGGAAATGTAAATTAGCTCAGCCACTGTGGAAAGCAGTTTGGAGATTTCTCAAAGAACTTAGAACTACCATTCAACCCAGAAATCCCATTATTGGGTATATATCCAAAAGAAAAACTGTTCTACCAAAAAGACACGTGCACTCACGTGTTCATCACAGCACTATTCACAATAGCAAAGACATAGAATCAACTTAGGTGCCCATCAATGGTGGATTTGATGAAGAATACATGGTACGTATATACCATTGAATACTATGCAGCCATAAAAAGGAACAAAATCCTATGCTCTGCAACAGCATGGATGCAGCTGCAGTCCATCATCCTAAGTGAATAAACCCAGGAACAGAAAATCTACTGCCACATGTTCTCACTTGTAAGTGGGAGCTAAACATTGGGTACTCATGGACGTAAAGACGGCAATAGACACTGGGGACTAGTAAATGGGGGGGATGGGAGGTGGCAAGGGTTGAAAAACTAACTATTGGGTACTATGCTTGACACCTGAGTGACAGGATCATTCATACACCAAACATCAGCATCACACAATATAACTAGGTAGCAAACCTGCACAAATATCCACTGAATCAAAACTAAAAGTTGCAAAAAGAAAAAAAAATAGAAAAAAAGAGTTCTTTGTATATTTTGGATGACAGTCCTTTATCAGATATATCTTTGCAAATATTTTCTTTCAGCCTGTGGCTTGTCTTCTCATTCTCTTAGTAGTGTCTTTCACAGAACAGCAATTGTTATTTTTAACAAAGTCCAACTATCGATTTTTCTTTTATGGATATTGCTTTTGGTTTCATACCTAAAAAGTCAGCCAAACCCATGATTACCTAGATTTTCTTTTATGTTATATTTTTAAAGTTTTATCGTTTTGCATTTTACATTGAAGTCATTGATACATTTTGAGTTAATTTTTGTGAAAGGTGTAAGGTCTATGTCTAGATTTTTATTATTTTTTGAGATGGGGTCTTGCTCTGCCACCCAGGCTGTAGCGCAGTGATGCAATCATGGCTTACTGCAGCGTCGGCCTCCCAGGCTCGAGCCATCCTCCCACCTCAGCTTCCCAAGTAGTTGAGACTATAGGCACTTGCCACCACACCCAGCTAATTTTCAAATTTTTTTGTAGGCAGGGGGTCTCTCTATGTTGCACAGGTTGGTCTTGACCTCCTGAGCTCAAATGATCCTCCCACATCCGCCTCTCAAAATGTTGGGATTATAGATATGAGCCACCACGCCTGACTAGATTTTTTTAAATGTAGATGTCCAATCATTTCAGCATCATTTGTTTCTGTATTAAATTTTCTTTTCTCCTTTGCAAATATCAGTTGACTATACCTGTGGGCATCTATTTTTAGGCTTTCAATTCCATTCCATTGACCTATTCATCTAATCTACTGCTAATACCACATTGTCCTGATTGTTGTAGCATTATGTTCTCACTTATAAGTGAGTAAGTCTTGAAATCAGATGGTGTCAGTACTCTGACTTCATTCCCTTTTAATACCGTGTTGGCTATTCTCGGTCTTTTGCCTCTTTATATAAACTTTAGAATCAATTTGTTAATATCCACAAAACAACTTGCTGAGATTTTTATAAGGATTGCATTGGATCTACAGATTAAGTTGGGAATAACTGACATCCTAACAATATTGGATCTTCCTATTCATGAACATGGAATACTTCTCTATTTATTCAAATCTTTATTTTTTATCAGAGTTTTTTAGTCTTTCCCGTATATATCATATATATATATAGTTTGTTTGTTTGTTTGTTTTTGTTTTTGTTTTTGTTTTGAGGCGTTTCCCTCTTGTCGCCCAGGCTGGAGTGCAATGGCGCGGTCTCGGCTCACGGCAACTTCCGCCTCCCAGGTACAAGAAATTCTCATGCCTCAGCCTCCCAAATAGCTGGGATTACAGACATCTGCCACCACGCCTGGCTAATTTTCTATTTTTCATAGAGACAGGATTTCACCATGTTGGCCAGGCTGGTCTCAAACTCCTGACCTCAGGTGATCCTCCCATCTCGGCCTCCCAAAGTACTGGGATTACAGGTGTGAGCTACCTCGCCTGGCCTATATCTTGTATATTTTTAAAGATTTTTAAGTACTTCCTTTTTGAGGAATTGCATTTTAAATTTTAAATTCCAATTGTTCATTGGTGGTATACAGAAAGCAATTGACTTTTGTATATATCTTTTGTATATAACCTTGTAATCTGCATCCTTACTGTAATCACTTAACAGTTCCAGAAGTACTTTTGTCAATACTCTGGGATTTTCTACGTAGACAATCATGTCATCTGTAAAGAGACAAGTTTTTTGTTCTTCTTAATCAGTACACCTTTATTTCCTCTTTTTATCTTATTCTTCTGGCTAAAACTTCCAATACAATGCTGAATAGGAGTGGGGAGAGGGGATAGATTTCTTTTGTTCTAATCTTAGGACGAAAGCATCTAGTTTCTCATCAAGTATGATGATAGCTTTAGGGTTTTTTTATTTTTTAGTTTTTCGAGACAGAGTTTGTTCTGTCGCCCAGGCTGGAGTGCAGTGGCGCAATCTCAGCTCACTGCAACCTCTGCCTCCTGGGTTCAAGTGACTTTCCAGCCTCAGCCTCCCAAGTGCTTGGGATTACAGGTGCCCACCACTACTCCTAGCTAATTTTTTGTAGTTTTAGTAGAGACGGGGTTTTGCCATGTTGGCCAGGCTGGTCTTGAACTCCTGACCTCAAGTGATCAGCCTGCCTCAGCCTCCCGAAGTGCTGGGATTACAGGCGTGGGCCACCGCACCCGGCCATCTTCAGGGTTTTTATAGATGCTTTTTACAAAGTTGACCATGTTCACCCTATTCCTGATTTTCTGACAGCTACCATAAGTGGGGACTGGATTTTGTCAAGTATCTTTTCTGCATCTATTCATATAATCATGACTTTTATTGTTATTCTGTTGACATAATTGGTTAGATTAACTGATTTCCAAATGTTAACACAGGCTTGCATATCTGGAATAAGTCCCACTTGGTCATGGTGTATATTTCTTTTTTTAACTTTGTTAGGCTTGAGTTACTACCACTTTGTTGAGGATTTTTACTTATATATTCATGAAAGATATTAGTTTGTTGTTTTCTTTTCATGTAATGCCTTCATCTGTTTTTGGTATTAGGGTAATGTTGGCCTCATGGAATGAGTTAGGGAGTGTTTCCTGCTTCTGTTTTCTGGAAGAGACTATGGAGAATTGGTACAATTTTTTCTTAAATATTTGATAGAATTTAACAGTGACACCAACTGCACCTGGTGCTTTCTGTTCTGGAAGGTTATTAGTTAGGGATTCAATTTTTAAAACAGATGTAGACCTTCTCAGATCATCCTTGTGTGATTCTTTCAATAAATTAGTCCATTTTACCTAGGTTATCCAATTTATAGGCATAGAGTTGTTTAAAATATTCCTTTATTATTCTTTAAATTTCATTTAAACATCCCTAGGGTCAATATTGATCATTCTTGTTTTATTTTGATATTAGTAATGTGTGTCTTTATTCTTTTTTCTTGATTAGCCTGATGATTTGTCAATTTTACTAATATCTTTAATGAAAATGTTACATGCTTTGTATGATTTCTACTTTATTCTATTCTTTTATATTTGTGGAAGTGTGTTTTATGGCCCATAATGTGGTCTACCTTGGGGAATATTTCACATGAGCTGGAAAATATGTAACCTGCTCTTGGATGAAGCAGTCTCTAGATGTCAATTAGACTCATTGAATTGATGGTGCTGTTAAGTTTAACTATATCCTTATGATTTTATGCCTGCTGAATCTGTCCATTTCTGAGAGGGGTGTTGAAGCCTCCATGTGTTATAATTGATTCATCTATTTCCCCTTACAGTTATATTTTGATGCTTTGTTATTACTCAAATACACATTAAAGATTGTTGTGTCTTCTTGGCCGGGCACAGTGGCTCACGCCTGTAATCACAGCACTTCGGGAGGCTGAGGCAGGCAGATCATGAGGTCAAGAGATAGAGACCATCCTGACCAACATGGAGAAACCCTGTCTCTACTAAAAATACAGAAATTAGCTGGGCATGGTGGCCTGCACCTGTAGTCCTGGAGCTACTTGGGAGGCTGAGGCAGGAGAATCGCTTGAACCCAGGAGGCGGAGATTGCAGTGAGCCGAGATCATGCCGCTGCACTCCAGCCTGGTGACAGAGTGAGACTCCGTCTCAAAATAAAAAAGAAAAGAAAAGAAAATGTTATGCCCCATGTAACAGCAGAGTAACAGAGTAACATAAAATAAAATTACATTTTATAAACAAAAAAAACCTAGGTACAGAAGGAACATACCTCAAGGTAATAAAAGCCATATATGACAGACTCACAGCTAGTATTGTACTATATAAGGAAAAACTAAAAGCCTTTTCTCTTAAATCTGGAAGATGACAAGGATGCCCAATTTTACTACTGTTATTTAACATAGTATTGGAAGTCTTAGCTAGAGCAATCAAGAAAAAAAGATAAAGGACATCAAAATTGGAAAGGAAGACGTCAAATTATCCTTGTTTGCAGGTGATATGATCTCATATTTGGAAAAACCTTAAGACTCCACCAAAAATCTATTAGAACTGACAAACAAATCCAGTAAATTTGTAGGATACAAGATCAAAAAACAAAAATCAATAGCATTTCTATATGCCAGAAGTAAATAATTTGAAAAAGAAATAAAAAAAGTAATCCCATTCATAATAGCCACACATAAAATTAAATGCCTAGGAATTAACCAAAGAAGTGATCTCTACAATGAAAACTCATGCAAGAAATTGAAGAGGACACACAAAAAATGGAAAGATATTCCACATTTATGGATTAGAAGAATCAATATTGTTAAAATGTCCATACTACCCAAAGTAATCTACAGGTTCAATGCAATCCCTATCAAAATACCAAAGACATTCTTCACATAAATAGAAAAAATAATCATAAAATTCATATGAAATCACAAAAGACCCAGAATTGCCAAAGCTATCCTAAGCAAAAAGAACAAAACTGGAGGAATTACATTACCCGTACAGAACTATAGTAACCAAAACAGCATAGTACTGGATAAAACCCTGTACATAGACCAATGGAACAGAACAGAAAACTTAGAAACAAATCTACATGCCTACAGTGAACTCATTTTCGACAGAAGTGCCAAGAACACACATTGGGGAGAAAACAGTTTCTTCAATAAATGGTGCTGGAAAAGCTGGATATCTATATGCAAAAGAATGAAACTTGATCCCGATCTCTCACTTTAAACAAAAATTAAAGCAAAATAGATTAAAGACTTAAATTTAAGACCTTAAACTATGAAACTACTACAAGAAAACACTGGGCAAACTCTCCAGGGCATTGGACATGACATTACTCAAAAATTTCTTGAGTAATATGCCATAAGCGCAGACAACCAGAGCAAAAATGGACAAATGTGATCACATCAAGTTAAAAAGCTTCTACCCAGCAAAGGAAACTATCAACAAACTTAAGAGACAACCCACAGAATGGGAGAAAATATATTGAAACTACCCATCTGACAAGGGATTAATAATCAGAATATATAAGGAGCTCAAAAAACTCTATAGGAAAAAATCAGTTATCCAATTAAAAATGGGCAAAAGATCTGAATAGACATTTCTCAAAAGAAGACATATATGGCAAACAGGCATATCAAAAGGTGCTCAACATCACTGGTCATAAGAGAAATACAAATCAAAACTATAATGAGATATCATCTCGCCATAGCTATAATGGCTTTTATCCAAAAGTCAGGCAGTAACAAATGCTGGCAAGGATGTGGAGAAAAGGGAACCCTCATACTCTGTTGGTGGGAATATAAATTAGTACAACCACTATGGAGAACAGTTTGGATCTTCCCCATAAAACTAAAAATAGAGCTACCATATTATCCAGCAATCCCACTGCTGGGTATATACCCCAAAGAAAGGAAATCCGTATATGAAAGAGATATCTGCACTCCCATGTTTATTGCAGCACTGTTCATAGTAGCCAAGTTTGGAAGCAACCTAGGTTTCCATCAACAGATGAAAGCATAAAGAAAATGTGGTACTTATACACAGTGTTTTTTTTTGAGATGGAATCTTGCCCTGTTGCCTAGGCTGGAGTGCAGTGGCCGCGGTCTCGGCTCACTGCAACCTCCACCTCCTCACTGCAACCTCCACCTCCTCACTGCAACCTCCGCCTCTTGAGTCAAGCAATTCTCGTGCCTCAGCCTCCCGAGTAGCTGAGATTACAGGTGCGTGCCACCATGCCCAGCTAATTTTTTATTTTATTTTATTTTTATTTTTAGTAGAGACGTAATTTTCGCCATGTTGGTTAGACTGGTCTCAAACTCCTGACCTCAAATAATCCACCCGTGTTGGCCTCCCAAAGTGCTGGGATTACAGTCATGAGCCACCGCACCCAGCCTATACAGCCATTTGAAAAGATAAGATTCTATCATTTGATGTTCACGGAACTGGAGGTCATTATGTTAAATGAAATAAGCCAGGCAGAGAAAAACAAACATTGCATGTTCTCACTTAATTGTGAGATCTAAAAGTCAAAACAATTGAACTCATGAAGATAGATTACACAAGGACTCTTCCCAGAACCCAGGAAGGGAAGTGGGTAGGCAGAGGGGTAGTAGACATGATTAATGGATACCAAAAAAATGTTAGAAAGAATGAATAAGACCTACTATCTGATGGCACAGCAGGGGAACTGTAGTCAATTACAACTAAACTGTACACGTTAACATAACTAAAAGAGATATAACTGGATTGTTTGTAACACAAAGGATAAATGCTTGAGGGGATGGATGCCTATACCAAAATGTCTCATGTACACCATAAATAAATACACTTACTATGTACCCACAAAAAAATTTTTAATTTTTTTAAAAAGACACACACACAGACTAAAAGTAAAGAGATGTAAAAAGATATTCCAGGAAAACACAAACCTACAAGAAACATGGGTGGATATACTGAGATAACGTAGACTTTAACTTAAAAACTATAAAAAGAGTCAAAGAAGGTCATTACATAATGATAAAGGGCACAGTTCAGCAAAAGGATATAACAATTATAAATATATTAGCACCTAACACTGGAGAAACCAGATAGATAAAGCAAATATTATTAGATCTAAAGGGAGAGAGAGATCCCAGTACAATAATAGTAGAGGACTTCAACACACCACTCTCAGCATTGGACAGACCATCTAGAGAGTAAATCAACATAGAAACATCAGATTTAAACTGCACTTTAGACCAAATAGACCTAAGAGACACAGAACATTTCATCCAACAGCTGTAGAACACACATTCTACTCATCAGCACATGGAACATTCTTCAGAATAGACCATATGTACAGACACAAAACAAGCCTCAACAATGTTTTTAAAATTCAAACTATATCAAATACATTTTCTGATCACAGTGAAACAAAACTATAAATCAATGACAAGAGGAACTTTGGAAATTGTACAAATACATGGAAATTAAACAACATGATTCTGAAGGACCAATGGGTTAATGAATTAAGAAGAAACTTTGAAAATTTCTTGAATGTGCTAAGGCCATATATGCTATGGCCTAGAGGGATTTATTCCAAGGATGCAAAAATAGTTCAAGACGCAGTGAAATTAGAAACACAACATACCAAAAGCTATGGGATAAAGCAAAAGCAGTACTAAGAGGGAATTTTATAGTAATAAATGCCGACATCGGAAAAAATAGATTTTAAATAAACAATAATGCACTTCAAGGAACTAGAAAAGGTAGGACAAATTCGTAGAAGGAAATTAGTAGAAAGAAAGAAATAGTAAAAAGAAAGAAATTAGTAGAAAGAAAGAAATAATAAAGATTAGAGCAGAAACAAACAAAATAGAGACTAAACTATATATAAAAGATCAATAAAGTGAAAAGTTGGTTTTTTGAAAAGATAAACTAAATTGCCAAACCATTAGCTAGACTAATTAAAAAAAAGAGACAGAAAACCCAAATAAACAAAATCAGAAGTGAAAAAGGAGACATTACAAGTGATACCACAGAAATACAATGAATTGGCTGGGCGCAGTGACTCACACCTGTAATCCCAGCACTTTGGGAGGCCGAGGTAGGCAGATCACCTGAGGTTGGGAGTTTGAGACCAGCCTGACCAACACGGAGAAATCCCATCTCTACTAAAAATACAAAATTAGTTGGGCATGGTGGCACATGCCTGTAATCCCAGCTACTTGGGAGGCTGAGGCAGGAGAATAGCTTGAACCTGGTGGGGGCGGAGGTTGTGGTGAGCTGAGATCACGCCATTGCACTCCTGCCTGGGCAACAAGAGCGAAACTCCATCTAAAAAAAAAAAAAAAGAAAGAAAGAAATACAATGAATCATTAGAGATTATGAAGAACTATATGCCAAGAAATTGAAAAACCTAAAAGAAATAGATATATTTCTAGACACATACAACCCACCAGAATTAAATGAGAATGAAATGAAAAGTATGACCAGACCAATAATGGGCAATGAGATTAAATCAGTAATAAATAAAAGTCTCACAAAAAGAAAAACTCAGGACCAGATAGTTTCACTGCTACGTTCTACCAAACTTTTAAAGAACTCACTCCAATTCTTCTTAGACTCTTCCAAAAAATTGAAAGAAATGGAATTCCAAATTCATTTCACAAAGCCAGTGTAAACCAAAAAAGTGTCTGAGACAGGCCTCAGTCAATTTAGAAGTTTATTTTGCCAAGGTCGAGGATATACCCGGGAAAAAGAGACACAAGTCACAGTAGAATTTGGGGCCTAGATTTTTCCAAAGTGGGTTTTGAGGGCTTCGATATTTAAAGTGGAAAACGTGGGCAGGAGGAGAAAGATGAAAGAAAAAGAAGAGGGAGGATACACAGTGAAGTAAGTGGTCACATTCTTATGAGGCTTTAACCAGCACCCACTGAATCCACATGTTGCACATAAAAGGAGGGAGTAAAGGGACAGTCAATTATGTATTTGTCTTGTGCTCAGTAAATCTTCATTTTACATAAGATAAAGTAAACGTAGAGAAAGAGGCCAATTATGCATTTATCTCAGAGTAGGTAGGGGGATGATTTCTAACCTTGCCTTACCCTATACTCATAAAGATAAGCTGTTAATTTACATTATCAGGGTGAGGGGGGCCACCTGAGAAGATGCATGCCAGTCTATCTTGCAGCTGTCGCTTTAAGAACAAGAAGAGAGGAAGTTTTTTGCTTGACTCAGTTTCCAAGCTTAACTTTTCCCTTTGGCATAGTGAGTTTGAGGTCTCACGATTTTATTTTATTTTCACACCAGCATTACCCTGACACCAAAACCAGAAAAAGACACAGCAAAAAAAGAAAAGTACAGGCCAATATCCCTGATAAACATAGATAGAAAAACCTTCAACAAAATACTAGCATATCAAATCCAACAGAACATCAAAAAGATTATATGCTATGGCCTAGAGGGATTTATTCCAAGGATGCAAAAATAGTTCAAGACACACCACTCAATAAATGTGACACATCACATCAATAGAAACTATAACATAACAAAAAGATAACTCAGCCGGGCACGGTGGGTCATGCCTGTAATCCCAGCACTTTGGGAGGCCAAGGCAGGTGGATTGCTTGAGCTCAAGAGTTGAAGACCAGCCTGGGCAACGTGGTAAAAACCCGTTTCTACAAAAAATACAATAATTGGCCAGGTGCAGTGGCGAGTGCCTGTGGTCCCAGCTATTCGGGAGGCTGAGGTGGGAGGATCGCTTAAGCCTGGAGGCAGAGGTTGCACTGAGCCGAGATGGCACCACTGCACTCCAGTCTGGATGACAGAGCCAGACCCTGACGTAAAAATAAACAAATAAATAAATAACTTAATATTCAATATATGCAGAAAAAGCATGTGATAAAATTCAATATCCCTTCATGATAAAAACTCTCAACAAATTAGGTATAGAAGGAACATACTTCAACATAATAAAAGCCATAGATGACATACCCACAGCCAATGTCATACAGAACAGGAAAATGCTAAAAACTTCTCCTCTAAGAACTGGAGCAAGACAAAGATGCCCACTTTTACACTCTTACTCAGATAGTACTGTAAGTCTTAGCCAGAGCACTTAGACAAGAGAAAGAAATCAGTGCATCCAAGTTGGAAAAGAGGAAGTCAAATTGTCCCTGTTTGGTTTTCATCCACAGTTTCTGGATCATAATTCCCACAGCCCTTGATACAGACTTTTGTTATAAAGTTGGGGGCATTAAGTCTCAGGGACAGGCCTCTGACGTTCTCCTGCCCTCCTTTCACTCTAATGTTCCCCTGCCTTTCTGATTGTGATTCTTGAGAGGGTCTCACCCTATACCTCTGTGGGAGGAATGCTGCTGCCATGAAACTTCCATAAAAATCCAAGAGGACAGGGTTCAGTGAACTTCCTGATAGCCGAACACATGGAGACCAACAGGAAGGTGAAGAAAAACTCGCCCACATGCTGGGAGTGTGACGCACTCCAGCTCCACAGGATCAGAAGCTCCTGCATTTGGGACCCTTGCAGACCTCATCCTATATATCTCTTCATCTGGTTGTTTATCTGTATCCTTTAAAATATACTTCTTAGTATACCAGAAAATGTAAGTAAGTGTTTCTCTGAGTTCTGGGAGCTACTCTAACAGATTAATTAAATCCAAAGAGGGTGTTGTGGGAACTTCAACTTGAAAGCAATCAGTCAGAAGTTCCAGAGGCCTGGACTTGGGACCGGTGGGTGAAGGGAAGGAGAGAATAGGCTTGGGGACTGAGTCCTTAACCTGTGGGATCTGGCACTATCTCCATGTAAATAGTGTTAGAACAGAATTGAAGAACATTCAGCTGGTGTCTGCTGCTTGGTTGCGGGGAAAGATCGCCATACATCTGGTTATAGAAGTTTTCTTCTGTGTAGATGATTGTTGAGATGGGAGAGTAGAGGAAAACACGATTTGAGAAGAGATTTTTCCCCAGGCATATGAAGAAAAACTTTCACTGCTGAATTCTACCAAGCTTTTAAAGAACTCACTCCGATTCTTCTCAAACTCCTCCAAAAAATTGAAAGGGAGGGAATTCTAAATTCATTTCACAAACCAAGCATACACCAAAAAAGTGTCTGAGACAGGTCTCAATCAATTTAGAAGTTTATTTTGCTGGCCAGGCATGGTGGCTCACGCCTGTAATCCTAGCACTTTGGGAGGCCGAGGCGGGCGGATCATGAGGTCAGGAGATCGAGACCATCCTGGCTAACACAGTGAAACCCCATCTCTACTAAAAAATACAAAAAATTAGCCAGGTGTGGTGGCGAGCGTCTGTAGTCCCAGCTACTCGGGAGGCTGAGGCAGGAGAGTGGTGTGAACCCGGGAGGCAGAGCTTGCAGTGATCTGAGATCGCGCCACTGTACTCCAGCCTGGGCAACAGAGCAAGACTCTGTGTCAAGAATAAAAAAATAAAAAAGTTTATTTGCCAAGGTCTAAGACTACCAAAAAGTCTTAGAACTGATAAACAAATTCAATAAAGTTGAGAATATAAAATCAACATACAAAAATCAGTAGCATTTCTATACACCAATAACAAACTTTCTGAAAAAGAAATCAAGAAAGCAATCTTATTTTAAAAGGCTACCAAAAAAATGCCCAGGAATAAATTTAACCAAGGAGGTGAAAGACCTCTACACTGAAAACAATAAAGGACAGATGAAAAAAATTAAAGAGGACCTAAAAATGGAAAGACATTCCATGTTCATGGGTTGGGAGAATTAATATTGTTAAAATGACCACACTATTCCAAATGATCTACAGATTAAGTGCAATCCCTATCAAAATATCAATTATAGTCTTTGCAAAAAATTTTTTAAAAATCCTAAAATTCATATGGAACCACAAAAGACTCTGACTAGCCAAAGCAAACCTGAGAAAAAGAACAAAACTGGAGGCATCACACTACCTGACCTCAAAATATACTATAAAATAGTAACCAGAAAAGCACAGTACTGACATAAAAGCAGATATGTAGACTACCGAAACAGAATAGAGAAAGCAAAAATAAATACAAGTATCTACAGCCAACTGATTTTCAACAAAGACATCAAGAATATACATTGGCAAAAGGACAGCCTCTTCAATAAATGGTACTGAGAAGGCCGGGCATGGTGGCTCACGCCTGAATCCCAGCACTTTGGGAGGTCGAGGCAGGTGGATCACCTGAGGTCGGGAGTTCGAGACCAGCCTGACAAACATGGAGAGATCCTGTCTCTACTAAAAATACAAAATTAGCCAGTCATGGCAGTGAATGCCTGTAGTCCCAGCTACTCAGGAGGCTGAGGCAGGAGAATCGCTTGAACCCGGGAGGCAGAGGTTGCAGCGAGCAGAGATCGCGCTGTTGCACTCCAGCCTGGGCAACAAGAGCAAAACTCCGTCTCAAAATAAATACATAATAAATAAATGGTACTGAGAAAACTGGATATCCATATGCAGAAGAATAAAACTAGACCCCTATCTCTCACCATATACAAAAATAAACTCAAAATGGATTACAAACTTAAATGCAAGACCCAAAACTACAAAACTACTGGAAGAAAACATAAGGAAAATGCTTAGGTCATTGAGCTGGGCAAAGATTTTATGGATGAGACCACAAAAACACAGGCAACAAAACAAAAATAGACAAATGGGATTATATCAAACTAAAAAGCCTCTGTGCAGCAAAGGAAACAATCAACAGAGTAAAGAGTCAACTTGCAGAATGGGAGAAACTATTTACAAACTACTCATTTGACAAGGGATTAATATCCAGAATAAACAAAGAACTCAAATAACAGCAAATACAACAACAAATAACCCAATGTTTTTAAATGGGCAAATGATCTAAGTAGACATTTCTCAAAAGATCTACAAATGGCCAACAAGTATAAGAAAAAATGCTTAATATCACTAACCATCAGGGAAATGCAAATCTAAACTGCAATGAGACTTAATTTCACCCCAGTTAAGATAGCTATTGCCAAAAAGACAAAAAAATAACAAATACTGGAGAGGATGCAGATTAAAGGGAATTCTTTTACACTGTTAGTGGATATGTAAATTAGTACAGCCATTGTGGAAAACAGTATGGAGGTTCCTCAAAAAACTAAAAATTAAACTACAATATGATCCAGCAATCCCACCACTGGATATACATCCAAAGGAAAGAAAATCAGTATGTTAAAGACATATCTGGCTTTCTGCCTCTGCTGCTGCCATGGTGCCTGTGAGAAAGCTTGTGGTGAAGAGGGGCAAAAAAAAAGCAGGTTCTGAAGTTCACTCTTGGTTGCACCCACCCCATAGAAGATGGAATCGTGGATGCTGCCAATTTTGAGCAATTTTTACAAGAAAGGATCAAAGTGAACGGAAAAGCTGGGAACCTTGGTGGAGGGGTGGTGACCGTCAAAAGGAGCAAGAGCAAGATCACCGTGACATCAAAGGTGCCTTTTTCCAAAAGGTATTTGAAATATCTCACCAAAAAATATTTGAAGAATAATCTTCGTGATTGGTTGTGCATAGTTGCTAACAGCAAAGAGTGTTACAAATTACATTCCTTCCAAATTAACCAGGACGAAGAAGAGGAGGAAGATGAGGATTAAATTTCATTTGTCTGGAATATTTTGTGTGAGTTCTGGAATAAAACTTGGGAACCAAAATGGTGGTTTATCCTTGTATCTCTGCAGTATTGATTGAAGAGAAAATTGGAAATCATAGTCAAAGGGCTTCCTTTGGGCCTCCACTCACTTATTTGTAACATGACTTCTTTTTTTTTTTTGGCTTGAAAATGTCAATTCTTGTGGTAATACTAGAGTAGAAGGAGAGGGTGACTTGATGGAACTGACAGCCATTGGGCAGGCAGATGAGGGTGTGGAGGTGTGGGCTGAAGGGAGTGACCATTTTATTTTTAAAAATTTAACTGTCAATCATTTTTGTTGCTTTTCCCAAAGAATGATTCAGGGATACAAGTGGGCTCCTCTCATTCATTAAAAGAAAACGTGACATCTTTCTAAGATTCTCTGGGAAAATGACAGTGTCAATAAAATGCGGGTTTCTGGGCCATTCGTCTTACTTTGATTTTTTTAGTACAAATTTCTCTGGAGGCACAATTACGTCTACTAATCTTCTTCCTCCTAGAGAGAGAAATTGTGCTGCTTCGGCGTTACTGCGTAGTCCGTCACTCTCCATAAAGGGGTTTGGGGAATTGACTGTAAAAGTCCCAGGTTCTAAATTAACTAAATGTGTACAATAATTAATGTGTAAGTAACGTGTTTCTACAAGTCTTTGCAACAACCTGTCACTTTGGTCTCCAGCAGAGGGAGCTGGAGGAATAGTGCTTCCAGATGTGGCCTCCTGAGCGGGGCCTGAAGAAGTGGCTGAGAAGCCTCCCATGCCAAAGAAATGGGAGGTGCCTGGGAAATAGCTGCCTCATGCAACTTGGGCCACGACTGGATTTAATGTCAGAAGTTATTCTACAAACAGTGGTGTGCTGCAGTACGTGCAGAGGCTAGAGAACCGCAGAAGGGGGCTACTAAGGCTGGGAAAAAAGATGCAATTGTTGCTGTGACGTTGAAAGACCCTGATGCTTTGTGGTGCCCTTCCGAAATTTGAACAATAATTCAGAAGTGTGTGTTTTAGAATTTATGGTGTATGAAATTCATGTTTTTAAAAGAACTTGCCTACAGATGGTTTCCACACGTGAAATTGTGCTCTGCTAGTTGCATAGCTGGAAATTCAATGTTTAATCCTACCTTGGCTCCAATTTAACATTTGGTGCTCTGTGGACTGAGTTGAACATGTTGAGGCTTTGCAATTTCACTTGTGTTAAAGGTTCTAGTATTTTCCATTTCTATGCAAATTTCTTTGAAGCAGAATTGCTTGCATATTTCTTCTCTGCCTTCACCGAAGGCAGAGTTTCTTTCAAACTTCACTGAGGCATCAGTTGCTCTTTGGCAATGTCCCTTACTGTGATTATTAACTATAAGTATGTGGCTTGAGTTTACAAATTTTACTTGTTTGTTGCATTGATTTTCTCATGTAGTAAGTAATTTTTAGTTTGATTGTGAAAAAACCCTGGGCTGAAGTTAGCATTTAAGTTAAAAAAAATTTTTTTTAAACTAGTCCCAGATTTAAAAACTTGTAGTAAAATTGAAACTCACTGGTTTTTCTCTTTTTGAACTCTTGTAATCAAGTTTTGATCACATTTTCTATTAAAGTGGCTAACATATGGCTACCAAAAAAGAGAGAGAGAGAGATCTGCATTCCTGTGTTTATTGCCACACTATGCATAATGGCCAAGATATGATATCAACCTAAGTGCTCACCAACAAATCAATGGATAAATAAAATGTGGTCTATAACCACAGTAGAATACTATTCAGCCATAAAAAATAAAATTCTATCATTTACAACAACATGAATGAACCTAGAGGATTTTATGTTAACTGAAATAAGCCAGGCACAGAAAGATAAATACCACATGTTCTCACTTATATGTGGAAGATTAAAAAGTTGAGCTCATAGAAGTAAAGAGTAGAATAGTGGTTATTAAAGGCTAGGAAACGCAGGGAGGTGGGAAGAATAGTGGGAGGTTAGTTAATGGACAAAAAATTATAGCTGGATAGGAGGAAAATGTTCTAATGCTCTGTAACATTGTAGCGTGACTCCAGTTAACAATAATTTATTGTATATTTTTAATAGCTAGAACAGAAGATTTTTAATGTTCCTACCACAAAGAAATTATAAATGTTTGAGGTGATGGATATGATAATTACCCTGATTTGAGCATCAAACTTTGTATACATGTATCAAAATATCACACTGTACCCCATAAACATGTGCAATCATTATGTGTCAATTAAAAATAAAAAAGAAAGAAAGAATCCATTGACCATATATATGAGACCTTTTTCTGAGTCTCTATTCTATTTCATTGTATATGTCTGTCCTTATGCCAGTGCTATTCTGTTTTAATTACTGTAGCTTCGTAGTAAGTTTTGAAATCAGAAAGTATGAGTCTTCCAACTCTATTCTTCCTTATAAAGATTATTTTGGCCATTCAGGGTCACTTTCAATTCTATGTAAATTTGAGGATCAGCTTCCCCATTTGTGGGAAAAAAAAAAGACTGTGGAATTTTAGAAGAGATTTTATTGAATTTGCTGATCACTTTCAGTAGTATTGACATCTTAACAGTGGTAAGTCTTCCTATCCACGAACACAGAATGTATTTTCAATTACTTTGATCTTTTTAATTTTTTTGTAGTTTTTATCTTTTATAGTTTTCAGTGTATTAATCTTTCACCTCTTCAGTTAGATTTATTTCTAAGTATTTAATTTTTTAGATGCTATTCTAAATGGAATTTCTTTCTTAATTTCCTTCTGGTATATAGAAAACAATTTGTTTTTGTGGGTTGATTTTGTACACTGCAACTTTGCTGAATTCATTTATTAGCTCTGGGCTTTCTTGTGGATTCTCTGGGGTTTTGTATACAAAGGATTATATCATCTATAAATAGAAATAGTTTCACCTATTCCTTTACATTTGGATTTTTTTTTTTTTCAGGTGGAGTCTTTCTCTGTCACTCTGGCTGGAGTGCAGTGGCATGATCTCAGCTTACTGGAACCTCCACCTCCCAGATTCAAGCAATTCTCCTGCCTCAGCCTCCCGAGTAGCTGGGATTACAGGCACCCGACATCATGCCAGACTAATTTTTGCATTTTTTGTAGAGACAGGGTTTTGCCATATTGGCCAGGCTGGTCTTGAACTCCTGACCTCAGGTGATCCGCCCGTGGCCCGTGTCGGCCTCCCAAAATGCTGGGATTACAGGCATGAGACACTGCGCCCGGCCGACATTTTTGTTTTATCAGGATCTGGCTCTGTTGTCCAGGCTGGAGTGCAGTGGTGCAATCCTGGCTCACTGCAACCTCAGTCTCTCGGGTTCAAGCAATCCTCCCACCTCAGCCTCCTGGGTAACTGGGACTACAGGCTCGTGCCACCATGCTCAGTTTTGTTTTTTATTTTTTGTTTTTTTTTGTGTGTATTTTTTGTAGAGACAAGGTGTCACTATGTTGCTCAGGCTGGTCTCAAACTCCTGAGTTCAAAGGATCCGCCCACCTTGGCCTCACAAAGTGCTGGGATTACAGGCATGAGCCACCATGCCTTTTCTTGTCTGGCTAGAACTTTCAATTCAGTGTCAAATAGCAGTGGGAATCTTTTTCTTGTGCCTTGTCTTAAGGGGAACTCATTCGGTCTTTTACCATTGAATATAATGTTAGCTGTAAGTTTTCCAGAAACACACTCTATCATGTTGAGAAATTTTCCCTCTGTTCCTAATTTGCTGAGAGTATTTATTATGAAAGGGTGTTATTTCCTCAAATGCTTTTTCCATGTCAATTGAGATGATAATGTGATTTTTTTTCTTTTGTTCAAATAATGTGATGTACTACACTGATTGATTTTCTTCTGTTGAAACATCTTTGCATTCCATGGTAAAATTCCATTCGATTGTGAATAATCCTTATAGTAGCTGACAGAGTCAACTTTTTTTTTTTTCACTTGACCTAGATGGGCTACGAAACCTAGAGAAGGATCAGATGGCTTGTGATTTCTCTCCTGAGACAGCGATCTCTCCCTTCTCCTAACTCCAGAAAGGGACCTGCTCTGGTTGCAAGACAAGTTTCTCCTTCTTGGAGATCTGCGACGAGGTGGAGGACTTCTCCTACAATAATCATCTCAAGGATGATAACCCCAAGAGGGAGGTGGGCCATGATTTCTACTTCTTTTTTCACCGTTCGACAGTTCCTCTCCTACACAGGGGCCACATAGTATTCTTCCATCTAGTTCTCAGACCACATCTGCTGCATCTCGGGGATCTTCAAATTCAACAAAAGCAAAGCCAGGAGGGTTTCTAGCAACCCACACACTTCAGAGTGGTCCACAGTAGCCAAAAGTCCGTTCCAATTCAGTCTTGTTGCCATTGTTTCCAAGATTGCCTGCATAAACCTACATAAACCAAGGTGGGCAGATCACGAGGCCAGGAGTTCAAGACCAGCCTGGCCAACATGATGAAACCCGGTTCTCTAATAAAAATTAGCCGGGTGCAGTGGCATGTGCCTATAGTCCCAGCTACTCGAGAGGCTGAAGCAGGAGTCACTTGAACCTGGGAGGCGGAGGTTGCAGTAAGCCGAGACTACACCATTGCACTCCAGCCTGGGGGACAGAGCAAGACTCTGTTTCAAAAAAAAAAAAAAGATGAAGGTGTATGTGGTTTGCGTTGACAGACGGAAGTCCCTGCCTTGGTTTCCCACAAGTCTTTTATATTCTCCTTGTGATGGAGGCTCCAGGCTTGTGCGCATTCCCAGGGCGGGAACAGTCCCACAGACCAAGGGCTTCACAGTAAACAAAGCAGGTGACCAGTTCCCAACATACATTTTTCCACAATGAACTTGATACATTTTCAAGCAAACAGTGTTGTGAGAAGGTGGCCTAGGTCTGTCCAGGATCTAGGCCTGAAATTAATTAATACTTTACTCACAACATTCAAAAGGGAATAAAGAATAATATATACACTTATGGCCAGGCATGCTAGTTCACACCTATAATCCCAACACTTTGGGAGGCTGAGGCGGGTGAATCTCTTGAGCCCAGGAGTTTGAGACCGGCCTGAGCAACATGGCAAAATCCTGTCTCTACAACAAATAAATACATAAATAAAGTTAACTGAGCATGGTGGTGTGAGCCTGTAGTCCCAGCTACAAGGTGGGAGGATCACCTGAGCCCTGGGAGGTAGAGGCTGTGGTGAGTCATGATGGTACCACTGCACTCCAGCCTGGGTGACAGAGTGAGACCCTGCCCTCCCCGCCAAAAAAAGAAAAAAGAAAAAGAGAAAGAAGAAAAATACTTAAGTATCAAACCCTCCAGCTTAAGAAATGAAACAGGCCAGACGCAGTGGCTCCTGCCTGTAATCCCAGCACTTTGGGAGGCCAAGGCTGGGGGGATCACCTGAGGTCAGGAGTTCAAGACCAGCCTGGTGGCCGCGCGCAGTAGCTCACGACTATAATCCCAGCACTTTGGGAGGCCAAGGAGTGCGGATCACAAGGTCAGGAGTTCGAGATTAGCCTGGCCAATATGGTGAAACCCTGTCTCTACTAAAAATACAAAAATTAGCCAGGCGTGGTGGTGCACACCTGTAGTCCCAGCTACTCTGGAGGCTGAGGCAGGAGAATTGCTTGAACCTGGGAGGCGGAGGTAGCAGCCAGCTGAGATCATGCCACTGCACTCAGCCTGGGCAACAGAGTGAGACTCCATCTCAAAAAAAAAAAAAAATTAAAAAATTAAAAATTGAGCTATTTGAATTGGACACATGGAATCCATTGGAAGATGTTTCAAATATTGGGTCATCTTCCAATATTTACTCCAACTAATTCTCCTACTATTGGACCAACTCCCGATACACAAAATTTAAAATTTTGCACTTATTTTTAATTTCTCCTTTGGTTGCTGCAAATAAAGTGAATGTGTCCCCAAAAACTCATATGTTGAAATCCTAAACCCCAGGTGAAGATATTAGAAGGTGGGGCATTTAGGGAGGTAATAAAGTGGTAAGGATTACTGCCCTTATAAAAGAGGCCCCTTGGCCGGGCACGGTGGCTCACACCTGTAATCCCAGCAATTTGGGAGCCCAAGGCGGACAGATCACCTGAAGTCAGGAGTTCAAGAGCAGCCTGACCAACATGGAGAAACCCCATCTCTACTAAAAATACAACATTAGCCGGGCGTGGTGGTACATGCCTGTAAACCCAGCTACTTGGGAGGCTGAGGCAGGAGAATTGCTTGAACCCGGGAGGCAGATGTTGTGGTGAGCTGAGATTGCGCCGTTGCACTCCAGCCTGGGCAACAAGAGTGAAACTCTGTCTCAAAAAAAAAAAAAAAGAGAGAGAGAGAGACCCCAGAGAGATCCCTCAACTTTTCTACTATGTGAAGACACACAAAGTCAGCTGTCTGCAACCCAGAAGAGGACCGTCACCAGAACTAGACCATGCTGGCACCTTGATCTCAGACTTCTAGCCTCTAGAAATGTAAGAAATATATGTCGTTTATGAGTCACCCAATCTATGGTACTTTGTTATAGCAGCCTGAACTAAGGCAGTCCCCAAACTGAATACCTCATGAATGCATTTTACTTCTCTCTGTCTCTGCTTCACTTGTTAACTTTTACGAGTCATCCAGCTTTCCGTCTTACACATCCCTTCCTCTGTGATCATGGAGACACTGGAGGAAGGGCTGAAGCTAGTCATTCTTCTTTCTGAAGTAGCCTCAAAGGGGACCAAGTCAACTGGATGCTCTTTGGAGTAAACTCACTTTTTATTCTTACATCTTTCAAGGAATCCTCTTAGAAAACACAAGCAGATCAGCAAGAGGTTTATTCAACCCATCCAAAGAAACAGCTTTTCAAAGCCCATGTGATGGACAATAAGGTGTCTCTTTCTCTGAACCTTTCCTCAAAATGATATATAACATGTTCCTGGCCAGGGCTTAGGTGTCAACCTCACAATCTACCTGATATGGTTTGGCTCTGTGTCTCCACCCAAATCTCTTCTCAAATTGTAATCCCCACGTGTTGAGGGAGGGACCTGTAATCCCCACGTGTTGAGGGAGGGACCTGTAATCCCCACGTGTTGAGGGAGAAAGGTGATTGGATCATGGGGGTGGTTCCCCCATGCCGTTCTCCTGATACTGAGTGAGTTCTGACAAGATCTGATGGTTTTACACATGTTTGACAGTTCCTCCTTCACATGCTCTCTCCTGCTGCCTTGTGAAGAAAGTGCCTGTTTCCCCTTCCACCATGATTGTCAGTTTCCTGAGGCATCCCCAGCCATGTGGAACTATGAGTCAATTAAACTTCTTTCCTTTATAAATTACCCAGTCTCAGGGAAGTTCTTTATAGCAGTGTGAAAACAGACTAATATACCACCGCACTGCACTCCCTCCTTCCTTCAGCCAGGACACCTGGGAGTTTTCCTTTCTGGTCTTCAGTTACCTTTACCACATCTCCAACAGTGTTTTGTTTTTGTTTTTGTCTTTAATTGAGATGGAGTCTTGCTCTGTCACCCAGGATGGAGTGTAGTGGTGTGATTTCAGCTCACTGCAACCTCCACTTCCCAGGTTCAAGCGATTTTTCTGCCTCAGCCTCCTGTGTAGCTGGGATTACAGCTGGGATTAGTGACCACACCCAGCTAATTTTTGTATTTTTAGTAGAGATAGGGTTTCACCACGTTGGCCAGGCTGGGCTCGAATTCCTGACCTCAAATTATCCGCCTGCCTCAGCCTCCCAAAGTGCTGGGGTTACAGGCATGAACCACTGCGCCCAGCCAGCTTTGTAGTTTTTAAATAAGAAAAATACAAATAGAATTAGAGAAATTGTTTTGTCATGAAAACATGTTTGGGTGTGTGTCATTTGGAACCAGAAATAAATACCTTTTATATTGATGTTTTCAACCCATCTACAAAATAGAGTTCACTTCTCCTACGTGAAGGAGCGTCTGCTGGTCAGAGATGAAAAAATTAGTTGGAAAGTTGTGGCCTTCCAGCACTGGCTTTGCTGGACTGGGAGTCCCAGGGCGGTGTGCTCCTCCCTCTTGCAAAGTCAGCAGCTATCTTCACGTGGCAGAGCTGTTAAATCCGTGCTCTGTCCAAAAAGGCTAGTAACAGCTGAATGCTCTCCAGCCATTTGGGGATTTTGTCTGCCCTGCATTTTTTAATCCTTTTACTACACATACAGTGGTGTGCTTGAGCCAGATGGTACCAAATGTTAAATTTTCAGGAATTTAGCAAGCTGACTGTTAAACCATTGAAAGCTTGAAATCAGCTATGGTGGGAGCATTTACACCATAGAAATCAGTAATCAGGGCTTTTTTCCTTTTCAATCTAGAAAACCAAACCTTTACTAGCACACCACTGTATATATATTCTTTAAAATATTGTATTGCTGGGCACAGTGGCTCATGCCTGTAATCCCAGCACTTTGGGAGGCCAAGGCAGGTGGATCATGAGGTCAAGAGTTCGAGACCAGCCTGGCCAAGATGGTGAAACCCCCTCCCTACTAAAAATACAAAAATTAGCCAGGTGCGGTGGCAGGCACCTGTAATCCCTGTTACTCAGGAGGCTAAGGCAGGAGACTCACTTGAACCCGGGAGGTGGAGGTTGCTGTGAGCCGAGATCGTGCCACCGTACTCTAGCCTGGGCAACAGAGCGAGACTCCATCTCAAAAAATAAAAAATAATAATAAATTTTTAAAAAATAAAAATTAGTATTATTTTTGTATTATTTACTGTGTTTAGTAGTATCTGTATCAGTTACCTATTGCTGATTAACAAGTTACCCCACAACGTACTAACTTAGAATGACAACGATCATCTATTTTGCTAATGAATCTTCAGTTTGGGCAAGGCTTAGTGAGGACAGCTCATCTCTGCCATTTGCTGTGTCATCTGGGGGAACTTGACTGGGGCTGAAGGAGCCACTTTAGAGATGGCTTACATACATAGCTAACAAGTTGCTGCTGGCTTCTGAGGCAAGACAGAGGTTGTGGGACAAGGGACTTATTTCTTCTCCATGTGAGCCTCTCTACAGGCTGTTGAGCTTCCTCACAGCATGGTGGCTGGGTTCCAAGAGCAAGCATCCCTAAAGAGTAAGACATAAGTGCATGGTAGGTTCATGGCTTGGCCTTGGAAGTCAGTGTCAGTTCCTCAGCAACCTCTTGGTCTACAAAGCACAAAGGTTTGCCCTCTTTCAAGGTGAAGGAGCATAGACTTTGCCTCTTGATGAGGGAGTGGCAAGGTTCTAGGGAGCATGTGGGCTGGGACATACTGTTGTAGACATTGTAGACATCTTTGGAAGTTAATATTTCTCATAATAACATAGTGTAGGGTTTTTTTTTTTTTTTTTTGAGACGGAGTCTCACTCTGTCGCCCAGGCTGGAGTGCAGTGGCACGATCTCCGCTCACTGCAAGCTCCGCCTCCCGGGTTCACGCCATTCTTCTGCCTCAGCCTCCCCAGCAGCTGGGACTACAGGCACACACTGCCACGCCCAGCTAATTTTTGTATTTTTAGTGGAGACAAGGTTTCACTGTGTTAGCCAGGATGGTCTCAATCTCCTGACCTCGTGATCCACCCACCTCGGCCTCCCAAAGTGCTGGGATTACAGGCATGAGTCACTGTGCCCAGCTGTACTGTAGGTATTTTTAAGAAGTCATGCTTAGTGCCATGGCCAAGGGGAAGCCCTGGGTAAGCAGGCATCTGGATTAATTATTCTGCCTTGAAGAGTCCAGAGATGTTAAAAACTGAGTCCTCAGTTAGCATGAGGCCACTCTGAGCATTGGACGCCCTCTGTGCCCCAGGGCATCATCAGATGTGCTCTCTGTGGAGGGGTGGCCATCACTGACTCGCTGGACCTGAGCCTCCAGTTGTGTTGGGAGTTTGTGAGAGGGCAAATCAGTCATCTCACCCCATGTGCAGGTGTGCTATGTGAAATAGGGTTTCAGGAATAAAGGATCCATTGAGCAGGTACATGTAGTGAAAAGGACAGACTTCCAGGATACAGACTTGGCTTGGAGTCCCAGCTCCACCCACTACTAGCTAGGTGACCTTAAGTAAGACCTCAAATCTTGACCTTCATTTTCCCGTCTGAAAAATGGGAACGATAAAACCAATCTCATGGGACTGTGGTGAGCATCCCTTCAAAAAGTTCATTGTTTCCCACAGGTTATTTGTATCTCCGGTGTTTATCAAGTAAGATATGGGGCAGACTACCCCATAGGTAAACAGTTTGTTGTTGTTTTAATATTTAAGTGTTTTCTTAATGTATTAGAACATTGCTTGTTTTCTTTTCATAGTAAAAGATGTGAGTTGATTTCGAGGGAGGTATTAGAAACTACCAGTTTAGGTATCAGAGCAGAAACCATGAAGGTGGTGCACAGTGCTTGTGGTTTAGGAAGCACCAGGGCAGTACATGGTGCCTGACCCCCACACGCCCCCAGCTGTAGCCCCCTGAAGTTAGGGCTTCCATCTAGCCGGTTCTCATTCAGTCCCAGCATGCAGCCCTGAGGTTGGCAGGAGCCAAGCACCATCTCCTGAGGTAATTGATTAACAGGGCATGCCATGTAGTGGCACGCAGCCAGTGTGAGGGCACCTCCCTGCCTCTGTCCACTGGAATCTCCTGGGAGGCCCCAACGGTTCTCCAAGCCTATCCCCGACCACATTCCCTCTCAGCGGGTGGATCTCCTGCGGTGGGCCAGAGGGTGTGGCTCCCCACTCTCCAGAGCACTTGCACATTTAGCCCTGTTTCAGCCCCTTCCTAGTCATAGGCCTTTGGGAAAATGTAAAACACAACAACTAAAAAAACTCGAAGACTCCTTGGTTAGCAGGATTGGTGAGGTTAGGAAGCTGACCAGGATCATGCAGCTTGTTAGTAGCCTAGTAACGAAAGTAGTTAATGATCACACAGCCTCCTTGGAAATGGTCTCCTCTGCGACATGGACCCTGCCTGTATAATCTTCACCCTTCACAAACGGATCCTGGAGGGGGCACCATCACCT
This sequence comes from Pongo pygmaeus, assembly GCF_028885625.2. NCBI lineage: Eukaryota > Metazoa > Chordata > Mammalia > Primates > Hominidae > Pongo > Pongo pygmaeus. Next base: position 41,357,036 of record NC_072385.2, on the reverse strand, counting down.
CCAGTTTTGTTTTGTTTCTGTTTGTTCGTTTGTTTGTTTTTTGTTTTGGGGGGGTTTTTATTGAGATAGGGTCTGGCTGTGTCACCAGGCTGGAGTGCAGTGGCGCGATCCCGGCTCACTGCAACCTCCGCCTCCAGAGTTCAAGTGATTCTCTTGCCTTAGCTTCCCAAGTAGCTGGGACTACCGGCATGCAAGCCACCATGCCCCACTACTCTTGTATTTTTAGTAGAGACAGGGTTTTGCTATGTTGGCCGGGCTGGTCTCAAATTTCTGGCCTCAAGTGATCCACCTGTGTCAGCCTCCCAAAGTGCTGGGATTACAGGCATGAGCCACTGCACCCAGCCACCTCCGTTCTGCAGGTGGAAAACACACACACACACACACACACACACACACACACACACACCCCAAAAGCAAAAACAAAAACCAGCCTCAGCTGGGAGCAGTGGCTCACACCTGTAATTCCAGCAGTTTGGGAGGCCAAGTTCGGTGGATCACCTGCGGTCAGGAGTTTGAGACCAGCCTGATCAATGTGGTGAAACTCTATCTCTACTAAAAATACAAAAATTAGCCAGGTGTGGTGGCACATGCCTGGAATCCTAGCTACTCAGGAGGCTGAGGCAAGAGAGTCGCTTGAACCTGGGACGCGGAGGTTGCAGTGAGCCAAGATCACACAACTGCACTCCAGCCTGGGCAAGAGAGCAAGACTCCATCTCAAAAAAGAAAAAAAAAACATACAACCTCAGTTTTGTAACTTGCAGTATAAAAATATGAAACTCAAAGCAGCGTTCAGAAAAAGTACCATTTCCGGCACCATAAACAGTGACTTTTCTCCCGAGAGTCCTCAGCAAGAAGACTGACAGATGAGGTGATAGAGGTCCTGAACATGGTCCCAGTTAAAAATACCACTGCTTCCCACAGAGCCCCAGGATGGCATGACAGCAGCAAGAAATGCCAGCCTACAGGGAGGGAGTTCATCTCCCCAACTAATGAAAGTCCATGGCACCATGCTGAAGTGCAATTTGGATAAGGTGGTTATTGATACCCAAGCACCATGGGTTTCTCCCCTGTCCAGGCCATCGTGACCAGGCGCTAGCTCCTTCTCTTCCACCCCCTCCACTTTCTGGCATTGAGACCCTCACCCTGTGGAGTGGATGTGGAGCTCACAGGCATCCAGGAGTACACTTGGGCCCCAAGAGGTATCTGGGCTCAGGTGGGAGGACCTCCTCCTGCAAGCGAGGAACAACCAAGAGGGAGGGGAGGGCTAAGTCACCCCTGTGTTCACTGTCATCCTCCCAACTAGGATGTGCTCTGAGGGGAGCAGGGGCTTTGGTCTGTTCTGTCACTGCAGAATCCCCAGTATCTAGAGCAGCCTGGCACACGGTGGCCACTCAGCAAGTAGTTACAGAGGGAGCCCATGAGTGAGTAAGCACTGCCACCAAGGTGCCAGCAGCCTCTGATCACCCTGTTCTCCCAGCTTGTTTGACTCAGGTTTGCCTCACCTCCCCCAAGGGGAGGCCTAACACTGCTTTCGCTTACCCTAGTCCAAGAACCCCTTTGGGGGTGGGGTGCCCAGACCCGACTGCCTCTGGCCTGGCATACCTCTGTGCCCTCCCTACTTTTGGAGTCTCAGAAGTAAAGACCATACATTCCCTCTTCTGTTATCTTTGTAGTCCTGCCACAAAGTCCTGACTTCCCTGGAGGCAGGCTGGCTTCCTGAAGCTTCTGGGAGGAGGGGTGCAACTGGTGAGAAAACCGGCGATTTGAGTTTCAAGGTTTTATCTCACTGCAGGTGCCTTGCCAGCTCACTGCAGGACCCAGGTTAAGCTCAGTGGTGGGATACAAGGTGCACCCTTGGGGTTTGGCTTTTAAAACTCACCTAAGACCCACCCAACTCCAACAGTGTGGTGAGGAGTGTGCCCGCCACCTATCCCCCTTCCATGTTGAGAATAACTGTGTCCAATAAGAGAAGGATTGATGGAAGTGAAGGACCTCTTCAAGAACCACTGCTCAAGGAAATCAGAGAGAACACAAACAAATGGAAAAGCATTCCATGCTCAAGGGTAGGAAAAATCAATAGCGTGAAAATGGCCATACTGCCCAAAGTAATTTATAGATGCAATGCTATTCCCATTAAACTACCATTGACATTCTTCACAGAGTTAGAAAAATATATTTTAAGATTCATATGGAACCAAAAAGGAGCCTGAAAAGCCAAGACAATCCTAAGCAAAAAGAACAATGCTGGAGGCATCACACTACCTGACTTCAAACTATACTACAAGGCTATAGTAACCAAAACAGCATGGTGCTGGTACAAAAACAGACACATAGACCAATGGAACAAAATAGAGAACTCAGAAATAAGACCGCACACCTACAACCATCTGATCTTTGACAAACCTGACAAAAACAAGCAATGGGGGAGGGAGTCCCTAGTTAATAAATGGTGCTGGGAAAACCAGCTAGCCATATGCAGAAAATTGAAACTGGGCCCCTTTGTTACACCTTACACAAAAATTAACACAAGGTGGATTAAAGACTTAAATGTAAAACCCAAAACTATAAAAACGCTAGAAGAAAATCTAGGCAATACCATTCGGGGCATAGGCATGGGCAAAGATTTCATGATGAAAATGCCAAAAGCAATTGCAACAAAAGCAAAAATTGACAAATGTGATCTAATTAAACTAAAGAGCTTCTACACAGTAAAAGAAACTATCAGCAGAGTGAACAGACAGCCTATACAGAATGGGAGAAAAGTTTTGCAGTCTATCCATCTGATAAAGGTCTAATGTCCAGAGTCTACAGGGAACTTAAACAAATTTACAGGAAAAAACCCCATTAAAAAGTAGGCAAAGGACATAAACAGATACTTCTCAAAAGAAGACATTCATGAAGCCAACAAATATATGAAAAAAAGCTCAACATCACTGACCATTATAGAAATGTAAATTGAAACCACAATGAGATACCATCTTATTCCAGTCAGAATGGCGATTATTGACCAGGTGTGGTAGCTCATACCTGTAATCCCAGCACTTTGGGGGGCCAAAGCTAGTGGATCACTTGAGGTCAGGAGTTTGAGACCAGCCTGGCCAACATGGGGTGAAACGTCTCTACTAAAAATACAAAAATTAGCCGGGCATGTGGCACACAACTGTAGTCTCAGCCACTCAGGAGGCTGAGGCAGTAGAATAGCTTGAACCCGGGAGGCAGAGATTGCAGTGAGCCAAGATCATACCACTGCACTCCAGCCTGGGTGACGGAGTGAGATTCTGTCTCAAAAAAGTAAAAAAAAAAAAAAAAAGAATGGCAATAATAACAATAGATGCTGTTGAGGTTGTGGAGAAAAAGAACACTTTTAAACTGTTAGTGGGAGTGTAAATTAATTCAAACATTGGAGAAGACAGTGTGGTGATTCCTCAAAGATCTAGAAGCAGAAATACCATATGAACCAGCAATCCCATTACTGGGTATAGACACAATGGAATATAAATCATTCCATTATAAAGATACATGACTGTAAGTTCACTGCAGCACTATTCACAATAGCAAAGACATGGAATCAACCCAAATGCCCATCAATGATAGAAAGTGTGGTACATGTACACCATGGAGTACTATGCAGCCATAAAAAGGAACACGATCATGTCCTTTGCAGGGACATGGATGGAGTTGGAAGCCATTATCTTCAGCAAACTAACACAGGAACAGAAAACCAAACACATGTTCTCACTTATAAGTGGGAGCTGAACAATGAGAACACAAGGACACATGGCAGGGAACAATACACACTGAGGCCTGTCGTGGGGAGGGTGAGGGAAGGGAGAGCATTGGAAGAATAGCTAATGGATGCTGGGCTTAACACCTAGGTGATGGGTTGATCTGTGCAGCAAACCACCATGGCACACGTTTATCTATGTAACAAACCTGCACATCCTGCACATGTAACCTGGATCTTAAAATAAAAATTGAAAAAAAAAAAGAGAAGGACCAATGGGGAATGTGCTGTCCTTAAGAACAGTACAGAGATGGGAGAGAGTTTTACAAACACTAGAGAGCTGTGGGCTATGAACCCTCCCTTCCAGCTATGAGCATGTTCACACTGAGCCAGAGCAGTGCCAGGCTCTGCCTCTTTCTGTGTCTGGCCTGTGGCCAGCAGGTCTTAGTGTAGATTAACTCCTCTATGAAAGGGGAGGTGTCCTGCATGCAGAATCAAGATGCTCTTCAACAAGTTCTCTGGGCTATGCTCCAGGATGCCAACAAACAAGTCTGCAGGGCCCCAGGACCTGGTGCTGACAGGATGGCTGCAACCTTCTCAGCTCAGCCAACTCTAAAATGAGTTTTAACCTGGATGGCCTCTTAGCCTGCCATCCTCCTCTTCACCCCACTCCACATACACACACACGCCTCACTAAAGCACTGTAGACCATTTGACTTTGAGCAATAGGACTTCCTTGTGTTCCCACTGAAGCAAATGTGTTGCCTAAATCCCTAAATGAGCCAACTGGCTGCAAAGGATTCTTGAGGCCAAGTGGGCTCTGTGGAGACCACCTAGAGCCCACCTAGAGAGGAGTGGCCCAGGGGCAGGCTGGTGGGAATTGGGGCAAGGTGGCTGCTCGCTCAGGAGACCCCTAGTTGCAGGGCCACCTTGCCAGCTGCACCCATAGAGCCATGGTGTTCCCTCTGACTGGCAGACACTAGCGGGCATCCAACACCTAGGGCTGAGGGTGACATATTCATATATAAAATAAAATACTGAAAGAAATGGAAAAGTTAAAAACCGGTGGATTGATATTTGTGAGGAAAACACTGAATTGGAAGACCAAAACAGCCACCACCCTTTCTGATGGCCTCATCCTGCTTCTGCCTCTAGCTGTGCGGCCTTGGAGATCAATGCTGTTTTTTATCTCTGGGCCTTAAATGGGCTAGTAAAAGGCACCCTCTGAGCAAATTCCAGCACAGCAATTCGATTCTGTCTCTGCTCTGACACCTGCCTGCTGAGGCATCCCTGATCTCATTATTTTTTATGCACACCCAGCGTGTTTCTGCACAGGCTTAGCTTTTATGAGTCTGCCACTTTGGAAACAAATCACACGTCCCGCGTTCCATCAGCCTGTGGCTCAGTGTGGAATTTCTGGTACAACAGCATTTAGCTGCTGAGGAAACATGTCTGGCTTTGCTTCCTTGGGAGAGGGTGCAAAGGAAGAAAGCCACAGCGTGTACAAAAAGAAAGTTCGTGTTTCCGAGGGAGGTTTTTAATGTCCTTGTAAATACTAACCAGTGTCTACTCAGAAGTCTTCAGGAAGGAACTTGTAGTAATGACATGAATTAATATTTCTGGCAGTTCCAGAAATGCAGTTGCCCCATCTTGTTTTGGGGCAGCTCACATCCTGATCACAGCAGCACATTCTGTGTGATCTTAGTGATGCTGCGCCAGCCCTCTTGGTGGCGTCTGTGACTTGATAGGTATTCATCTCAGGTGAGCAAGGCTGCTGAGCTGGGTGAGGAGAGGCCTAGCTAGAAAGGTGCCCACATCTGGCATTGTGCTAGAAGGGCCGCCCTCCCCTGGAGCTGGGCCAGTGACAAACAGGAGAGGGAGGGCTTTTGCCAGAAAGCAGTGCCCTGCTGCGAGATCCCAGCCTGAAGGGGCTCCCAGATCTTCTGGGGACAAGAGCAAATCAGGTAACCTTGGCAACTCACATCTCTGGAGTTATTTACACATGTGAAAACTAAGGAGATTGGATGAAATGATGGATTAGGTCCCATCAGAACTGTAAACAATGATGGCATTATTTAGTGCCTGGATCCCTGCCTTGAGAATTTACATTTGGCATGCCAAGTTCTTACAAACCTGCACTTCAGTAGGGGAACTGCATTACCTCACTGCCTGCCTAGTAACAGTCATTCTCAGCCCCGCATGGTGCATAAGAATCACCTCTAGGGCTTTTAAAAGACTCTGATACTCAGGTCTTACCTGTGAAAGAGATTTGGTTTCAATTTGTCTGGGATGGAGCCCACATGTCGCCATTTTTTTAAAAGCTCCTCAGGTGATTCTAAGATGTAGCCAGAATTAAGAACCACAGATAGGTTGCAAGTGCTGCCATAGTGGCTGTCACGGTGATGCTGTGTTGCTGAAGGGACTGTATATATATGTGAGTGTGAAGGGGGTGGGTCGCCCCTTCACAGCTGTGGGTGTTTCTCGTTGGGTGGAACGAGAGACTTGGAAAAGGAAAAGACACAAAGTGAAGAGAAAGAAATAAGGGGACACAGGGGACCAGCGTTCAGCAGATGGAGGATCCCCCTGGCTTCTGAGTTCCCTTAGTATTTATTGATTACTTATCGGTGTTCTTCAGAGAGGGGGATGTGTCATGGTCACAAGACAATAGTGGGGAGAGGGTCAGCAGACAAACACGTGAACAAAGGCCTTTGCATCATAGACAAGGTAAAGAATCAAGTGCTGTGCTTTAGATATGCATAGACATAAACATTTCAATGCTTTGTTAAGCAGTATTGCCGCCCACATGTCTCACCTCCAGCCCTAAGGCAGTTTTTCCCTATCTCAGTAGATGGAACTTACAATCGGGTTTTATACCGAGACATTCCATTGCCCAGGGACAGGCAGGAGACAGAAGCCTTTGTCTTGTCTCAACTGCAAGAGGTATGCCTTCCTCTTATACTAATCCTCCTCAGCACAGACCCTTTACGGGTGTCGGGCTGGGGGACAGTCAGGTCTTTCCCTTCCCACGAGGCCATATTTCAGACTATCACATGGGGAGAAACCTTGGACAATACCTGGCTTTCCTAGGCAGAGGTCCCTGCGGCCTTCCGCAGTTTTTGTGTCCCTGGGTACTTGAGATTAGGGAGTGGTAATGACTCTTAAGGAGCATGCTGCCTTCAAGCATTTGTTTAACAAAGCACATCTTGCACAACCCTTAATCCATTTAACCTTGAGTTTGACACAGCACATGTTTTAGAGAGCACGGGGTTGGGGGTAAGGTCACAGAATAACAGCATCTCAAGGTGGAAGAATTTTTCTTAATACAGAACAAAATGGAGTCTCTTATGTCTACTTCTTTCTATACAGACATATTAACAATCTGATCTCTCTTGCTTTTCCCCACATCTGGTGCCCAACGTGGAGGCCTTTTCTCTAGGGTGAAGGTACGCTTGAGCGTGGTCATTGAGGACAAGTCGACAAGAGATCCCGAGTACGTCTACAGTCAGCCTTACGGTAAGCTTGCGCACTCAGAAGAAAGCTAGGGTGATAATGGGGCAAACTAAAAGTAAAACTAAAAGCAAATATGCCTCTTATCTCAGCTTTATTAAAATTCTTTTAAAAAGAGGGGGAGTTAAAATATCTACAAAAATCTAATCAAGCTATTTCAAATAATAGAACAATTTTGCCCATGGTTCCCAGAACAAGGAACTTTAGATCTAAAAGATTGGAAAAAAATTGGTAAGGAACTAAAACAAGCAGGTAGGAAGGGTAATATCATTCCACTTATGGTATGGAATGATTGGGCCATTATTAAAGCAGCTTTAGAACCCTTTCAAACAGAAGAAGATAGGGTTTCAGTTTCTGATGCCCCTGAAAGCTGTGTAATAGATTGTAAAGAAAATACAGGGAGAAAGTCCCAAAAGGAAACGGAAAGTTTACATTGCGAATATGTAGCAGAGCCGGTAATGGCTCAGTCAACGCAAAATGTTGACTATAATCAATTACAGGAGGTGATATATCCTAAAACATTAAAATTAGAAGAAAAAGGTCCAGAATCAGTGGGGCCATTAGCGTCTAAACCACGAGGGCCAAGTCCTCTAGGTCAGATGCCCGTAGCATTACAACCTCAAACGCAGGTTAGAGAAAATAAGACCCAACCGCCAGTAGCTTATCAATACTGGCCACCGGCCGAACTTCAGTATCAGCCACCCCCAGAAAGTCAGTATGGATGTCCAGGAATGCCCCCAGCACCACAGGGCAGGGTGCCTTACCCTCAGCCGCCCACTAGGAGACTTAATCCTACGGCACCACCTAGTAGACAGGGTAGTGAATTACATGAAATTATTGATAAATCAAGAAAGGAAGGAGATACTGAGGCATGGCAATTCCCAGTAATGTTAGAGCCGATGCCACCTGGAGAAGGAGCCCAAGAGGGAGAGCTTCTCACAGTTGAGGCCAGATACAAGTCTTTTTCAATAAAAATGCTAAAAGATATGAAAGAGGGAGTAAAACAGTATGGACCCAACTCCCCTTATATGAGGACACTATTAGATTCCATTGCTTATGGACATAGACTCATTCCTTATGATTGGGAGATTCTGGCAAAATCGTCTCTCTCACCCTCTCAATTTTTACAATTTAAGACTTGGTGGATTGATGGGGCACAAGAACAGGTCTGAAGAAATAGGGCTGCCAATCCTCCAGTTAACATAGATGCAGATCAAGTATTGGGAACAGGTCAAAATTGGAGCACCATTAGTCAACAAGCATTAATGCAAAATGAGGCCATTGAGCAAGTTAGAGGTATCTGTCTTAGAGCCTGGGAAAAAATCCAAGACCCAGGAACTGCCTGCCCCTCATTTAATACAGTAAGACAAGGTTCGAAAGAGCCCTACCCTGATTTTGCGGCAAGGCTCCAAGATGCTGCTCAAAAGTCAATTGCCGATGAAAAAGCCCGTAAAGTCATAGTGGAGTTGATGGCATACGAAAACGCCAATCCTGAGTGTCAATCAGCCATTAACCCATTGAAAGGAAAGATTCCTGCAGGATCAGATGTAATCTCAGAGTATGTAAAAGCCTGTGATGGAATTGGAGGAGCTATGCATAAAGCTACGCTTATGGCTCAAGCAATAGCGGGAGTCGTTTTAGGAGGAGAAATTAGAACATTTAAAGGGAAATGTTATAATTGTGGTCAAATTGGTCATTTAAAAAAGAATTGCCCAGTCTCAAATAAACAGAATATAACTATTCAAGCGACTACAACTACAGGTAGAGAGCCACCTGACTTATGTCCAAGATGTAAAAAAGGAAAACATTGGGCTAGTCAATGTCATTCTAAATTTGATAAAAAGGGGCAACCATTGTCGGGAAACAAGCAAAGGGGCCAGCCTCAGGCCCCACAACAAACTGGGGCATTCCCAATTCAGCCCTTTGTTCCTCAAGGTTTTCAGAGACAACAACCCCCACTGTCCCAAGAGTTTCAGGGAATAAGCCAGTTACCACAATACAACAATTGTCCCCCGCCACAAGTGGCAGTGCAACAGTAGATTTATGTACTATACAAGCAGTCTCTCTGCTTCCAGGGGAGCCCCCACAAAAAATCCCCACAGGGGTATATGGCCCGCTGCCTGAGGGGACTGTAGGACTAATCTTGGGGAGATCAAGTCTAAATCTAAAGGGAGTTCAAATTCATACTGGTATAGTTGATTCAGACTATAAAGGTGAAATTCAGTTGGTTATTAGCTCTTCAATTCCTTGGAGTGCCAGTCCAGGAGACAAGATTGCTCAATTATTACTCCTGCCATATACTAAGGTTGAAAATAGTGAGATAAAAAAAAACAGGAAGCTTTGGAAGCACTGATCTGACAGGAAAGGCTGCATATTGGGCAAGTCAGGTCTCAGAGAACAGGCCTGTGTGTAAGGCCATTATTCAAGGAAAACAGTTTGAAGGGTTAGTAGACACTGGAGCGGATGTCTCTATCATTGCTTTAAATCAGTGGCCAAAAAATTGGCCTAAACAAAAGGCTGTCACAGGACTTGTTGGCATAGGCACAGCCTCAGAAGTGTATCAAAGTACTAAGATTTTACATTGTTTAGGGCCAGATAATCAAGAAAGTACTGTTCAGCCAATGATTACTTCAATTCCTCTTAATCTGTGGGGTCAAGATTTATTACAACAATGGGGTACGGAAATCACTATGCCCGCTCCATTATATAGCCCCACGAGTCAAAAAATCATGACCAAGATGGGATATATACCAGAAAAGGGACTGGGAAAAAATGGAGATGGCATTAAAGTTCCAACTGAGACTAAAATAAATCAAGAAACAAAAGGAATAGAGTATCCTTTTTAGGGGCAGCCACTGTAGAGCCTCCAAAACCCATACCATTAACTTGGAAGACAGAAAAACCAGTATGGGTAAATCAGTGGCCACTACCAAAACAAAAACTGGAGGCTTTACATTTATTAGCAAATGAACAGTTAAAAAAAGGACATATTGAGCCTTCATTCTTGCCTTGGAATTCTCCTGTGTTTGTAATTCAGAAGAAATCCAGCAAATGGCATATGTTAACTGACTTAAGGGCCGTAAATGCCGTAATTCAACCCATGGGGCCTCTCCAACCCGGGTTGCCCTCTCCGGCCATGATCCCAAAAGACTGGCCTTTAATTATAATTGATCTAAAAGATTGCTTTTTTACCATCCCTCTGGTGGAGCAGGATTGCGAAAAATTTGCCTTTACTATACCAGCCATAAATAATAAAGAACCAGCCACCAGGTTTCAGTGGAAAGTGTTACCTCAAGGAATGCTTAATAGTCCAACTATTTGTCAGACTTTTGTAGGTCGAGCTCTTCAACCAGTTAGAAACAAGTTTTCAGACTGTTATATTATTCATTATACTGATGATATTTTATGTGCTGCAGAAACGAGAGATAAATTAATTGACTGTTATACATTTCTGCAAGCAGAGGTTGCCAACGCAGGACTAACAATAGCATCTGATAAGATCCAAACCTCTACTCCTTTTCATTATTTAGGAATGCAAATAGAAAATAGAAAAATTAAGCCACAAAAAATAGAAATAAGAAAAGACACATTAAAAACACTAAATGATTTTCAAAAATTGCTGGGAGATATTAATTGGATTCGGCCAACTCTGGGCATTCCTACTTATGCCATGTCAAATTTGTTCTCTATCTTAAGAGGAGACTCAGACTTAAATAGTAAGAGAATGTTAACCCCAGAGGCAACAAAAGAAATTAAATTAGTGGAAGAGAAAATTCAGTCAGCACAAATAAATAGAATAGATCCCTTAGCCCCACTCCAACTTTTGATTTTTGCCACTGCACATTCTCCAACAGGCATCATTATTCAAAATACTGATCTTGTAGAGTGGTCATTCCTTCCTCACAGTACAGTTAAGACTTTTACATTGTACTTAGATCAAATAGCCACATTAATTGGTCAGACAAGATTACGAATAATAAAACTATGTGGAAATGACCCAGACAAAATAGTTGTCCCTTTAACCAAGGAACAAATTAGACAAGCCTTTATCAATTCTAATACATGGCAAATTGGCCTTGCTAATTTTGTGGGAATTATTGATAATCATTACCCAAAAACAAAAATCTTCCAGTTTTTAAAATTGACTACTTGGATTCTACACAAAATTACCAGATGGAAACCTTTAGAAAATGCTCTAACAGTATTTACTGATGGTTCCAGCGATGGAAAAGTGGCTTACACAGGGCCAAAAGAACGAGTAATCAAAACTCCATATCAATCAGCTCAAAGAGCAGAGTTGGTTGCAGTCATTACAGTGTTACAAGATTTTGACCAACCTATCAATATTATATCAGATTCTGCATACGTAGTACAGGCTACAAGGGATGTTGAGACAGCTCTAATCAAATATAGCATGGATGATCAATTAAACCAGCTATTCAATTTATTACAACAAACTGTAAGAAAAAGAAATTTCCCATTTTATATTACTCATATTCAAGCACACAGTAATTTACCAGGGCCTTTGACTAAAGCAAATGAACAAGCTGACTAACTCGTATCATCTGCATTTATAAAAGCACAAGAACTTCATGCTTTGACTCATGTAAATGCAGCAGGATTAAAAAACAAATTTGATGTCACATGGAAACAGGCAAAAGATATTGTACAACATTGCACCCAGTGTCAAGTCTTACACCTGCCCACTCAAGAGGCAGGAGTTAATCCCGGAGGTCTGTGTCCTAATGCATTATGGCAAATGGATGTCACGCATGTACCTTCATTTGGAAGATTATCATATGTTCATGTAACAGTTGATACTTATTCACATTTCATATGGGCAACTTGCCAAACAGGAGAAAGTACTTCCCATGTTAAAAAACATTTATTGTCTTGTTTTGCTGTAATGGGAGTTCCAGAAAAAATCAAAACGGACAATGGACCTGGATATTGTAGTAAAGCTTTCCAAAAATTCTTAAATCAGTGGAAAATTTCACATAAAACAGGAATTCCTTATAATTCCCAAGGACAGGCCATAGTCGAAAGAACTAATAGAACACTCAAAACTCAATTAGTTAAACAAAGAGAAGGGGGAGACAGTAAGGAGTGTACCACTCCTCAGATGCAACTTAATCTAGCACTCTATACTTTAAATTTTTTAAACATTTATAGAAATCAGACTACTACTTCTGCAGAACAACATCTTACTGGTAAAAAGAACAGCCCACATGAAGGAAAATTGATTTGGTGGAAAGATAATAAAAATAAGACATGGGAAATAGGGAAGGTGATAACGTGGGGGAGAGGTTTTGCTTGTATTTCACCAGGAGAAAATCAGCTTCCTGTTTGGATACCCACTAGACATTTGAAGTTCTACAATGAACCCATCGGAGATGCAAAGAAAAGCACCTCCGCGGAGACGGAGACGCCACAATTGAGCACCGTCGACTCACAAGATGAACAAAATAGTGATATCAGAAGAACAGATGAAGTTGCCATCCACCAAGAAGGCAGAGCCGCCGACTTGGGCACAACTAAAGAAGCTGACACAGTCAGCTACAAAATGTCTAGAGAACACAAAGGTGACACAAACTCCAGAGAGTATGCTGCTTGCAGCCTTGATGATTGTATCAATGGTGGTAAGTCTCCCTATGCCTGCAGGAGCAGCTGCAGCTAATTATACCTACTGGGCCTATGTGCCTTTCCCGCCCTTAATTCGGGCAGTCACATGGATGGATAATCCTATAGAAGTATATGCTAATGATAGTGTATGGGTACCTGGCCCCACAGATGATCGCTGCCCTGCCAAACCTGAAGAAGAAGGATGATGATAAATATCTCCATTGGGTATCGTTATCCTCCTATTTGCCTAGGGAGAGCACCAGGATGCTTAATGCCTGCAGTCCAAAATTGGTTGGTAGAAGTACCTACTGTCAGTCCTAACAGTAGATTCACTTATCACATGGTAAGTGGGATGTCACTCAGGCCACGGGTAAATTATTTACAAGACTTTTCTTACCAAAGATCATTAAAATTTAGACCTAAAGGGAAACCTTGCCCCAAGGAAATTTCCAAAGGATCTAAAAATACAGAAGCCTTAGTTTGGGAAGAATGTGTGGCCAATATTGCGGTTATATTACAAAACAATGAATTCGGAACTATTATAGATTGGGCACCTCGAGGTCAATTCAACCACAATTGCTCAGGACAAACTCAGTTGTGTCCAAGTGCACAAGTGAGTCCAGCTGTTGATAGCGACTTAACAGAAAGTCTAGACAAATATAAACATAAAAAATTACAGTCTTTCTACCCTTGGGAATGGGGAGAAAAAGGAATCTCTACCCCAAGACCAAAAATAATAAGTCCTGTCTCTGGTCCTGAACATCCAGAATTGTGGAGGCTTACTGTGGCCTCACACCGCATTAGGATTTGGTCTGGAAATCAAACTTTAGAAATGAGAGACCGTAAGCCATTTTATACTATCGACCTAAATTCCAGTCTAACGGTTCCTTTACAAAGTTGCGTAAAGCCCCCTTATATGCTAGTTGTAGGAAATATAGTTATTAAACCAGACTCACAAACTATAACCTGTCAAATTGCAGATTGTTTACTTGCATTGATTCAACTTTTAATTGGCAGCACCGTATTCTGCTGGTGAGAGCAAGAGAAGGCGTATGGATCCCTGTGTCCATGGACCGACCGTGGGAGGCCTCGCCATCCATCCATATTTTGACTGAAGTATTAAAAGGCATTTTAAATAGATCCAAAAGATTCATTTTTACTTTAATTGCAGTGATTATGGGATTAATTGCAGTCACATCTATGGCTGCTGTGGCAGGAGTTGCATTGCACTCTTCTGTTAAGTCAGTAAACTTTGTTAATGATTGGCAAAAAAATTCTACAAGACTGTGGAATTCACAATCTGGTATTGATCAAAAATTGGCAAATCAAAATTAATGATCTTAGACAAACTGTCATTTGGATGGGAGACAGACTCATGAGCTTAGAACATCGTTTCCAGTTACAATGTGACTGGAATACATGAGATTTTTGTATTACACCCCAAATTTATAATGAGTCTGAGCATCACTGGGATATGGTTAGACGCCATCTACAAGGAAGAGAAGATAATCTCACTTTAGACATTTCCAAATTAAAAGAACAAATTTTTGAAGCATCAAAAGCCCATTTAAATTTGGTGCCAGGAACTAAGGCAATTACAGGAGTTGCTGATGGCCTCGCAAATCTTAACCCTGTCACTTGGGTTAAGACCATTGGAAGTACTACAATTATAAATTTCATATTAATCCTTGTGTGCCTGTTTTGTCTGTTGTTAGTCTGCAGGTACACTCAACAGCTCCGAAGAGACAGCGACCATCGAGAATGGGCCATGATGACGATGGCAGTTTTGTGGAAAAGAAAAGGGGGAAATGTGGGGAAAAGCAAGAGAGATCAGATTGTTAATATGTCTGTATAGAAAGAAGTAGACATAAGAGACTCCATTTTGTTCTGTATTAAGAAAAATTCTTCCGCCTTGAGATGCTGTTAATCTGTGATCTTACCCCCAGCCCTGTGCTCTCTAAAACATGTGCTGTGTCAAACTCAAGGTTAAATGGATTAAGGGTTGTGCAAGATGTGCTTTGTTAAACAAATGCTTGAAGGCAGCATGCTCCTTAAGAGTCATCACCACTCCCTAATCTCAAGTACCCAGGGACACAAAAACTGTGGAAGGCTGCAGGGACCTCTGCCTAGGAAAGCCAGGTATTATCCAAGGTTTCTCCCCATGTGATAGTCTGAAATATGGCCTCGTGGGAAGGGAAAGACCTGACCGTCCCCCAGCCTGACACCGGTAAAGGGTCTGTGCTGAGGAGGATTAGTATAAGAGGAAGGCATACCTCTTGGAGTTGAGACAAGACAAAGGCCTCTGTCTCCTGCCTGTCCCTGGGCAATGGAATGTCTCGGTATAAAACCCGATTGTACGTTCCATCTACTGAGATAGGGAAAAACTGCCTTAGGGCTGGAGGTGAGACATGTGGGCGGCAATACTGCTTAACAAAGCATTGAAATGTTTATGTCTATGCATATCTAAAGCACAGCACCTGATTCTTTACCTTGTCTATGATGCAAAGGCCTTTGTTCACGTGTTTGTCTGCTGACCCTCTCCCCACTATTGTCTTGTGACCATGACACATCCCCCTCTCTGAAGAACACCGATAAGTAATCAATAAATACTAAGGGAACTCAGAAGCCAGGGGGATCCTCCATCTGCTGAACGCTGGTCCCCTGGGTCCCCTTATTTCTTTCTCTTCACTTTGTGTCTTTTCCTTTTCCAAGTCTCTCGTTCCACCCAACGAGAAACACCCACAGCTGTGAAGGGGCGACCCACCACCTTCATGAGTGTATGTGTGTGTGTATAAAGATTGATATATATGTGTGTGTATATATATATATATAATGATCAGAATGTCACACCAGGACTTGGAGGCATGTGGGAGGAGGTTCAGTATTTCATGCTGGTCTCCCTATCACATGTTCTATTGGCAAAAGTTTCTGAAGTCAGTAGAAATGTCAAATGAAATTTATGTCAACCACAAAGAGCAGCTGACTTTAGCTGGCCGAAGCTGGCTGGTAAGGGCAGTGATGGTCCAGAATCCAGCCAGGTGCTGCCAATCACGAGTCCTCGGTAGAACAGCAGTTTCCAGAGGCTCACTTCCTCCTGTTACTCCCAGCTTGAGGCTTGACATCAAATTTCGATCTACATAAATGTTGGTCAAGGAAGAGAAATAAGTGAATTTTTGCTTAAAGAATAATCATCACTGTGGCCAAGCCTTGAAATTCATGATGCCCAGTGGAATCACCTTGGTCGATGCTTATGAAAAGGTCTTCTAAGCAGACCCCTTATTGATCTAAGGTATCTATGGACTCCCCCGAGTCCTTACAATTTTTTTAATGGCTTTATTAAGATATGATTCATGGGCCAGGTGTGGTGGCTCACGCCTGTCATCCCAGTACTTTGGGAGGCCGAGGTTGCGGATCACGAGATCAAGAGATTGAGACCATCCTGGCCAACACAGTGAAACCCCATCTCTACTAAAAATACAAAAATAAGCTGGGCGTAGTGGCGCACACCTGTAGTCCCAGTTGCTCAGGAGGCTGAGGCAGGAGAATTGCTTGAACCAGGAAGCCAGAGGTTGCAGTGAGCAGGGATCGCACCATTGCACTCCAGCCTGGCGACAGAGCAAGATTCCATCTCAAAAAAAAAAAAAGATATATCACAGCCAGGTGCGGTGGCTCACACCTGTAATCCCAGCACTTTGGGAGGCCGAGGTGGGAGAATCATCTGAGGTTGGGAGTTTGAGACCAGCCTAATCAACATGGAGAAACCCCATCTCTACTAAAAATACAAAAAAAATTAGCCAGGTGTGGTGGTGCATGCCTGTAATCCCAGCTACTCGGGAGGCTGAGGCAGGAGAATCACTTGAACCTGGGAGGCGGAGGTTGCAGTGAGCCCAGATCATGCCATTGCACTCCAGCCTGGGCAACAATAGGAAAACTCCATCTCAAAAAAAAAAAAAAAGATATAATTCACATACAACACAATTTACCCACTCAGGCATGTAATTAAATTGCTTTTTGTTTTTGTTTCTTTTTTTTTTTTTTTTTTTTTTAGATGGAGTCTCACTCTGTTGCCAGGCTGGAGTGCAGTGGCACAATCTCAGCTCACTGCAACCTCTGACTCCCCGGTTCAAGCAATTCTCCTGCCTCAGCCTCACAAGTAGCTGGGATTACAGGCATGTGCCACCACGCCAAGCTAATTTTTGTACTTTTAGTAGAGATAGGGTTTCACCATGTTGGCCAGGATGGTCTCAGTCTCCTCATCATGTGGGCCAGGATGGTCTTGATCTCCTGACCTCATGATCTGCCTGCCTTGGCCTCCCAAAGTGCTGAGATTACAGGCGTGAGCCACTGTGCCCAGCTGTAATTAAATTGTTTTTAAGTCAGGGGGTTGATGTGGCAACAATCACCACAGTCAATGTTGGAATGGTTTCACCACCTCAAAAAGAAACCTGGTACTTGTTAGCTGTCATCCTCCTGTACCTTGATCCCTCTCTCTACCTCCCATTCCCAACCCTGAGCAACTACGAATCTACTCTACAGATTTGCCTATTCTGGACTTTTGTATAAATGTAATCCTATAATATACGGTCTTTTGTGACTGGCTTCTTTCACTTCACATAATGTTTCTAAGTTCATCCATGTTGTAGCATGTATTAGTACTTCATTCCTTTTTATGGCTGAGTAATATGCCATTGTATGGATATACCACATTTTCTTTATCCATTCATCGGTTGATGGACATTTAGGTTATTTCCACTTATTGGTTATTATGAAAAATGCTACTATAAACATTTGTGTACAAACTTTTACATGGTCATATGCTTTTGGGTTCATACCTTCAGAGAAGTGCTGGGCCAGATGGTAACTCTGTTTAATTATTTGAGGAACCACCAGACTCTCTTCCAAAGTGGCTGCATCATTTTACATTTCCACCAGCAATATGTGAGGGTTCCAGTTTCTCTGCATTCCTGCCAACGCCTATTATTTTCCACTTTTTAAAATTACAGCCATCCTAGCCTATACACTAGTAGTATGTCATTGTGGTTTTGATTTGCATTTTTCCAATGACTAATGATGTCAATAATCTTTGTATGTTTTTCTTGGCCATTTGTATATCTTGGAAAAATGTCAATTCAAATCTTTTACTCATTTTTAGTTAGATTACTTGTCTTTTGATGGTTGGTTTGAAGAAAGTTGTTTTTTTTTTTGTTTTTTTTGTTTTTTTTTGTTTTTGAGACAGTCTCGCTCTGTCACCAGGCTGGAGTGCAGCAGTGCGATCTTGGCTCACTGCAATCTCTGCCTCCCGGGTTCAAATGATTCTTCCGCCTCAGCCTCCTGAGTAGCTGGGACTACAGGTGTGCACCACCAAGCCCGGCTAATTTTTTATATTTTAGTGGAGATGGGGTTTCACCATGTTGGCCAGGATGCTCTCCATCTCCTGACCTCATGATCTGCCCCCCTCAGCCTCCCAAAGTGCTGGGATTACAGGCATGAGCCACTGCACCCAGCCTGAAAGTCTTTTATCAGATGTATTATTTGACATATTTTCTCTCATTTTGTGGGTTGTCTTTTCACTTTCTTGACGGTATCCTTAGAAGTACAATTTTTTTTTTTTATTTTTAAGAAATTCAATTTGTCTATTTGGAGGGAGGAAGGATAGTGCTTTTGGCATCATATCTAAGAATCTTTTGCCAAATCCAAGGTTGTAAAATCATACCTAAGGATAGGTCACATCTAAGAGTTCTTTGCCAAATCCAGGATAATTTTTTTTTTTTTCTAAACAGGGTCTTACTGTTGCCCAGGCTGGAGAGCAGTGGCGTGATCCTGGCTCACTGCCACCTCTGCTTCCGGGGCTCAAGAGATTTTCCAGCCTTAGCCTCCTGAGCAGCTGGGACTGCAGGCACAAGCCACCAAAAATGCCCAGCTAGTTTTTGGATTTTACGTAGAAACAAGGTTTCGCCATGTTGCCCAGGCTGGTCTCGAACTCCTGAGCTAAAAACCATCTGCCTGCCTCAGCCTCCCAAAGTGCTGAGATTTCAGTCGTGAGCCACCGTGCCCAGATCCAAGGTAATTTCTTTTAAGGGTTTTCTTGTTTCACTTCTAACATTTAGGTCTTTGATGCCTTTTGAATGGATTTTGTTTCTGGTGTGAGCTAAGTGTCCAACTTCATTGCTGAAAAGACTATTCTTGTCTTACTGAATGGTCTCGGCACCCTTCTTGAAAACCAATTGGTCACAGATGCATGGGTTTATTTCTAGACTCTTGATTCTATTTCATGGGTTTATAGGTCTATTTTTGTGCAAGTACCACACTGTCTTGATTATTGTTGTTTTGTAGTGAATTTTGAAATCAAGAAGTATGAGTCCTCCAACATGAGTCTTCACTTTTAAGATTGGGTTCTCTGGGACCCTTTAAATTCCATGTGAAATTTAGGATCAGCATATCAGTTTCTACAACGAAGCCAGCTGAGATTCTGACAAAGATTGCATTAAATCTGTAGAGAAATGTGGGAACTATGGCTCTCTTAACAATGTTAAGTCTTCTGATCTATGAACATGAGATGTTTTTCCATTTCTTTTGATCTTTTCAAATTTCTTTCAGTTTTGCAGTTCTCAAAGTATAAGTTTTGCTCATTTTGTTAAATTTATATTTAGGTAATTTATTCCTTTTAATGTTATCATAAATGGAAATGGTTTTGGGTTTTCGTTTTTGTTTTCTTGAGACAGACTTACTCTGTCACCCAGGCTGGAGTGCAATGGTGTGATCTCAGCTCACTGCAACCTCCACCTCCCGGGTTCAAGTGATTCTCCTGTCTCAGCCTCCTGAGAAGCTGGGACTACAGGCACCTGCTACCACACCCAGCTAATTTTTGTATTTTAAGTAGAGATGGGGTTTCACCAGGTTGGCCAAACTGGTCTTGAACTCCTGGCTTCAATTGATCTACCCACCTTGGACTCCTAAAATGCTGAGATTACAGGTGTGAGCCACTGTGCCTGGCCTAGGAACAGTTTTGTTGTTGTTGTTTTGTTGTTTTTGTTTTTTGAGATGGAGTTTCGCTCTTGTCGCCCAGGCTGGAATGCAATGGTGAGATCTCAGCTCACTGCCACCTCTGCCTCCCAGGTTCAAGCGATTCTCCTGCCTCGGCCTCCTGAGTAGCTGGGATTACAGGCGTCCACCGCCATGCCCAGCAAATTTTTGTATTTTTAGTTGAGACGGGGTTTCGCAATGTTGGCCAGGCTGGTCTCAAACTCCTGACCTCAAGCGATCCACCCACCTCGGCCTCCCAAAGTGCTGGGATTACAGGCGTGAGCCACCGCACCCAGTGGAACTGGTTTTTTTTTTTTTTGATTTGTTTGTTTTTAATTTTCATTTTTGGATTGTTGTTTGCAAGCGCATTGAAATACATTTGATTTTCATATATTGATCTTCTATTCTGCAGCCTTGCTGAACTCGTTTATTGGTCCAAATAATTTTTTAGCGAATTTCTTAGGATTTTCTGTATATAAGATCATGTCATCTGTGAATACAGACACATTTTATTTCTTACTTTTTCACTGGGATGTCTTTTACTTCTTTTTCTTGTCTAGTGTGAAAGGAAAATAAAATTTGGGACCTCAATTCACTCTGCCAAAAGAAAAAAATTAAGCTGAAAGCTGAGTCCTGCAAGAAGTTGCCTTTCCTTTTGTTCCTGAGCAGATAGGTGCAGATACCAGGTTAAATATCTCTACAAGTAGCTACTCTATGTTCACCTTATCTTATGTAAAGTGCTGATTAGGCTGGGCATGGTGGCTCATGCCTGTAATTCCAACACTTTGGAAGGCAGAGGTGGGCAGATTGCTTGAGTCCAGGAGTTTGACATCAGCCTAGGCAACATAGCAAAACTCTGTCTCTACTAAAAGTGCAAAAAATTAGCCAGGCATGGTGGTGCGTGCCTGTAGTCCCAGCTACTCAGGAAGCTGAGGTAGGAGAATCACCTGAGCCCGGGAGGTGGAGGCTGCAGTAAGCAGAAATTGCACCACTGCACTTCAGCCTGGGCAACTAGAGTGAGACCCTGTCTCAAAAAATAAAATAAGGCCGGGTGCGGTGGCTCACGCCTGTAATCCCAGCACTTTGGGAGGCTGAGGCGGGTGGATCACAAGGTCAGGAGTTTGAGACCAGCCTGGCCAAGATGGTGAAACCCTGTCTCTACTAAAAATACAAAAATTAGCCAGGTGCGATGGCAGGTGCCTATAATCCCAGCTACTCGGGAGGCTAAGGCAGGAGAATTGCTTGAACCCGGGAGGCAGAGGTTGCAGTGAGCTGAGATTGCACCACTGTACTCTAGCCTGGGCAACAGAGCAAGATCCATCTCAAAAAATAAATAAATAAAATTTTTAAAAAATAAAATAAAATAATAAGTAAATAAAATTTAAAAAAAAATAAAGTGCTGATTTACTGAGTGCCAGACAAATACATAATTGACTACTCCCCTACCTACTCCCTTTCTCTTGTAACATGTGGATTCAGTCATGCGACCCTCTCCTTCCTCCAGCCCACTTTTCCCCTTTAAATATTGAAGACCTCAAAATCATCTTTGGGGAAAGGTGTACCTTTCTCCTGGGTGCGTCCTTAACTTTGGCAAAATGAACTTCTAAATTGATTGAGACCTGTCTCAGACACATTTTGGTTTACACTACTTGCCCTAGTTAGAAACTCCAGGACAGTGTTGAAGAGAAGTGGCAAGAACCGATATGTTTATCTTGTTTGTGATTATGATATTGTGATTTATAATAAATATATATATTTCATCTTCCTCCCTGTTTCCTGGCACATAGCTCAAATGGCTGGGGCCCCTGGGTAGCCTCAGGATGGGGGCTGGCTGCCAGGTGAACGAACCAGGTGATTAGAGGGTTGGAACTTTCATTTCTGAAACTGATCCTCCAGGGAAGGAGGAAGAGCTGAAGGTTGAGCTGACCCCCAGTGGCCAGTGATCTAATCAATCATGCCTGGGTAATGAAGCCTATATAAAAACCCAAAAGAACAGAATTCAGAGAGCTTCTGAGTTGCTGAACATGTGGAGGTGCTGGGAGAGTGGCTCCCAGGAGAGGGCAGGGAAGCTCTGCACCCTTTCCTCACACCTTGCCTGGTGCACCTCTTCATCTGGCTGTTCTTGTATCCTTTGTAATGTCCTTTACAACAGCCTAAGTGAGCCTAAGTGTCTCCCTGAATTCTGTGAGCCACTCTAGCAAATTAATCAAACCTGAAAAGGAGGCCAGGCATGGTGGGAGCACTTTGGGAGCTTGAGGCAGGCAGATTGCTTGAGGCCAGGAGTTTGAGACCAGCCTGGGCAACATGATGAAATCCAGTCTCTACAAAAAATACAAAAAGTACTATGGGCCGGGCACGGCGGCTCAAGCCTGTTATCCCAGCACTTTGGGAGGCCGAGGTGGGAGGATCACCTCAGGTCAGGAGTTCGAGACCAGCTTGACAAACATGGTGAAACCCCATCTCTACTAAAAACACAAAATTAGCTGGGTATGGTAGCATATGCCTGTAATCCCAGCTACCTGGGAGGCTGAAGCAGGAGAATCGCTTGAATCCAAAAGCAGAGGTTGCAATGAGCCGAGATCACACTATTGCACCCCAGCCTGGGCAACAAGAACAAAACTCTGTACCCCGCCCCCCCCTCCAAAAAAAAACCTACTATGGGATTTATAATAAAATTAAATTTTTAAAAATAGCACAAGCCCAGGCGTGGTGGCTCACACCTGTAATCCCAGCACTTTGGGAGGCCAAGGCAGGTGGATCACCTGAGGTCAGGAGTTCGAGACCAGTCTGGTCAACATGGTGAAAACCTGTCTCTACTAAAACTATGGTAATTAGCCGGATGGTGGTGGCACACAGCTGTAACTCCAGCTACTCAAAGGATGAGTCGGGAGACTCACTGGAACCTGGGAGGTAGAGGTTGCAGTGAGCCAAGATGGCACCACTGCACTCCAGCCTGGGCAATACAGACAGACCCTGTCTCAAAAAAAAATAAATAATAAAAATAAAATAAAGGCTGGGCACGGTGGCTCATGTCTGTAATTCCAGCACTTTGGGAGGCCAAGGCAGGCAGATCACCAGGTCAAGAGATCAAGACCATCCTGGCCAACATGGTGAAACCCCATCTCTACTAAAAATACAAAAATTAGCTAGGCGTGGTGGTGAGTGCCTGTAGTCCCAGCTACTCAGGAGGCTGAGGCAGGAGAATCACTGGAACCTGGGAGGCAGAGGTTGCAGTGAGCCAATATCACACCACTGCACTCCAGCCTGGCGACAGAGTGAGACTCCATCTCAAAAAAATAAAATAAAATAAAAACTTTGAAAAAAGAGAAAAACACACACACACACAAAAATTAGCCAGGTGTAATGGCACGCGCCTATTGGTCCAGCTGTTCAAGAGGCTGAGGTGGGAGGATCACTTGAGCCCCAGAGATAGAGGTTGTAGTTAGCTGAGATCACACCACTGTACTCTAACCTGGGTGACAGAGCAAAACCCTATCTCAAAAAGAAAAAATAAAAAAGAACCTCCATGTAGTTGTGGGTAACCTACTACTTGTGATTGGCATCTGAAGTGGGGGCAGTCCTATGGGTCTGAGCCCTTAACCTGTGGGATCTGACTCCAACTCCAGGTAGATAGTGTCAGAACTGAGTTAAATTGTAGGATATCCAGCTGCTGTCCCCTGGAGAATTGCTGTATGGGGAAAACCCACACATCTGGTGTTGGAAGTATCATGTTAAGTGTGAGAGTAGCAAAAACAGAGTGATTTTAGGAGGAAAGCTTTCAATCATTCGGTCAATCATTCATTGAGAGCTTTCAATCATGATGTTAGCTGTGGGCTCTTTTCAGATGCCCTTTAACGGCCTGAGGAAATTTTCTTTCATTCCTAGCTGTTGAATGCTTTTATCCTGATCTCATGGACTCTCTGGGCACAAGGATCACAGACCCCAGCAGGCCAAGAACCCCAAGACCACGACCACTGCTGCAGAGCTAGTCCCTAACATTCTCCTCACAGCTTACCAAACACAAATTCGTGGTCTCAATTCATTTCCAACCCAGTGAAGTGAATGTTGTTATTCCCAATTTCCAGCTGAAGAAGCTGGAGTGCGAGGCTGCGTGGGTTTCCTTGTCACTCAGCTCAGAGGCACATTCTGGAGCTGACACTCAGCCCTTGCTGGCCCCTCTGGTCCATCTGCTCCTGCTTGGCTTCTACCTCCTAATCAAGGCTGTCCTTTGTGGGGGATGAAGTGATGTTTGTATTTAGACTTCAGGGAGTTTTTCTCAAACTTCAGTGGCCCTAAGCCTTACCAGGAGGACTTATTAATGATGCAGAACTCTGAACCTGTCCTGGAGATTCCTAACTGGCTGAGACTCAGAATTTGCAGTTCACCATATCGACTCCCCCAAGTGGGTCTGCACCATGCTTCCAGAAACCCTGCTCTGGAGGAAAGGCAGTCTGAATGTGAAATGTCAGGTAGCCAGTGCAAGGGGAGGGAGGGTTTCAAGAGACCCAGGTGGAGGAAGGCTGCTGAAGTTTAAAGCAGGGCTGGGCTGGCCCTCCCCTCGGTGTACCCTCAAGTTGGATTTTTTTCACATTCCGTCAAACAGAAGTTTTCTCCTTGTCTCAGGTACCATCCCCCCAATGCAGGGCCATGCAGGGGAGTGAAGCAGAGCCCACTCTCGCCCACTCTCACTCTGGTGCACAGCACAGGACCCATGAGACTTGCTTTAGGGGCCCGTGAATATGACTTTCATTTTCATTTCTTTTAAAATCAGAAGAAAAATGAGTAGATATAATAATAATGAGTATATAATCATGAATCGGACTAGATTATATTTGCCTTTATGCCAATATCATTGTAAAATATAATATTTTAGGCCAGGCTTGGTGGCTCACACCTGTAATCCCAGCACTTTGAGAGGCCGAGGTGGGCAGATCACGAGGTCAGGAGTTCGAGACCATCCTGGCCAACATGGTGAAACCCTCGTCTCTACTAAAAATACAAAAAATTAGCAGGGTCTCGTGGCGCGCGCCTATAATCCCAGCTACTTGAGAGGCGGAGGCAGGAGAATTGCTTGAACCCAGGAGGCAGAGGTTACCGTGAGTGGAGATCGTGCCATTGTACTCCAGCCTGGGTGACAGAGCAAGACTCAGTCTCAAAAAAATAAAATAAAATAAATAATTTTTTATAGTGGAAAAGCCCCAGGAAGGCAAAAATGCCCAGGACCCGTGAAAGTTCTACATAGCCCTGAGAGTGAGGGTGCAGGACGCACAGGCCCTGGAGAGGGCAAGGCTCTGGTGTCAGCCTGAGAATGAGTGGCCAGAGTCAGGCAGGGTTGGCAGGATCCATCTGACCACTGGCCCCGATTTTCTCTATTCCAGGCCTGTCACTTGACACAGCTGGCCAGGGCAGCCCTGAGCCCACTGGGGAAGGGATTTCTAGGAGGCCTATTTTAACAGCCTACCTGGACATGGAATCTTTCATTTGAGGAGGAAAGAAAAATCCAGCAGTCAACAGCAATTTGTTCAAAACCAAAATGGAGCGTGGTGTTGCGAAACATCCTCTTCCCGAGCTCTGGACCAGCTGGCTGCATCAGCCCCGATGACAGGGAAGGAGCCAGGCAGGATGCACTGCATTGTAGACTCTGGCCCTGAGGAACATGGCCTAGTGGTGAGTGGGAGGGCAGGGAGAAGCGAGCAGCAGCCAAGACTGCAGGCAGCCATTAAGGGCTTGCACTGAAGTGGGCTCAACAGATGATAAACACACAACAGACATTTTCAGGTGCTAAGTGCCATGCGGAAGAGAAAATAGACCGAGACAAAGGGGGCTGCTTCACTCTGAGTGTGGAAACGCCCCTCATAATTGTGTGATTTGAGCAAGGAGGAGGCAGGCTGAGGGGTCTCCAGGACAGCATTTCAGGCAGAGGCCAGGACAGGCTGGTGCACAGCTTGCTGGAGGGCAGGCCAGGCCAGCGAGGCTTCCTCAGGCTTCTGCATAGCCAGTGGGCATCAGAGCATAGAAGGAGGGGGCACGGAGATGATGGTAAGCTGGTCCTGCAAGCCTCAGAACCGTGTAGGCAAGGATTTGGGGGTTTATCAAGAGTGAAAGCCACTGGAGGCTTGTGAAACAAGAGAGTGGCTTATTTGACTTTGTAAGACTCTTCTGACTGCTGTGCAGAGAAGCTATGGGGGCAAGGGCAGGTGTGGGAGGCTGATGAGGAGCCACTGCAGGGTCCCAGGGGAGGGACAGGGTGGTCTGCAGCATCCCACCCCTGGCAATGGTAGGAATGGCTGGATGTGAGGGGTTTGGAAATGGTGACATTTACAGGGTGTGAGGAGAAGTGGGCTCAAGAAGGACAGAGAATGCCGGCCTAAGTTACTGGGTGTAGGGACGGTGCTGCTGAAGACAGTTGCAGGGGACTTGCCAGGGCGGCTGAAGTTCTCACTTGGCCGTGTCAAGGTTGCGCTGCCTTTCAGACGTCCCTGAGGAGATATCAGGTCCCCAGGGGCAGATAGGAAGCTGGAACTCAGAAGACCTATGCAAATGTGCACCAGCTTACAGACAGCATTTGAAGCCCTGGGACTGGATGTGGGCAGGCAGAGAGAGGGCATAGGGAGGAGGCCTCAGCGCAGGGCACAGGCATCTCCGCCTGAGAGAATGTCCCATAAACTGGCTACCTTGCCACCTTAGCAGAGCTGAATCCCCTTCCTATTATGAACACATCTTGCTGTCTCAGGAATCATCAACCATCCCACTTTCCATGCCAAGGCTGCTGCCTTGACACAGCTAAAGCGCCCGGGGGGTTCAGCCCATCCTTCCCCAGGTCTCCTCTCACCCCTCCCTCACTCCCTGCTTCCCATGCTCTGCTCGCTTCTCCCTGACTCTGTGCTTTCTGCTGATGGTAGTTGAAGGTAGAGCTCACCAGATACACCTGGAAGGCTCTCCAAAGCCATGGCTGCCCCCCAGGACCTCGTGGGCCAGGGCCTTGGTGGTGAGGTCTGGACACACGGCCACTTCTTCTGGCTTCCTTGAGGCTTTGGCACCTCGCAGAGGTGAGCCTCCAGCCCCACCTTGTGCCAACACCAGCCTTGGCCCAGGCATACTTTTGAGTGTCTCCAGATTTCATTTTAAAGCCACAGTTTCACACAAATTCCTGTTAGAAATAGCCAATGGGGGCCAGAATCCACATATAATTGATAGAGTAAATCCCTTTTTTTTTTTTTTTTGAGACAGAGTCTCGCTCTGTTGCCCAGGCTGGAGTACAATGGCGTGATCTCAGCTCACTGCAACCTCCGCCTCCCAGGTTGAAGCAATTCTCCCACCTCAGCCTCTCGAGTAGCTGGGACTAAGGCGTGTGCCACCACCCCTGGCTAATTTTTGTATTTTTAGTAGAGACAGGGTTTCACCACGTTGGCCAGACTGCTCTCGAACTCCTAACCTCAAGTGATCCACCCGTCTCGGCCTCCCAAAGTGCTGGGATTACAGGCATGAGCCACCGCGCCCGGCATTTTTTTTTTTTTTTTTTTTGAGATGGAGTCTTGCTGTCACCCAGGCAGGAGTGCAGTGGCATGATCTCAGCTTACTGCAACCTCCATCTCCCAGGTTCAAGCAATTCTCCTGTCTCAGCCTCCTGAGTAGCTGGGATTACAGGCATGCACCACCACCCCTGGCTAATTTTGTATTTTTAATAGAGATGGGGTTTCACCATGTAGGTCAGGCTGGACTCAAACTCTGGACCTCAGGTGATCTGCCCTCCTCAGCCTCCCACAGTGCTGGGATTACAAGCATGAGCCACCGTGGCCAGCGAGTAAATAACTTTTAAAATCATTTTGTTTCTCTAATTTGCCCACTCTTATTATACAAGTATTTGTTTTAAATATGATCAAAGACCTTCCCTCCATATGTAAATGTTAATGTGCTAGATCTGAGGGCTCTTATGAGCCCTTCCCTTGTGCCAGGCACAGTGCCAAGGGCATCCCATGCATTATCTTGTTTCATCTTTACAACCCTACAGGGTAGGTGCTGTGATGATTTCCACCTCTAGATAAGGAATTGCAGCGCAGCCAGGCTCAGTGGTCTGTCTAGGGTGACAGAGTGAGGGGCAGTAGGATTGCAAAGCCCTGGCACTGGCTCTCAGAGTGGGGCATCAGGCTCCAAACCCCACACTGCACGGTGGCAGCAGCTGCTTGCTTCCCAGGAGCAGGCAGCAAAGCTAAAGTTTTGTTTTGTTTTGTTTTGTTATTTTTATTATTTTATTTTATTTTATATTTTATTTTATTTTATTTTATTTTTGAGACAGAGTTTTGCTCTTGTTGCCCAGGCTGGAGTACAATGGCACGATCTCGGCCCACTGCAACCTCTGCCTTCCGGGTTCAAGCAATTCTCCTGCCTCAGCCTTCTGAGTAGCTGGAATTACAGGCATGCACCACCATCCTGGCTAATTTTTTTTTGTATTTTTAGTAGAGACGGGGTTTCTCCATGTTGGTCAGGATGGTCTTGAACTCCCGACCTCAGGTGATCCGCCCACCTTGGCTTCCCAAAGTGTTGGGATTATAGGCGTGACCCACTGTACCTGGCCCCATTTTTATTTTTTATTATTTATTTATTTATTTATTTTTGAGAGGGAGCCTTGCTCGGTTGCCCAGGCTGGAGTGCAATTGCACAATCTCAGCTCACTGCAACCCCTGCCTCCCAGGTTCAAGCAATTCTCCCTGCCTCAGCCTCCCAAGTAGCTGGGATTACAGGTGCCCACCACCACACCCAGCTTATTTTTATATTTTTAGTAGAGACAGGGTTTCATCATGTTGGCCAGACTGGTCTCGAACCCCTGACCTCAGGTGGTCACCTGCCTCAGCCTCCCAAAGTGCTGGGATCACAGGAGTGAACCACTGTGCCCAGTCTTGTTTTGTTATTTTTAAATTTAATTAATTAATTAATTTATTTTGAGACAGGGTCTCACTGTGTTGCTCAGGATAGAGTACAGTGGCACAATCTTAGCTCACTGCAACCTTTGCCTCCCAGGCTCACTGCAACCTTCAGCCTCCCAAGTAGCTGGGACTACAGGCATGCACCACCATGCCAGCTAATTTTTTTACTTTTTGTAGAGATGGGGTTTTGCCATGTTGCCTGGGCTGCTCTTGAACTCCTGGACTCAAGCGATTCGCCCACTTCTGCCTTCTAAAGTGCTGGGATTACATGTGTGAGCCACCACACTCGGCCTTATTTTGCTTTTTTAGAGACAGGATCTTGCTTGTTGCCCAGGTTGGGGTGCAGTGGTGTGATCATAGCTCACTGCAGCCTCAACCTCCCAGGTTCAAGTAGCTGGGACTACAGGCGTGTCCACCACACCCAGCTAAAATTTTCTAATTTTCTTCATCTAAAAACATTTTTAATTTTTTGTAGAGATGGGGTTTTGCCATGTTGCCCAGGTTGGTCTCGAACTCCTAGGCTCAAGTGATGCTCCCGTCTCAGCCTCTCACTGTGTTTGGATTACAGGTGTGAGCTACTGTGCCTGACCTGGGGTCTTGCTTTAGAGGTACAAAAGAAAACCTTCTCAGAACTGATGCCAAGTAGGTTTCTCTAAGCCCAGACCAATGTTCCCTCAGTACAGGATGGCACTTGCACTTCTGAGGTGCTGGCACCTGTGGTCCAGGCCACACCCTCTATGCCACTTTCCACAGGGCAGGCTTTGGGCCTTGCAATACAGCCAAGGAGAGCTTATCTGAGAGGTTCAAACAAGAAGTTCTGCATTTTTTTATTTACATCTAAACATTTAGGTATTTATTCTACACTTTAAAGTGGTGTGGTTGAAAGAGAAAAAAGGTATGAGACTAAAGAGCTCTGAACATTAGAAGAAAAGGGGGGTTAAATGGGCAGAGGGCTATTCAAACTATTGAACAACCAGCCCGGCATGGGCGCTGACCAATCAGAACAGGTGGATGCTGTCCTAAAAGCCATCCCTGCTGGGCCCTGTTCTCCCTTCAGTGGCTGGGTCATGGGAGGATAGGGAGTGCAGGGCGGGTGGTGAAGGAATCTGGAGGGCTTAGAAGCTGCAGCAAGGTACCTATGAATACAGAATTGTAGCGGTGTTTTATAATCCATTTGGCAACGCGGGTATTTATAGCTGAATGTCAGCCTGGCTAAGGGTATAATCAGGGTAGATTGCTTTCCAATAAGCCCATAATCTTAGCACTGCTTCCCCTGGGTTTCTTGAGGATGAGTTGGGGAAGGAATGGTGCTGTGTCAAATCTGAGTGGAAGCAGATGCCAGTCATAGAGGATAGAAGGCAAGAAAAGAACCAGTTGGGTTCTTTTTGTCAGCACTTGTGCTACAGCCTCTAAAGGGTTTGAAATGTGAATTTCACCTTAAGAAAGCACTGCAAAACATGTCACTGGTTAGAGTAAACATCAATTTCCTGCAAGGGGGTTACTAGGCAGTAGATCTGAAGTTAAAATGTGTTTATATAAATAAATTGTGAATTATTTTATCAAAAAAGTAATATTTGTTAAATGCTAAAATCCCAGCAATTCAGAATAAAATAGAGTAAGATGTAATATCTCCTTTCGTCCCTCCAGCCCTCTCTCTCCTGGCAGTTGTACTGTGAGCAGCTGGTGGGTCTTCCCTCTCCAATTCAATGTCTGTGACAGCATTACATGGCCCTGGTGGCACACCTCCCTCGGTGGAGCTGAAACTGGGCACCTCTAGGGGACTCGCATCAATGCAGGGCCAGGCTTCGTGCTGTGGAAAGGGAGGGGCAGCCGCCTGGGCACCGCATCTTTGTGAAGAACCCCTGGGTGCTCCATCCTCATGTCTGGAGTAACCTGACAGCCATTGCCCATTCCCTCATTCATTCATTCATTTGCTCATCAGACAAATACTTATTGAGTGCCTACTGGTCATCAAGCATCATTTCTAGTGCTCAGAACCCCTCAGTGGACAAAAGAACGACCTTTGTCTTCATAAGTCAAAGAAGTGGGGGACAGACAATGCCCATAATAAATAACAGAATTATATGGGCTATCAGAGGGAATTGGTGCCATGGGAGAGGGCAGAGCAGGTTTCAGGGGACTGGAGGCCCTGGGGAGGGCAGCGGTCAGGGCAGACATCAGTAGGAAGACTTGAACAAAGTCTTAAAGGAGGTAAGGACGTAGCCACATAGACTTCTGAGCAAAGGGCATCTTGGGCAGAGGGAATGACCAGTGCAGAGGCCCTAGGGCAGGGCTGAGCCTGGCCGCTCCAAGGACTGGCAGGGCCAGTGGGCTGAAGTGGAAGTGACACTGGAGAAGTCACGTGGCCTTTCTTCACTTCTTTCCCGATAAGACTTTGGCTTCGCATCTGCATGAAATGGGCAGCAATGCCGGTGTGAGCAGGGGGTGGCACGGCCTAATTTACATCACACAAGGAGCGCCTGGTCTGCTGCTCTGAGAATAGACTGGGGATGGGGTCAGAAGAACAGATAGGAGGCCCCGGCCCAGCCCAGGTAAGAGGTAGTAGCAGCTCCCACCAGTTGTCCGTCATGAGAAGAGGCTGGATTTTGAATGCATTTGGAAGAATATTCTAATACATGGGGCATGAATCGAAGAAAGAGGAACCCAGATGACACCAAGCTTCTGGTCACTGGTTTGTCTCTTGAGCAACTAGGGGTACCCTTACCTGCCCCATCTCTGGTAAAGGTGCAGGTGGAAACTGTGATTTTTTGTGGGGGGCTGAGATCAAGATTTCCACTTTAGAAGTTTGGATTTGAGATGTCCACTAGATAACCATTTCCCAAAACCCGGGTTGGCAGAGCTGTGGAGGTGGTGGCTCCATTCTTGTAAGAGTCCAAGAGCTCCTTGAGGACTGAGACCTGAACTCCCACCCCCAAGTTCGTATTTGGAGTCCACTGCACTGAACCAGAATGGCTCTGCCTGAGGCCCAGGGATGGCTCTGCCTGAGTCCTGGCTCTGGAGTGGCTCCACACTACACCCTGGGGCTCAGGCCCGGCCACAGAGCTTGAGCTGGATGGAACCTCATGGAACTATGACCTCATGGATGCACACAGGGACTGAGCCAGAGCAAGCTTCAACGCCACTCCAGAAGATGGCAAGAAAGCCACTAGGAAGCCCCACGCTATTGCGTCTAAGCATCTTCCTGCCTATCCACCCACCCTCGCTGCATATATTCCACTTTGGTTTTTTTGTTTGTTTATTTTTGTGTGTGTGTGACAGAGTTTCACTCTTGTTGCCCAGGCTGGAGTGCAATGATGCGATCTTGGCTCACTGCAATCTCCGCCTCCCGGGTTCAAGCAATTCTACTGTCTCAGCCTTCCCGAGTAGCTGGGATTACAGGCATGCACCACCACACCCAGCTAATTTTTATATTTTTAGTAGAGACAGGGTTTCTCCATATTGGTCAGGCTGGTCTAGAACTCTTGAACTCAGGGTCTCCACCTGCCTCAGCCTCCCAAAGTGGTGGGATTACAGGCATGAGTCACTGCACCTGGCCCCATTTTTATTTTTTATTTATTTATTTATTTATTTATTTATTTATTTATTTATTTTGAGAGGGAGTCTTGCCCTGTTGCCCAGGCTGGAGCGCAATGGCCTCCATTTTGTTTTTAATTTGCCAATATCATTGGCCAAAAAGTGATTTCTCATTGCTTCATTTTGTAATTCCTAAAGGGGTTTGAGCATCCTGTACGATTCTGACTTACACTG
This sequence comes from Pongo pygmaeus, assembly GCF_028885625.2. Lineage (NCBI taxonomy): Eukaryota > Metazoa > Chordata > Mammalia > Primates > Hominidae > Pongo > Pongo pygmaeus. The sequence goes on along the minus strand of NC_072385.2, from coordinate 41,324,468 downwards.
AATTGCTGCTGTTTCTCTTATTGAGTCTTTGATGCTCTTTATACATGTCTGCTTTAATTTTTTTTTGAGACGAAGTTTCGTTCCTGTCACCCAGGCTGGAGTGCAATGGCACAATCTCGGCCCACTGCAACCTCCGCCTCCCAGGTTCAAGTGATTCTTCTGCCTCAGCCTCCCAAGTAGCTGGGATTACAGGCGCGTGCCACCATGCCCAGCTAATTTTTGTATTTTTTAGTACAGACGAGGTTTCGCCATGTTAGTCAGGCTGTTCTCGAACTCCTGACCTCAGGTGATCCACCTGCCTCGACCTCCCAAAGTGCTGGGATTACAGGCCTGAGCCACCACGCCTGGCTTACTTTAATTTTTTTATTTTTATTTGTTATTTTTTTGAGACAGGGTCTCTCTCTGTTGCCCAGGCTGGAGTGCAGTGGTGTGATCATAGCTCACTGCAGCCTCAACCTCCCACCTCAGCCTTCCCAAGAAACTGGGACCATAGGAGCGTGCCACCATACCCAGCTAAGGCTTTTAAATGTTTTGTGGAGATGGGGTTTTGCCGTGTTGCCCTGGCTAGTCTCAAACTCCTTGGCTCAAGTGATCCTTCCACCTCGGCCTCCCAGTGTTAGGATTACAGGCATGAGCCACCATGCCTGGCCCATGCTTTATTTTTTCCTTTCTAGAGCAGTTCTCTGTGCTGTGCAAAGCTCAGCGGGGAATGGGGAGCAGGTAAAGCTGCTGAGCAGCTCTGTTCAAGGCTCACTAAAAAGGGGTTTCTCAGCCCACTTCCAGATGTGGGGGAGGGATGATCTGACTGACCTGATAGTTTCAAGTTTCAACCCCAGGGCCAATAAAACTCTGGGCAGAGGGGTCATTTAATTTGACCCACCACCCTCAGCCTAGGTAGTCTCCCTCAGTGTGAGAAATGATTGGCAGTGGGAGAAGTGATTGGCAGCTCCAGGCCATTTTACAGCACTGCTATTCATGGTATCCACCAGTTCTCCATGACAAGAGCCGATTTACGCGGCGTGGACCTCATCAACAGGTAATTGACAACCTCCACTTTGGGGCAGAGGGAGGACGTTTGCAAGATGGTATTTTAGGAATATAATTCTGACAGTGTGTGTTAGATAAAAGGAGGAAGGCTCAGCTGGAAAAACAAACTACAAGGTGAAGTACAATTAAAATACAGAAAATAGGCAGGGCATGGTGGCTCACGCTTGTAATCCCAGTACTTTTGGAGGCCGAGGCGGGCGGATCACCTGAGGTCAGGAGTTTGAGACCAACCTGGCCAACATGGTGAAACCTCATCTCTACTAAAAATACAAAAATTAGTTGGGCGTGGTGGCACGTGCCTGTAATCCCAGCTACTCAGAAGGATGAGGCAGGAGAACTGCTTGAACCCAGGAGACAGAGGTTGCAGTGAGCCGAGATCGTGCCATTGCACTCCAGCCTGGGCGACAGAGCGAGACTCCATCTCAAAAATAAATAAATAAAATACAGAAAATAAAAACGTGGTTTTTTAATTTATGCAGTGTCTGAGTGAATGTGAACATACCATGTTAGGCAACAGACGTGGCTCCAAAGACACAGTGCTATTCGATTAGAGTTGCACAACACAGCTCAGTGGCAGAATGCGATATAAAATGCTTACAACTCAAAGCTCAGTGATTAATAACAACAGCCGGCGAATCTCAGTGCTTGGTAAATGCCTGGGAGCTCAGCAGTTTCCCGTCCGGCCAATTATTTTAAACATCTGGACCTTAATTAGTGCTAATGTTTGGTTAATATGTATTTATTTTTCCTATTACTTTAGCTCTCAAGTGGTTATTTTTTGTTAATTCGGAAACCCTGTAACTCAGAATGACAAATCTTTTTGAACATTCCTCTCCTAGCCCCCACCCCCAAATTTGATCATCCTTGTTTGCTATTTTTGTGATATAATTATCATGCTATTATGAGGTTAGGATATAGGGTGTGGGTTGGGATTCAGTGAGACATACACATACCGGAGCTGAGGTCTGGGAATGAACAGGTCATCATCACCTAAGCAGCCGCACCTCTGTTTCCAGGAAAAACCAATATACCTATGACGTAGTTGCAATTAAAAAAAAAAAAAAAAGACTGATTCAGAACCCAAAGAATGCGGCTGAGAGAAGGAAAGATATGGGGAAATAAACTGGCTGTGACCCTCAGCCTAGCACTTTCAAAACTTCCAGCAATACAAACCCTCTGATGTTGCAGAGGACAGGAAGTACAGAAAGCTAAGGTCAGAATAAAAGGAAGGAACGCTCCAAAATAAATTTTCTCTGAGTACAAGGGTATGTCTTACTGTGTGGTTGGTGGTTTGTTATCCCTTTGTGGAGTACAGAAGGTAGACAGGGTGGTGCCCAGACCATGTCTGCACAGTCAGGTGACATGGAACATGCTCTGGCTTGCTGCAGGACGCCTTTGGACCAGAGTTCAGGTGGTGGGTGGCAGGTCAGCCATGGAGCATAGGTTGGACAGAAGATGTATGAATGCAAAGCAGTGACTAAGCATGAGCCACTGGTCCCAGCCTGACACAAGGAATGGTATGGGCAGAGTTTGGTTTTGTAGTCTCTTCATCTCCTCTTTCTGATCTCCTGCTTTAATGCCCTCTACCACTGGGGGTTTTTAACCCTCCAAGTTTGTTTCTAGAGGGCTTTCCACATCCTAAGTTCCACTCTTTTCCCATTCCTGTATGGCCTGGTCTCTGTCACTGTCATGAGGACTGGAAGCTAACACACCAAGTTACACTCACGTGGGGCTGCTGGGTGGCCGGCTTGCCACGTCCCCTGCCACTGCCTGGAGGCACCACACAGAGGGACTCCTGGCATTGAGGCAAACACATGGCAGCAGCATTTCAGAAGACCACTCTTCTGGGGATCCCTTAGGTCAAACCATGTAGGTAGGTGATTGTTTACTGTACCTCAGCAGAATTTAAAGGGATTCAAATGTGTGTAGTAAAACAGCACAAAGGTATAGTCATTAAGGAGACAAAAGAATCAGAAGCTCAGGGACTGACTGGCCTTTGTGGTTCCTAAAGGAGAAACTTTTATTCAAGTAAAGGTTGTGAAAGGAAAATAAATCTCAGGACCCCAAAGTCACTAAGCCAAGAGAAAAGTCAAGCTGGGAACTATGTCAGGCAAACCTGCCTCCGTTTTATTCCTAATAAGATAGCTGCAAAGATACCTCCCTCACAATTTGCCCACAGGAAATTCCTTGTGGATAAATGGCAGACAGAACTCTAGAAGTCATCCCTGTAAGGCTCACCCGAGACACCTGCATATCTGATTGCTTCTTCTGCCCTATTGTTTATGTAAAAATGCAGATTCACTGAGCCAGACTAAATTGCGTATTCAGTGGAAGGCTGATCAAGGACTCAAAGGAATGCAACCTTTTGTCTCTTATCTACTTCTGACCTGGAGGCCCCCCACTTCCCACCTTACCAGGCCAAACCACTGTACAGCTTACACATACTGATTGATGTCTTATGTCTCCCTAAAACATATAAAAGCAAACTGTACCCCCGACCACCTTGGGCACATGTTGTCAGGACATCCTGAGGCCATATCACAGGCACATCCCCAACCCTGGCAAAATAAACTTTCTAAATTGACTGAGACCTGTCTCAGATATTCTGGGTTAACAAGGTTTGAAGTGAAAATCCCTATGAGAGAAAATATTGGGTTTTTTTCCAACTTGCCTTTTATGAAGAAACTGCCCTCAATTGCAGGAGGAGCTCCTTATTGGGCTCGTGTGCTTGCACGCTGCCTCTGCACAAGGGGACCGATCTTCCCAGTCTCTCCTTCTGTAAAGCAAGTGGCAAGGCTGAGCCCGGAGCCCATCTCTTGTGAACGCGTCTCCTGCACCTTCAGCTCCACTGCTTTCCCTCAGCCACGAGAGGCTGTGAGGCTGAACCTCCCTCCTTTGTAGTTTCTAAAGTTTGTGTCATTCACAAATGCTCTTTTGCCCTTGCCTTTCCCTAAACTCCCCGCTTTCCTCCCACATCACCTTCCCACCTGTTGCTAGGCCATGTCCTTCGGGGGAGAAGTCACCACATCAGCCCTCTAATGACATTGACTCCTCGGATCTGTTGAGTATTTCCTTATCTTCTCTGCTTGCCATGTCTTCATTAGAAGTTTTGTGTTTGCACGAGCTCCACAAGGTTTACCAGCATCCCCCATAAGACTGCCAAGTATTCACATTTGTTTGCAAATGTGAAAGGAAAATATCTTGGACCCCCAAAATCACTAAGCTAAGAGGAAAATTCAAGCTGAGGACTGCTTGGGGAAAACCTGCCTCCCGTTCTATTCAAAGTTATCCCTCTGCTCACTGAGATAAATGCATATCTGATTGCCTCCTTTGGAAAGGCTAATCAGACACTCAAAAGACTGCAACTGTTTTGTCTATCTGTGACCTGGAAGCCCCCTCCCCGCTTCCTTCCAGTCCTCCTGCCTTCGCTTGCGGTTGTCCACATTTCCAGACCGAACCAATCTACTTCTTACATATATCGATGTCTCACATCTCCCTAAAATGTATAAAATCAAGCTGTGCCCCAACCACCTTAGGTACATTATCAGGACTTCCTGAGGCTGTGTCACAGGTGCACATTCTCAACCTTGGCAAAATAAAACTTTCTAAATTAACTGAGACCTGTCTCAGATTTTCTGGGTCCACACAAGTATGATCATTAATGTTTTTACTCTGACCTTGAATGTATTAGAAAACATTCCGGACACTCCACACTACTTACTATATAAATGGACTTAAGATTTCTTTTTGGCAAGAACTTTTTAAATGGGGAGAACAATATCAAAGTAACCATTAAAAAATTATCCAGAACGTCAGCCTCCACCCATGGAAGATAATCTGCTACAGGAACTATCTTCCTGCCATAAAAACTTAAACAAACAAAATAAATGAGTGCTATTTTCAGAGACTGAGCAACAGGCAGTGCAAGGAAGCAAAGGAAGCAATTCCTGAGAGAAGAGAAACAAACCAGATAAGCCCTGTGATTGCCTTGGCTTACTTCCTGGAGGCGAAGTCTGGGCTGCAGCACAGGGCGGAGAAGCTGAAGAGCCCTCCCCTCTGCCGGACCCCCACCGAGGTCTCACTGAGCTGAGAAGCTGAGAGAAAATCACTACACAGCTAACAGTTGACCCCTGAACAATATGGGTTTGAGCTGTGCGTGCCACATATACAAGGATTTTCTTCGGCCTCTGCCACCCTTGAGACAACGCAACCAACCCCTCCTCCTCCTCCTTCTCAGCCTATGCAACATGAAGATAATGAGGATGAAGACCTTTATGATGATCCGCTTCCGCTTAATAAATAATAAATATATTTTCTCTTCCTTATGATTTTCTTAGAACATTCTTTTCTCTAGCTTACTCGATTGTGAGACTACAGTATAAAACACATATGACACACCAAATATGCATTAACTGATTGTTCTGGTCATTGGTAAGGCTTTTGGTCAACAATAGGCTATATTAGTTAAGTTTGGAGGAAATCAAAAGTTGTATGTGGATTTTTGACTGCACAGGGAGGCGGGTGGGGGTCAGTCCCCCTAGCCTCCGCATTGTTCACGAGTCAACTGTAGAACGAAGAGGCCAAGACAACTAGAAATCACAGAGCAGAGTACTAAAGGAAATGCGCAAAGAAAGGGCCTTTGGAGCTCTGCAGAGGCGTGCCCTTGATCCTTTGAGAACTGACTAGTGCACGCATGGAATGACATTCCACAGGCATGAGAAAGAATCGCCAGAGAGCAGTAGGTGACAAGACTGCCAGAACCCACATAGGCAGGTAAGGAGGCTTCACAACCTGGGACACAGAGTACTCAGAAGAGGCACACCTTACAACTGGGGTTAAAGTGGCTCTAGAACAAAGGCCGCCTTACATCCACTCAAACAAACCTTTCCAACCAACCCACAAAAATATCTGCAGGGAATTTAACTGCTTGCCAAACAAAGTACAATGCTCTTTTTTTTTTGAGACGGAGTCTCACTGTGTTGCCCAGGCTGGCACAATCTTGGCTCACTGCAACCTCTGCCTCCCGGATTCAAGAGATTCTCCAGCCTCAGCCTCCCAAGTAGCTGGGACTACAAGTGTGTGCCACCACGCCCAGCTAATTAATGCTCTTTAAAAGAATGCAAAAAAACTCCAGCATGTAACAATGTAAAATTCACAAATACAGCAACTAAATTAAAAAAAAAAAAAGCTGTCATGCAAAGAAGGTAAAAATTGTGACCCACAACTAGGAGGAAAATCTCAATTAATACAAACACATCAAGAATTGACAGAGATGATGGAATGAACATACAAGAACCTTAAAATGGGTAACTCTAAATATTGTAAATATATTCAGGATCTATAGAAAAACATTATAAGTAGAAAAATCCAATTTTTATTTTTTAAAATTTATTTATGTATTTGTTTTTTCTGAGATGGGGTCTCACTCTGTCGTCCAGGCTAGAGTGCGGTGGCGTGATCTCAGCTCACTGCAACCTCCACCTCCCAGGTTCAAGCAATTCTCCTGCCTCAGCCTCTTGAGTAGCTGGGACTACAGGCTCATGCCACCACACCTGGCTAAGAGAAATGAAATGTTTAAATTTAAAAGATGTAAGTGGACCATTTGATACAGTGTCTAAAATGAACAAATACACTAGGTGAGATTAACAGCAGATTAAACACTACAAAAAAAAAAAAACTGGGTTAATTTATAGACACAGCAATAGATCCAAAGTGAAGCACAGGCTGGGTGCAGTGGCTCATGACTATAATCCCAGCACAAGGAGGCTGAGGCAGGTGGATCACCTGAGGTCAGGAGTTTGAGACCAGCCTGGCCAACATAGCAAAACCCTGTCTCTCCTAAAAATACAAAAATTAGCTGGGCATGGTGGCACATGCCTGTAATCCCAGCTACTTGGGAGGCTGAGGCAGGAGAATCACTTGAACCCGGGAGGCGGAGGTTGCAGTGAGCCGAGATCGCACCACTGCACTCCAGCCCGGATGACAGAGCAAGAGTCCATCTCGAAAAAAAAACAAAAAAAAAAACTTTAAACTAACATCACACTTACTAATGAAAGAATAAATGCTTTCCTCCTAAGATAATGAATAAGGGAAGGATGTTTTCTCTCACCACTTCTAATTAACATTTTACTGGAGGTCCTACCTAGTACAATAAAGCAAAGCAAAGAAACAAAAGGTAAACAGATCAGAAAGAAGAAATAAATACTCTAATTTGCAGATGGCATGATTGTCTATATAAACCATTCCAAAGAAGTTACAAAAAAGATACTTAAACTTTTGAATTTTGCAAAATCACAGGATACAAAATATTTATACAAAAATCTATTGTAGTTCTATATACTAGCAACTAACTTTTGGAAGTTTAAATTCAGGGGAAAAAAGCCTTTTTTTTTTAAGACAGAGTTTTGCTCTTATTGCCCAGGCTGTAGTGCAATGGCACAATCTTGGCTCACCGCAACCTCTGCCTCCCAGGTTCAAGGACTTCTCCTGCCTCAGCCTCCTGAGTAGCTGGGATTACAGGCATGTGCCACCATGCTAATTTTTGTATTTTTAGTAGAGACAGGGTTTCTCCATGTTGGTCAGGCTGGTCTCGAACCCCCAACCTCAGGTGATCCGCCCACCTCGGCCTCCCAAAGTGCTGGGATTACAGGCATGAGCTACTGCACCCAGCCAAAAAAAAGCCTTTTATATTAGCATACACAAATATGAAATGCCTAGGGATAAATCAAACAAAAGAAGTGCAAACCTGTACATTGAAAACTTAAGACACTGAGAGAAACTTTTTTTTAATTTACATAAATGGGCAAGTGTGGTGGCTCACACCTATAACCCCAGTACTTTGGAAGGCCAAGGCAGGAGGATTGCTTGAGTCCAGGACTTCCGGACCAGCCTGGACAACATAATAAGATCCTGTCTCTACAAAAAATTTAAAAATTAGCTGGGCATGGTGGTGCACACCTGTGGTCTCAGCTACTCAGGAGGCTGAGGTAGGAGGATCACTTGAGCCCAGGAGTTTGAGGCTGCAGTGAGCTGTGATCATGCCACTGTACTCCAGCCTGAGTGACAGAGTGAGACCCTGTCTCAAAAAAAAAGATTTATATAAATGGAGAGGTGTACCATGTTCATGAATTACAATACTCGCTATTGTTAATATGTCAATTCTCCCCAGTTGGTATATAGATTTAATACAATTCCGATAAAATCTCAGCAGGTTTTTTTAAACTTAAGCTTGCATGAAAATGTAAAATACCTAAAATAGCCAAACCAAGTTTGAAAAAGAACAATGGTTGGAGAAATTATACTAACCAATTTTAAGACCAAGAAGCTAAGGTTGTCAAGACTTTAGGAATGGCATTAGAGTAGGCATGTAAATCAATGGAACAAAACAGATTCCAGAAATGAACCCACGTATTTCATCTCCGACAATTATGCCAAGGTGACACAATAGGCAAAAGATAGTCTTTTCAACAAATGGTGATGAAATAATCAGATATCCATAAGGAAGCAAAATGAAACTCAACCCTTATTTCACATATATACAAAAAGTAATTTGAAATAGATCATAGACCTAAATATAAGATATAAAACTATATAACTTCTGAAGAAAATCTGGGAGAAAGTCTTTATGATCTTGGTTTGGCATGGTGGCTCATGCCTGTAATCCCAGGACAGTGGGAGGCTGAGGCAGGCAGATCACGAGGTCAGGAGGTTGAGACCAGCCAGGCCAACATGGTGAAACCCCGTCTCTACTAACAATACAAAAAATTAGCCAGGCGTGGTGGCAGGCGCCTGTAATCGCAGCTACTTGGGAGGCTGAGGCAGGAGAATCACTTGAACCCGGGAGGTGGAGGTTGCAGTGAGCCGAGACCAGGCCACTGCACTGCAGCCTGGGCAACAGAGTGAGACTCCGTCTCAAAAAAAAAAGAAAAAGTGAGAGAGGAGGAGGGGAAGAGAGGGAAGAGAAAAGAAAAGGAGCTGAAGGAGAAGGAAGAGAAGTTCCCCCCAAATCCTGTCCTCCCTAACTAAAGTGCTGAGAAAACTGTGGCCTAACAACAAAAAAACCTTTTTGGCAAATTCTACCACACTCCAGCTAAAAGTTAGTGGAAAAACTGCCCCCAGCAGTTTTAGCAAAACTGAGTAAGAAGCTGGTCTTTCCCCCATACCTCTGTCCCATGGAAGCAGGTGCCAGTGCTCCAATTTCCCCGTCTAGTGGTGTCAGCAGAGCTGAGCAAAGATTTGATAGCTGAAGCAAAAATCATTAATTTCTATCTATCTCATATCTGATAGAAGCAGGTGATACCCTGATTTTCCCACCAAGGTAGTATCAGTGGGGTCCAGCATCAATCAAGCTGAACCACCACCCCCACCAGTAGCACCTGCTGGTTCCATGTTTGCTGAGATGGTGTTGGCAGGACCCATGGGAAGCGGAATTCACAATCATAAGCTTTCATGCTGCATCTCAGCAGGGGACTACTGGGTAAATACCAAGAGATTACAGAGGATCCAGAGTCTCAAAATTAGTATCCAAAATATCCAGCGTAGAGTTGAAAATTATTCATCAAACCAAGAAGCAGGAAAATCACAACCTGAATGAGAAAAGTCAATAGACATTAACACCAAGATGAATCTCATGTTGGAATTATCTGGCAAGGGTTTTAAAGCAGCCAATATAGACATGTTTCAACAAGCAATTAAGAATTCCCTTAAGCAAAAAAAAAAAAAAAAAAAAAAAAAAAATCTTTGCAAAGAAAGAGAAGTTATAAAAAGGATTCAAATGGAAATGATGGAACAAGAAAATACAAGAAATGAAATTTTAAAACTCGCTGAGTGGGCTCAATAGTATAATGGAAATTAGAGGAGATAGAATCAGAGATCCTGAGAACAAATCAGTAGAATTTACCCCATCTGAGCAATAGAGAAAACAGACTGGAAAAGAAGTGGAACAGGGACCCATATGACAATAACAAAAGAGCTAATATTTCTATTGGTGGAGTCATAGAAAGAAACAGAGAGTGGGACTGAAAAGTCTTTGAAGAAATAATAGCCAAAAACTTCCCAAATCTGGAGATATATACACACACACACACATCCCTATGGATATATACATACAGATTGAGTATCCCTAATTAGAAAATCCCAAATCCAAAATGCTCCAAAATCCAAAACTTTTTGAATGCCAACATGATGCTGAAAGGAAATGCTCATTGGAGCTCTTCACATTTCGGATTTTCAGATTAGGAAAATCTGAAAATTTCCTCAGGTACTTCTTTATAGCAATGTGAGAACAGCCTATTATACCTTATTCGAAAAGCCTGGGACCACAAGTGTTATTTTTGGATTTTGGAATATTTGCATTATGCTTACCAGTTCAGGCAGGAGAATTGCTTGAACCTGGGAGGCAGAGGTTGCAGTGAGCCGAGATTGTGCCACCGCACTCCAGCCTGATGACAGAGTGAGACTCCATCTCAAAAAAAAAAAAAAAAGAGGTTTAGTTGGCTCACAGCTCTGCAGGCTGTAGAGGAACCATAGCAGGCTTCTGATTTTAGGGAGGCCTCAGGAAGCTTCCAGTCACGGCAGAAGGCAAAGAAGAAGCTTACCTGTCACATTGCCAGAGCAGGAGCAAAGAGAGTGAAGGGGGAGGTGCCACACACTTTTAAACAAACATAGTGAGAACTCACTATCCTGAGGAAATTACCAAGGGGATGGTGCCAAGCCATTCATGAGAAATCCATCCCCATAATCCAATCTCCTCCCACCAGGCCCCACCTCCAACACTGGGGATTACAATTCAACATGAAATTTGGTGGGGACACAGACCCAAACACATTATAAGAGATACTCAATGTTTGTAGACACACACATGCACACACACAGGCATACCTCATTTCGTTTTGCTTTGCTTTACTGCACTTTGCGGCTATTACATTTTTTACAAATTAAAGGTTTGTGGCAACGCTGCTGTGGACCCTGAATATCTGAGACAGGTCTCAGTTATTTTGCCAAGGTTGAAGATGCGCACCGATGACACAGCCTCAGGAGGTCTTAAAGACATGTGCCCAAGGTGGTCAGAACACAGTTTGGTTTTATAAATTTTAGGGAGACATGAGACATCAATCAACATATTTAACATGAACATTGGTATATTAGTCTGCTTTCATGCTGCTGATAAAGACATACCTGACATGGGTAATTTATAAACGAAAAGAGGTTTAATGGACTCACATTTCCACATGGCTGAAGAGGCCTCACAATCACAGCAGAAGGTGAAAGGCACGTCTTACATGGTGGCAGGCAAGAGAAAGAAATGAGTCAAGTGAAAGGGGAAACCCCTTATAAAATCATCAGATGTTGTGAGACTTACTCACTACCACGAGAACAGTATGGGGGAAACCACCCCATGATTCCATTATCTCCCACCAGGGGTTGTGGGCCGGGTATGGTGGCTCACACCTGTAATACCAGCATTTTGGGAGGCCGAAGCGGGTGGATCACTTGAGGCCAGCCTGGCCACACAGTGAAACCCTGTCTCTACTAAAAATAGAAAAAACCAGCTGGGCATGGTGGCACACACTTGCAATTCCAGCTTACTCGGGAGGGTGAGGCATAAGAATCACTTGAACCCAGGAGGTGGAGGTTGCAGTGAACTGAGATCGTGCCACTGCACTCCAGCCTGGGCAATAGAGTGAGACTCCCTCTCAAAAAATAAAAAATAAAAATAAGGGGTTGTGGAGACCAAGGTTTTATCAAGCAGATAAAGCCTTCAGGTAGCAGGCTTCAGAGAGAATAGACTGCAAATGTTTCTTATCAGACTTAAAGAGTCTGCTCTATCAGTCTTAAGGTCTCTGTGTTGATGTTAATGCTGGTAAGCTGTGCCTGAATTCCAAAAGGGCAGACAGTATAATGAGACATGTCTGACGCCGTGGCGGGCGCCTGTAATCCCAGCTACTCAGGAGGCTGAGGCACGAGAATCACTTGAACCCAGGAGGTGGAGGTTGCAGAGAGCCGAGATCGCGCCATTGCACTCCAGCCTGGGGGACAAGAGCAAGACTTCATCTCAAAAAAAAAAAAAAGAAAGAAAGAAAAAAGAAATACAAGTTGAATGAGTGACAGTTAAAAATGAGGAACGAGGCGCATGTGGGCCCTTCACTCTGCAATTTCAGAGGTGAACTTATGCAGGCAGCCACTTAGCTGCTTCTTGGGAAACCAAATGATTGACTTAGGGAAAGGAGAAATGGCACCGGGCCGCAGTGGGGAAGTGGGCCTCCCTCCCACAGGCTTCCTCGCTTTCCCCCACACGGCCTCGGCCTTCAGCTGAGCCAAAACCAAATAAAAACCCAAGGACCTTCCTAACAAGGAGAGAAGCAGACGGCCTCTCAGCTTGGATTTTGTTTCTCTCAGTTCTGCTCTCACATTTGATTTTTATTGAGATATAATTTGCATACTATAAAAACCACCCCCTAAGGTAAACAACTCAGTGGTTTAGAGTCTGTTCTCAGAGTTGTGCATCTGCCACCACCATAACCACTTTAGAACACTTTATTACCCCAAGGAGATCTGCCACCCCTCTGCTGTAACCCCAGCGTCCTCCCCACCGCCCCCAGCCTGAGGCAACCCCCTCTCTGCCTTCTGTTTTGTGTATTTGCCTATCATGGACAGTTCCCCTAAATAGAATCATGTACCATGTGGCCTTTTGTGTCTGGCTTTTTCTGCTGCCACATTTTATCCACTCCTGATTCAGAACACAAAAACCTAAAATGTGCAAGGGATGGATTTGGGTTTGACAGGCAGAAACTGAAAACTGATCATGGGCCGGGCATGGTGGCTCACGCCTGTAATCCCAGCACTTTAGGAGGCCGAGGAGGGTGGATCATGAGGTCAGGAGTTCAAGACCAGCCTGGCCAAGATGGTGAAACCTCGTCTCTACTAAAAAATACAAAAATTAGCTGGGCACGGTGGCGGGAGCCTGTAATCCCAGCTACTTGGGAGGCTGAGGCAGGAGAATTGCTTGAACCCGGGAGGTGGAGTTTGCAATGAGCTGAGATCGCGCCACTGCACTCTAGCCTGGGTAACAGAGCAAGACTCTGCCTCAAAAAAAAAAAAAAAAAAAAAAAACTGATCATGAACTTTCCAGGGGGCCTAAAGTTGGAGGTGGAAACAGGGCTGCATGTGTCCAGGGCCCCCACAGAGGCTCTGTTTTACTCTATAGATTTGTGTTCTGGTTGCTTGTCCCTCCCTATCCCCTCCTTACCCCTTCTGGGGGCAGAAGGAACCAGAGCTTGCAACCCAGGAGATCACCTGAGGTACCCCCAAGTCCCCTTTCTGGAGGCTGGCAGAACTCTCGGAAATTCATTCTAGACCTAGCCTGGCCCCTGAAGCTAAGCTGCCCTAGCCAAGTGCAGGGTAGTCCTGGGAGTTCCTGCTTGGATCCGGCTCAGAGCAGAGCCCTAGAAACAGGCCTGAGTGAGCTCAGAGACCAGCCCCACCAGGCCCCGGTCCAACCCAGCCTTATGCCTGGCAGCACTGATTGATCACCGACCTGTGGCTCTGGGTGGCTCTGTCCGCATGTCCCCACGTTTAGACCGAGACCACTATTGCTAATGTGGTATCCACTAAAAACCTGTCATCTAAGAGAAATTTCTCTCCCAATAATCCACAGCTGATGGGGCCTGGTTGTGTTACTTGAACATCAGTGCATTTTTCCATTTTTCTTTAAACACACTTGCTAGGCTTCTGGCAAGGGCTATCGTAAACACTTCCCATCATTCCTATATATTTTTAGCCTCAAGTTCCACAGTGCCAGGAGAGACCCAAGGTCTTTGCTCTGTCATTTGTAAAGAACCTGCCTTGCAGCAGGACAGAGCTGATTGCTCTGGTGTTTATGGTTGAACATTGTCAAACCTGCAGAACTGGCTGTCCCTAACCTAGGAGGTGCCCCATCAATGACATGAGAAGCAGAAAACAAAGCCAGGACTAGGCTGACAAGAGATAATCACAAGGTCAATGTCCAGAACTCGCTGGTTACTGAGTGTACACGAAGGAAGAAGGTGAGGCAAAGGGAAAAAACAAAATCAGGAAGGGTTAGGCTTAGGCTTAGCAGAATTCTACCCCCCACCCCACCCCCAGCCCTGCCCCGCACTCCCCTTCCATACCCAAGGTGTTTCTCAGGAGCTTACTGATGGTGAACACCTGGAAGGTAGGCCTGGCTCAGTCCCTCACTGGCTGTGCTGCCTTAAGCAACTTGCTCATTCTCAAGGGACGCTGGGATTCCTCTGCCCCTGGGTGGCCTCCTTTGTCACACGTGCCAGGAGCATGCTAAGAACTTAATTAATAATGGTACTGTGAAAGGAAAATAAATCTTGAGGCCCCCAAATCACTAAGCTAAATGGGAAAGTCAAGCTAGGAACTGCTTAGGGCAAACCTGCTTTCCATTCTATTCAAAGTCACCCCTCTGCTCACTGAGATAAAGTCATATCTGATTGCCTCCTTTGGAAAGGCGAATCAGAAACTCAAAAGAATGCAACCATTTGTCTCTCATCTACCTATGACCTGGAAGTGCTCCCACCACTTCGAGTTGTCCCACCTTTGCTTCTAGCTGTCCCGCTTTTCCAGACCGAACCAATGTTCATCTTACATACGTTGATTGATGTCTCCCGTCCCCCTAAAATGTATAAAACCAAGCTGTGCTCTGACCACCTTGGGCACATAGCAGGACCTCGTGAGGCTGTGTCACTGGCATGCATCCTTAACTTTGGCAAAATAAACTTCCTAAATTGGCCGAAACCTGTCTCAGATACATTCAGGGTTCACAGTACCATGGTGGGTAGCTGTTTCCCTCATTGAACCAATAACTCCTAGAGAACAGGCACCAAAGAACTTTGATCTTTGTGCCGTACGTGCATACCCCCAATAGGTACATAATCCAGCTCAGGAAATTTCATAAATGCTGGTTAAATCGAATACAATTTAGGTAAGGAGAGAGAGTGAACACAGATACCAATTTTTGGAGTTCAGTTATCACTTTTTTTTGGAAAAACATTTTGTTGTTCAGAGACACTTGGCAATGGAATAACTCTTAGAAAAGAGCAGCGTTTATGAGTTAAGTGTAGATAATCCAACCCATATGGATGAAATTTCCCTTTAAGTGCTTGACTATGCTTTTAGAAATTGAGCAGAGATGAGGGGGGAAGGAAGGAAGAGAGCGTTTGGCAGAAGGAATTTTAGAGTTTGCTGAACCAGAATATAGCGGGAAAAAAATCTCAGTTGAAGGCCTGGCTGGATTTTGTCACTGCTAATGAGAAGCAGGTATTGAAAATATGCTACAGCTCCTTGCAAATCTCACCAGGAATTGTTGCCTGCTGACCTCTCTGCTCTTCTATTCCTGCTGACCCCAGATGCTAGCACAAGATAAAGGTACCCAGTTTAAATGTAAGTTCAACCCTGTTATTTGTCCTCAGTGGATTTGAAAAAAGGTGTTAGAATTCAGGCTGCAAAGGTCTGTCTAGGAGGCCTATGGAGTGTCACATGTCCCCCAACCCTTGTGCACCTATTTGGCAAGCTCTCGATGCTGCCCAGGAACGCTGTTCTGGGTCTTTCCAAAAGCCTGTCTGCAGCTCCCAGGGCTGTTCCTAACTGCCTACCAGATTTTCAGACAGAGGTAACAGGTTCCTAGAAAATGTCATCCAGGCCGGGCACAGTGGCTCACGCCTGTAATCTCAGCACTTTGGGAGGTCGAGGCGAGTGGATCACCTGAGGTCAGGAGTTCAAGATCAGCCTGGCCAATATGGTGAAACCCCGCCTCTACTAAAAATACAAAAATTAGCTGGGCGTGGTCTTGGGTGCCTGTAATCCCACCTACTCGGGAGGCTGAGGCAGGAGAGTCGCTTAAACCCAAAAGGCAGAGGTTGCAGTGAGCCGAGATCATGCCATTGCACTCGCCTGGGTGACAAGAGTGAAACTCCGTCTCAAAAAAGGAAGGAAGGAAGGAAGGGAGGAAAATAAATGTAGGCCAGGAAAGGAAGCTATAGACAGTGTTGAGGAAGAGGAAACAATTTTACATTGATTCTTTTTTTTTTGAGACAGTCTCGCTCCGTCACCCCGGCTGGAGTGCAGTGGCACAATCTCGGCTCACTGCAACCTCCGCCTGCTGGGTTCAAGAGACTCTCCTGCCTCAGCTTCCCGAGTAGCTGGGACTACAGGCGTGCGCCACTATGCCCAGCTAATTTTTGTATTTTTAGTAGAGACGAGGTTTCACCACATTGGTTGGCCAGGATGGTCTTGATCTCTTGACCTCGTGATCCACCCGCCTCGGCCTCCCAAAGTGCTGGGATTACAGGCGTGAGCTGCCATGCCCGGAAATTTTACATTGATTCTAAAGGAAAAGTAGGGCTCCAACAGAGTCTCTTTTCAGCTCACAGGAGGCTGCCCCTGTCAGGGGACTGCAGGGTTCACGCTCTTCACAGTGTGCCCAGGAAGGACAAGTGTTCACTGGAGAGCCTTCACAGAGCCAAAGCCATCAGAGGGTGTCCTCTGAGGAACGAGGCCCGGTCTATACAGCAGCTTGTCCCAGGGAGGGGTTGCCAAGGCCTGGCCCCCAAGATCTCATCCACAGGGCACCATAGGCCTCAGGAGGACCTTTCCTGCTGTTGCCCCGAGAAATAGGCAACTCTGACTCCTCGGGACTGAAACCAAACAGAACATACACTCCAACAAGACAGGTCACAGCCACACATGCGGAGCAGTTTCCCAGCCAAGCATTGCTGGTCCCAAGACCCTGTGGTGTCGTTTTCCTTCTGTCTTACCACCTCTCCCACTCAGGCTCTCCTTTCCTATCCTTTCTGTTTCTGGTTTGTTCATGTCATCATTAAAATCTCCCGACCCAGCCTGGGCAACATGGTGAAAAACCCATCTCTGTTAAAAATACAGAAAAATTAACTGGACATGGTGGCGCACATGTGTAGTCCCAGCTACTCAGGAAGCTGAGGTGGAAGGATCACCTGAGCCTGGGAGGTCTGAGGCTGCAGTGAGCCATGATCGCACCACTGCACTCCATCCTGAGCAACAGAGTCAGACCCTGTTTCAAAAAAAAAAAAAAAAAATCCCCTGACCTAAGGAACTTTGGAAGGCAGTTCTGTGGCTGGATCCCATCAGGCCAGGACCATAAGAATGGCACACAGTCGCTACAGAGCAGGTGTGGATTTTCTCCTCACAGGGGCAGGTGTACACTCGGGTTGAAGACAATAAATGTACTGTGGTCGAGGAGAGCCAGGTTTCCCACAGCTGGAGAAATAAGTTACAAATGTGGCTAGGTTGAACTTGTGGTGCGAGATTGGCCTCACAGGTGTGGATATGAGTTCATGGGGTTTTAAATAGACGCACATGGGCCAGGTTCAGTGGCTCACATCTGTAATCTCAGCACTTTGGGAGGCCGAGGTGGGAGGACTGCTTGAGGCCAGGAGTTCAAAACCAGCCTGGGCAACATAGCAAGACCCCCGTCTCAGTATTAATCTTAAAAAACAGACATACATAGATAGAAATCACAGAAGTGCATACAGATGTGTGAGCATGAGTCACTGTAGATACAGGCATTGCTAGGTCTGTTGACTGAGAAAATCTAGCAGTGACACCTTAGTAACATGAGCATGCCCTGCTCCCAGATATTGTTTCTAGAGCCCATTCTCCAAGAAGAGAAACCAGGGCTCCTCAGAGAGGAGTTGGTTCTAGGGATGGGGCAGGCAAAATACAAGACGGGCCTGAACATCTTATGGAGCCAAAATATAAGAAGTGCTCAAAAATCAAATGGGGACTGTCAAAAGGATACAGGGCTCAGCATGCAGGAGCTCATGATGTTCTTAATTATAACCCCCAAATAAAAGTCTTTGTTGATACAAATAAATAACTGAATGAGCCACTTAATTGAGTGCATTGAGCCCTACAAGTGGCGGGCAAGGCACACAGACCCAGATGTCTCTGCTCATGGCAGCTACACAAAGAAAATCCTCTTGAGTGAAAAAAAATCAAATGTTCTCTATGCGGGAGAAGAGGCTGCATTTAAAGGACAAATATCTTTTATAAAACATTTATGGGACTATGAGCATTATTTTATTTACATAGGCATATTTAAGATGTAAGCTCTTTCCTGTTCAAACCAGCAACTTTAGGATTAGAAATAAAAACAACTTTATGTACATTTGTCACATCTACAATGGGTTTAAATGAAAGTACTGAAACTGACCAGGTTCAGTGGCTCATGCCTGTAATCCCAGCACTTTGGGAGGCAGATCGCTTGAGCTCAGGATTTCAAGACCAGCCTGGGCAACATGGTGAAACCCCATCTCTACAAAAAATACAGTAAGTTATCTGGGCATGGTGGCACACACATCTGGTCCCAGCTACTCAGGAGGCTGAGACAGGAAGATTGCTTGAGCCCAGAAGGTGGAGGTTACTGTGAGCTGAGATCATGTCACTGCAGTCCGACCTGGATAATAGAATGAGACTCTGTCTTAAAAAAAAATAGTAAGAAGCCGGACGCAGTGGCTTACGCCTATAATCCCAGCACGTTGGGAGGCCGAGGAGGGCAAATCACGAGGTCAGGAGTTCAAGACCAGACTGACCAACATGGTGAAACCCCGTCTATACTAAAAATACAAAAATTAGCCTGGCATGGTGGCAGACGCCTGTAATCCTAGCTACTCGAAAGGCTGAGGCAGGAGAATGGCGTGAACCCTGGAGGTGAAGATTGCAGTGAGCCGAGATCGTGCTACTGCACTCCAGCCAGGGCGACAGAGTAAGGCTCCATCTCAAAGAAAAAAAAGAGTACTAAAACCAATTGACTTAAACATGATTTGAGCTTAATGCTCCAGTTTAACCTAAGAAGTGTCCAGCCTCCCATAGAACTTCCAGTGGCCACTGGCTCAGGGCTTAACTTGCTTCAACACAAACCCAGGGCCCTCCCCACCCTTCTCCCAGCTCCCCACAACACTGCCAGTGCTCCCCAAGATACCGATGTGATTGAGCAAAATGGCGAAACCACCTAAAAACTAAAGATAAAAAGGTATTGAGATATGAAAGCCAGAGTCTGGGAGACAAGGAAATTCTAAAATTTATGAAATTAACTACAAGCCCCTCTAAAAATAACTGTTCTGTGAAATTTTCCAGGCATTTTTAAACACCCATATATCTTCCTTCATGGTTTAGATTTTGTTTTTTGGGGGGTTTTTACCCAAAACTCTCTCTCCTCCTTGTGTTCCATGCTCTTCCCGACTCTCCAGCAGCTGATGTCTCCAGAAACCATTCGTCCTCACTCTGTGCCTGTCCCTCCCTTGCCCTCTGAATCTGAACCATTTCCTCCTTTGTTTTGTGACCTTCATATAACCCTTCCCACAAACTGACAGCCATTTAAAATAAACCAGAACCACAGCAAACCAATATCTCCAATCCACATGCCCTCTGTGAACCTCACTGACTTGAACATTGCTGCTGATCTCATGGGGCTGCTCTGCCCAGCAGGGGAGGTCCACCAGGCCGCCCGGGGGGCAAGGGCTTCTCCCTATCACAGCCTTCCACATGCTTGCAGCACCCAGCAGAATGCTGTGCACAGGATGAGTGTTCAGCAAACAGCTTTTGCCTCAAGATCAAAACACGCTAGGTTTCTGAGGGTGTGAGAAGCATGACACTTCATATGTTGCTTGTGAGTATGTAAATTGGCACAACCTCTACAAAGCCAATTTGACAATATTGGCCAAAATTTGAAATATACATACGTACCCTTAGATCCAGGGATTCTATTCTTCAGTAATTATCCTAGATATACTGGTGTAAGTGCAAACCTATGTACTCATGAGCGTATTCATTGTGACATTGTTTGTCTCACATGTTCATCAATGGTGGCCTGGCTAAATGATCAGGTGCACATCTGCACAATGGAACAGTATGCAGCTATTAAAAAAGAAAGAGGGCTGGGTGCGGTGGCTCATGCCTGTAATCCCAGCACTTTGGGAGGCTGAGGCAGGAGGATCCTCTGAGGTCAGGAGTTCAAGACCAACCTGGCCAACATGGTAAAACCCTGTCTCTACAAAAATACAAAAATTATCCAGGCATGATGGTGGGTGCCTGTAATCCTAGCTACTCGGGAGGCTGAGGCTGGAGAATCGCTGCAACTCGGGAGGCGGAGACTGCAATGAGCCGAGATTGTGCCACTGCACTCCAGCCTGGGTGACAGAGCGAGACTCCATCTCAGAAAATTAATTAATTAATTAATTAATTAAATTTAATATTAAAAATATGTAAGGCCAGCTGGGCACGGTGGCTCTGCCTGTAATCCCAGCACTTAGGGAGGCCAAGGCAGGCGGATCACCTGAGGTCAGGAGTTCAAGTCCAGCCTGGCCAACATGGTGAAACTTTGTCTCTACCAAAAAATACAAAAATTAGCCAGGTGTGGTAGTGTGCACCTGTAATCCCAGCTACTCAGGAGGCTGAGGCAGGAGAATCACTGGAACCCGCGAGACAGAGGCTGCAGTGAGCCAAGATCATGTCACTGCACTCCATCCTGGACGACAGAGCAAGGTTCCATCTCAAAAAAAAAAAAAAAGACCGGGTGCAGTGGCTCATGCCTATAATCCCAGCACTTTGGGAGACCGAGGCGGGTGGATTACGAGGTCAGGAGTTCAAGACCAGCCTGGACAAGATGGTGGAACGTCATCTCTACTAAAAATACAAAAATTAGCTGGGCGTGGTGGCACATGATTGTAATCCCAGCTACTTGGGAGGCTGAGGCAGAAAATGGCTTAAACCTGGGAGGCGGAGGTTGCAGTGAGCTGAGATCATGCCACTGCACTCCAGCCTGGGCAACAGAGGGAGACGCTGCCTCAAAAAAAAAAAAAAAAAAATGTAAGACTGTGTGTGGTGGCTTACGCCTGTAATCCCAGCACTTTGGGAGGCTAAGGCGGGTGGATCCTTTGTGGTCAGGAGTTGGCAACCAGCCTGGCCAACATGATGAAACGCCATTTTTACTAAAAATACAAAAATTAGCCAGGCAAGATGGTGCATGGCTGTAATCCCAGCTACTGTGGAGGCTGAGGCAGGAGAATCGCTTGAGCCTGGGAGGTGGAGGTTGCAGTGAGCCGAGATCATGCCAGTGCACTCCAGCCTGGGCGCGAGGGCGAGACTCTGTCAAAAAAAAAAAAAAAAAAAAAAAATAGGGTTTTGCTTCTAATAATATTTGGGGGAAACTAAAAGCATTATTAAACTTTAAACCAGATGAAAGAAAAATATGAAATAGTCTCCACTCAGAGTGAAAATGATGAATAACTGTTGGCACACAATACCAGTAAAGACACAGTGAATTGTCCAAAAGGGACCCCCAAGCAACAGTGCCCTGAGGAGTCACAAAAGGTCGGGTGGAGAGTGCCGGGCTTGGGCAGGAGGTTCCTGGAAGTGATTTGGGCAAAGGGTCCTGCAAGGTCAGCCAGACAAGGAGTGTGCTTAGTGGAGACTATGAGTTCAGCGCTCGGTGGAGCAGTATGGCCGGCCAGGCGCATGGTCACTGACCAGAGGAGCCCAGGCCCCCAGCCAACATGAACATGGGAAGTGACTGGCCCATGTATTGGAAGTCGTATTTACTCTGTGTCTGGCCTCCTGAGAGTCTACCTAAGACCCCCTACCCATGGCCATTGCAGCTGGGAAGCGTCCTCTTCACCCCCAGAAGGTTCACTGAAAAATCAACTCACAAAAAGGCAGATTAATAAGAGAAAAGGCATGCAAATGTATCACCACTGTGCACACCGGAGAATCACAGTGACAGCCTGACATCCTAGTGGGTACAGATTCTTATATACCCTACTTCTAGGCTGGGCACAGTGGCTCATGCTTATAATCCCAGCACTTTGGGAGGCCGAGGCAGGCGGACCACCTGAGGTCAGGAGTTCGAGACCAGCCTGGCCAATATGGTGAAACCCTGTCTCCACTAAAAATACAAAAATCAGCTGGGCCTGGTGGCAGGCACCTGTAATCCTAGCTACTCGGGAGGGTGAGGCAGGAGAACTGCTTGAACTCAGGAGGCAGAGGTTGCAGTGAGCCAACATCATACCGCTGCATTCCAGCCTGGGAGACAGAGCAAGACTCCATCTCCAAAAAAAGGAAAAGTATACACCCTCCTTCTTAGGGAAAAGGGAGATGGGGAAGTATGGATGATTGGGTTGGCGGGGGGGTGGTAAATTATTTTTAAGGGAATTCAGTGGGCTTGAAGAACATACAATGGTCTGTGACAAAGTCAGGGCCAGGGAGCGGACAGTGCTTTGTGACAAAATGTCCAGGCTTGTTGAGTCTTCAGTCTTCCTTCCTGTGATATGGGTTGGGTTTTTTGATACATATATATAAATAATAGAGATGGGACCTGCCATGTTGCCCGGGTTGGTCTGGAAATCCTGGCCTCAAGCAGTCTTCCTGCCTCGACCTCCCAGACAGTTAAGATTACAGATGTGAGCCATCACGCCTTGCTACGAGTTCAGTTAATGAAAACAAAGGGATGGGGCCAGAGATACTTGGGGAACAATTTTTCTCCTTGGCAGGTCTGACCTCTCTTCATGTGGGTAGGGAAAAAGTGTCTTCTACCATCTGCTGATCCCTAAGGGCCTTTAATTCAAAATACCATACCAGGGAGCCATATTTTAGTTGAAGTTCCCTGTGGCTCTTCACCACTCACAGACAGCTGGAGCAACTTTCCAAAGCCTTTTCCACCCTTCCTGGAGAGGCAGCCCCATCTAGCAAATACAAATACAGAGTATCCAGCTACGTCTACATTTCAAATAAACAAGAAATTTAGTGTCAGTACATCTGGTGCAATAATTAGGAAATACTTATACTAAAACATCCATTGTGTATCTGAGATTCATATTTAACTAGGCATCCTGTGTTTCTATCCAGCAACTTTACTGCCAGGCTTACTGTCAAGGTCCCTCCCCCTTTTCCTTTTTCCCAACAGGAAATTATATTTTGACAATATCTTGGATTATTTTCAAAACATTATCTCACCATTTACAGTAATGTGTTTATTCTTTTCAAAAGAACATCCCCTTGCATGAGAGCTCTGTTTCCTCAACTAGTCTGGTTGAAAGAAGAGCCTGGGGTCCTGGACCCCACCTCAGACCAACCAGATCAGAACCTCCAGGTAATGGGCTTGGGAACCCGTGTTTACGGCAAGTGCCTCAGTGATGCCATCACACAGGCAAGTCTGGGAAATGCTGGAAGAGAGGCCACCTCTCTGCTCCAGAGAACACAGTAGATCAGTCCCCCAGGGAGTTTGGTCTCCACTGAGCTGGAAGAGCCTCTTGGCCCATGATAAGTGCTCCATGAAGCTCTGTGGGCTGAATGCCGGTCATAGAGCACACACACAGCTCAGGCTGTGGGGACATGTTGGGGCCAGTTGCCCTCCAAGGGGATGCCAGGACCCCAAAATGACCTCTATTGGCCTCACTGCTGTCTCCTGAGACCACCCAGGGCCCTGCCTCCCCCTTATGCTTCTCCAGTCTCGGTGCTGTGGGACTTGTTGCCACTTTTCTTTGAATTCTTGGGTTTCTGTGCTTAGCCTTTTAAAAATCATTAATGGTAAAATGTTCTTTTAAACTCCTCTACAAGTTTCCTCCTCTATTTTTCAATGCTACTTCATTACTCTCCATCTTAAACATCTATCCCCACCTCCAACTAAAGACATCTTCATCTTCATAATCCTGCCTTTCTTTTTTAATATGAACTTTTACTGAAATATAATGTAAATTTAGCAAAGTGCTTGAATACTTGTACAAATAAAAAGAATTTTCACAAGGTACAGGCATGCGTATAACCGGCACATTGCCGAGCACAACCTAGAAACCCTCAGTACCCCCTTTCGTCTCGAGTGCCCCTTCCGAGAAACCCTCCTATGGAGTCCTAACTTCATACATTAGTAGTTTTACCTCTTTTTGAACTTCACATAAATTGAACCACCCAGTATGCATTCTTTAGTGTCTGTCCCCTCCCACCTAACCTTGTGTTCATGGGATTCCTCT
This sequence comes from Pongo pygmaeus, assembly GCF_028885625.2. Taxonomy (NCBI): domain Eukaryota; kingdom Metazoa; phylum Chordata; class Mammalia; order Primates; family Hominidae; genus Pongo; species Pongo pygmaeus. The sequence continues at coordinate 41,300,382 of NC_072385.2, read as the reverse complement.
GCATCGAGAAGACTGCAGTTAGTCCACGCTAGCTGCTTACTGTCCCCCATTGCAGGGATACAAGTTCTGCTGTTGATGGACATTTAGTTTGCTTCTAGTTTTTTATTCTTACAAATCGTATTCTTATACATGTCTTTCAGGGACTGTATCTATGAATTTAGGAGAATTGCTGGGTCACAGTGTGTGTGAATGTTTAACTTTCATAGATAATGTCAAAAAGTTTGACAAAGTGAAATTTATATTTCCAGCTGCAAAGCCCCCACTTGCTCTGCATCCTTGCCAACACTGGGTGCTGTCATTTTTATAGTAGCCATCCAGGTGTGTGCACAGTCCTACTTCTCTATTAAATTCAATTTTTTGCAAAGTAATCACTTGAAAAAGAAACATCCAGACTGAAACAGGAAAGGTCTGAAAAAAGGTGAGATTCCGGTGGCTGAGAAAGTGAGCATGAGGAAGGAGCATACCCCTGGGGTCAGCTCAGGTCCAGGGGGAAACAGGTAATGGTGATAATAATAAGTGGTTGTTAACTGTTCCCATATAGGACGTGCTGCTCAACACACATTTTTAACATTTTTGACAACCTTAAGAGATAACTACTATTACTTTCACTTTACACATGAGACACAGGGATGTTACATAACCTTTTCTGAGTTTCCAGCTTAATTATTTTTTTCCTTTCATTAAGCACACACAATTATTTTATTTTATTTTATTTTTTATCTATTTTTTTTTTATTTTTTTAGTTTTTTTGAGACAGAGTCTTGCTCTGTCACCTAGGCTGGAGTGCAGTGGCGTGATCTCGGCTCACTGCAAGCTCCACCTCCCGGGTTCACACCATTCTCCTGCCTCAGCCTCCCAAGTAGCTGGGACTAGAGGTGCCCACCACCATGCCCGGCTAATTTTTTTTTTTTTTTTTTTTTTTTTGTATTTTTAGTAGAGACGGTTTTACTGTGTTAGCCAGGATGGTCTCAATCTCCTAACCTCGTGATCCGCCCGCCTCAGCCTCCCAAAGTGCTGGGAATACAGGTGTGAGCCACCACACCTGGCCCTCTTTTTATTTTTATTTTTATTTTTTCTCTCTAGGTTACCCAGCTTTAAATGAAACTGCCCTCCGTCTTTCACGAAGCATACAACACTTTTGACTGATTTCGTCTGCTCACAAGAGGGGCAGGGTGGTCCACACTGGCGATTTGCCTCTTGTCTCGGGGTCAAACAGTGTCAGCCACTGATTTCTCCAGCTGGCTGGGAACTTATTCACAGTGATTCTCAAACTTGAAATTGTGAGCTTTGTAAACTGTGTTAAGTACACATTCACATTCCAAAGCTCCAGCCTTTCCTCCCTTGGATTCTGTTTGAGTAGGTCAGGAATGGAGTTAGGATCCATTTGTAACAAGGTCCCCTGGGAATTGCTATATAAGCAAGGATGGTCTGATTGAGGCAATGTGGGGTTTGGAAATTTCTACTCTAAGGAGCCTTGAAGCCAAGTAACCAGAGATTGCTCCAAGCAGCTGGAAAAGGCAGCACTGAGGACAGCCTTAGATTTATGCCTCCTCATCTATCCTGGAGCCGGTGGGTGTAAATGCATTTAAGTTTTACTTTTTAAACACACACATATGCACAGAAATGTATGTGTGTGCATGTTCAAGTTTCATAGACAATGCCGTATATGTACGCACATACATACATAATATAGTGATCCACATTAGTCATGGATTCCACATTTGCAAATTCACCTACTCTCTAAAACGCATTTGTAACCCCAAAACTGAGTACTTGTGGTACTTCTGTGGTCATTTGCAGACATATGCAAAGTGAAAATGTGAAAAATGTGACAATGTGAAAAATGTGAGTTCCCTGACATGCAGTTCCCTGCCATGGTCAAACAAGGCAAGGCTCTGCCTCTTGTTCTCTACACACAGGGTCTTTTCTTGGTCTATGTAGTGCCACATTTTTTGCATTTTGTGCTTTTGGGTGGTGATTTTGCTGTTTAACGTGGTCTCCAGGCATAGTGCTGAAGCATTGTCTAAGTGTTCCTAAGTGCAGGAAGGCTATGATGTGCCTTCCGGAGGAAACACACTTGTTAGAGAACCTTCATTTAAGCATGAGCTACAGTGTTGTCCAGTGTTTGAGATGCCTTTATAGGACGCAGCTACTGCCGGCTTCCCAGCCAGACTGAGAGCTCAGGGTGTGGGCAGCGCCTCCTTCCTGCATTCATAGCTCCAGTGCTGTTCAGCTTCAGTGGAACCTGGTGAGCACCGCTCTCGGCAGGCTGAGCTTCCAAGGGCTCTACGGCCACATAGGGCCTTCCCTATACCCACAGAGACTAGCAGGGAGCTCTTCTTCAGCCACTCGTGCAGCCTGGACACCTCACCCACTGCAAACCCTCTCCCATTTGGAAGATAGTAGGAACCAGAAGGAAAGGAAAAACAGTCACAGAGCATGCACTGTGCATTCTCAGGCACAGTTCAGGAAAATTGGGCCCATTTATGACTCTTAAATTCATGTGTGCCTTTTTCAGTGCAAATATTTCAAGGAACTTAAGTATATACGAAGGTATTCTGTGTTACAGACGGGCAATGAATCCAAATGTTCTTTCTGGGCTAAGCTGGTTAGAGAAATGTCAGCCACATCGAGAGAGCACCTCTGTCCTTGGTGACCAGCTGGGCTTTGCGATCCCTGGTAGGGCCAAGCCAGCATGCAGGAGGGATGTGGGGAGCACCCCAGGCCCAGTGGATAGCCGGCTACAGCTAAGCGAAGGGTCCCTGCAGGGAGGAGAAGGCAGGCTGTGAACTCTTGGCAATCCTCCTAATGTCCCTCTGATACACAGGTTAACCTGCTAATAACAAAGTAGTTCTTGGGTGTGAATATTGGAGATCCTCCATATTTTTTGCTCTTGTGATCTTTTAAAAAATTATATAATCTGAGCTGAGACAGAAAGATCTTTCCCGCTTTTAGCTGAAGTAGGTCAAAAAACTCTTTCTGTACGAATTGTTTGGTGCTGTCCATTCTGAGTGATGGAACAGTGGGGAGGTATTGCTAAGCAACACTGCACATCCTTCTGAAGCCCATCATCTCCTAGCAACAGGCGGTGATGTGCGACCCCCCTGCTGCGGGAGCCACCGCGGGTGTGCTGCCTGATGTCCGTTTCACTCCCCTCTGGTCACAGGCATTCACTTTTGCGACAGCTGGACTTCTTGAGCGCCTACAAATCCCCTTACCAGGAGCCAGGGATACAGAAATCCAAAGTTGAGGTCTCTGCCTTCAGCGGGAGTCCAGCCTGGTTTAGAGTGAGATACAGAAAGAAACAAAAAACTGTATCATCTCAACAGTTGACCTCGGAGTTCTTCATCAGGAAGGCATTGGTTTTATTTAGGAAACATCTTGATAAACTTCTGGAGCACAACAATTTGGTTCACGAGGGCACAGATGTTGTCAGAGACAGGGATTGGTGGTTGGAGTTACTGAAAGAAAGGGGAAGAGAAGGCAGGACATGCACAGGTGGCCCAGCTGTGAGAAAGCCTGGCTGGAGGACCGCTTTGAAGAGTGATATGGATTGGATTTTTAAGTGCTTTGCTTTTAAAAGCACCTCTGGTGACCTATAAAGCTTCAGTAAACATTATGTGGCTCCCAGCAGAATTCTGTTCACTGTTACCACGGAAGCAGTGATCAAAGAGAAGGGGCTCTGTTGGGTACATGCCAGGGCAGAGGTCAAGGAAAAGCCACGGATAGGGACAAAGAACAGCTTGACCAAGGCTGAAAACTGGCACAAAGACGACCTTGAGAACACAAGCCCCCTGCCCTCAAAATTCAGGGAAACATCTGACAGGGCACGGATTCCAGTCTGAGAAGCGGCGAGGTGGGATCTGAATGGGTCTTATCCAGGTCTGAAGAGTGGGGAGCACCCACTGACTCCTGGCTGTCTGGTGACAAAAGTGAGGGGAGGAGCTTCCAGTTCTACCTGGGAGGCAGGGAAAGGTGCCCAGAGGAGGTGATGCCAAGCAAACTCCTGCCGGAGGAGACAGGAGGAGGTGCTGATGAGAGGGCTCCAGCCAAGCAAAGGGAGAAAGGGCCCATCTGCCCATCAGGTGTCAAACCTCTGAACATGAAGAAGTTGTTATTTGGTGAGGTGTGGGGCAAAGGTGGAAAACCTCAGACATGACATTCCAGCTTTGGAAAAAAAATACATTTTTTTCTCAAATTCAAATCTCACACCAGGATGGCCCTGTCTACCTTCAAAAGTGGTGCCATATCCAGACACAGATGATAGCTAGATGGATAGACAGATGCCAGAGAGAAACCCATTACCCTCTCTCAAGAAGATTGTCTAAGAGCACATTCTTAGAGCAGCCTCTGATGCTGGGCATGGCAGAGCTCACAGAAGGACTAAACTTTTCAAAATTCACACTGTGCTATCCGGCATGCTGAGTCAGTTTGCAAAGCACTTGTGTTGATAGTATCTGGTTTGCCTCCTTATTTCAGGGGGACAAAAACCTACTTCTTGTCCCTGGCGGTGCACAACCCCTCCTTCAGCAAGTTTCCTGGCCTGTGGTGGCTGCCCCGAGGTGCTCTGCCAGGTTCCCTGTGTCTGCTCTGCCTCAGTCGTCTCAGGGTGCAGGCAAAGCCAGCCCTTCTACCTGGCGGTGCTGAACTAGGAAAAAGTTTGCTCAACAACACTGAGCAGCCCGCCCCTCGGATGGGTGCATTGAATGTGTCTGCACTTGTCAGGTACATCTGGCTTCTGCGTTCAGGACAATTACAGGGCACTCTGCAAAATTACTTACTGAGTTGGAGGGCCTAAGAGCACTTCCGTTGTGACAGTGGAGGCGGGCACTGGGAAAGGCTGCCCTTTAAAGGGTGATGGAGGTGCTAACGGAGAGCCCAGCTCCCAGGCTCACCCACGCCTTCCAGGGCATGTGGGTAGATGTGGTAGTCAGCAAAAAGCAAGGACTTCTCCCAGCACATGGGTATGGGGCTGGAAGAGGGAAGGGCACAGGGGCCCTCTGGCTCTGGTCCTACCAGCTGGTTGGGAAAGGCTTCTCATGAGCACTTCACACACAAAGCAAGACTGATGGAAGTTACGAGGAGCCACCTTGCATGCTGGTGTCTGTTGAAGGAATGAACGTGTGGACAGCGTGGGAGCATAGATCCAGTCTTCCTCACTGGCTATGGTGATCTCAGTGGTCCACATGCTCCCTTTGTTCCTACAGGAACCGAACAGTCCATTTCGAGGTGGAACCTCACAACAGCTCTCCGGGCCCTCCCAGACACACCCTGGGGTGGGGACGGGAGTGTGCTTTAGGGCCCGGGCCGCCTGGGGTTGTTCTGCTCCACAGTTGTCAAACAGACCCACCCTCAGCAGAGAGGCAGGGCGAGAAAGGCAAAGGAAGGAAAGAAGGAGGCCTGGGCTACAACTGAGGTTGCCACGGTTTCTTTTTTTCTTTTTCTTTTTCTTTTTTCTTTTTTTTGAGATGGAGTTTCACTCTTATTGCCCAGGCTGGAGTGCAATGGTGCGATCTCAGCTCACTGCAACCTCTGCCTCCTGGGTTCAAGAGATTCTCCTGCCTCAGCCTCCCAAGTAGCTGGGATTACAGGCGCCTGCCACCACACCCAGCTAATTTTTGTACTTTTAATAGAGACAGGGTTTCACTATGTTGCCCAGGCTGGTCTCCAACTCCTGACCTCAGACGATCCATTTGCCTCAACCTCCCAAAGTGCTGGGATTACAGGCATGAGCCACCGCACCCAGCCAGTTGCCACAGTTTCCATCTCTGCTAAGGGTTTGGCCTCTGCCTCTGCGGATTCGATTCAGAAAGTGGTGCTGTTAGTATACCAGGAAGGAAGGTGTCTGTGGGAAATTAATTCGCACTCACAGGACTTGTAAGCCAGAAGGCTGGTTTCCTTGTTGATGGCGGGAGGCATAAAGATGACCTTGTCTGTGAGCCCGGTCCGAGAACTTTGCACTTTGCCAAGCTGTCCTTTGAGTATAACGGTGATAGACAAACATTCTCCAAGATCAGACAGAGGGAGACAGCACCTAGGGCCCTTTAAAAATGTAGTTGAACACAGTGAGATCCTGTCTCTACAAAAAGTAAAAATACAAAATTAGCTGAGCATGGTGGCACAGGCCTGTGGTCGAGCTTACTGGGAGCCTGAAGTGGGAGGATCCTTGAGTCCAGGAGTTCAAAGCTGCAGTGAGCTATGATTGCACCATTGCACTCCAGCCTCAGCGACAGAGAGAGACCCTGTCTCTAAAAGAAAAAAAGTAGCTAAAAACGAAGTCTGGCCAACTAAGAGATGAGGCAAAATAAGAAATAAAGTGAGGGAGAAGCCATGGAGAAAAGACTGGTAAGAGAGATGACTCCATGTAAGCAAATAGTTAAAGCTAGACTATGGAAGAAATTGTGGTTTCAGAATAAAATGTAAATCTTGACGAGAGAAAGCTAGCAAACTCAGGGGGCTGAGGAGAGGAGGGAAGAGGAAATGTAAGAATGTCAATTTCCTTATTCATAACAAGAAGTTAGTAGATACTGCCTGTAATTAAAACACATAAAATAATTACTACTTATTAATATTTTTCATAAACCCTTTCCCTAATTTTAGCAGGTTATTTTAGAAACTAGTACTTTTTTCTTTTTTCTGGTTTTTGTTGTTTTGACACGGGGTCTCATTCTGTCACCAAGGCTGGAGTACAGCAGCACAATCATAGCTCACTGCAGCCTCACAACCTTCTGTGTTCAAGCAATCCCGCCTCAGCCTCCCAAGTAGCTGATACTACAGGTACGTGCCATCATGCTTGGTAATTTTTTTTTTTTTTTTTGTAGACACAAGGTCTTGCCATGTAGCCCAGGCTGGTCTTGAACTACTGAGCCCAAGCGATCCTCATGCCTCACCCTCCCAAGTACCTGGGACCACTGGTATATTTTGTGATGAGGAAATATTTCTCTGAAATTCAGCAATTTCTACCATTTTACTTCATTTTGGCGGGGGGGGGGGTTGTTAAATTCAGACACAATTATCCTCAACATTTATTGTTTAAAATAGGATGTAGGCACTAAGCATAAAATAAGAAGCTGTCATCAAGAAACAGTTGTCATCAAGAAACAACATTAAAGGAGTTCAGGGGGAGGCCAATAGGATGTGAAAAGTATTTGCAGCATAATACTAACAAACCAATGAGAAAAAGGTAAACCTACCCAGCGGAAATAAATTGGGTGAAAGACTTGAACAGGCACGTCACAAAACAGATAGTATCTCAACTGGCCAATAAATACACAGAAAGGTGCTCAACCTCATTAGTCTTCAGAAAAATGCAAATTAAAACCACAAGAAGCTATGGCATCACACTCAGAATAGCCAAAATGAAGGGGGGAAAAATCCTGACAATATCAAGTGTAGGCAATGGAGATCCCCGGAGCTCTCATGCATTGTTGATAACGGGGTAAATGGGTATAGCTATCTGGGAAACTGTTTGTTCCCCTCCCCACCTCCCCTCCCTCTCTCTTTCTCCTTCTTCCCACTCATCACCACGCACAGCTAATTTTTGTATTTTTAGTAGAGATGAGGTTTTGCATGTTGGCCAGGCTGGTCTTGAACTCCTGACCTCAGGTTATCCACCTGCCTCGGCCTCCCAAAGTGCTGGGACTACACGCGTGAGCCACCGCACCCAGCCCACATCCAAAACTTTCTTTAGCTCTCTCTCTCACCTACTAATTTCTGAGGCCCGCAGAAATCAAAAAGGTCAGGTAAAGCAAGGCAAAACAGAGCAGAGCCTTAGATTTTGAGAGGGACCTGTCTGCTTACAGCTCTTGGGATTCCATGAGGAAAACAGAGGTTTCTCCTAAAATGGGGTCTGTGGCACCTTCTGTTTTTCCCAAAGCATCCCAGGCTGTCAGAAATTACCTTAGGTCCTCTCATGTAGACAACAAGAGTGGCAACAAGACACACTACGGAAATGATTCAGTCAACTGGGAAGAAAAAGAAACACTTAGTACTGTCCCCATTGTAAAGATGGATAAAGTGAGGCACCATGCAGTTTAAAAATTCATGTTCACATAGAGTTAGGCTCCACAGCTCACTCTTAACCATTCTGTAATTCTGCTGACTCTATGCCCAGTCACTGAGGCACCTGTATGGTAGCTCATGGCCCCCTTAGAGCTTAGAATCTGGATTTCATTCCTACTCTACAGCCATGTAATTTAACAATTTTCCACTGAATTTGTTGGATTCTAACTCTATATATCTCAAATTTTATTATTTCTGAATCTCAAGGGGGGCTGTGATGTCTTTAGTAATATCAAACGACCTATAAATGAAGGACTAAATGAGGTTTAACAGTACTCAAATTTCTATATGCTTTAAAACATTGAGGCAATGTATTGAGAAACACACCTAAGAAACTGCAACCAATCTACTCTGGACAAAAATTTAGACACTATCTCTTCAAAATAAGCTATCTATTGATACTTATGCATATTTGTACATATATCAACAGTATTTTACATGTCATAACCTTAAAATAATTTAAACGTGTCAAAATTACAGGCCTTATACATTTCTGTGGTCTTGAAAGAAATGATACATATAGATTACTTGTTTAAAGTAGTCATTAAAATGCATAAACTTTTAGAGTAATCGCTTAAAAAAGCAGTTCATACCGAAGGTAATAATACGTAACACTAGGAATAAAAGAGGGCCCAACACTGCAGGTTCTTAAAGACAAAAGTTACTAAAGCCTTGTTTTTGGTTATTAACCTTGGCCTTAAAACAATTATATACATAATCTTCCCCTTCCTTTTCTTGTTGCAAAGATGTGGTGACAAACCGGGTTTGCTCATGCAGATGACAATACTCTTGAAAATGGTGGCAGAGAAATAAAATGAAGGGTATATGGTTCACTTAATGATCTCATAAAGTGGAACTTATTACCCACCCTGCCTCTTGCATATCTCCAGACTAATATGTGAGAGAGATGAAATGGCTGTTTGCTACCAATATTTTATTTGATGCTTCATTTCTTGATTCCTTGAATGACAACTTACAATGCATTAACAGGATCAGGAAAGCATAGCTATTCAAGGAACTAAATAATTATGCAACTAATTCTTTTCCTCATCTCTAAAACATGGCAATGGACTGATATTTTAAAAATACAACACACTGGCAAGTAGTTTATTTTCAACTCAGTTTTGGTTTGTTGTTTGTTAAGGTCATTGCTTGGGAAAAAGAAAACAAAAGAGGAGGAGGAGGAGGAGAAAGTATAGAAACAAGAAATAGAAACAGCAGCATAAGCAAATGAAGAAGAACTAGATGATGGTGATGAGAAAAAGAAAAAACAGACTGGAAGAAAGTAGAAAAAACAGGTGAGGGAATCAGATGGCCTCTAAGATATCTTTTTTCCCCTTCCTGATTCATGAAATTTGAAAAAGTCCAAGACCATCAACAAAAAAACAAGCAAAAAGATAGACACTCCTTAAATTTCGTTAAGAGTGAGATAATGCTCCACTCATGACTGGCTCAGGTGCCATACCTTTTTACCCCTTCCCGATTCATGAAATTTGAAAAAGTCCAAGACCATCAACGAAAAACAAGCAAAAAGATACAGCCCCTAAAGAGTCACCCCTTAAATTTTGCTAAGAGTGAGATAATGCTCCACTCATGCCTGGTTCAGGGGCCAGCAGGAGGAGGGCACACTCCAGATTCTCTAGGAGAAGGGGGAGGACTCCTCCTTACCCTGGCTGCGCCTCCACTGAGGCCCATGGTACAGCAACCACAGCTTCCTACCTATGCCATGCCAGCCGGACCCTGAAGCTCCTACTCCCCCTTCCCGGCCCCCAGACTTGCTGCTGCTGCCACCACTGGCACTGATGCCAATACAACCACCACTGCTGTCACCCTCAATGCACCAGCCCTCCTTACAAGCCTCCTACCACATGGCCACTGCCACAGCCCTGCCCCTGCCCTGGCCGCAGCCGGCCACCTCCTACAGCTCTGGCACGCTGCAGTCTCTGTCACCACCACCAACTCACAGTGAGGCAAGCTGTGGGACCACAGGCTCCAGCCTTCAGCCTCCAATATCTGGCAGATGGATCCTCCTTCTACTGGTAGGAAGCAGCAGTGTGGGCAAAGCCAGAAAAACCTAGAACAGGATGCAGGAAGTGGTAGCGTTAGAGCATCACCTTGTCATGCTGTCCACTGGGTGGACAGGGGCCAGTTTCAGCGAAGGCACTCACAATCACCCTCCGAAGTCCAGCCTTTCCTTCTGGCCCAAGCTGGCCAGGCACCAGGGCCTGGGGTAGGGATTGGAGACACCACTGTGCCCAGCTCCCCAATCCATAGGAAACACTTGGCCCACTGGGGCTGCACTCCTTGGGGAGCAGGAGCAGCAGAAACTCAGACCCAGCCACCCCCAAACCGAAGTGCGGTTGCCATTCTTGATGCCTCCACCCACAGGGCCCTGTCCCCCTGTGATCCCCCCGACTCCATGCCCAGAGATCCCAGGCTGTCTCTGCAACACAGAGGAAGAGGGCACAGGCCCTGGACCCACAGCAGGTGTGGGGGACCTGCCATGCTCAGGATTCCCATGGAAATGCTGTGCACCCCACTGGCTTTGAGCAGCAGCAGCAGGAGGAGGTCAGCCTCTAGAGTTTGGAGTCTGGGGAGAGGAGAATGGCTCCTGCCTTGGAGGCCACTGCTATCACTGCTGCCTCTGCCACCCACCGCTGGCAGTGCAGTCCCTGATAGCGCCCTTAATCCTCGTAGCCCCCGACAGTGCCCCCAGCCCAACCTCTGCCTTGGGCAGTTATGCCCAAGTTATCGCACCCAATCCACTCCCTGACGAGCTGCTGTGGGTACTGCAACCCCAGATAGTACCCCCAACCAGCCCCCAGCCAGGGGCAGTCCGGCCCCAATAGCACCCCCAACCAACCCCCATCCCCACCCTGCCACAGGCAGTATAGCCCCCAGTAGAGTCCCTAACCTGTCCCCCACCACGGGGCATAGGCCTAGAGGTTTTTGTCTCACCCAATCAGAACATGTAGTCCAGGAACCTCATTTGCATATTTTCAGAATGTGAAGGATGCTAAGGGGGCATCCCACCATTCCAGGCTCTTCTGCGGCTGTAGCCCAGCTACTCTGTGCCTGGCTTAGAGGAGGAAGAGGAGGAACCATCTGCCGCACCCTGGAGGCTGTAGCCTGCGGCATCGCGGCTCGCTTCACTGTGGTTGCTGGCTGCGACAGAGACTGCAGCATGGCCAGAGTGGTAGAAAGGTGGTGGGGTAGGTGCGCTATCAGAGGCTGCACTGCCTATGGTGGGAGGCGGCTTGGGGGCATCTGATGCCTGCAGGTGGAGCGGGTTGGAGGTGCTATCCAGGGCACAGGGGTGGGGCGACTGGTTGGGGGTGCTATCTGTGGATGCGCTGGCCATGGCGGGGAGCAGGTTGGGTACGCTATCCAGGGTCTCACCTCCTGTGGCCCTGAGGGAGGGGTCCAGGCCTAGGCCACTGGCCAGGGAGCCAGTAAGAGAGCCAGAGGCAGTGAGGGATGTCAGAACCTTGGAGGTTATCTTGAGGCCTTCTCTGGTTTAGATGTATCTTCTCATTCATGAATGTACGAACATTGCCTAAGAGGTGTTCATAGTGGCCATTCTGAATTCTAGTTCTAGCAGGGGCTGAGAGAGTTCCAGTAGTTCCATGTGTCTTCTTTCAAAAAATGTTTATTCAGATCTTCTGTTCATTTTTAAATCAGATTCTTTTTGGTTTTCTGGAGGTTTTTTGGTATTGAGTTGTTTGAGCTTATTGTATATTCTGGTTTTGAATCCCTTCAGGGGTGGGGAGTTTGCAAATATTGTTTCCCCTTCTGTGTGTCTTCTCCTTTCTTTGTTGTTTCTTTTGCTGTGCTAAAAGCTTTTTAGGATGACAGAATTTCATTTGTTTATTTTCGCTTTGGTCGCTTGTGCTTTTGAAGTCTTAAACCAAAAACTTCTGCCTAGACCAGCATCCTGGAGTGTTTCCACAATGTTTTTATTCTAGTAGTTTCATGGTTTCTGGTCTTCAGCATAAGTGTTTAATCCATTTGATTTTATTTTCATGTACGATGAGAGAGAAGGGTCTAGTCTCATTCTTGTACATGATGTTTCCCCATTGTATGTATTTTCTTGGTGTCTTTGTCAAAGATGAGTTAGCTGTAAATCTGTGCATGTATATCTGGGCCCTCTATTCCTTTCCATTGATCTATTTGTCTGTTTTCAGGACATGGCCATGCAGATTTGGTTACTGCAGCTTCCTAGTACATTTTGAAGTCAGGTAGTATGATAACTCCAGCTTTATCCTTCCCATTCATGAATGCAAGAACATTGGTTAAGAAGTGTTTATAATGGCCCTTTCTGATTTCTAGTCCTAGCAGTGGGCTAGAAGGGTTCCAGTGGTTCCATGTGTCTGCTCTCATTTTGTATCTCCCAGTGTCAAATATCTATTTGGTTTCATTTGCTTTGACACTTATTTTCAATATTGTTTGTAATGTTGATAAGCAAAACTGGCCTATAGTAATAAAATTGTCTTTAAATTGGATCATTTCCTTCATTTTGCTTTCTGTGTGTACATGGTTGCTTTCTTCTCTTTTCTTAGACTGCATTAGAACATGACACATCCATTCCATCTTCATTTCTCATATGTGCACACTGAATGCACAGCCTAGAGTCCCACTTTCTCTGGTAGTCCCTCAGCAGCATTGCACAAGTGTTGCCTGTGGGATTTTCATTGTTGTTTCTTTATATAGGTATCATGCCTTCTGTGGTGTATTGACTTGAGAATACTTTGTAATTTTCAATTTCCCAAGTATAGATGCTTTGAGGTGATGATTTTATTGCATTTTTCTAGGATAAGCAATTATCCGCAATCCACCGTCAGGCATTAACCCCTGATGAAACCCACTAAGCCAAAACTAACAGGAAAATGTTTTAATTATATTTTTATAGTACAAAATAATTAAACTGAGGCAGGCAGAAAAAAGTAAGAGAATCCACATCACCATAGTTTACATCACTTTAAATCTTGACACCTCCAGATGCTAAAAATGAACCCGGGTCCTGCAACTGCAGGCTTCATTTCTCCTCCCAAAGGCACAGTCTGTATGATGCGTTCAACAGGAACATCTCTTGGGTTCTCGCCCCCTGACTTGTTATTCACAAGCACCGTGGTGTTTGAAATCATCCATTTCTGCAGATCTATGGCCAGCCCTCCCATTCCAAAGACTCACTGCAATTGCTCTTCAGCCCTCTTCAGACTGGATTTCTGGCTTCTTCTTTCCCTCTGACCCTGAATTCAGAAGAGCTTCTTCTGAGGTCCTCTTGCTACTTCAGCTTTTCCTCCTTCTGCTTGAGGAGTGCTTTAAAGTGCTCTTTATTTTGCAGGTGCTGCTGCTTCTTGGCCTTCTTCACCCTCTGACTGCGCACTGTACTCAGAGCATCCAGCAGTGCAAGGATCTGACAGGGACAAAACCTGGTGAGCATCAGAATACTCTCACAGACACTGCATATTCCCATCCAGGCATGTCAGCTGATGGAATCCAAGATAGAGGCAACCCAGGATCCAAATGAATGTTAACGCCTTGAAAATGCATCCCGAGCTAGGAAATCATTGTTGGCATGGAGATACAGGTGTGAGCACATTTACCTTTACCACAAAACCACCTCTGTTCATCACTATATGGGCTCTGTGTGCCACTAACCAGGACAGAAGGGTTCCCCAGCCGTGCCTATGACTCCACATTAAAATGCACAGAGCAGAACAGGGCCAAGCAAAGGACTGGAAATAGACTCCAGCCCTGCCTCTAACCTATAGTTCTAGTGCCGTGAATAACTCTGGCCTCATCCCCTCCTGATCAAAACTGAGTTACAGTAGAAACGCAAAGCGTGCTGCCAAGAGTGTTATTTTCCTATCTAAATGGCAGTCAATCGGCCACAGGACCTTCCTTTCACGAGGCTTCCTTATGATGGTTGGTCTCTGCCTGTCCTTCAGCACCTTGCCTGTCTTTGCTTGGGTCTTGTTCTTGTTCTTAAATGGCAAGGCTTTCTGCAAGGCTTTTGGAATGTGTAGTGAATTAAAATGTTTCTTATGCCTCAGGATTGGCTGAAAAGTAAAATAAAACAAAAACTGGGACATATTTAGATTATGATCTATGTGTGTTTGAAACCCACAAAACCTTCTCACTGGATTGACTTTTCCATAAGATCAGTAACACTAGAGTCAGCTGACTCTCAGAAATCAGGACTCAGTCATCCATCAGATATGGACTGCCTCAGTGGACACCCACAATTCTAGGCAGACAGAGGAACAAATACAAATAACTTATACTTGCAACTCTTCCAGAAAACCAACCATGCCCATTTCTATGGTATAAAACTATGAGGTCTCAACACAGCAGATGCATAGATCCAGTTTCCTCTCATGTTAAATTCAGACCTTGTCTTTGGGCCACTGAGGCTATTATTTTTTTCAGCCTAATGAGCATAATAATCTAGCTTTTCATTCTGACTGTCAACCTCTTTGGATTTAAGGACATAGTTTTTCCTCCAATTAGCTGCCAACATGTCTTCATCTCTGGTTCTAATTAAGAGCTTTAACTTTATTCTGTTTCTGATGGGAGCCTGGCTTTAAAAAGTGAGATTTGAGCAACAGACAAGGGCAAACACTGGACATTGAATTTTCAGCTTAATTTAAGTTTTATGTTTCATGAATTAAGATAATCAAAATTCTTAACTGCCTCAGAAACATTGTTAGTAAGTTGAAAGTTGTGCCCTAGTCTTTTTACCAACGTCAACTATACAGATAATATTTCTCCTATGCCCTTAAATTTATCATTAAGGACATCATTCACAATAATATTCCATATTATCTGTTTAGGAACGTATATTGCTTCAGAATTAAAGAATTCAGAGAAATCTCCTTCTCACAAAAAAAGTGGCACCACAAGCTGGACAATGGGCACCACATCCTAAGTATGTTTTAATACAAATTCATGTAAGGTGCTCCAAAATTTCATTAACTATTTTATAGAAAGAGCAATGCCTGTGAGACTTCTGTTTCTAGCAGAAATAGACGTATTTATTTTGCAGTAATTTTTTTTTTTAGTTTTTTGTTTTGTTTTGTTTTTTGTGACAGAATCTGTCTCTTTTGCCAGGCTGGAGTGCAATGGCATTATCTTGGCTCACTGCAACCTCCGCTTCCCAGGTTCAAGTGATTCTCCTGCCTCAGCCTCCTGAGTAGCTGGGATTACAGGCACCCACCACCACACCTAGCTAATTTTGTATTTTTAGTAGAGACAGGGTTTCTCCATGTTGGCCAGGCTGGTCTCGAACTCCTGACTTCAGGTGATCTGCCTTCCTCAGCCTTCCAAAGTGCTGGGATAGCAGGCATGAGCCATCGCACCTGGCCTTTCTTAGGTTTTTACTATTCATTTATGACAAATATTTGACATCCATGATTCTCTCCAGTCAAAAGTTCTTTAATACAATCTGTTGGCATTGGCCAATTGGGAAATGGAGTCATATGACTCACCCATCCTGTGAATGGCCCCGGAGGTAGCATACATTTTAAACTGGCTATTAAACCTGCCTGCGATCAGGCCAGGCATGGTGCCTCATGCCTGCTATCCCAGCACTTTGGAAGGCTGAGGTGGGTGGATCACCTGAGGTCAGGAGTTCGAGACAAGCCTGACTAACATGGAGAAACCCTGTCTCTACTAAAAATACAAAATTAGCTGGGCGTGGTGGCGTGTGCCTGTAATCCCAGCTACTTGGGAGATTGAGGCAGGAGAATCACTTGAACCCAGAGGCGGAGGTTGCGGTGAGCCAAGATCCCACCATTGCCCTCCAGCCTGGGCAACGAGAGCGAAACTCTGTTTAAAAAAAAAAAAAAAAACCTGCTTGCGACCTTGTCAACCTTGGTCCCGTTCTTCTGGATGGATTCGTGGTCCTTGGCATCAATGATGCAGTTGCTATCAGACCATTTCCACGGCACGTACAGGTCCACAAACTCACCAGCGTCATTCTGCATCTCAAAGCCGCACCTGCTGCCACCATATCGCGCACAAGCAAAGAAAGACATTTTCTGATAATTATTGCATTTGCAATTTCAATTTATTCCCAAGCTGGTAGTATGTATGTATGCTGTACTTCCATAAAGGTTTTTTGTTAATAAGGTTAAAATTAAAATTTAAAAGTAGAATTGAGATACAAAAAGTATCTCATTTTTGTATAATCATTTTTTTCTATGTGTAGGTATGCATTGAGTTTTTTTGTTGTTGTCATTTTGTTTTTGATTTTGGTTTTGGGTTTTTTTTAGATGGAATTTTGCCCTTATTGCCCAGTCTGGAGTGGAATAGCGTGATCTTGGCTTACTAAAACCTCTACCTCCCAGGTTCAAGCAGTTCTCCTGTCTCAGCC
Organism: Pongo pygmaeus; assembly: GCF_028885625.2. Classification (NCBI taxonomy): domain Eukaryota; kingdom Metazoa; phylum Chordata; class Mammalia; order Primates; family Hominidae; genus Pongo; species Pongo pygmaeus. Next base: position 41,283,944 of record NC_072385.2, on the reverse strand, counting down.
TCCCAAGTAGCTGAGATTACAGGTGTCTGCCACCACACCCAGCTAATTTTTGTGTTTTTAGTAGAGGTAGGGTTTCACCATGTTAGCCAGGCTGGTCTTGAACTCCTGACCTAAGGTGGTCCACCTGCCTTGGCCTTCCAAAGTGCTGGGATTACGGGTGTGAGCCACTGCACCCGGCCCACATTGAGAGATTTTTATTTTTATTTATTTATTTATTTATTTATTTATTTTAATAATAATTAAAATTCTTTCACCCAGGGTAGAGTGCAATGGTGTGGTCTGTGTTCCCTGCAACCTCCTCCTCCCACGTTCAAGCGATTCTCCCACCTCAGCCTCCTGAGTAGCTGGGATTACAGGTGCCCGCCACCATGCCAGACTAATTTTTTTATTTTTAGTAGAGATGGGGTTTCACTATGTTGGCCAGGCTGGTCTCGAACTCCTGACCTCATGATCCGCCCGCCTCGGCCTCCCAAAATGCTGGGATTACAGGTGTGAGTCACCGTGCCTGGCCAAGAGATTTTTATAAGAATCTTTGCTAAATATTCATAAAGGTTATTTCTGGATGGTAACATTTAAGGTGAGTTTAAATTCATATTGTTGTTTGAATTTCTATAATGTATGCATCTTTTCTACAGAAATCGAGTGATGACATTTTGCTGCAAAGTAAAAAGACCTTTTTCAATGGGAAGGATGGGTGAAAACCAAGAGGTAGTAGAAGAGGAGTAAATGTAATTAGGGCTGCTGAGCAACAGAATAGAGCAGTCTGCTTTACAAAGGAGTGATCCACTGGCTTTGGAAGTATCCCAGCAGAAGAGGATGAAGGGCTGTCTCTGCAGAGATTTCACCCTGTGCCTCCAGCCCTGAGTCCATGCATCTGAAGCCATGACTGTGCTGCAGTTGGCTACTGTCCAGCGACATTTGGGAGGCACTGGTCTCATTAGAGCTTTTCACTCAAAGCCAACTGGAGGAGGGGTTATTTCTGGAAATGATTCCTAGGCACGTCTGTTGTCTTTGCTGACGTGTAGATTCTTGTTAGCCTCACAGAGGCTGTTCCCTTTAATTTGGGTGTTCTATCAACCTTCCCACCTTTTGCCTCAAGTGTTCCTGGCCTTAATTTAGACTAAATTCACTTCTGTTTGTATGGTTCTTCTGCAATTTCTGCAGACATTCCAGCTATAATTCCATTTTATCTTCCTAATATAGTTGTGAGTTTCAGCATTGCCATGGGCTCTGTATATGATCAGTAGGGGGATTTAAAATGATGATCTCCTTTTCAGTTACTTAGCAAACTGTGAGACACTTGCTCTATGCAAGAGCACAACTCAACATTGGGTATACACTAGAAAGAAAACAATAGGAGTAGGAATTTTTGTCTGTTTTATTGATCTACTTCCAGCACCCAGGACAAGAAGCAGGGCACAGTAGGTGCTCCACAGTGGATTGCTGAAATGAATGCACGAATGAATGAAACACCTTCCTCGCCTTCAAGTATCCCCAGCTAATGGAGGAGATAGATGTGCTCTTAAATAGAGATATACAAGGTACAGAGTATGTGCAAAGTGCTGTGAGAGCCCACAAGAGGGAGGAAAAAGGTGTTTGAGGATTAAGGAATTTTAAGCTGAGCTCTAATGAATGAATATGTATAGGATTTTGATAGAATGAGAAATCAATGGGAGCATTTCAGGTAGAGGGAGTAGCACAAAGTACCTTCGGGGAAAGCTAGTTGTCCAAGTGTGGGAGAAGGAAGGATGCTAGGTGGAGTCAAGGCCAAAGAGAGATTGTGAAGGTTAAATTGAATGATGTTCCAAGCAACTTAGGTGGGGTCCATAGATGGCAGGTGGGAGCAATGGAAGTCTTTCGATCAGCTGAGTGTTAACATCTACTTTGGAAGTGGAGCACTGTGGCAGTACAGATGCTCTGCTTGAAAAGAACCAGATTGGGGGCCAGGGGATCATTAGGGAGCCATGGCAATTGCACAAGGGAGAAGGCGGTGGGAATAGAAAAGAGGACAACTTTGAAAACTGCTTTAGTTCACATCCTCTGAGAAGCAGATACCAATGAGGAGTTAGGTTTATTTGTAAGAGATTCACTGAGGGAAACACCTATGAAATATAGAGGGTGAGGCCGGGCATGGTGGCTCACGCCTATAATCCCAGCACTTTGGGCGGCTGAGGTAGGCGGATCACCTGAGGTAGGCGGATCACCTGAGGTCAGGAGTTCAAGACCAGCATAGCCAACATGATGAAACCCTAAAAATACAAAAATTAGCCAGGCATGGTGGCTAAAAATACAAAAATACAAAATTTAGCCAGGCATGGTGGCTAAAAATACAAAAATACAAAATTTAGCCAGGCATGGTGGCTAAAAATACAAAATTTACTACTAAATATACAAAATTATGAAATACAAAAATTCCTAAAAATACAAAAATTAGCCAGGCATGGTGGCGGGTGCCTGTAGTCCCAGCTACTTGGGAGGCTGAGGCAGGAGAATCCCTTGAACCTGGGAGGCAGAGGTTGTAGTGAGCCAAGATTGCGCCATTGCACTCCAGCCTGGGTGACAAGAATGAAACTCTGTTTTTTTTTAAAAAAAAAGAAAGAAAGAAATATACAGGGTGAACCAGAGAAGGTGGGAAGATCTTTCAGACTGCAATGTAGGTCTGACCTTGGTGAAGGAGAAAAAAGGAAGGAGGACAAAGGAAAGGCTCAGACTCAATACAGACCTAAGAAAGTTCTGCCAGGCGATGGGGAGTCCTTGAGCCAAAGTCTCACTCAGAAAGAGTCCTGCATGTAGCAGAAATGGTTGTTTGTGCTCAGTCATGGTCTGGAAAGGGTGGTCTGCAAGCAGATACAGAGACGGACCCTGAAGGGCAGTAGCTGGGGCCTTCAACCAATTACGATCCCTGCAGCAGGAGGCACGAAATGTGCATCTTTATGGCCACGACCAAAAGCTTACTGGAAGGTGGATCTAGGGAAGAGGGAGAAGTCAAGCTTACTCAAAGGTTTGTAGCTGGGCACCTGGATGGGTGATAATACTATCACCAGAGGAAGAAATACAGTAGGAGGAGCAGGCTTTACTGGGGACATTAATGAGTTAGACTTTGAACAGGTTTACTTTGAGGTACCTATAGGGCATCCAAGGGATATATCCTGAAGACAGCTGAAAGTCAAGGAGAAATGCAGCAGACTTCCAGCTACTCACTGTGCCCCATGTCTTGCACTTTCTAGGCTCACCCCGTCTACCTTTTCCAGTATTCCTTGCAGATAGGTGTGGCCATATGACTGATCTCCATGGTGGAATATAAGCAAAAGTGTGTGACACTCCCATTCCTGGCCCGTAAAACCTTCTGCTTGGCCAGGCACGGTGGCTCATGCCTGTAATCCCAGCACTTTGGGAGGCCAAGGCAAGCAGATCACGAGGTCAGGAGTTCAAGAGCAGCCTGGCCAACATGGTGAAACCCTGTCTCTACTAAAGATACAAAAAATTAGCCAGGCATGGTGGCAAGCGCCTGTAATCCCAGCTACTCGGGAAGCTGAGGCAGGAGAATCGCTTGAACCCAGGAGGCGGAGGTTGCAGTGAGCTGAGATTGTGCCATTGCACTCCAGCCTGAGCAACAGGGTGAAACTCCATCTCAGAAAAAAAAAAAAAAAAAAAAAAAAAGCCCTTCTACTAATGCTCCCTCATGCCCCTTCACCTTCCATGAGTCTGCATTGACAGGGCAAACAGGAAGCTTCATGTTGAAGGTGGCAGAGCTTCCATAAACCTGGGTCCCTGAGTGACTGCATGGAAGAGAATCCCTCTGCCCATAGCCTTGGGCTTTTTAGCTGAGCAAGAAATACATTGCCTTTGTGTTCAGGCCATTATCTATTTTATCATATATCTGTTTTAGCAGATAAGCCAACCCTAACTAACCTAAGGATGCCTAATTAGTACATTGAGGTCTGAAACAGGGGTCAAGCTAGAGCTGTAACTATAGGAGTAGAGATAATTCAGGAGAAAGCACAAAATGAGAGAAGAGTGCTTAAGAGAGACACTCAGCTAGCACCTTCTCTACACCCAAGGGCCAGATGGATCACCAGGAGCTGGGGAAGGAAACCGACACCTTAACCCAGACTGTTAGGAGGAGTTGAAGTTATTATCACTGTTTTTCAGAAAAGAAAAATGAGATTCCAAGAGATTTGGCTAAGGTTATGTGGTGGCAGAACCAGCACTCTGTGACTCAGGCTCCAGGCAGCTGTCAGCCCCTCCCTGGGCCACACCTGGCCAACTGGCTACTCATCCAGCAGTCCCCCATCTGCCTCCTGGCATGGGGACTACTTGATGCCTCCCTGTAGGCTCAGCTTTTCCTCCCTTTGTTTTTCTGGTGTTACTGGTGGAGGGTCTTGACTATGAGTCACCCAGGTTCTTGGTGTTTTGAGCAAATTGGACAAAACACACAATGCAATGAAAGAATGAAGCAATAAAAGCAGAGATTTATTGAAAGGAAAGTACACTCCACAGAGTGGGATCAGGATGCAGCAAGTGGCTCAAGAGAGCTGGTTACTGAGTTTTCTGGGGTTTAAACACCCTCTAGACATGTCCCATTGGTTACTTGGTTACACCCTATGTAAATGAAGACTTGGCCTGCAATCAGCCTGATTGGTTGCAGGAGGTGACCAATCAGAGGCTGAAGTGAAGTACAAAGTTACACATGAAGACTTGGCCCAACTAGTCTGATTGGTTGCAGGAAGTGAACAATCAGAGGAACGTTCCATTTTTCATCTGTGACACAGTACAAAGGGAGTAGCTTCTGATCCTTTCCCTACTTGGGTGTGGAGAAGTGGGGTTTTCCTTTTGATTCATTTCTAGGAAATCAGCACAAATTGGCCTTAGTTCTCTGCCTCCAGGCCCTATTCTCCTGCCTCACTAGGACCGATCCCAGCCTGAGACAACAGCTCAGCACCTGCTGCTCAGCGTGGGCCCCTATCTTGTGCCCCAACTTTGCTATCTGGGCATTTGCTTGTGCCTGAGACTGAGCCATAGCTGGTGCCCAACTCTCATATCTGGCCGGGGCCTCGCTGCCTGGACCATCAGCTCTCCCAGATTGGAGATTTGCTTTGCTGCTGTTCTCCTTCTAGGAATCGTAGGCTAGGCTGGGGGCCTAGAGACAGCACTCTTATTCAGGGCTCCTGGCCCCACGGCCCCCTCAGAGTCCATAACTCATCTGGAGCCCCCTGCTGATTTGTTTTCTTTTCTAACCTAGGAATTGTTTTTGCTCTGGCCCTGGGCTTTCAGATTTGTCTGCCAGACAAAACCTTCCTTCTGCTCAGCAGCTGCTGCAGGGGCTGTCTAGCCCCCAGCCTAGCCCACCATCTGTCCCACCCACAGCTGCTCTCGCTGTCCATGCGAACTGCTGACCACCTGCACTGCAGCCCTGGATAAATCACAGTACATCGCCCACAGGAAGACAGGGCTCCAACTGAGATGGAAAGGAGCCTGGGGCCACGGGGGTGCTGTTATTTGAGTTTTGTGTTTTTTGTTTTTTTTTGTTTGTTTGTTTTTTGTTTTTTGGGATGAAATCTCTCTGTCACCCAGGCTGGAGTGCAATGGCGTGATCTTGGCTCACTGCAACCTCTGCCTCCCAGGTTCAAGCAATTCTCCTGCCTCAGCCTCCCGAGTAGCTGGGACTACAGGCACGCACCACCACGCCCAGCTAGTTTTTGTACTTTTAGTAGAGATGGGGTTTCGCCGTGTTGGCCATGCTGGTCTCAAACTCCTGACCTCATGTAATTCAACCAACTTGACCTCCCAAAGTGCTGGGCTTACAGGCATAAGCCACCATGCTTGGCTGTGAGTTTATTTGATTGATTTATTTTTTTTGGGGGGGGTACAGAGTCTTGCCCTGCCACCCAGGCTGGAGTGCAATGGCACGATCTTGGCTTATTGCAACCTCCGCCTCCCGAGTTCAAGCCATTCTCATGCCTCAGACTCCCAAGCAGCTGGGATTATAGGTACTCACCACCACGCCCAGCTAGTTTTTGTATTTTTAGCAGAGACAGGGTTTCACCATGTTGGCCAGGCTAGTCTCGAACTCCTGACCTCATGATCCACCCATCTCGGCCTCCCAAAGTGCTGGGATTACAGGTGTGAGCCACCGTGCCCGGCCAATTTTTTGTTTCTTTAGTAGAGACGGGGTTTCCCAATGTTGGCCAGGCTGTTCTGTTCTCAAACTCCTGACCTTGTGATCCGGCCCCCTTCAGTCTCCCAAAGTGCTGGGATTACAGGCATGAGCTACTGCGCCTAGCCAGAGTTTATTTGATTTTCTTAACTAATTTCCTTCTTGGAATATCACTGATGTCATTTGCCAGTTTCTGAATGGTTTTAATAAGATCCTTTCCCACGAGTCAACCTTGTTCTGAAAGGATCTTATCTCTAGATATCGCAGTGTCTGTTTGAACAAAAAGAGAATATTGTGGTTCTGATTTATATCTTTTTTTTTTTTTTTTTTTCAGATGCAGTCTTGCTCATCGCTCAGGCTGGAGTGCCATGGCATGATCTCGGCTCACTACAACCTCTGCCTCCTGAGTTCAAGCAATTCTCTGCCTCAGCCTCTTGAGTAGCTGGGATTACAGGCGTCTGCCACCATGCCCGGCTAATTTTTTGTATTTTTAGTAGAGACAGGGTTTCACCATCTTGGCCAGGCTGGTCTCGAACTCCTGACCTCGTGATCCACCCACCTTGGCCTCCGAAAGTGCTGGGATTACGGGCGTGAGCCACCGCCCCAGCTGATTTATACCTATTAAGAATGAAATCATTATATTGAGGAAAAAAGTGAGAATCAGCTTCTATACGTGAACTCTGATGTAGGCTAATTTCAAAGTTATGAACTTGGGGTGAGACCTCCACATCAAATAGCTATTATAATAACAAACTCAGGCCGGGCACAGTGGCTCACGCCTGTAATCCCAGCACTTTGGGGTGCTGAGGCAGGCGGATCACTTGAAGTCAGAAGTTCGAGACCAGCCTGGCCAATATCGTTAAACCCCTTCTCCACTAAAAATACAAAAATTAGCCAGGCCTGGTGGTGCGTGCCTGGTGGTACTGAGAAGGCTAAGGCACGAGAATCACTTGAGCACAGGAGGAGGAGGTTGCAGTGAGCCAAGATTGTGCCATCGCACTCCAGCCTGGGCAAAAAGTGAGACTCCATCTCAAAAAAAAAAAAAACAAAAACTCAGCTAATTCATGCCTTTGGAGCTTTCCATCAATTCAGTTTCCTCTGGGAATGTATTGCCTCCTCCCCCTTAAAAGATATCAACTTATTCCTAGTTAAATGCAACTGAGGAATTTATAGCCAATTTAAACTTCACTCCAACTTAAATGTTACACTTTTATAATTTTCTCTCTATGAGAATATAGAAAACATGGTTGGGAGCATCCTAATTCTGCTTCACAAACAGCTGTCTGCCATGTTTTTGCTTTTGTTTGTTTTTTGAGACAGGGTCTCACTCCGTTGCCCAGGCTGGAGTTTAGTGGCACAATCACGGTTCACTGCAGCCTCAACCTCCTGGGCTCAGATGATCCTCCCAACCTCAGCCTCCTGGGTACCTGGGACTACAGGCGCGCACCACCACACCTGGCTAGTTTTTTGTATTTTTTTGTAGAAACCAGGTTTCTCCATGTTGCCTGGGATGGTCTCAAACTCCTGAGCTCAAGCAGTCTGCCTGCCTTAGCCTCCCAAAGTGTGTCTGGCATGTTGAAATGCAAGGATGTTGGCCTGTCCCCCACAGAGCAGAGTCACCACTAACCGTTGAGCACTCAGCTGATACCTAGGGTTGGGCCATTCATGAAATTAGGGAATCCAGAGGTTGTTTCTAATTGACTGAAATGACTTCATATTTCCAATCATATCATGGATTTTCTTGGCCCAAGTGTTGAAATAATGGGCCAGAATATTGTCCCCATTCTATAGTTAATTTTTACCATCTGTATTTTTCCCTTCTCCATTGGGGGCTGTTGATTTCTTCTATGAACCGCCCTACTTTTTCTACATTATTTTCATCATCTTAGCAGAATCACAGTAGACTATGCTTCATCTACTCTCCATTTATCTCTTTCCATTCTCAAGGCCTTATTCTGCATTCACTAATGTTTTAGTTGAAGAAAACTCAGAATACTCACATGACATTCATTAACGCCAAAGGGCAAATTAATTTTATTATTGCTATCATGTGAGATACATTTCAGAAATAATCGTATATGATAAGCACCTGAGCAAATCAGTCTGCGCTTCCTTTAGAATTTTTAAGAAAAAGGCCAGGTGCGGTGGCTCATGCCTATAATCCCAGCACTTTGGGAGGCCGAAGAGGGTGGATCACCTGAGGTTGGAAGTTCGAGACCAGCCTGGCCAACATGATGAAACCCTGTCTCTACTAAAAGTACAAAAAAATTAGCTGGACATGGTGGCACATGCCTGTGATCCCAGCTACTCTGGAGGCTGAAGCAGGAGAATTGCTTGAACCTGGGAGGCAGAGGCTGCAGTGAGCCAAGATAGTGCTGCTTCGCTCCAGCATGGGTGACAAAGCAAGACCTTGTCTCAAAAAAACAAACAAAAAAACCAGAATTTTAAGAAAAGGAGTTGCAAATTAAAAAGAAAGAATGTAGTTCCAATGGATGGTATACACTTTACTCATTCAAGAAACATTTATCCAGCACCTCATCTCAGAGAGGCTCTCTGCCATGCCTGATTGGGATAAGGCGGATTGGCATGGCCCCTGCTGCGGCTCATGGTGCAGTAGCGAAGATACTGCAGATGTGTAAATTAATGTTCTGTGGGCAGAATAGGATCATCCTGCTGAGGCAGGGAAGAGAGGAGACTCCCCTAGGGACTTAGGATTTGTGGAGATGTCACTTGAACTAGACTTAGAAGAATGGTTAGCAGTTTACAAACCAAAACTGACAGGTCTAGAAGGGCATTCCAAATAGAATTATCTTCATTTTACAGTTGAGGAAACTGAGGCAAAGGGAGGTGAAGCTGCCCAAGGCCAGGTTGATAATAAGTGGTAGACCAAGAATTTGAACCCTAAGCTGTCTGACTCTGAAAACGAGTTGCTTATTTTGTTTCAGTACACTTGGGCTTTCCCACAAGCTTCCTCATTTAATACAATGATGTAGGAGACATGTTCTTTTTGTTCCCAGGCCAGAATCTTTTGGCTTTAAGGAAGAGAGACCACACAAACAGTTCAAGTGGAAGGCAGGGTTTTTTGTTGTTATTGTTTCTGCTTTTGTTTGTTTGTTTCTGCTTTAAAATAAAGATGCAGGGGCCTCTCAGGGACCCAAGTGAAGGAACAGGGCAGAACCAAATGCACACTGGGTGGGTGCTGACCCTCGATGGAGGCCTCACTGTCTCTGCAGGCTCCCCAGTCTCTGTGCCTCTAAGTTTGCTCCCCTCCCATCCTCCTCCTGTGCATGAGTCACCTCTGCTTCTTCATCAGCTCATCCATGGCTCCAAAACTTTCCCAAACCCAAGGAGCTTCCAGGCCTTGCCCATTTTAATTCTTGAGTGAGAGACTTGATTGGACCAGTTTTTCTATCTGGACAGAGCCCTTCAAGGCCAGTCACCTATCGACTGTGTTCTGACATCCTCCCAGTTCCAAAGACCTGTGGTTGAAAGCAGTGGGAATGGAGACACATGATTCCTGACCACCTGGCAGGACATATCTGGTAAGACAGAGAAATAAGATCACCAGCCAGGTGCAGTGGCTCATGTCTGTAATCCCAGCACTTTGGGAGGCTGAGGCAGATGGATCAAGAGGTCAGGAATTCGATATCAGCCTGGCCAAGATGGTGAAACCCCATCTGTACTAAAAATACAAAAATTAGCCGGGTGTGGTGGTGGGCGCCTGCAATCCCAGCTACTCAGGAGGCTGAGGCAGGAGAATCACTTGAAACCAGGAAGCAGAGGTTGCAATGAGCCAAGATCACACCACTGCGTTCTATCTGGGTGACTGAGCAAAACTCCATCTCAAAAAAAAAAAAAAAAAAAAGAAAAGAAATAAGATCACCTCCCTTTACAAATTAGAGCACTCTGAGAGGTCATGCCACATTCCAAGGATTACCCAGCTGGTAAGTCGTCAAGTGCAAACTGTGTGCCCCATTACTATGCCAGATGTGTCTGTTCAGCCTCAGGTGTATTCCCTGCCCTGATTGGTTCCTAACTGGCATAAGTCATGATCCCAGAAGCAGTCCAAGGAATTCTGGGATTGCTTATGTATTTGAACTTGAAAGCAGTGATGAGCTCTATCAATTCTATGATATCACAATGACTTAAATTCTCATCTTTGCTTTCAGTGAAGGGCTAGTGAAAAGCAAGGCTTTGGGACATAAGCAGCTGCTGCACTAGATAGGTGTGGTGGTAATGAGGCGTATGGTAGTAATGATGGATATGGTAGTAATGAAGAAGGGCTGGCTTCTTCATGTACTAGAGAGCTCATAATGAAAAGGGAAAAAAATGCTAAGCTCAGGGCCTTAAACTCTTAGCTCAAGTGAAGGCATGACCAAAGAAATTGAGAATTTCCGTGGTGACCCTAACAACGTTTTTTATTTCTATATCACAAGCAGAGGACTAGACCCCAAACCTAGTTTTGTAGACTTCCAAATTACAAGATGAGTTCAGCCTTCAGCCTTGTTAGTCTCTTATTTAAGGTTAGGTAAGGGGAGTAGAACCTCGTTAGTGGCGGTAGTGGGACCTGGAAATTGAGATGGGGACATTTGGATGGATTTGTATGAATCTGAGAACTTTGAACTCCAAATCCACCCAGGCTTCCTAACCAGCGGAAATAACCCCTCCCACACTGTCTGAGGACACCATTCGTTGCTCAGGGACCTCACCTGGAGTAATTGCCTTGCAAGGAAATTCCTGTTTTCCTACAGACTTATTTATCACCTCTGTTCATTACTTCCAGACCCATAGAGTCAGATCCATGCCTCCTGGGTCTGTTCCTGGAGAACACAGCTTACTGCTAAAGCAACTGCAAGACTTTGCTGTTGGACTGGACTACATTTACCAATAAGATTCTGGAGATGAGCACTACCCGAAGAGCTAGAAAAGGCCCTAGCAGTTTGTTTGTTTGATTGATTGAAACCTAGGCCCAAAAGTGGACCGCATTAAACAAAATAGGGAGGCCAGGACTTCCCTGGCATATTGTCAAGGAAGGAATTCAAAGATTCAAGAATATGAGAAAATTGAAAGGAAATTATTTTGTATGACCCGCTTACCCACCACCTATGTCACACCCAGGAGGACTCAGAGACACCCTTTACAAAGGCTTTGAGAAAGGCTTTGGTGAGGGGAGGGCCAGCAGCCTCGGCCAGCCCTGCAAGAATGACAGTGGGAGATTCCTATAAAACGGGCTTTCTGATCCAGTGGGAAGGATGAGAAGCTACAGCAGCGGCTAGCAGCCAGCAGCACTGCCAGCAGACAAGGGGCTGCAGGGCCTGTCATGCATGACAGGGGCGAATGACAGAGATCACAGTCACTTTTTATTTTTTATTTTTTTGAGACGAAATCTAGTTCTGTCACCTAGGCTGGAGTAGGGTGCCGCGATCTTGGCTCACTCCAAACTCCGCCTCCCAGGTTCAAGTGATTCTCCTGCCTCAACCTCCTAAGCAGCTGGGATTACAGGTGCCCACCACCACGGCCAGCTAATTTTTGTATTTTTAGTAGAGATGGGGTTTCACTGTGTTGGCCAGGCTGGTCTCGAACTCCTGACCTCATGATCCACCCGCCTCAGCCTCCCAAAGTCCTGGGATTACAAGCGTGAGCCACAACGCCCAGCCACGGTCACCTTTGAAATGGAACAAATTGGCACCTTCCTAAAGCATTACTTCATTTATAGAAGCAGAGAAATTCTAGGCTGATCAGCAAAAGCTGCCTTAGTAAACACAAAAGGCAATTATTTCTCTTTCAATTCCCAGGCCTTTGCTAGCTTACAGGGGCACTGATCCCTTATTGAAGAGGAGCCCAGGAGCCTTACCAGGTTGACTGTGCATCTGGGAAAGGGAAACACTAAGACATTGGGGACTTATTGAACACTAAATATATATCGATGCTAATCTCTAGAACGCGAAACATCTCTGTGTTCTACCAGTCAGAGCAAATCCATAGCTTCTACAGGGAACTATAATTTATGCTTTTGAGAAACCTCTCTGGCTTCCTCCTGGCCTCTGGTAGAGACTGAAGGCTTGGCCATGGGACACTGGATCGGTAGGTAACTCAAGTTGCCTCCATGAACTGGGTGCTGTCTGACCCACCCAGCCACATGGCTGTGCACGTGCAGGAGGAATCCATAGTTGTGTGAAACGTGCCTTCCTTCTTTTGTTGTATAGAGGTCCCTTGGTCAGTGTGAGGTTTCTCAGGATACGGTGATGAAAGACAAAACCTTTTTTAACCTGTAATCCCAGCACTTTGGGAGGCCGAGGCAGGCGGATCACGAAGTCAGGAGATCAAGACCATCCTGGCTAACACGGTGAAACCCCGTCTCTACTAAAAAAAATACAAAAAATTAGCCGGGCGTGGTAGCGGGCGCCTGTAGTCCCAGCTACTCGGGAGGCTGAGGCAGGAGAATGGCATGAACCTGGGAGGAGGAGCTTGCAGTGAGCCGAGATGGCGCCACTGCGCTCCAGCCTGCGTGACAGAGCGAGACTCCGTCTCAAAAACAAACAAACAAAAAACCTTTTTTAAGTCCATGGATAGTGGCGCTAGCAGAAGCACAGCAGGCAAGAGAAGCAAACCCACAGACAGCATAGTTGTCTAATGTAGTAAGGACAAATGCTGCCAATGATGGAAGGGTCTCATGTAAGCAACCCACTACCGTGCAGCTGCCACATACCACCTGCTCTCAGGAATGGTACTGTGCTGGGGAGGAAGCATTGGCCCCTGTCACTGCAGGTTGGGCTGTCAGCAGGGATAATAGCTGGGTCAGCCCTGGTGAGAGTGGGGCTGCACTGCTGAGCATATGTGCAACCTTCAGCTCATTGCTAGGGCCATTTTCTACACGCACCATGAAGCAAGCTGGGGCAGGGAGTGGTAGGAATCATCATCGCCATCATCTTGTTCACCTAACTTCTGAAAGCCTCTGCGGTGGATGCCGTTGGGAAACAGTCATGCAGGACACAAACATCATCATGCTCTACCCATTCTGAAAGGTCTGACTTCTTCCCAGGCCTCCTTGTCATAAATCTTCCAATTTTGTTCTAAGTCCCCAGCCAATCGCTCAAATCATTAGCCAAGGCTTATGAGTCAGCACAGATCCTCACCTCTGGTGATTGCTCCTTTAACGGAAAGGGCTCAAAGTTTTGTCCATTGGGAATATTTTTCTTCACCACTGTCCTTCAGGGCCACCCTTGAGAGGTGCTTGGTGCAACAGCAGTTTATTTCTTGTTGGTGCTAATATATTGTGTAGACCTAATTGTAAACCAGACCCAAGCTTTCATTCTCCTCTTGTATGGTCATAGAGAGCTTCCATTTGTTTGGGAGAGCAATGCAGCAGGAGTAGGTGTCATGGAACTCTGGGCCACCTGCTCAGTACTTGTACTTTCTGAACTTGCTTGAGCCCAGTCTTATGTATATTCAGTTATGGAACCATCTGGGAGCCAAGCCCTACAGGATGCCATGAGCCAGGGAGTAATATGTGGTACTGTTTATTCCACAGAAGACATTCACAGGCCCAGGAATCAAGGGGTGGAAATGGTAGTGAACCCTCTCATTATTACCTTGTAACTCATTTTGAGATGGGTACAGGGGTTGCTGGGACTTTGCCTCTCCCTTTGTGGGGAGAGGATGTATGAAGGAGAAGTTGGTGTATGAAGGAGAAGTTGGTCCTGGCAGGAGTTAAATACGGGTAGAACTACGAGAATGGAAACTGGGCAGCAAGGGCATGCTTGTGCCAGCCATTTACCTCCACTGTCTGCCCTGCACCACTGGGGACTGTCCCTCAAGACTGCATTTCCCAGACTCCCCCGCCAGCTTCCTGCTAGGTTGTCGTATTAGTCCGTTTTCATGCTGCTGATAAAGACATACCCGAGACCAGGTAATTTATAAAGAAAAAGAGGTTTAATGGACTCACAGGTCCACGTGGCTGGGGAGGCCTCACAATCATAGCAGAAGGCAAAAGGCACGTTTAACATGGCGGCAGAAAAGAGAGAATGAGAGCCAAGATAAAGAGGAAACCCCTTATAAAATCATCAGATTTCATGAGACTTGTTCACTACCATGAGAACAGTACGAGAGAAGCTCCGCCCATGATTCAATGATCTCCCACTGGGTCCCTCCCACAACACACAGGGATTACGGGAGCTACAATTCAAGATGAGATTTGGGTGGGGACACAGCCAAACCACATCAGTGGTCCTGTGGGAGGCACTGGTGAAAGATTGGCAAGGAGGGAAGTGGGACCCCTGCCCGGTCTCCCCACTCAGATAGCATCTCCAGCTGTCTCTCCTCAGTGCTTCAGCTCTGCCCGGGCAGGCCCTTCCCCATAGTCCTGGCTCACATAGGTGGTCCTGGCTTTTGGACACCTGGCTTCACCTCCGCTTTTTGTCTTTCTGCCTTGGGAGATTAGTGGCTTCCTGCAATGACTAACCTCTGGGATGCCTTACCTTCCATTGTTTGCTCTGTCAGCTGCTAATTTTATTCCTAATTCCCCAGATTAAATTCCTATCTGTGTGGCATAGGCTCCATTCTCCAAACCCGATTCATGCTGTGCGTGCTGCAGCTTCATCAGAACGTATGATGATGAGCCTTATGAATTTCCATCATCTCAGTGACTTTTGTTTCCCACAAAATACAAAGGAACACAAATATCTGAGTCAATTGAGAAAACAAAGTCACCCATATTACTGTCCCACGAGTAATATCCAAAATTGAGACTGTTCTGAGAAACTTTAGGATCATTGCAGCCTTGCCCTCAGATAAGGTCACAATTGTTTTGCAACAAGTGGTTGCAGCCTAGAATTATCATTTCATTATGTCTAGTAAAACGTGCCAGTAAGGGTGGGGCCGTGGCCTCCAGTGGGCTAACTTATTGTTGCAATGGCTTTCCAAGATTCAATTTTGCAGAAGTAGCCAATGTTTGTCTTTAAACACATCAGAGGGAATTTTTCTTAAAGAAAATTTGTGTTCTAGAAATCAGGTCTTAAGAAAATGAGATACCAAAAACTTGAAATTTTCTCAAGAGATAATCAAGGAAGTAATCACATGCTTTACAAAAAATCTTCACTTTAGGAAGGTATAAAATTCATAATACTGTCTGGTTATGGTGGCACATGCCTGTAATCCCAGCAGTTTGGGAGGCTGAGGAAGGCGGATCACCTGAGGTCAGGAGTTTGAGACCAGTCTGGCTAACATGGTGAAACCCCATCTCTACTAAAAATACAAAAATTAGCCAGATGTGGTGGTGGGCGCCTGTAAACCCAGCTACTTGGGAGGCTGAGGCAGGAGAATCACTTGAACCTGGGAGGTGGAGGTTGCAGTGATCCGAGATCGCGCCACTGCACTCCAGCCTGGGCGACAGGGTGAGACTGTCTCAAAAAAAAAAAAAAAAAAGAAAGAAATGGAATTCTTAATACCTTTAAATATTAAATCCCTACAATAGATTTAAAGTACCATTTTCAGGAACACATATCTCACATTAGAAAGCTTCAACTTAAGCTTCATTCATTTAGTCTCCAGGACTTTAGTCATGGAGCCAATCAAACTACTATAGTTTTGCAATCAATTTTTCAGTTTTGCTGCTACCATCTTTGATGAATCTTGCTTTTTCTCATTCTTTAAATGGTTTGGTAATCAGCTGTTTATTTCCTAGTTCTCAATAAATACTGAAAATTATAACTTTTAGTGAGCATTATTTATTACCGTTTTGTCTTTTTGGGGTGAAAGTAGTTACCGAGCACCAGGCCGTCAACTGGTCCAGGTTGCTGTCGTTATGACTGTAGCCACCTACCTGGTTGTCCTACCTTTATATCCAGCCCTCTCACCTGCAACCAGTCCATTCTCCACACAGCAGACACTCCCAGCACTCCACACTCCCAGCACTTTGGGAGGCCAAGATGGGTGGATCACAAGGTCTGGAGTTCAAGACCAGTCTGGCCAAGATGCTGAAACCCCATCTCTACTAAAAATACAAAAATGAGCCTGGCGTGGCGGCACGTGCCTGTAATCCCAGCTACTCAGGAGGCCGAGGCAGGAGAATTGCTTAAACCCAGATAGCAGAGGTTGAAGTGAGCCAAGATCATGCCACTGCACTCCAGCCTGGGCAACACAGCAAGACTCTGTCTCAGAAAAAAAAAAGATGTAAATCAGCTGGGCATGGTGGTTCACACCTGTAATCCCAGCACTTTGGGAGGCCAAGGCGGGTGGATCACCTGAGGTCAGGAATTCAAGACCAGGCTGGCCAACATAGTGAAACCTCATCTCTACTAAAAATACAAAATTAGCTGGGCATCATGACATATGCCTGTAATCCCAGCTACTTGAGAGGCTGAGGCAGGAGAACTGCTTGAACCTGGGAGGCGGAGGTTGCAGTGAGCCGAGATTGCACCGTGCATTCCAGCCTGGGCAAGAGCGAAACTCTGTCTCAAAAAAAGTGTACATCAGATGGTGTCTTTCTCCTGCCTAAAATCTTCCAGGGACTCCCACTGCACAGAGAATGTTGTCCATAGATCCCTGCCAGGCTGCGGCCAGCCAAGTCTCCTTCCTGCCTTTGAGTCCTCTGCTGTTGGTTCAGTGGTTCAGTGTTCGCATTCTTCTCCCTTCAGCTCCCAGCCCACGCCTAGCATTCCCACCCCAGGACCCAAGCAGTCACTGTCCCTTCGGCGGGGCTGTGCCTCTCATGCTCTCAGTGAAGCCAGCCTTGACCACTTGGTTCTTGTACCCTCTCTGTTTCCATCCTGTAACCCCTCCTAATGTGTGATTACTGCTAATTGGCCACTTGTTTATTTTCTGCCTCCTCCAACATACTTAAGCAGCTCAAGGAAGGGTTAGGGTGTGTGACACATCACCCCAGGCCAGGCCTCAGTGGGCGCTGAGTGAGGCAGCTAATGAGCATTTGTGGAATGATGCTTGTTCTCAAATTCTTGGTCAGACCAGATTGCCAAAGGCTTTCAAGAAGGAAGGACATACAAGCAAGCCTAGTTTTGCTTCTCTGGCTCTAATGTTGTGGATCTGGGGAGTAGCACATGTCCTTTTCTCTATGCAAGTGGCTTCAATTTACATGGCTACACCCACTCCACAGGACAGGGCGTGGGAAGCCTCTTCTGGTCTCCCTATTGGAATTTCTCAGGTGCTCCATTCACAATAAGGTGTGAATGATGATTGACACTGGACCTTAATGATTTCTGTTTCAGCATTCATGCATTCAATTCATCCAGTTAGAGAGGTGATGTAGGCCAGGTACGGTGGCTCATGCCTGTAATCCCAGCACGTTGGGAGGCTGAGGTGGGTGGATCATTTGAGGTCAGGAGTTCGAGACCAGCCTGGCAAACATGGTAAAACCCCGTCTCTACTAAAACTACAAAAATTAGCCTGGCATGGTGGTGGGCACCTGTAGTCCTAGCTACTCAGGAGGCTGAGGCAGGAGAATCACTTGAACCCAGGAGGCAGAGGTTGCAGTGAGCCAAGATTGTGCCACTGCACTCCATCCTGGGCAATGGAGCGAGACTCCGTCTCAAAAAAAAAAGAGAGGTGATATAGTCTCTGAAGCTAGAGGAGCTGATCCAAACCCCAGTCCTGCTCGGCTCTCCAGTAGAGCTGTTGTAAGGAATAAAATGTTAACTTTGTAAGTGCTTTTAATAGTACTGGCACAGAAAAAGTACTACTTAAGCACTAGCTGTTTCTATTCAATCTGACAACAAATATTTATTTGTAATAAATGGGACTCTCTTGTAACATGGATTTGTAACTTATAGGATTGCTTTGGGGGTCATGATATTACAGTAAGATACTGTCTTACCCAAAGTATTTGTTAACCTATGTTAGTAAACTAGTATTTATTAAGCACCTGACATGCCCCCTCTCCCCACTGTCCAGGTCCTGGGGATGGTAAAATTATGAGCAAACAGACGCAGGCGCTCACCCTCAGGGAGCTTCCATTCTAGCAGAAGACAGAACTTAAAACATTCTTACACTTTTTTTTTTTTTAAACAGAGTCTCACTCTGTCACCCAGGCTGGAGTGCAATGGCACGATCTTGGCTCACTGCAACCTCTGCCTCCTGGGTTCAAGTGATTCTCCTGCCTCAGCCTCCCGAGTACCTGGGATTACAGGTACATCCCACCACACCTGGCTAAATTTTTGTATTTTTGGTAGAGATGGGGTTTCACCATGTTGGCCAGGCTGGTCTTGAACTCCTGACCTCAGGTGATCCATTCCCTTCGGCCTCTCAAAGTGGATTACAGGCAGGAGCCATCCCTCCCGGCCTTATACATATTTAATTAACTAATTTTGTGGGAACTCACTTCTGTCTGGGGATCAAGGAAAGATCCCCTGAAGAAGTAGTGTTTAAATTGCAACCTGAGGGTTAGTCCATCAGGCTTTTTGCAGTTGCTTGGAATGGCCACCCTGATACAGCCCGGCATTACTTTACACCTGAGAATCAGTCCATTAGCATCTTCCTTCTCTGACCTTTTGTATAGATTGTCTAGATTCATGTAGAATCTGGTCATTGTCAATGACATGCCTACAAGTTGTAGCCCTGTTATTAGACCGTGACTATCCTATTTGACTCACCAAATTTGCCTCAGGATTTTTTACTCTAAGTAATAGCCAGTGTAAGAAATCTACTCATGTCAGCTGTGCAGCGACCTCATGAGAAAACAAACAAGACATAGGAAGTTGTTTCCAGGTTCTGCTCCCGATCCCATGGCCTCATGTCCATTCTCCTCTGCACATCTACCCCTGTTGTCTTTAACACTGTTCACACAAGTGATTACAGCCATGCCCTTGCTTCCAAGCCAACATGTCTCCAGTATGGACTGGCTTCTCTTGTCCCAGTTCCCAATTCTCAAGCAAGATCTATTCTGCTTGGAACATCCAGGGTTAGAGGTTCAGTCAGATGTCCTCAGTAGGGTTACATCTGTAGATGGGACCTCCAGGGCCATGCTGGGATGAAGGAAGGGTGTTTAAGTGAGGAGAGCCGAGCCAGGCGTGGTGGCTCATGCCTGTAATCCCAGTACTTTGGGAGGCTGAGGAGGGTGGATCGCCTGAGGTCAGAAGTTCCAGACCAACCTGGCCAACATAGTGAAACCCCATCTCTACCAAATATACAAAAAAATTAGCTGGGCGTGGTGGCAGATACCTGTAATCCCAGCTACTAGGGAGGCTGGGGCAGGAGAATCGCTTGAACCCAGGAGGTGGAGATTGCAATGAGCCAAGATCACACCATTGCACCCCAGCCTGGGTGACAGAGCGAGACTCCATCGCAAAAAAATAAAAAAATTTAAAAAGTGAGGAGAGCCATTGACTGGCTGACACTTCCCAAAAGGATCACGCACAGGAAGGTCTGGGCTGGGAAGCAGAGCCCAGCACCCTGCCCTGTGGATCAGGCAAAGGGAAAAACTACATCTCATCTACAGATGTTTTATGTATTTCTTCCATGATTTTAAAAACTTCCATAGAATGTTGAGGTAGTGAAAAAATACTGAAAATTTGAAAAGCGAGTTTATTAAAACTCCTAGTATTGTTTTCAATGTAAACATTTTGCTTACACCCAAAATAGAATTACCATTTTACTTTCCTGGCTTTGATGGAAGCAAACCCTTCACAACAATATTTTCTTAAAATTATTAGCCATTTAGGGCCGGGTGCAGTGGCTCACACTTGTAATCCCAGCACTTTGGGAGGCTGTGGTGGGTGGATCACTTGAGGTCAGCAGTTCAAGACCAGCCTGGTCAACATGGTGAAACCGTATCTCTACAAAAAATACAAAAAAAAAAAAAAAAAAAAAAACACAGCCAGTCATGGTGGCAGGCACCTGTAATCCCAGCTATTTGGGAGGCTGACGCAGGCGAATCACTTGAACCCAGAGGGCGGAGGTTGCAGTGAGCCGAGATTGTGCCATTGCACTCCAGCCTGGGTGATAGGGCAAGACTCCGTCTCAAAAAAAAAAAAAAAAAATTATTAGCCATTTGCAAATATATGCAAACATGAATACAGGGGAGAGCATTATTCCTTTTGCCTCAGGTTCCAGTGTGGTTGGGCATGATGCGGTCAGAGCCTGTCTGCATTTAATATAGTAATATTTTATTTGTGATTTTTTTTTTAGTTCATTTAATTTTTAAAAATATTGCATCAAAATATCATTTATCTGGATGACTTTTTGCCTCTTGCCCCCTTACATTTTGCACTCGAGGTGAGTGTCTCACACACATGACCCTGGTCCTGGTCTGAAGCCAGTGCCACTTTCTGGGTGAAGTAGGTCTCGCCTTACGGATAAGGGCCAGTCACCTGGGAGAAGACCAGAAATAAAACCAACTAACGGAACATAGCCTAGGGTGAGAGCATGGTAGGTTGACTTAGAAGGACCAAATGGCGGAGGAGGGAAGGTTGGGGACAGCGTTTCAGCCCCAGCCGATAGAGCTCAGCTGGTGTCAGGCTTCACGTTTCCTTTGACTTTAGCTCCCTTGAGTTCTCCCTGGTGTCTGTGAAGTTTTCATGAGCATTTCAGCCTTTTTTGGCTGTGTTGAGAGTTTTGTCTACACTCGAGCATACAGTTTGAAATGGGAATGGTGCACCCCTGAGAGCCAGTATGTGGGTGACAGCCATAATCAAATAATTACAACGAACACTCATGCTGGACTTACTGGGTATAGACACAGGTCTAGGAGCTTCATCTATGTTCACAGATTCTAACCTCCAAGCAGCTCTAGGAGGTAGGCACTAGTAATAACTATTTTTGACTGATGAGGAAATTGAGGCAGAAAGAGGTTTGTCCACATATTTAAGTGATGGGTGGGGAATTCCAATCTAGACAGGCTGACTCTTGAGTCCAGGCAGGGGACCCTGAGCCTGTCGCACCTCTCAGGAATCCAAGCTTCAGACCATGTGGCAGCCTGAGCTTGCAGGTACAGCCAGGCTTAGTTTATTTAGCACACCTTCCCCTCGTGGAAAGCCTTCTTTCAGATGCAAACTTAGGAGGACCCGCATTTACTTTTGTAAGACGTAGTTTCGCTTACTAATGACAGCAACAATTGGCTTTACACAGAGAACAAAATCTCAGGCTGAAAGGGTGAATTTCAGGCATCTCTCATCAGGGATTTGGCCAGAAGAGGCTGGGTGCCCACTCTGTGCCAATTCTAAGACTCCTTGCTGTTCTAGATTAAGGTTGCTGAATTTATGTACTAAGTGGAGGGGTATTTGCAACCTCCCTTCACTCTGTAAGCTAATTTACATTTAAACCTTGGTTGCCACTCGCTGGCAACTAAGGCTCCACAACAGCCGTCAAGGAATTAATTTCTGGGGCCCATGAAGGCGTGCCTGAGAAATAAAAGTGCTGTGGGAGAATTTTGCCAACAGGCTGAAGAGCAATCTTGCTGCCATGCACACAGACATTTAGGATCCCACTGGCTTGTGAATCCTGGCATAGTTGCTCGGGGCCACACAGTCGGGAGGCAAACAAAGCTGCTCAGTTAGCACTGCAGTGCTTTTCCTGGGAGTGGGAACTCGCAGGAGCAAACCAACTAGGGAAACGTCCCTAAAGTAGACAGCTTCACCAGAGTGGTTATTGTTGACTCTCTCTTCTGTTTGTTTAATGTGACAGGCCTTGGGGCTTAGGATCTTGTGATCTAGAAAGCAAATATTGACAAGCAGCCGGGGGAAGCAGGGCAGAAAACAAGGTCCAGGTTTAGATGACAGCTCCACTAAGAAAAGCGGAGGGCAGGCCGCAGGCTGAAATTCCAGTCCCAGCGGCCTCATCCAGGCACCCTTGCTGTGACTGCCCGGGAAAACAGTGTTTCACATGCCCTTGGGGATAAAGAGAACACAGGAGCCAGTTCACAGTTCTGAATGTGGTTACTACAAAAGCCCACTTTCTTTTCTATTTTTTTTTTTTCCCTTGGAGCTATTTTGCAGACAGTTTTTAAGCAATTTTTCTTTAGATTCTGAAAAACCCCAACTCTAACACAAACTACTTTTCTTTAACCATATTCTCTACCTTAGTGATCTGATAAGAGGCCATGGTTTTCAATACCATTGGAACCGCCCGAGGCGTTCACCTCGCCAGCTGCCTAGACAGAGTAGATTCATCAACACAGGGAAACTGCAATAGTGAAAGAGAAATTCATGCAGAGTCAGCTGTGCAGGAGACTGGAGTCTGACTTTTTTTTTGAGACGGAGTCTCACTCTGTTGCCCAGGCTGGAGTGCAGTGGCGTGATCTCAGCTCACTGCAACCTCTGCCTCCCAGGTTCAAGAGATTCTCCTGCCTCCACCTCCAGAGTAGCTGGGACTACAGGTGTGCACCACCACGCCTGACTAAGTTTTATGGTTTTTTTTTTTTTTTTGAGACAGAGTCTCACTCTGTCGCCCAGGCTGGAGTGCAGTGGTGCGATCTCAGCTCACTGCAACCTCCGCCTCCTGGGTTCAAGCAATTCTCCTGCCTCAGCCTCCCGAGTAGCTGGGATTGCAGGCGCCTGCCACCATGCCCAGCTAATTTTTGTATTTTTAGTAGAGACAGGGTTTCACCATGTTGGTCATGCTGGTCTCGATCTCCTGACCTCGTGATCTGCCTGCCTAGGCCTCCCAAAGGGCTGGGATTACAGGTGTGAGCCACTGAGCCCAGCCCAGAGTTCTATTATTACTCAAATCAGTCTCCCCAAGCATTCAGGAAGCAGAGTTTTTTGTTTGTTTTTGAGAGGGAGTCTCGCTCTGTGGCCCAGGCTGGAGTGCAGAGGTGCGATCTCAGCTCACTGCAACCTCCACCTCCTGGGTTCAAGTGATTCTCCTGCCTCAGCCTCCCAAGTAGCCAGGACCACAGTCACGTGCCACCACACCTGGCTAATTTTTTTTTGTATTTTTAGTAGAGATGGGGTTTCACCACGTTGGCCACGCTGGTCTGAAACTCCTGATCTCAGGTGATCTGCCAGCCTTGGCCTCCCAAAGTGCTGGGATTACAGGTGTGAGCCGCCGCGCCCGGCCTTTGGCGGGCTTCTTTACTGCAACCTGCTTTATCAGCAAGGTCTTTAAGACCTGTATCTTGTGCCAACCTCCTATGTCATCCTGTGACTTATAATGCTTAACCGTCTGGGAATACAGCCCAGTAGGTTTCAGCCTCATTTTACTCAACCCCTATTCAAGATGGAGTTGCTCTGGTTCAAACGCCTCTGACAATTTGAAGTGGAGTTTATGTTATGTTTATGGAACATTTATGTACTAGTACATGCTTTTCTAGCCAAGTTGGGAGATGATCTTTTTTTTTCTTTTGAAAAAGAGTTTTGCTCTATCGCCCAGGCTGGAATGCTAGAATGCAGTGGCACAGTCACAGCTCACTGCAGCCTCAAATTCCTGAGCTCAAGCAATCCTCCCACCTCAGCCTCCTGAGTAGCTGGGACTATAGATGTGAGCCATCACAACTGGCTAATTAAAAAAAAAAAAAAATTTTAGTAGAGACAGGGTCTCACTGTGTTGCCCAGGCTGATCTCAAACTCCTGAGCTCAAGCAACTCACCTGCCTCAGCCTTCTGCAGTGTTGGGATTACAGGCTTGAGCCACCACACCCAGCCAAGACTATTCTTTATCTTCCAATATGAGATGCAGATTCCAGACTTTGAGTGCATACATCATACTGTCCTATGCTGGAACCAAGCGTTCGGTCATCACATAATTTAGCCTAAGTCTTATCTCTTCTAATGCTTCCAATCTTAAACAATTTTCCCTTCTGCGGTCATCAATAACACACAAGTTTGTATATCTCACCTTCAGCACTGATATTGTTAGTTACCTTTCTTTTTTTTTTTTTTTTTTTTTTATTTGAGATGGAGTCTTGCTCTGTCGCCTACAGGTGCCCGTCACCACGCCCGGCTAATTTTTTGTATTTTCAGTAGAGACGGGGTTTCACCATGTTAGCCAGGATGGTCTCAATTTCCTGACCTCATGATCCACCCGCCTCGGCCTCCCAAAGTGCTGGGATTACAGGCGTGAGCCACCGCTCCCGGCCTTGTTAGTTACCTTTCTATGTGCACATGACTTTCCTATCCATCTAGGTTATAAATTACTGAGACCAAGAACTTTGTTTGGCACTTTTTAGCACACATAGCACTACAGTCCAGAGTAAGTGGTAAATGAATCTGGTTTTGTTAAGTGGCAATAATCAGTTAAATGCTAGTGGTAGAACTTTGAAAGCTTGGGAGGAAAAAGATGATGATAGCTGAAAGTAAAGTTAGGAAAAATAAAGCTGAAAGCGGCCAGGTGCAGTGGCTCACACTTACAATTGCACTTTGGGAGGCCAAGGCAGGTGGATCACACGGTCAGGAGTTCGAGACCAGCCTAGCCAACATGGTGAAACCCTGTCTCTATTAAAATACAAAAAAAAATTAGCTCATGCCTGCAATCCCAGCACTTTGGGAGGCCGAGGTGGGCAGATCACGAGGTCAGGAGTTCAAGACCAGCCTGGTCAACATGGTGAAACCCCGTCTCTACTAAAAATACAAAAATTAGCCGGGCGTGGTGGCAGGCGCCTGTAATCCCAGCTACTCGGGAGGCTGAGGCAGGAGAATCAGTTGAACCTGGGAGGCGGAGGTTGCAGTGAACTGAGATCGCACCACTGCACTCCAGCCTGGGCGACAGAGCGAGACTCTGTCTCAAAAAAAAAAAAAAAAAAAAAAACAGCCAGGCGTGGTAGTGCATGCTTGTAGTCCCAGCTACTCTGGTGGCTGAGGCAGGGGAATCTCTTAAACCCAGGAGGCCGAGTTTGCAGTAAGCCGAGATCTTGACACTACGCTCCAGCCTGGGCAGGGCAACAGAGCAAGACTCCATCTCAAAAAAACAAACAAACACAAACAATTAGCTGGGTATGGTGGTGCACACCTGTAGTCCCAGCCGCTCAGGAGGCTGAGGTAGGGGAATCACTTGAACCTGGGAGGCGGAAGCCGAGATCGAGCCACTGCACTCTAGCCTCACGACAGAGCCAGACTCTGTCTCAACAACAACAACAACAACAACAACAACCAAAAAAAAAAAAAAAAAAAAAAAAAGAAGGAAAGCTGAAAGCTTAGAAGAATGAAGCATTACCTGGTGACAGCTTTCTGAATACTCTGGGTTTAGTGTGGGAAGATTCTGCCTTATGACCCTAAGGCATCTGCTGAAATACCTGAACTGCTCCACTCAGCGGCTATTACTTAGTTTTCTTTTTTTAATTTTAGTTTAATTAATCCTAATTCCTGTAATACATTTCGAATAGCCAAAGGGGAAAAGGGAACAATTATTTGAGAAACGAAAAGCCTATCTCTGCCATTTACATGATTGGCTAGAATACTGTCCCTTTATTCCCCAATCCACATGGCTTTTTCCAAATGTGATAAAGTATATTTAGCATAACATTTACCCATTTTAACCATTTTTTTTCTTTTCTTTCTTTTTTTTCGAGATGGAGTCTCGTTCTGTCGCCAGGCTGACGCGATCTCGGCTCACTGCAACTTCCAACTCCCTGGTTCAAGCAATTCTCCTGCCTCAGCCTCCCAAGTGCCTGGGATTACAGGCATGGGCCACCACACCCAGCTAATTTTTGTATTTTTAGTAGAGATGGGGTTTCACCATGTTGGCCAGGATGGTCTAGATCTCTTGACCTCATGATCTGCCTGCCTCGGCCTTCCAAAGTGTTGGGATTACAGGCATGAGCCACCGTGCCGGGCTCTTTTCTTTTTTTTTTTTTTTTTTTTGAGACAGAGTTTCACTCCGCCAAGCTGGAGTGTATTGGCATGATTTTGGCTCACTGCAACCTCTGCTTCCCAGGTTCAAGTGATTCTCCTGCCTCAGTCTCCTGAGTAGCTGGGATTACAGGCGCCTGCCACCACGCCCAGCTAATTTTTTTGTATTTTAGTAGAGATGGGGTTTCACCATCTATGTCAGGCTGGTCTAGAACTCCTCACCTCAGGTGATCCATCCACCTCGGCCTCCCAAAGTGCTGGGATTACAGGCATGAGCCACTGCACCTGGCCCTCTTTAACCGTTTTTAAGTGCACAGTTCAGTGACATAAAACACATTCATGGCCAGGCACAGTGGCTCACGCCTGTAATCCCAGCACTCTGGGAGGCCGAGGAGGGTGGATCACCTGAGGTCAGGAGTTCCAGACCAGCCTGGCCAACATGGTGAAATCCTGTCTCTACTAAAAACCCAAAAATTAGCCGGGCGTGGTGGCGGGCACCTGTAATCCCAGCTACTGGGGAGGCTGAGGCAGGAGAATGGCTTGAACCCGGCAGGCGTAGGTTGCAGTGAATGGAGATCGCGCCATTGTACTCCAGCCTGGGCAACAAGAGTGAAACTTCATCTCAAAATAAAATAAAATACATTCACATTGTGCAACTGTCACAGTGCAATGCAAGGTATTAAAAAAAAAGATGGTGATGGGGTGGAGCAAGAACTATAAATTAAAAGTGATTTAAGAGATACATCAGCCAGATGCAGTGCATGAACCTAATTTGGATTCATGCATCTGGAGAACTTTTCCATCCTTCCAAACTGAAACTCTTCACTCATTAAAAATAACTCCTTTTTGCCCCTTCCTCCCAGCCCCTGGCAACCATCATTGTACTTTCTGTCTCTATGAATTTGACTACTGTAGGCTCCTCATATAAGTGTAATCAAACAGTGCTTGCCTGTTTGTGACTGACTTATTCAGTCAGCATCACGTCTTCAAGGGTCACCCGTGTTGTGGCATGTGACAGGATTTCCTTCTTTTTTAGGCTGAATAACATTCCATTGTGTGTATGGACCACATTTTGCTTATCCATTCACCCATCCATTTGGGTTGTTTCCATCTTTTAGTTCTGTGAATAATGCTGCTATGAATGGGCATGCTGGTGCATTCCTGTAATCCCAGCTACTTGGGAGGCTGAGACAGGAGAATCGTTTGAACCCGGGAGGCAGAGGTTGCAGTGAGCCAAGATAGCGCCACTGCACTCCAGTCTGGGCAACAGAGCAATACTCCATCTCAAACAAACAAACAAACAAATAAATAAATAAAAAAAAACTTTCCTTTTGTTTTCAAAACCCAAGTCTCTGCTTTCAATTATTTTGGTATATACTTAGCTCAGTCTATATTTGGAGGCCATTATTTGTAGTTACATACTTTTTAGACATCCCAAATATCTCTCTTTTCCCCACTTTAATTCTCGAAGATCTACCCTCCATTTCTATCCTTTCGTAAGCCCCACCTAAAAGCCACAGCCTCCAAGTGTCAGGAGGTTTTAAGAGTCAATTTGGAAGGAAGGGCTGGGGTTGTGGACAGGCACTCAGTCATAGGATTCAGTCCTTCCTGCTACACCTGGGCTTGATTGAGAACAGCAGATGCTCAGTCTCCAGGCTTAGGGACTTTGTATGACTGTTCAGTAAACAGAGGTCAGACAGAAGGAAGACAGAACCCAAGAATCTGAGCCTTCTACTTTATGACTGAGTGTGGCCGGGCCTCCTAAGAGCAGTTGGAAGGCACTGTCCGGAGCTGAGAACAGTGGACCCTGCTGCCGTGCTGCAGTCCTGCGAGGCCCTCAGAGAATAAGCTTCTCTGCCAGGCTTAAGTCTGTCCAGGAAAGGGATCCTGAAACACATGCTTACTGGTCAAAGTGATTGTGAGGAAAGATTAAATATTAAAGGAGACTTGGGTTTTGAAAACAAAAGGAATGGTTTTATTTATTTATTTATTTATTTATTTATTTATTTATTTATTTAAGATGGAGTGTCACTCTGTTGCCCAGGCTGGAGTGCAGTGGCGCGATCTTGGCTCACTGCAACCTCTGCCTCCCGGGTTCAAGCGATTCTCCTGTCTCAGCCTCCTAAGTAACTGGGATTACAGGCATGCACCAGCATGCCTGGCTACTTTTTGTATTTTTAGTAGAGACGGGGTTTTGCCATGTTGGCCCGACTGGTCTCAAACTCCTGACCTCAGGTGATCCGCCCGCCTTGGCCTCCCACAGTGCTGGGATTACAGGCGTGAGCCACTGTGCTGGGCTGGAATCATATCATTTCTAAGTATTCGTGGGACTCCTCCATTCTACTTAGTGCATGCTTTCAGAAAAAAAATAAATAAATAGAAGGCAGAAGAAGGAAAGAGATATTCACAGCTTTGTGGAGAAGGAAGTTACTTGGGTTCTTTTCTGACCTTAATCTAGTATTGTGGCCGGGCGCGGTGGTGCACGCCTGTAATCCCAACACTTTGGGAGGCCGAGATGGGTGGATCACCTGAGGTCAGGAGTCTGAGACCAGCCTGACCAATATGGTGAAACTCCATCTCTACTAAAATTACAAAAATTAACCAGGCATGGTGGCATGTGTCTGTAATCCCAGCTACTCAGGATGCTGAGGCAGGAGACTCATTTGAACCCAGGAGGTGGAGGTTGCCGTGAGCTGAGATCACCACTGCACTCCAGCCTGGGTGACAGAGAGAGACTCTTGTCTCAAAAAAAAAAAAATCTAGTATTGTTAGAAAACATAAATGACCTGTTAACAGCCTTTTATAAAAAGCCTTGAGATTACAGGCAGTTTATTTATTTATTTTTTATTTTTTGAAATGGAGTCTCACTCTGTTGCCAGGCTGGAGTGCAGTGGTGCAATCTTGGCTCACTGCAACCAATGCCTCCTGGGCTCAAGCGATTCTCCTGCCTCAGCCTCCCGAGTAGCTGGGATTACAGGCATGTGTCACCACACCCAGCTGATTTTGTATTTTTAGTAGAGATGGGGTTTCACCATGTTGGC
This sequence comes from Pongo pygmaeus, assembly GCF_028885625.2. Classification (NCBI taxonomy): domain Eukaryota; kingdom Metazoa; phylum Chordata; class Mammalia; order Primates; family Hominidae; genus Pongo; species Pongo pygmaeus. Next base: position 41,255,017 of record NC_072385.2, on the reverse strand, counting down.
CAGGATGGTCTAGATCTCTTGATCTCTTGATCTGCCCGCCTTGGCCTCCCAAAATGCTGGGATTACAGGCGTGAGCCACCGCACCCAGCTGAGCCAATATTTCTTATGTGATTTCTGGGGTCCAATAAACACTTATTAAAGCCTGCAGAAGATTTTAGAGGAATTCTCTTTTCCACAATATCTACTGAGGTAGAGAAACACCTGCTTATTTGCTTAGTGTAGATTTGGCCTAATGCTAAATCCATCAGTGATTACTATCAATTTCTCAATTCAGAAGGAAAAATATGAGTGAATATATGCAAATGAGTAGGTGCTGGAGATCAAACTACCTTGACATATAAAAGGAATATACAATGACAAAAATCATTCTAAGCATTAGTCAACTAGCCCCTTCTGTCAAAGAATATTGCGTAGAAAGTCCAGGCGACATCTCTTAGCAGCAACATCTGCTGGGTGCAGGCTTTGTTTTGGAGCAAGGCCAGACCTCTACTGGAAGTAGGAAAAAAGTCTCCAGTCTCTATGTATGCCAAGAAGCATCATCTCAGGGGGTTGGCAAAAGAACCAGAGAGTGTTACAAGAGAATCACTTCAGCAATGCAATTTCCTAGGCATTTAGAACTGTGGGGTTGTTTCTTTTTTTCAGTCTTTGCAGCTGAGATCAAGCCCCCATGAATGAGCCGTTAAAAGAATCTAAAAGAGAATTGAAAAACAGGCTCTCTATTACTGAGACTCCATTCAAAAACAATTTTTGTTCTTGTACTACTATGCAAACCTACTCTTTGGAAATATATTACCTGGGAAGTCTGGAATTTATTTTATTGACACATGCTTGAAAGCTAAATCTAACTGATTTTAAGCTAGTCAATGGGAAGAGGTCATGCAGGAGACCAGTAATTAGATCACTGCTATCTTTTTGTAGATGGCTCAGCTCCACTTTGGAGCTTACCTTCAGGAAAAACAAAGCAACCCCACACCAGTCCAAACACATAACATGCATACCTGGTGGGGAATTTGGAACCTGAGCTTGCTTTGATGGAACATGAAAATGAAAGTTTCAGGGAGTAGTTATGCCTCATTTGAAACTATTTTCAGAGAGCAAACGTAGTGTTTACCCCTTTCTTTAAATGAACCTCATTTTGCTTCTAGTGAGTGCTAGGAATCCTTGAAAAGCCTAACTCTTAACTCTTTTACCTGTTTAAATATAAGCTGTAATAAGAGCACAAAGACCTCCCGTGTTATCTTTCATCTTGCTTACAAATGTTAACCTTTTGTCACATTTACTTTATCCTCCTCTATCTCTTGCTTGTATTTTGAAAGTACAGTCATATACAGTCATGATGCCCTTTAGCCCAGATAGTTAGCATGCATTTCCTAGCAGCAAGGACATCCTCTTACACAATCACAGAACAATGATCAGAATAAAGAAACTAGCATCGTCGCAACACTATTTTTTTTTTGTTTGTTGGTTTTTGAGATGGAGTCTTGCTCTGTCACCCAGACTGGAGTGCAGTGGTGTAATCTCGGCTCACTGCAACCTCCGCCTCCCGGGTTCAAGCGATTCTCCTGCCTCAGCCTCTAGTAGGGAAAAGAAAGAGATCAGACTGTTACTATGTCTATGTAGAAAGGGAAGACATAAGAGACTCCATTTTGAAAAAGACCTGTACTTTGAACAATTGCTTTGCTGAGATGTTGTTAATTTGTAGCTTTGCCCCAGCCACTTTGCCCCAGCCACTTTGACCCAACCTGGAGCTCACAAAAACATGTGTTGTATGAAATCAAGGTTTAAGGGATCTAGGGCTGTGCAGGACGTGACTTGTTAACAAAATGTTTACAAGCAGTATACTTGGTAAAAGTCATCGCCATTCTCTAGTCTCAATAAACCAGGAGCACAATGCACTGCGGAAAGCCACAGGGACCTCTGCCCTTGAAAGTGGGGTATTGTCCAAGGTTTCTCCCCATGTGATAGTCTGAAATATGGCCTCGTGGGATGAGAAAGACCTGACCGTCCCTCAGCCCGACACCCGTAAAGGGTCTGTGCTGAGGTGGATTAGTAAAAGAGGAAAGCCTCTTGCAGTTGAGATAGAGGAAGGCCACTGTCTCCTGCCTGCCCCTGGGAACTGAATGTCTCGGTATAAAACCCGATTGTACATTTGTTCAATTCTGAGATGAGAGAAAAACCGCCCTATGGTGGCAGGCGAGACATGTTTGCAGAAATGCTGCCTTATTATTCTTTACTCCACTGAGATGTTTGGGTGGAGAGAAACATAAATCTGGCTTACGTGCACGTCCAGTCATAGTACCTTCCCTTGAACTTAATTATGACATAGATTCTATTGCTCACATGTTTGTTGCTTACCTTCTCCTTATTATCACCCTGCCCTCCTACTACATTCCTTTTTACTGAAATAATGAAGATAATAATCAATAAAAACAGAGGGAACTCAGAGACCGGTGCCAGTGCAGGTCCTTGGTATGCTAAGCACCAGTCCCCTGGGCCCACTGTTGTTTCTCTATACTTTGTCTCTGTGTCTTATTTCTCTTTCTCAGTCTCTCGTCCCACCCAACTAGAAATACCCACAGGTGTGGAGGGGCAGGCCACCCCTTCAGCCTCTTGAATAGCTGGGATTATAGGTGCCCACCAACACGCCTGGCTAATTTTTATATTTTTGGTAGAGACGGGGTTTCATCATGTTGGCCAGGCTGGTCTTGAACTTCTGACCTCTGGTGATCCGCCCGCCTCAGCCTCCCAAAGTGCTGGGATTATAGGTATGAGCCACTGCGCCCAGCCAACACTGTTTTAATCTTCAGATCTTATTCAGATTTTGCCATTGTCTTAATAATGTCCTTCATAGCAGAAATCTGAGTCATATGTTGCATTCTGTTGTCATATTTCTTGGGTCTCCTTTAATCTGGAAGAGCTCCACAGTCTCTCTGTCCTTTACAATATTGGCATTTTGAAGACTGCATGCCAGGATTAGGAAAGTCCCTCCATCTGGGTTTGTCAAGTGTTCCTCATTGTCTCCTTTGGGTTATGCACTTTTGGCAAAGATTTCATAGAAGTAATGCGTTCTTTTCATAGAAGTAATGTGTATCCTATCAGAAGGCATATTATTTTTAATAGAAAAAATATATCTTGGTGTGCTCTTCTCAGTGAAAAAAAACATGAGAGTTCTAAACCATCATCAGATTATTAATGTCCTAGTCTATTTGGGCTGCTGGAACAAATTGTCACAGACTTGGTGGCTTATAGACAACAGACATTTATTTCTCACAGTTTTGGAGGCTGGAAGTCCAAGATCAAGGTGCCAGCAGATTCAGTGTCTGGTAAGGGCTCACTTCCTGGTTCACAGATGGTGCCTTCTCTCTGTGTCCTCACATGGAGGAAGGGGAGTGGGAGCTCTCGGGGCCTCTTCTGTAGAAGCACAAATTCTAGTCATGAGGGCTCCACTGTGACCTGATCACCTCCCAAAGCCCCCACCTCCTAACACCATCATGTTGGGGTGAAGACTTCAACATAGGAATTCTGGGGGTATACCAACATTCATGCCATAGCACTTAATAACCATAATACAATTCTGTGTTTACTTACCACTTTCCAGTAGTGGGAAAAGTTAGACAGCATATCTTATTCATGTTTACAACTTAGGACCCAGGAAAGCGCATGGCATCTAATTGGAATCCAATAATATTTTTCAAGTGAATTCTTTTTGAGGGAGAGAGTACTCTTACTTCATCTGCACAATCCAGCTTTCTGACTTCTGCTCTGTGTCCCCCACCGACCATCTGAGACCAGGTAGAGTCAGACAACCTAGTTATGGCTCAGCTCCCTTTTTGGATGTAGCATCTGGCTCTCCTCATGAACTAGGAAAACGCTCTCACAGCGAGGATCTGCCACTCACTCCAGTGCTTGATGGGTGTTGGATTATTGAACAAATGCCTGCTTAAAATACAATATGATAGCTGGGCGCAGTGGCTCACACCTGTAATCCCAGCACTTTGGGAGGCCGAAGCGGGCAGATTATCTGAGGTCAGGAGTTCAAGGCCAGCCTGGCCAACATTGTGAAACCCTGTCTCTACTAAAGTTACAATAATTAGTCGGGCATGGTGGCATGCACCTGTAATCCCAGCTACTCAGGAGGCTGAGGCAGGAGAATTACTTGAACCTGGGAGGCAGAGGTTGCAGTGAGCCAGGATGGTACCACTGCATTCCAGCCTGTGCAACAGAGTGAGACTCCATCTCAAAATAAATAAATAAATAAATAAATAAATAAATAATAAATGTAAATAAAACAAAATAATACATGCCAAGGGGCTCTTTCACTTCTGCTGAACACTGGAGTTTCTTTTTTTTTTTTTTTAAACACTGGAGTTTTATACAGTAGATTAAACACCTAGGTCAGTGACAAAACATTATTTTTGCAATTTACAGAAAATGTTAGAGCATCATTAGTTTCAAGTTTCTCCATGAATGTGTGTTATCACTTAGGCTTTTGCCACAGCCTATTTGTGAATGATTGCTGATAGATGACAAAATAAGTAAACATGCCAGCAAAGGAATATTTAGTCATAAAGGGACAATCATAATTGTTTACTCATCCTTTTATTTCTTCATGAATATGCATTCGTGGTTGTGACTTCGTATTATGTGCAAATAATTAGTGTTATAGTAAATATTGGTTATAATCTTTATGCTAATCTAAGCCTCCTTCCCATGTTAGTTCTCTCCTACTTTTTAACATCATGAGTCGTTGTTATTATTCTATTATACAATCAATATTATTTTGATTTTTCCACATATATGCACCAATATACACATCACCATTTGAGTCTCAGGATTTCCATCTGGGATTACTTTAGTTCGGCCCCAGTATAGTTCTTTAATGAGTAACTGTGTTGGAGGCAAACTATCTCCATTTTTATTTGTTTGAAAGATATCTTTATTTTGCCCTCCATCTAGAAAGTCCTGGAAGCTCCACCTTCTGTGACAGCTGAGAGCTACTCCTGTGCATGCTCTGAAGCTCTCATTCCCCGGCCTCCTGGCCCTCAGTGATGTGATTCAGATACTAATTCAGCCTAATCACCCGTTTTTGAAGATAATCTTTTTCTTTATGGCTTTTTTAATGTCTTCTCTTTGTAAATGGCATTCCAACATTTTATTATGATGTGTGTAGGTGTGGGTTTCTATTGGTTTCTGTTTATTTATTCTGCTTGCAATTTGTTGGACTTCCTGATCAGTGATTGATATTTTTCATCAACTGGGAAAGATTCCTGGCTATTATATCTTTGAATACATTCAATCAAAGCTATTGTATCTTTTTTTTTTTTTTTGAGACAGAGTCTCACTCTGTCGCCCAGGCTGGAGTGCAGTGGCGCGATCTCGGCTCACTGCAACCTCCACTTCCTGGGTTCAAGTGATTCTCCTGCCTCACCCTCCTGAGTAGCTGGGACTACAGGCGCCCGCCACCACACCCAGATAATTTTTGTATTTTTAGTAGAAACGGGGTTTCACCATATTGGCCAGGCTGGCCTCAAACTTCTGACCTTGTGATCCGCTTGCCTTGGCCTCCCAAAGTCCTGGGATTATAGGCGTGAGCCACCGCGCCCGGCTGGACATCAAGTTTTAAATGGATAATATGACATTCTGTTTCCACCCAAACTGACCTGACCAGCTGGGTGTACAGCAATTCAGTTCCGACACCAACTTCCTGGAGCTGGTGCAGATGCCACAGATTGAGGGCAAAGTTCACCACAGACCCCTAGTCCCCTTCAGACACCAGCCACAAGTCTCAGAGGGTCCTCAGGGCAATTGTACTCTGACTCCAAATTTGGGAGTTCCCATGACCCACTTAGGTTTGATCATTTGCTAGTACAACTGGCAGACTCAGGAAAGCGCAATGCTTATGATTAGTTTCACTGTAAAGCATACAAATATGGGAGGGTCCCAAATGCAGAGCTTCAGTGGCCTTTCCTCGTGGAATCAGGGCACATCACATCCTGGCACATCAACATGTTCACCAACCAGGAGGCCCTGGAAGCCTCCAGTTCCAGAGCTTTTACTGGGGTTTTATTTTGTAGGCACAAGTGATTAAACCACCGAACCTGTGACTAATCTCAACCTCCAGACCCCCTCCTCTCTTCAAGGTCAGGCGACTCAAATTCCCCAACCCTCTAATCACCAGGCTGGGCTGGTCTTTTGGTAACCAGCCCCCATCTTGAGGCTGTCTAGGGGTCCACCATTACCTTAGTAGCATAAAAAAGCCCTACCACTCAGAAAACCCCAAGGGTTTTTAGCGTCTCCATACCAGGAATTCAGGACAAAGACTAGACAAATTCTTTGTTATACAACAGAGATAATGAGATTTCTTTCTTTCTTTCTTTCTTTTTTACACTGAGTTTCGCTCGTTACCCAGGCTGGAGTGCAATGGCACAATCTTGGTTCACTGCAAACTCTGCCTCCCAGGTTCAAGCGATTCTCCTGCCTCAGCCTCCTGAGTAGCTGGGATTACAGGTGCCCGCCATCACGCCCTATTTATTTTTGTATTTTTAGTAGAGATGGGGTTTCACCACGTTGTCCAGGTTGGTCTCGAACTCCTGACCTCAGGTGATCTGCCCACCTTGGCCTTCCAAAATGCTGGGATTACAGGTGGGAGCCACTGCACCCGGCCAGAATTTGATAAATTATTATAGATGTCATCATTCAACCTATTAATTGATATCTATATACTTACTTTCCAAAAAGACTTGGGATTACAAATAAGACTTCTTTTCAAAATATTCCATATGACAAGAAAGTATAATTTGTCCAATTGATAGGAAATAGTCTACATGGAGGCAGGAGTGTAGGGCTGAGCATCCGCAGTTGTAGGTCCAAGTCCTGGCTCTGCCACAAGGTGACTTATCCCTTATCTTGGAGCTGAATGAGATGACATCTGCATTCCTGTGACTGCCACAGTCAGCTTCCAGGTCATACAGCAATGATATCATGTCTGTTTAATCATCAACAGCAAGCCCTTTTTCCAAGTTATTAATCTTGGATACTTTCTGTTTTTTGTTTGTTTGTTTATTGTTTTTGGCTTTTGAAGACGGAGTCTCGCTCAGGCTGGAGTGCAGTGCCATGACCTCGGCTCACTGCAACCTCCACCTCCTGGGTTCAAGTGGTTCTCCTGCCTCAGCCTCCACAGTAGCTGGGATTACAGGTGCCTGCCACCACACCCAGTTAATTTTTGTATTTTTAGTAGAGATGGGTTTTCGCCATGTTGGCCAGGCTGGTCTCGAACTCCTGACCTTAGGTGATCTGCCTGTCTTGGCCTACCAAACTGATGGGATTACAGGCATGAGCCACCGTGCCCAGCCTCAGTCTTGAAAACTTTCTATACTCATACTATCCATCCCTCAACATTACGTCCACAAAGTCTTTCCTGATCCTTGTTTTGTACTCTTTTAGGAAATCATCAGTCAGGTGTGGCTATGAGAGGCAACAAAGGAGAGACTGGGGAGAGCAAAGTGCATTATGCTCATTGGTCCTAGAGAAGGGAGGCATGCTGCGCTACACAGGCCACACAGCAGACACCAGGGTGGCCAGGAGGCGGAAGACAGGAGTCAGGGAAGGGTCAGGCCATGGCCTTTATGGTGGTTTCCACAGGAATGGCAAGGCAGGGCAGAGTGGACAGTATAGGATTGGCTAGAGCAGATAATTCTGGTGGGCTCTAGACTCTAGGGATGGTCCCTGGTTGCCTGGGGTACTACCTGGCCTTGGAATGATTGAGGTAGAGGAGCTGTCTGCTAGGGTTTGCAGGCCAGATAGAGGAGTGCTGGCTCTAGGTTGGTTTGTTTGCCTGTCAAAGGCATGCTCCAACCTGAGCCTGTTATTTCTTATCTCCAAGAATTGGCTGCCCCAGGGAGGGTTTTTTTTTTTAAGATGTGAAAACATCATAATATACATAAATATATATATATGCGCACATATATGTATTCCAGCTAGAGGATTATAATTATACACACATGTACACACATAATATATGCAGTCCTCCAGCTGGAATTTCTCCTGTCTCCTAAACCTTAGTGTCACTTTGTTTGTCTAGCCCACATGGATTTTCTTCTCATTCTTTCTTGCACTGTAGTTATGTGTGGGTGTGTTGTGTTTTACTTCTGACTGTGAGTCCCTTCAGGGCAGAGCCTGGGACATCTAGCTCACTGTGTTCTCCATGGGGGAGGCACTGCTGCTCCCAGTATGAGCTCTAGAATTGCTTTTTAATGAATAAATATTATTAGCAGGGTACATAATGTATATGTGTATTTACCAAACCATACTCATACACATATTTTCTTTTTTTTTGAAACGGAGTCTTGCTCTATTGCCCAGGCTGAAGTGCAGTGGTGTGATCACGGCTGACTGCAACCTCTGCCTCCTGGGTTCAAGCGATTCTTCTGCCTCAGCCTCCCGAGTAGCTGGGACTACAGGTATGCACCACCATGCCTGGCTAATTTTTGTATTTTTAGTAGAGACGGGGTTTCACCATATTAGCCAGGCTGGTCTCGAACTCCTGACCTAGTGATCCACCTGCCTCAGCCTCCCAAAGTGCTAGGATTACAGGCGTGAGCCATTGCGCCTGGCCTCATACACACATTTTCGTACTTACTATTCAAATTTGTACAGCATGGTGTTGAGATTTAAAAATGAATTCTCAACTTAATAAATACTTGTAAGTTAATTGTTATATTAAGGTGAAGATTTACAATTTTTCAAGCTTGTGAAAATGAGGCCCAGGAAAATGAAAAAAAAAAAAAAAAATATATATATATATATATATATATATATATATATATATATCTTTAGGCCAGGTGACATTTGCACTTGCTGGCAGCTCTTCAGTATTTAAATGTTAGTTAAGCATTTTATTTATTTATTTATTTATTTATTTTTGAGACGGAGTCTTGCTCTGTTGCCCAGGCTGGAGTGCAGTGGCAGGATCTTGGCTCACTGCAACCTCCGTCCCCCGGGTTCAAGTGATTCTCCTGCCTCAGCTTACTGAGTAGCTGGGATTACAGGCATCCACCACTAGAACCAGCAAATTTTGTAATTTTAGTAGAGACGAGGTTTTACCATGTTGGTCAGCTGGTCTCAAACTCCTGACCTCAGGTGATCCACCCACTTTAGCCTCCCAAAATGCTGGGATTACAGGCGTGAGCCACTGCACCCAGCCTAGTTAGACATTTTAAATGATTGCCAACCTGCCTGCCGAGAGCATGAACTCCCTCAAAAGGAAGAGAAAAATAACTCTTACTCACTTAAGTATTTTTTGGTAAGGTTAAAAAAAATCTACTGTATAAAAGTAGATAAACACGCTACCTGGAATGTGCTTTGAAAAAGTACCATGTCATCTTATTGGCAAAGTGCCTTAAAGCACAACGTGGATAGGTTGGAATATATATAAGCAAGCAGAGAGCTTTGAGAAAAAGAGGACAAGGTTAGCAGAAAAAATGTATCCACCTGAGAAAGTATTAGAATATAAATGAGGATATAAATGACGGGGGCTTAAATTAGTATAAACTGACTGTGGCCATACTGGGAATAGTGGGAATCTATCTATCTATTTATTTATTTATTTATTTATTTATTATTATTTTTTGAGACAGAGTCTGACTTTGTCATCCAGGCTGGAGTGCAGTGGTGCGATCTCCGCTCACTGCAACCTCCGCCACCTGGGTTCAAGCGATTCTCATGCCTCAGCCTCCAGAGTAGCTAGTATTACAGGTGTAAGCCACCACACCCAGTTAGTTTTTGTATTTTTAGTAGAGGTGAGGTTTTGCTATGTTGACCAGGCTGGTTTGGAACTCCTGACATCAAGTGATCCACCCACTTTAGCCTCCCAAAGTGCTGGCATTACAGGCGTGAGCCACTGCGCACAGTTGGAATCTATCTTTTTAAATGTGATTTTCTGCAGTGGTTTAGTAGCCTGGAGCATCTCTGCACGATGGAGGGTGGCTGCAGGCCCAGCTCTCAGGATCCTCCCAGAAGATGTCCACGAGATGGGCCACAGGAGCAGCCACCATTACCATCCAGAAGACAGAGAATCCAGAAGTCACTGCCCCATGTCCATCAAAGATACACATACGCACCCTCTCAAGTGCAGCAATGCACAAATTGTACATATGTTCACCACAAATCTTTCATTGGAATGTTCACAGTGACACCCCCAAATGATAGCCCTCCTCAATTGATTATCAACTGTTGAAGGGATAAATTGTGTTATAGTCATACAACTATATAGCAATGAGAATAGATTGTCTATTTACAACTATAAGCAACAATATGGATAAATCTTACAAACATTGCTGAGTAAAGTCAGACACATAATATGTAATTCATAATTCCATTTGTGTGGATATACAGAAAGTGTGGAAGATCACCTAAGGTGTCAGAAGTCAGGAGAGTGTCACCCTTGTGAAGAAGATCATGCCTCGCAGGGACACAAGAGGGGCTTCTGGGGAGCTGATGTTTCCTGACTTGTTCTGGGTGCTGGTTACACAGATGTGTTTAGTTTATGAAAAATCATCATTATATATACAGAATGTATGTGCTTTCCTCAGGCCTTTTATATTCCTCCATTAAAAATTGTTTTTTGCAGGGCATGGTGGCTCACACCTGTAATCCGAGCACTTTGGGAGGCCAAGGTGAGTGGATCACCTGAGGTCAGAGGTTTGAAACCATCCTGGCCAACATGGTGAAACCCCATCTTTACTAAAAATACAAAAATCAGCCAGGTGCGGTGGCACATGCCTGTAATCTCAGTTACTTGGGAGGCTGAGGCAGGAGAATCGCTTGAACCAGGGAGGCAGAGGTGGCAGTGAGCTGAGATAGCGCCACTGCACTCTACCCTGGGTGACAGAGCGAGACCCCATCTCAAAATAAATAAATACACAAATAATTGTTTTGTTTTTGTTTTTGTAATCTGAAGTCTTGCTATATTGCCCAGGCTGGAGTGCAGTGGGTATTCACAGATGTGTGATCATTGCACACTATAGCTTGGAACTCCTGGACTCCTGGGCTCAGCCTCCCAAGTAGCTTGGATTACAGGTGTGTGCCACTACACCCAGCCCTGTTCGTTTGTTTGTTTTTAAGTCACAACTACTGCTTGACTACTGCCTCCACCACGAGTCTGAGCACACATCACCCAGCCGTAGCCCACTCCAGCACACTGGACACATGTACACCGTTATGGACACCCACAAAGCTAAAGACCCAACAAGGGCTCCCCTGCCCAGGAAAGGCCCTATCGCTAGCTTGCCTGTGGGAGTGACAATGGCAGAAAAACAGCCTGTACTTTACTTTTACCTTCCTCATCTGCAAGGAAGCTTGGCAGAAGCCAGTCTACTGAAAATCCTCAGAAGTGCAGGTCTGAGCAGCATCCTTTTGAGCCTAAGAAACGTACCAGCTTCTGGAAGGGGGCCCTGGGCAAGTGGGCTGGAATAGAGTCAAGTGGCCAGTCTGCACAGCAGCCTTACCTCCCCATTAACTCACCTCCCCATCGACTGGCTGATGTTGCTGATGTCCACCTCTTCAGTTCAGTTCTGTCTGGTGTGTTAAGAATGGAAAGACAGCCTTCTCAGGGGCATTTTTTCTGTTTGTTTGTTTTGTTTTTTGTTTTGAGATGGAGTCTCACTCTTTTGCCCAGGCTGGAGTGCAGTGGCAGAATCTCAGCTCACTGTAACCTCTGCCTCCTGGGTTCAAGTGATTCTCCTGCCTCATCCTCCCGAGTAGCTGGGACTACAGGCACATGGCTAATTTTCTGTATTTTTAGTAGAGATGGGGTTTCACCATGTTGGTCAGGCTGGTCTCAAACTCCAGACCTTAAATGATCCACCCACCTTGGCCTCTCAAAGTGCAGGAATTACAGGTGTGAGCCACTGCTCCTGACACTTCTCAGGGGCATTTGAATGTTATCATCTAGATGTTACCGTCAATGAGTTCAAGAAACAACAAAATAAGGAAGAACAGGAAGGTTATAGCAAGGGAGACCAAGGTCCGCCTGTCATTTTAATTCTTTTTTCACCTTATACCATATTTCTAACACAGAAAAATGTAGTAGACAAATATATACCCTAGCTTTATCACATTTAAACATCTTGCTATGTTTCATTCTAATTTTTTTCTTAAAGAAAGGGAACACCACAGATCTAGTTCAGTTTCTCCACTTCACTCCCCTTCTCCCAGAGGTAACCATGTCTTTAATTTGGTCTTTATGGTCAATACTCTGACTAAGCATGCTTGTATCCCCAAATGAAACAGAATATTATTGTTTTGTTTTTACATTTTGTATACAGTGTATCCTACTCTACATTTCAGTCTGCAATTCGCTTTTCTTTCCCTTCATGTTATGATTTTGGATGCAATCCATGCTGGCACATATGGCTCTACTTCATTTATTTGTATTTGTATTTTATTTTATTTGAGACGGAGTCTTGCTCTGTCACCAAGGCTGGAGTGCAGTGGCGCGATCTCGGCTCACTGCAACCTACACCTCCTGAGTTCAAGCGATTCTCCTTCCTCAGCCTTCCGAGTAGCTGGGACTACAGGCATGTGCCACCATGCCCAGCTAATTTTTTTTTTTTTTTTTTGTATTTTTATTAGAGATGGGGTTTCACCATCTTAGCCAGGGTGGTCTCGATCTCCTGACCTCGTGATCCGCCTGCCTCGGCCTCCCAAAGTGCTGGGATTACAGGTGTGAGCCATTGCACCTGGCCTACTTCATTTATTTTTAACTGCTTTATACATGTCATTGTATGACAGCATCACAATTTATCTGTTCTCCGTATGTTGGCTATTCGGGTTGTTCCCTTTTCTGCTGTTATTACTATCAATGCTGCAACAAATACCTATGCATATATGTTTGAGATCTCCAGGCCAGTGCCTGGGAGTTCCCAGGGGCTAAAATGCAGATTCCAATTTAGTAGGATTCGGAGGGGCCTGAGATTATGCATTTCTTTTTCTTTTCTTTCTTTTCTTTCTTTCTTTTTTTTTGTTGAGATGTGTCACCAGGGCTGGAGTGCGGTGGTAGGTACCATCTCCACTCACTAAAAGCTCCACCTCCTGGGTTCAAGCAATTCTCCTGCCTCAGCTTCCCAAGTAGCTGGGATTACAGGCACCCACCACCACTCCAGGCTAATTTTTGTATTTTTAGTAGAGACGAGGTTTCGCCATGTTGGCCAGGCTGGTCTTGAACTCCTGACCTCAGGTGATCTGCCTGCCTTGGCTTCCCAAAGTGCTGGGATTACAGGCGTGAGCCACCATGCCCAGCTAGATTCTGCATTTCTAAGAAGAGGATACTGCTGGTTCCAAGGCCACCATTGGTGCAGCATATGCAATGAGAAGTGAAATAGTTGAGTTGAAGGGTATGTGTGTCTTCAACTGCGTTTCCAAGTAATTTTTCCACATTACTCACCAGGGTGGCACTAATTACACCCTTTCTGCGTATGAGAGTTCTCTTTGCACCACATCTTTAGCAGCACTTGGTATGATCAGACCACAATCTCAGATATCTAGACTATTCATTACCTCCCTACAAGAGAAGAAAAAGAGAAGCAGACCTCAAGCAACATTCCCCAGACAACTCACAGATGGGTGTAGATGGAAACCTGAAGAACAGTCTAGTAGTGAAATCACGTTTGTGAGATGGGCAAGTTCAGTTGAAAGCATGTGTCATGGTTCAGAATAATGGTCAGAGTAGTAAAAGCGGTTGATTCTTCCAGATGAATTTCTTAAAATATAATATGCATCATGTTACCTTCCTGCTCAGAAAGCTTCCCAGAGCCTCTTTCTGAATGAATTTCTCAGGCTAGCTTTCAAAGCGCTCTGCCAGATGGCCTCTACCTGCTCCACTGTGCTTGCCTCCTGCTACCCCTCCCTGGAGCACCACCTGAGTGAAGGTTATCTCAAAACAATTTTGTAAGATGGGCTGAACTTTGGTGTTTGTTTTTGTCTTAGCCTCAGGCCACCCTCCATGCTCCCTTGGCCTCTTTTGAAGAAGTGAGCTTGCAAAGCTCTGAGTCAACAGCAGACCCAGCTCCTTCCCAAGCTGTGCAGTGCACAGAAGGCACTTATCACATTGTTGTAAAATTAAATGGGCACAAAGATGACATAGGGGAAGACCCCTGTGTTTTGCCAAAGACTCTCTTGAGCACCTCTTGGCTGTCCAGACCCCATCCTGTGCTCTCCTGGGTCCTCTCCCTTCTCCTTTCCTCTCCCCACCCCAAACCTACCAACCTTGTTTTTGGAGTTCTTTTAGGAGATTGATTTTGGCTTCCATGGTGGTATCCACCTTCTTGTTAAAGGCATCATGGTTTTCTAGAGGTCGATTATGGACCAAAGCATTCTCTTTCCCGGACAGAATTCTCTCACAGCACCCACCTGGGTGCACACCTTAAGCCATGAGCCATTTCAAGGTCAGACATTGGGAAGAATAATCAGAGTGGGACAGCTTTTAGGTAAATTCCATCTGACCACACAGAAACTGGAGTCGCCTGCCAAAAGCCATCCATCAGGGTCACTCTGGGTTTTAGTTAGGGGAAGCTCCAGATAGGTCACCCTCTTAGAGATCCAAGAATTGTGGGGCAGAGTCCGGACCACAGGATGCCAGCTGGCAAGAAGAGCCGTTCATTCTGTTAACCCATAAACAGCCCCCGAGTACAAGCCTGCTCAGGACAGCTGTGTGGCTGAGACATCCACTCTGGAGAGCAGTTGGACAGTGGGTAAGAAAACTGGTGGTGCACCAGAGAGGGACATACAGGGGCGCAGAGGAGGACACTGACAAGTGGCTGGGGGTGGGTATGGGCTCAAGGAAGAGGCCACTAGGGATTTACAGGCAGGGAAAATAGCACCCTTTGTAACAGATTCCGATAGAACAAACATAACACTCCTGCCTATGCCAAAATGAACTATCTTTTTGTTGTTGTTGTTGTTTTCTTTTTTGAGACAGAGTTTCACTCTGTTTCCCAGGCTGGAGTGCAGTGGCACAATCTCGGCTCACTGCAAGCTCTGCCTCCCGGGTTCAAGTGATTCTCCTGCCTCAGCCTCCCGAGTAGCTGGGATTACAGGCATGTGCCACCACACCGGCTAATTTTTGTAGTTTTAGTAGAGACAGGGTTTCACCATGTTGGCCAGCTGGTCTCGAACTACTGACCTCAGGTGATCTACCTGCCTCAGCCTCCCAAAGTGTCGGGATTACAGGCATGAGCCACTGTGCCCAGCCTCAAAATGAACTATCAAAATTCTTTTAGTGGGTTGCAGATTTATAAATGGATAGTACGAAAACCAGATGCCGTGTTGCTGGTTTTCTTCTACGCTGGCCTTTAATCTCATGATTATGTGGAAGTGGGCTAAGCCCTTCCGTTAATGCTTAAGTGCTCAGACAAGTGAAAGGGGACTGGACAGAGGGGAGGTGAGCCTAAACAAAGAAATATAACTACACCTCAAATATTTTAGCAGCTCCACCATTCTGAGCTAAAGAAATATTCTTTCCTGACCCAAATTAATTTGATCCTAGGTGACACTGGAAAATGCAAACCCCTAAAAATCCAGTTCTAACCCTACTGCTGTGCAGTAACAACAGAGTGTTAAAGTCATTATCTGTCTCAACCATTAATGCTTGTTTTTGGTTCTTAGTTTGCTCTCTTCTGCAATATATGAATTTCCTATATCATTTGTACTTCATTAGGTGCTAGCCCCATAAACTTCAGGCCAGTTGACTGTCTCTTATGTTCCCAAAGAAGTGGTATTTCCTGTACCACTAGTGCTTCCCACAAACCTTAGAGCCAGTCTGTCTGAGCGCAAAGCTGAACTGCTAAGAACTAGCTTTGTGACCTTGGGCAAGTAGCAGCTACTTGGGTTTTTATACTTCAGTTCTCCATCAATAGAAGTGAGGTACTAGGATCAGGGAAGGGGCATTATGAGAGTTCAACAGCTTGCTTTTTATAAAGTACTTGAAACCTCATCGGGTGTATATAGTAAGCTTCCTGAAAGTCTTAGCCGTCTTAGTCTTAACCTTAGTCTTGCTGCCACATCAGCACCTAGGTGATTCTAAACCTGGCTAAACCAAAGGTGATTCTTTGCTCAATAGTACTGAACTGACTACAACCAAATAATTCCCTCTTTATTTATGTATTTATTTATTTATTTATTTATTTAAGACGGAGTCTCACTCTGTGGACCAGGCTGGAGTACAGTGGCGCAATCTCAGCTCACTGCAACCTCCGCCTCCCGGGTTCAAGCGATTATCCTCCTCAGCCTCCCAAGCAGCTGGGATTACACGTGCCCACCACTATGCCTAGCTAACATTTTGTATTTTTAGTAGAGATGGGGTTTCATCATGTTGGCCAGGCTGGTCTCGAACTCCTAACCTCGTGATTCGCCTGCCTTGGCCTCCCAAAGTGCTGGGATTACAGGTGTAGGCCACCGCACCTGGCCATAATTGCCTCTTAAATGCAAATTCAAAGATCCAACAACAATATCAGAAATTTCTGGACAAATCTCAAGAATGCTCAATTACGTTTCTAAACTATTATATTCAAAGTTTCTTAGAGACCCAGAAGACTATTCTAATGGGGGGCTCCCAGTTTCTTTGATCAGAATAGCATAAAGTTGGGTTAAAAAAAAAGTGGCTCACACATGTAATCCCAGCACTTTTAGGAAGCCGAGGCGGGCGGATCACGAAGTCAGGAGATCGAGACCATCCTGGCCAACATGGTGAAACCCCGTCTCTATTAAAATACAAAAAATTATCTGGGCGTAGTGGCGCGCGACTGTAGTCCCGGTTACTTGGGAGGCTGAGGCAGGGGAATCACTTGAACCGGAGAGGCAGAGGTTGCAGTGAGCCAAGATCACGCCACTGCACTCCAGCCTGGCAACAGAGCAAGACTCCATCTCAAAAAGAAAACAACAACAACAAACCAACAACTTATACGATTCTACTTTATACCACTGGCAAAGCACTGGTTAACTTTATCCTAAGTCAGGCTGCTTTTGGCCAAAGCTTTGGTCAGAATGAATATGGTTTAGAGCAGTGTTTCTTGAGACAGAACTGGTCACAAGTTGTGCTTTAAAATGATCTATTTTAAATTTTCAGGTGCTCATGCAACCTCTGACACATTGTTTCCAAAGGCTGAATGTTCTATCTCACAAGGCAGTCCATGGTATGTTTAAAATGATTATTAGAAAGTTCTCCATGCTAAACTAAACTTCGTTTCCCTATTCATTTGCTCTTTGGGATTTCACAGAATAAGTAGTCATTTGTATACCTGACAGTACTTAGACTATTTAAGGCCAATTAGAATAATTTCTCCTACAGGTCTTGGACTTGAGTCAGCTTGTAAGAAAACTTTCTTTCTTTCTTTTTTTTTGAGACAGAGTCGCTGTGATGCCCAGGCTGGAGTGCAGAGTGGCACAATCTCAGCTCACTGCAACCTCCGCCTCCCGGGTTCAAGTGATTCTCCTGCCTTAGCCTCCCAAGTAGCTGAGATTACAGGCATGCACCACCATGCTCAGCTAATTTGTGTATTTTTTGTAGAGACGGGGTTTCACCATGTTGGCCAGGCTAGTCTTGAACTCCTGACCTCAGGTGATGCTCTCGCCTTGGCCTCTCAAAGTGCTGGGATTACATGCGTGAGCCATCACGCCCAGCAAAACTTTCTTATAATCAAATTTACTCTTGAAAATCTCTTAAATCGCTCACGAAGTACAGTTCTAATAAAGCTGATTTTATCTTCAGGATTGGAATAACTTGCTGTTCTTTTGGCTGAGCTGCAGATGAACTGGTAGGCTGGCATTTAAGAGCCATGTTATATAAAAAAACTTTATTCACATAGCATGAATGCATGTTATTGAATTATCCATATTATGTAACATTATAAAATATTTAATGTTTTCCATTAAAAGACCCTTACTGAGTATCTTCAACATGCCAGGCAATGTGCAAGGGTAGAACATTTGTCACACATTCCTTACCAATGCATCGATGTGGAAAAATAGGCTATTAGTTAACAGAATAGGAAAGCTACTTCCTGAGATGAAACTGACATCTAAAGAGAAGATCGAGAAAAAAAGTATAGTGTTCTTCAGGGAAAAAGCAGGTAGTTATGTGAACCACATGACTTCTGTATCTTGAGAAACAAGTTTCTGTAGTCATCTTCCAACCCTCTAATATTCAGTGATTTATGAAGACTTGGGTCATCATTGAAGGAATACTGGTTTACAGCAAATTCCAAGTATTTAATCCTGGAACTAATCACGTAAGAAACTCCAAATAATGCTATTTACTTAGCAAAATAAAAATAATTTTTACTAGGAAAATTTCAAAAATATCTTTAAGTGAACTGGTTAATAAATCCTTTTAAGACATGTACTTCTAAGGAAAGAAGTTATTCTAGAAAAACAAACTACTTATCTAGTCTTTCAGTGATCCTGAAAAATATTTTATGGGTTGTCATAAAACAACAATAACCCCAGCAGCCATCACAGTGGGATCTCCCGGAGAGAGCAATAGTGGGCGATTACACCAAGGAGTACCACATCCCTTTGCCATTCAACAGAGTTGAATTTTGCTAAAAATACAGATCACAGGCAGCCTTGATGAGGAAATTAACTCTCAATGCTTGACAGAAGCTGAAAAATGAAAAACAGTATTCCTACACCTGTCTTGAAGTCAGCCCTGGGTAGGGTGGGTTTATGGCAGATGGTGTGTGCAAAACCCATACAGCTTTTTTTTAGGTAGTGGTGGAGGTATTACCTTCTCTCCAAGTTGATTCCTCCATCGCTGGTGCCAAACTACAGCAGTTTTGCTAAAAATGTGGCAATTCAATGTGCAGAAAAGATAACGTTGTGGGAAAGCACTGACTCTTAAGATCTTACTAACAGCTTTTACTGTGTGACCCTGAACAACCATTAACCTCTATTTTCTCATCTGTAAGTCAAGAATATATGGCCCATAATCTTAAGGGATAGGAAAAAGGTCAAATAAACTGAAACTTCAAAAAGCATTTTGTGAACTGTAAAACACAGTATATGTAAAAAGTCTAAAGGACGACAGAAACTTAGACAATTCAGAGAAAAATTCTACCGTGAACATTTTATTTTGACAAAACATACTTTACAGATTTTACAATCTCCCAAATTTCACTTATTTAAAAATAGGAGAGACAAGGCAACCTAGACTCCAAGATTTCAGGCGTGAAAAAACTAGTACCAGATATTCAAGTTATATATGCGAACTGCATTTTACATACCATGAAAGTGAAATGTGACAAAACACTCACTAGCTTCAAGTGTACCTTATAAGAAACACATGGACATACTTGGGTTTTTTAACCACATAGTCTCATATCAATAAACATCTAAGTATCTGACATATATTTTTCCATTAAAGGTAGGCACAACTCTATGAATATCAAATTATATCAATCATTTGCTTTTTATAATCTTGACTGGAAACTGAAAAATAAGAGGAATGTAGAGTTAAGTAGCTGAAAATGCTACTTACTGCACACAAGCACATCATGAAAAGGAATGCTAGAAGTAGTTCTCCTCAGGAATGGGTTTTTGAAAATTTAAAATATTATTTTATCAGAAAAGTTAAAGCCTTTAGTGGGAAAACCATGGTAAATGACATATTGACTCAATCTCTAAAGCCCTAGCAAATTATAGATTTTGTGCAATTAGTGACCAACATATACATTTAAGAGATAATACTGACTGTTGACCAGAACCTTCTGATGGTTCTGAAGCATCTATTCTTTAGAGTTACTTCAGCTTTACATGTCTATGAAATTTAAGGTTCCTCAATGGGATGTTATAGCTTATTCTGCACTAGATACAGGTAATATGTATAGATTTAGAACAAATCACTACTTTTCACCTTCCAGGAGCCTGTTTTTATTTACACAAAATTAGACTGGTTTTTCACCCACGTGTATTCATAAGTGCTTCTCAAATTTACACCGTTCATATCTAAAATCCCACAACAAATGCAAACAAATGGATAATAGTTTATATATTTCATTCATCTTTTTTTTTTTTTTTTTTTGAGATGGAGTCTCCGTTGCTCAGGCTGGAGTGCAGTGTCATGATCTTGGCTCACTGCAACCTCCACCTCTCAGGTTTAAGTGATTCTCATGCCTCAGCCTCCTAAGTAGCTGGGACTACAGGCATGCACCACCACGCTCAGCTAATTTTTGTATTTTTAGTAAAGACGAGTTTTCACCGTGTTGGCCAGGCTGGTTTCAAACTCCTGGCCTCAAGTGATCCACCTGCCTCGGCCTCCCAAACTGCTGGGATTACAGGCATGAGCCACCACGCCCGGCCTTTCATCCATCTTTAAACAAATTCAATGACCATCTAGAGACAGATGTGACAAAGTGTTACAAATTTCTATGCATTTTCTATGAATTGCTCTGTGCAGTTCACACATGGTTTCATTCACCCCACAGGCTGTGAACTTCCTTATCCTGTAGGCTGCAGGTACTTAGGTTTCAGCAACTATGCGACCCAAAAGACTAAAGGAGGACTTGTTTAAATTAGTCCCTCTCAAAAATTGTTCCCAATCTTATAACAAACAGATTTAATATGCTTGTGGGTTAAATTTTAAAGTAATTATGAAGCCATTTACTCTAATATAAATGAATGAAATGTAATTAAGAACCACACTTAAACAAGTCCTTAATTTTAATGAATGTTATTTTTCATTTATATACAAAGGAATAGCCAGCAGCATTTAAATATAGAAATAGTCCCATCTCTTCTCTATTCCCTTTTATAAAGTGCCATTTTAACTGGGTAGATTTACCACCCAGATTTTCAGTAACTACAGGATAGATAATTAATTGTCAAGAAAAGGTTGGAAAATTAAGTTTAGCATTTTAAATATTTGTAAAACATTGCTACAAGTGATAGAGACTACCAATGTATTAAAATAAAAAGTGTACCTTATGTGAGAATCATTAAGTTGGTTTAATAATTACTTCACAGAATCATGGGCTCACGAATACTTAGGCCAATTTGTGCTAATTATTTAAACCAGAAAGTTTCTGTAGGTAATTCAGCTCTAAGCACCATTAAATAGGGTTCTGCCAAATAGAACAATGGTTAAATGATCCTCAGAATAAACACCCCAGCAAACTCAAACATTTAGAATAGTAACAAAAGTTAGTGAGAATCCGAACGAGAGGCAACATTTTATTTAAAACTATCATAGGCTGCTAAGTGCTCTCTTTAAATAAAATTTTGTGTAGTTATTAATGTACCTTAACACTGGTGTACCTTAATAGTGGTGTTAGAGATAGGTGGAAACCATACTACAGAAGTGAATGTTGCCTGTTTCTTTTGTTCAGTGATTAAAACTGAAATTGCTTTTAAAAAAATAATTTAACTGCTACTTACAATACACATAAAATACCAAGAGGATTCCCATTTTATTCACATTATTCTCTAATTAGTATTTTTGCATTTCAACTTTGATCTGACCTTCAGCAGTACCTCAACATGCAAATGCAATTAGTAAAAATGGGGCAGCCTGTCGTTTTCACACTTAGAAATACTACCAGTTTCATTACAATTTGCATTTTTTTATTGCTCTTGAAAGAGTAACCCCTTATAAAATCAGATACATAAAAAGTGCACTATTCCTTACTTTGCAGGCATCCAGGAATGGTTAAAGCAAAGGAACTCTCATTCATTCATTCTGTTCTCCCAATTTAGATACATTTCTAGTCTCCAGAAACGGACTCCAGGGCAGGGAAGTGGAGGGCAGAGAAGAGGCACAGCTCAAGGTATGATGAATCTCTTAAAAAGAAATCCACTTTCCCCAGAAGGCTAGCCTAAAGAGAACTCCGCCCCATCCATTCCAATCCCTCAAGTAAGAATGCATAATTTAGCTTGTCTTTCTGGTCTCATTTCCTTACAACACCTAGTATTCAATTTATTAAGACAAATAAACCTTTGCATTTTCTAAAAGAAACAATTTTTACCCAAATACATTGGACTTTGGTCTCAATTTGAAGGACGAGTGGCCTTTAACAGACCGTTCCTCCTCCACTTCCTCCTCCCCCCCATCCTCCAGTGGCTGTTCTGGGTCTCTGAAAGAGGGTGTGGTGTGGACAATCTGGGTTCTGAATCGGATTTTGTTGAGTCTGGGTTTTATACGTCCACTAGAGCTGCCCGAGGCTTTGCGCCCTGGATCCTTGGCTTTGCCTCCGACCCACCCCTCAGCCGAGTGGTGATGGTGGTGATGGTGATGGTGGTGATGGTGGTGATGGTCTCCTCCATCTTCTAGGGCGTGTGAGAGTTTGTAGGTGATGAGATGCGAGGGAAGCACCTTTGAAAGCCTCCAGCGCCCACCGCCGCTACCCGCGGCGCTTTCCCCGTCACCCTCGTCCAGGGCTCCCACCAGGTTCTTGATCTCCTCAGCGATGCTCTGACTCAGGTACTGGGAGGCCTTTTTCCCACTGTAGTCCCTGATGTCCACATCGGCGTCGTAGGCCCCCACCAGCAGCTTCACCACCTCCACGTGCCCGTGCATGGCTGCCAAGTGCAGGGCGGTGTAACCCCCGCTCGTCCTGGCGTTGATGTTCACCGGCAGCTGGTGTTTGTTGGCGAAGTTAACTAGCATGGCCAGAAGCTCCTGCCTGCCGTGCTTGGCGGCCCAATGCAGGCAAGTGAAGCCGGTAATGAAGTCCCGCTTGACCAGCAGGCCGGGCTCGCAGGTGAGCAAACCCTCCAGGCTGTCCCACTTGCCATCGGAGGCAGAGAGCATCCACGCGTGCTCCAGGGGGTCCAGCGTCACGGAGCCTCCGCCGCTGCTCTCCTCCTCAGCGGACGACGAGGCCACCGATGCGCTGTCTGAGTCGCCCCCGCCTCTGCCGCGTCCTCCCCCGGAGGAGCTGCCCGGGCTGCTGCCCCCGGGACACACGCTCCTCTTCAGCTGCGGGGAGCTGCCCATCACCAGGTCACGGAAGTTCTGGCGGGCCGGCCTCTGTGCGGTAGCCCCCACAAGGGAGCTGCCCCTATCCGCCTCCTCGCAGCCATGTGGCGGGAGCTCCAGGTCCTCGCTGGGCCCCGGGGCTGGAGTCCGGAGTAGGGGCTGCACGTCGCGCCGCGAGTTCTTCCTGCGAGCCCCGGCGCTCAGGGGCGGCCCGTGCGCGGCGGCGGGGGGCTCTCCCTCGCCCAGCTCGCAGCCCCGTCCAGGGAGCGACTCCGGGGCCGCTGCGTCGGGGAGCCGATCGCGCGCCTCAGGCCCGGCAGGGCCGTCGGGGGCCTCGGGCTCAGCGGTCACCTGGATTCGCGGCGGGTCCCCGGAGGGCTCGGACGGCCCTTCACAGAACCTCTTCTTGAGGTGCACGTACTTGGCGCCGTCGGCTGGATCGACGCGCACCGTGGCCACGGCGTTCACCAGCTCCTTGAAGTGCGCGCGGGCGCGGGCGCGCTGCTCAGGTCCGCCGCCCAGGGCGCCCCTGAAGTGCTGCACCAGCTCGGCGTGCAGGGCCCGGCCCCCGCGCTCCGCCAGGAAGCGCAGCACCGCCTCGGGGCCCAGCGCCGCCTCGGGGCCCCACTCTGCCGGCCCCTCCATCCTCGACCGCGCTGCTCTCCCGCCAGCGGGCGGCTCAGCGCGGTCCCATCGCGGCGGGCTCCCAGCGGCCAGCTCCCGACGGCGGCGGAGTCTGGCGGGCTCAGCGGGCTGCCAGCCTAGGCGTCTGAGGCCAGAGAACTCGGCCACCGCCTCACTGGGCCGCGCCCGGGCGGACACGCCCCCCGCACCCCCACCCCGCGCCCACGCCACCAGGCCACGCCCACTTCCGCTCCCCGCAGTCTCGGCCACACCTACCTAGGGCGGCCTCGCCTCAGGGCCCGCCCACTTCCGGCCTCGCGTGGGCCGCAATCACTGCTCCGCAGTTCCCGCCTGCATTCCTCGCGCCCTCTTTCTGGAGTCCCAGCTCTCCTTCAGCCCGCCCCAACGCTGACGCTCAGTCCTCAGGCGTCGAGGGCAGTTCCTGTGAGGGGCTCGCTTGGCGCACGCAAAACGCTCAGCGCGCACCATAGGGCGTCCGCCCCAACCCCGCCCCCCGTCCCCCCCCGGAGGCCTCCAGCTCGGCCCCGCCCCTGTCCCTTCCCCGTCCCGGAGGCAGCCTAGCCTCGCGCCCAGCCCGTTGCTGCAGCCGTCCCGCCTTCCCGCCGCCGTCGCCGGGACCAACCGCTCGGGGCCCGGCTGATACAGCCGCTTCACCGTGCCCCCGTCCGCGACCATGGCTTCCTCCGAGGTGGCGCGGCACCTGGTGAGTCCCGCCGACGCCGGGGCCCCAGCCCCGCGCTCCCCGGCCCCCGCGGGACTTCCCCGCCCTCGACCCACCGGCCCCCTGGTCCGGCCCGAGATTGTGACCCGCGCCCCCTCGGGCCCCGCCCGCCCAGTCCTCCCCGGCTTCCGCGGCGGCCGGGCGCCTGGGGCGGGAGAGGAGCCTCTGCGGAGCCTGGGCGCGGCCGGACCCCGGTTCGCGGGGCGCGGCGCCAGCGTCGGGACGGTGGGAGAGTTCTTGAACGACTTCCCGGTCTTTGCCAAAAGTTATATCCACAACGGTGATTGTGGGTCTCTCATGGCTATAACGGTGTTGAAGGCGCAGTGCGTACTGATTGAATAGCAGTCATCTTTTACAGCCGTGAGCACTTCCGAGCCTCCCTGCCCCCGGGAGAAAGCCCGGTTTCTCTGGCTTTTCAAAAGCTCTCCCGTTTTATCCAATGGTGTGGTCGTCCAAGTTTTCCTCCATTGGGATTTTGAACTGTTTTTTTTTCCCGCCTTGACTCTTTTGTACTCTAAAAGAACGCGTTTGTTCACTGTTTACAACCTTTCCAGTTACTTTTGTATATTTATCTCGCTTGCTAGTAAGCCAGCGGTTTTCAAAGTGTGGTTACAACTATTTTAATAGTACCAAGGTCGTGTACATCGAGTTTTCCAAAGGCTACATGATATGGAATGATCTCACCGCCGTTTGGAGGGCTGATGTCTGTGTATTCTTAAAAACAAATACTCCTTTTTAATTTTTGATAGTAAACATTAGTGGTTTTAATCTATGTAAACAAAAGCCCTTTGGAGGCTGGAGACCAAAAAGTTTGAGAACTACTCTACTAAGCAACCTCCTACATGAGAAGTTTAAATTGTAGAAACAGTTCAGATTGTAGGCTGAGAGATTAGAGGATCCGTCCAAAGTGACACCGTTGGTTTGTTTTATAGAACGTGGACAAAGATTTTTCTCCCTAATTCAGCCCAGGTCTCTTTTCGTTCTATCGCGTATTTAAAAAAATCTCAAATTTTCTGTCTGGACCCCCTTGTCTCAGTTGCTGTGTTTGTGTGCATGTGTGAGTGAGGGAAAATTGAGGGGTCCTGGTGAGGAAAATGTGTTTTATAAACTCTTTGATTCATACAGTACATATCCAAACAAGCTTGAGCAGAAGAGAACACTTCATTTAGCTGATGTTAGATTTCTTTTTAATTGTACTTAATTTGCTTTGAGGCTAACTTTACTTATTTTCGAATTAAACTGTATTTTGCGTTAATTGTAGATTAATATGCAGTTGTAAGAAATAATACAGTATAGTGAGAACCCTGTACCCTTTATCCAGCTTTCCACAATAATATCTGGCAAACCCATAGTACGATATCACAACCAGCATATTGTCATTGATTGATACAGTGAAGATAAAGGATGTTCCCAGGACCAGGAGGATCCCTTAATGCCTTTTTATAACCACACACACTTCTTTCCTGCCCTGCCTCCTTCTTAACCCCAGACAATCAGTGATTCGTTTTTATTCCTATAATTTTGTCATTCCAAGACTTATATAATGGAATCACCCAGTTAGTAACCTTTTGAGATTGGATTTTTTTTTTTTTTTAACTCAGCAAAGTTCTGGAGATTCATCCAGGTTGTTGCATATATCTGCAGTTTGCTGAGGTAGTATTCCATGGTATGATTGTGCCACAGTTTGAAGGACATCTAGGTTGTTTTCGGTTTTTGGCTATTGGCAATAAAGCTGCTACAAACATTCATGTACAGTAACTCATAATGTAAGCATAAGTCTTCAGTTCTCTGGGATAGATGCCCAGGAATACAATTGTTGGGTCATATGGTAGCTGCATGTTTAGTTTTATAAGAAACTGCCAGACTTTCTCAGAATGGCTGTATTGTTTTCCATCCCTGCCAGAAAAGTATGAGAGGTCCAGTTTCCACACATCCTCACCAGCATTTGGTGTTGTCCCTGTTTTTAATTTAGCCATTCTTATAGGTGTATAGTGACACCTCATGGTGATTTTAACTTGCATTTCTCACATTGTCACCCAGGCTAGAGTGCAGTGGTACCAAGATGGCTCACTTCTACCTCAGCCTCAACCTCCTGGGCTCAAGCGATCCTCCTGCCTCAGCTAGAACTATAGGTGTGCACCACCACAGCCGGCTAAATTTTTGTATTTTTTGTAGAGGCAGGGGTGTGACCATGTTGCCCAGGCTGGTCTCAAACTCCTGGGCTTAAGTGATCCTCCTGTCTCGGCCTCCCAACATGTTGCCTATTTTCTAGTTTGATTTTTTTTTTCTGTTGGGTTTAAAGTTTTTTAGGTATACTAGATTCCAGTCCTTTCTCAGATATGTGATTTGAAAATGTTTTCTTTCAGTTTGTAGTTTATCTTTTCATCTTCTCACAGGGTCTTTTGCAAAGCAAAAGTTTTCAATTTTGTTGAAATTTATCATTTTTTCCTTTTATGGATTGTGCTTTTGGTATCAAGTTTAAGAACTCTTTGCCTAACCTTAGATCCCAAAGATTTTCTCTAATTTTTTTCCTAAAAGTTTTATAGTTTATGTTTTACATTTATATTATGACCCATTTTGAGTTAATTTTTCTGTTAGGTGTCAGACTTAAGTTGAGGGCCATTTTTTGGCCTATGGATGTCCAGTTGCTCCAGCACCATTTGTTGAATAGGCTCCCTTTCCATTATTGAATTGTTGATGCACTTTTGTCAAAAGTCAGTTGAGCATATTTGTGTGGGTCTGTTTCAGTCTATTTCTGGGTTTTCCGTTAGCACACAGTCTTGATTCCTGTAGCTGTGTAAGTCTGAAATAAGGTAGACTGATTTCTCCCACTTTATCCTCTCCCCCAGATTTTTAGCTATTCTAGTTCTGTGCCTTTCTGTGTAAGTTTTAGAATCGTCTTATCTATATTTACAAATAATTTTGCTGGGATTTTGAGAGGAAATACATTAAATGTTTATATCGATTTAGGGAGAATTGATAGCTTTACTATGTTGAATCTTCTAACTCATGTACATAGTATTTCTCTTCATTTCTCTCTCTTTTTTTTTTGGAGACGGAATGTCACTCCGTCACCCAGGCTGGAGTTCGATAGCGTGATCTCAGCTCACCACAACCTCCACCTCCCTGGTTCAAGCGATTCTTCTACCTCAGTCTCCTGAGTAGCCAGGAATACAGGCATGCGCCACCACGCCCGGCTAATTTTTTGTATTTTTAGTAGACACAGGGTTTCTCCATGTTGGTCAAGCTGGTCTTGAACTCCCAACCTCCGGTGACCCACCCGTCTCAGTCTCCTGAAGTGTTGGGATTACAGGCATGAGCCACCATGCCCGGCCCAGACCTTGTTTTAATAGAAGAGGATATTAAAATTCAGGGAAGTGGCTGGGCGCAGTGGCTCACACCTGTAATCCCAGCACTTTGGGAGGCCCAGACTGATGGATCATGAGGTCAAGAAATCGAGACCATCCTGGCCAACATGGTAAAACCCCATCTCTACTAAAAATACAAAAAATTAGCTGGGCTTGGTGACGTGCGCCTGTAGTCCCAACTACTTGGGAGGCTGAGGCAGGAGGATCACTTGAACCTGGGAGGTGGAGGTTGCAGTAAGCCGAGATCGTGCCACTGCACTCCAGCCTGGTGACAGAGTGAGACTCAGTCTAAAAAAAAAAAAACCTCAGGGAAGTTTAGTGTCTCGCTTAAGGAATTGCAGCTAGTGATTGTGAGATCTGCTCTGTGTCATATTGTTCCTGCCATTATCTCCACCGTGCTCCTTATTAGGAATTGCATCATTTTATGATTCAGGAGATCCTGGCTGTATAATTAGTTATTGTTGACTGAGATAGTGGATCTTGAAATAGTGTTGAGTACAGTCCACTGACTGCCTTTTCATCTCCTGAGAAACACAGCCATAATTTTCCACTTCTTCAGTTATCCTTACCTTTTAAGTGGTGTCCAAATCTTGCAATTCCTGTCGGCATTTGTCATTTCCTGTTTTAGCTACAATGCTTCTGAACTTTTTTTCTCATTCCTTCTCAGTTTTTCTTCAGTAAGGATAATTTTTGTATCTGAGAGCCTTCTCATTTGTTTTACTTTCTGTCTTGAAGTTGTGATTCTTAATTCTTTCTTGATCTTTTTTTTTTTTGAGGCAGAGTCTTGCTCTGTCACCCAGGCTAGAGTGCAGTGGCACGATCTCGGCTCACTGCCAGTTCTGCCTCCCGGGTTCATGCCATTCTCTCCTGCCTTAGCCTCCCGAGTAGCTGGAACTACAGGCGCCGGCCACCACATCTGGCTAAGTTTTTGTATTTTTAGTAGAGACAGGGTTTCACCATGTTAGCCAGGATGGTCTCAATCTCCTGACCTCGTGATCCGCCCACCTCGGCCTCCCAAAGTTCTGGGATTACAGGCGTGAGCCACCGCGCCCGGCCTGTTCTTTTCTTTCACGTCCTGGTAATTACCACCTCCACACCTTCGGATATTCCCATCTCTTCATCTGGAGATCCTATAATCATTGTAGTATAATGAAAGACTCAGTTCCCATGCTACTTCCTCTGAAGCTTTCCCAGAGAACCCCAGCCCCCGGCAGCCAGGCTACTTCTCATGTGGCATTTGGTCATATGCTACCTTGCAGTACCTCCTAATTTATGTTTTTGTATTGTTAACCTTTTGCATCAAGTAAGCTCTGCATTTTTTCATCCTTAATTAAATGATCTGTTTTCCAGAAGAGCAACCTGTGTTATTCTTTGTATCCTCCATAGCCATACTCATATATCTTTGAGGACAGGTGTTGATTATTTTTTTATATGGAAAGTATGTTATCTTGGACAATTTTATTCTTGCTGAATGTTAAATGAATAAATTATAAATGCTTGCAGGCAGCCAGGAGCTGTTTGTTCATCTACATGTATGTTCTAATGAAGCCCCACTTTCCCTAGGCTGAAACACTGATAGTGTCATACTTTTCAGATATTCCCAGACCGATTTTCATTATAACATAGTCCCAGACTATGTTTGGATTAATTGATTGATTGATTGATATATTTTGGTGTGTGGGAAAGAAGGAGAAGGATGCTCTTAAATTTTTATAATCTACTGCAGTATAGATTCCCTCTCTTCAAGAATACATATAGGACCCTTGCTTTCAACCATATTAATGTAATTTATCTCTGCTTTAGATTTTGAGCATTCATAGTATAAAATGCCTGATGCGCAAAGCTTTTGTAATGAGAACTTTAATTCTTACACTTTCTTCTGATAATATCTGGAAGGTTGATTTAGATAATGTTTTATTTAGAAAATTTAATATTTTTTAGGATTTGTATCTACTACTGATTTAAGGATTTTGGAGGAGGAATCATGTATCTCATAGTCATAATGACAAAAGTAAAATATTTTAAATTCTAATGTTAAATACCTTAAAAAAATATGATTTAATAGCTTGGGATATAGCACTTATACTTTGTTGGTATTACTTTTAGTAAATAGGCTACCCGGTCTGTGCCAGGTAGGATGGGCTCCCCAGCCCCTCCACACTAGTTTCAGCCTAAGATCATATAACCAACGAGCTTAACCAAAGATAAGGTAGAAATGTGGCTATTCTCTGATTTCCTTTACCTTCCTCCCTTAAGAATCAGATCAAGTTTATCCTGCCCTCTGTGTGGTCTGTATTTATGGGGATAGCAAGAAAGTCCTATTGTCTTAGAGTGCGTGTTACATAGAAAGAGTTCATAAATTGTGAAATATTAGGTAGGGAGTATATTGATGGATACCTTGAATGTTTTGTGAGTGTCCATGAGAAAACTGTATCCCAGTCTCTCATGGACAAATAGAAGCTGTGCATGGTGACATTTTTCCTTAGCTGCATATATACTATTTGGCAGGAACATTGCCTTGAGCTCTAAATTAGGCCAGAATTACTCAAACGATTTTTGAAAATTAAAATAAAAAGCTGCTTTTGTTATAAAAGACCTTTAAGAGAAATAGTTGACTAAGGTATTCTATGTGTATGGATGAGAAATGTTCTCATTGACAAATTAGTAGCTAGTTCTGCTCAATCTGAATGAGTCACGGCTTCAGAAACAGACATTTAACTTTTCCCCATCTCCAGCATAATCTTCAGTTTTTTTTTCCCATTTGCACTGCATGAAATCTGCTTTATAGAAAGTCCTTTTGTCGTCTTATAAAAGTATAGATACCTCTAGGCAAGTTAGTCAGTGGGTGACTTTCCTAACGCCTAGGGAGATCCTGTGAATCAAGGAAGTCAGTTTCCCTAGGGGTGAACACAGGTAGGTAGTTTTGATTTAGGGCAGGTTGGGTGAGAAGTCAGGGGAGGGGAGGGCTGCAAAAAGGGAGGTGGGGAAAGACTAAACTTTGCCTTTTTCAAGGTTTATCTAGAACAGTGTTTCTCAACATTTTTTCATTATTGCCCCCTCCGAAAAATTACATTTAAATAAAATGTAATTAATTAATAACAGATTTAATTTTTATTAAATCAGCCCAGGTAATTAAGTTCTCCCTAATGTGAGGAACCCAGTACTGAAGAATATACATTTTTCAGATAAGGTTGAGCTTTGGTGAGGGCCACAGACCATTTATTTATTTATTTATTTTTGTCCTCCCAAGAACCAATTTCTGCTCTCTTTAGGGGGAGAGATAATACAGGTACTGCCCCCATTGAGAATGCATGATCCATTTAGCCATCCTAGCAATAGGGCAACATATGTTTTTTCTTCTGAGTCTGCTACTAGATTTGAAAACAGTCTAAGACTAAATACTCTGTATATTATAAGTTAAATGAGGCATTCAAGAATCTACTCAGGACCTTAGCTGTTTGTAATATTGTTTCTATGGAGACTGTATTCTTACTCCAAGCAGCTTACTAATACGAATTTTTGGAAAATACAAATTATTTGTGTGATTATGATGTATACTACCTTTAAATAAGTAGAATGAAAGCTTTTTACAAAAAGTTCAATATTGAGGAAGAGATGGCCATGGATTAGCGGAGAAGAGCAGGCTAGACATTTTAGACAGGAAGAATATTCACTGTCTGACACTGTTTATATGCTCAAACTTAAAATAACATGAGAAGCCTTTCAATTCTTCACCATTCATGAAAGAAATAGCTTTGCTGGGCGCGGTGGCTCATGCCTGTAATCCCGGCACTTTGGGAGGCTGAGGTGGGTGGATCACCTCCTGTCAGGAGTTCGAGACCAGCCTGGTTAACACGGTGAAACCCTGTGCCTGGTGGTGCATGCCTGTAGTCCCAGCTACTTGGAAGGCTAAGGCAGGAGAATCGCTTGAACCTGCGAGACAGAGGTTGCAGTGAGCCGACATTGCACCATTGCACTCCAGCCTGAGTGACAGAGTGAGACTCCATCTCAAAAAAAAAAAAAAAAAAAAAGCTTTAAAATTTCTAGTGCAATTTTTTTTTAATAAAAGGGAACTTTTTAGCTATTATTTTCAACTTTTAGTGGCCTAGTAATCTCTGAAGATCTTTGCAGGTAATAAAGTAGACAAGATATATTTTTCTGTGGACTTGTCCTTTATGGTTATAACTATGTCCACTATAGTAATTGAATGCTACCAGATGCTGAAGTGCATTCACCATGGCAAGTACTTCCCTTATGTTATCACATTTTATTTTTTATTTTTTGTTTTTTGAGACAGAGTCTTGCTTTGTCGCCAGACTGGAGTGCAGTGGTGCAATGTTGGCTCACTGCAACCTCTGCCTCCCGGGTTCGAACGATTCTTCTGCCTCAGCCTCCCGAGTAGCTGGGATTACAGGCATGTGCCACCACACCCAGCTAATTTTTGTAGTTCTAGTAGAGGCAGGGTTTCACCATGTTGGCCAGGATGGTCTCAGTCTCTTGACTTCATAATCCTCCCTCCTTGGTCTCCCAAAGTGCTGGGATTACAGGCATGAGCCACTGCACCCGGCCTGTGTTATCACATTTTATTTGCCCAGCCCATGAGCTGAGTACTGTTAACTCCAGTTTTTTGGATGAGATGCAACTTTCACACATCCTTGCACAAAATGTCTCTTGTTTCCTCCATGTTGTCTTTGTACCTCCTTGCCCCAGACCTCATTCCAGGCTTTGGCAGTTCTTAATGATGCAGCATTTTGCATCTGTTGCTACTATACAGTTAATTCTAACAGCCTTCTTAACATACATTTATACTGATGTCATGCTAACTCTTCTTTGTGACATGGATCATTGAGAGAATTTCTAGGGGCGCTCTGTTTTGGTAGAAGATAGGCTGCTTGTCACATAGTAACAGAAATTCTGTTATATAGAAAAGAATTATAATTTACAGTTTCCATGTAACTCTGAGGACTAAAGAACCTAATACAGCATTATAATTTGAGCAGTTGGAGAAAATAATTTTGTTTTGTATTTGCATATTTTGCTATTTATTTTTTATGGTGATTACAAAAATTATACAGATATCATTTAGTTTATCCTCAGGTATTCTGATTAGCTTTTTTAGCTACACTTTCCCATTTACCTACCTTTTAGTCAGAAAATTATGTTATACTTTTATGAATTAACTTTGTTATTTAAGTACAATTTATTTATTTATTATTATTTTTTGAGATGGAGTTTCACTCTTGTCACTCAGACTAGAGCGCAGTGGTGCGATCTCGGCTCACTGCAACCTCCGTTTCCCGGGTTCAAACGATTCTCCTGCCTCAGCCTCCTGAGTAGCTGGGATTACGGGCACCTGCCACCACGCCCGGCTAATTTTTGTATTTTTAGTAGAGACAGAGTTTCACCATGTTGGGCAGGCTGGTCTCAAACTCCTGACCTCAGGTGATCTGCCTGATCATACTAGTAATATGGTATGATTATATTCAACCCAAAAACTAAGCCTGACTGGCTTGATGAATTAAGCTGAATCTTTAGTGCTCTTATCAGTGTAGAACAATTTAAGTCTCAAGGAATCAATGGAAACTTCAAGAGAAGTGAGAATTACCACTGGGCCATGTATATTTGTTTTTGATAATGTAAAATTTACCCTAATTATATGCTTGACTAAAGATTTGGGTGATTACATAAAAGTTCTTTGAGGGATCCAAGGTGCTCATAGGAACCTTAAACTCAGTAGTTCCAAAATTGCATGAAACCTGTGCTGATTCCTCTCCTATTCTCTTTCCTGCTTCACAGTGACATCTCTCCAGTGACCTTAGTTTGAGTCACTTGGACTCAGAATCATGAAGTCAGCCTCTTGCAGCCTCACCTTTTCTGCTGTCCTTGCATTTACATGTAAGCCTCCTTGGGCTTCAATGATGAGCTCACTGTGATTTTCCAACCATACCAGTTATATTTGTACCCTTGGCACACGCTGATTCCACTACTGTGTTGTCCCTCCCCTCCCATCCCCAGAGTCTCGCTCTGTCACCCAGGCTGGAGTGGCACAATCTTGGCTCACTGTAAGCTCTGCCTCCCGGGTTCATGCCATTCTCCTGCCTCAGCCTCTTGAGTACCTGGGACTACAGGTGCCCGCCACCATGCCTGGCTAATTTTTTGTATTTTTACGGAAGATGGGGTTTCACCATGTTAGCCAGGATGGTCTCGATCTCCTGACCTCGTGATCCACCCGCCTCGGCCTCCCAAAGTGCTGGGATTACAGGCCTCAGCCACCACGCCCAGCCTCTTTTCTTTTCTTTTCTTTCTTTCTTTTCTCCCCGCCTCACCCCTCCGTCCCCTCCCCTCCCCTTCCCTTCCCTTCCTGTTCCTTCTTTCCTTTCTTTCTTTCTTTCTATGGGGTCCCGCTCTGTCACCCAGGCTGGAGTGCAGTGGTGCAGTCTCAACCACTGCAACCTCCGCCTCCTAGGTTCAAGCAATTCTCCTGTCTCAGCCTCCCAAGTCGCTGGGATTACAGGCACACGCCACCACACCTGGCTAATTTTTTTTAAATTTTTTCTTTTTTTTTTTTTTTTTTGAGGCGGAGTCTCGCTCTGTCGCCCAGGCTGTAGTGCAGTGGCATGATCTTGGCTCACTGCAAGCTCCACCTCCCAGGTTCACACCCTTCTCCTGCTTCAGCCTCCCGAGTAGCTGGGACTACAGGCGTCTGCCACTATGCCCAGCTAATTTTTTTTATTTTTAGTAGAGACGGGGTTTGTATTTTTAGTAGAGATGGGGTTTCACCATGTTAGCCAGGATGGTCTCGATCTCCTGACCTCGTAATCCGCCCGCCTTGGCCTCCCAAAGTGCTGGGATTACAGGCGTGAGCCACGGTGCCCGGCTTAAAATTTTTAGTAGAGACGGTTTCACCATATTGGCCAGGCTGGTATCGAACTGCTGACTTCAGGACCCACCACGCCCAGCCTGTCTTGTCTTTATTTGTTAGGAAATTTCCTGTTTCTTCATCAAGTCTCTGCTCAAGCCTTTTCTTGCCAGTGCTTTCTCTGATTTTTCTTTGCTTGAAAAGCACTTGCCAGTGCTTTCTCAGATTTCATTATACCCTGAGTGTCTTTTCCAGATTTTTAGTTGTATGTACGTCTCCCAATTGTACTAAGATTTAAATTGCAAGGATATTGATTTATACAGCTTTGATCCACAATGCCTGGGGTCTGTTATTCTGTCCTTAAAATGTAAGGCTTTAAAAATAATATTGTGAGGCCGGGCACAGTGGTGCACGCCTGTAATCCCAGCACTTTGGGAGGCCGAGGCAGGCGGATCATGAGGTCAGGAGATTGAGACCATCTTGGCTAACACGGTGAAACCCCGTCTCTACTAAAAATACACAGAAAAAAATTAGCCAGGCGTGGCGGTGTGTGCCTGTAGTCCCAGCTGCTGGGGAGGCTGAGGCAGGAGAATGGCGTGAACCCAGGAGGTGGGGCTTGCAGTCAGCCGAGATTGCGCCACTGCACTCCAGCCTGGGTGACACAGTGAGACTGTCTCAAAAAAAAAAAAATAATAATAATAATGATGATAATAATAACATTATGTACATTTGTGGAGTAAGTGAAAAACAATAAGCATTGATAGACTTCACACTGATTCCAAAGTATTCTTTTTTCCCAGATGTTCTTGTCAACTTTAGGTCCTTTTAATGCTTTTTTGTTTTGTTTTTTTGTTTTGTTTCTGAGACAGGGCCTTGCTCTGTTGCCCAGGCTGGAGTACAGTGGCGCAGTCACAGCTTACTGCAGCCTTGACCTCCCAGGCTCAGATGATCCTCCTGCCTCAGCCTTCCAAGTATCTGTTTCCACAGGTACACACCACTGTGCCTGGCTAATTTTTTTTTTTTTTTTTTTCTTTTTGAGACAGGGTCTGCCTATGTTGTTCAGGCTTTAAGTCCTTTTAATGGGTATCTATTTCTCTTCCTTCCCCTTTTCTTCAGCTCCTCTCTCATTTGCTTTTCCTGGGCTAAATAAATGACTTCTCAAATTTCATTGGCTTTTCTGTCACCTAGCCTGCATGGAACATGCTCTCTTTTGAAGGAATTCAAGCCATCTAGTAATCCTTTTTTTTTTTTTTAATTTGATACGGAGTTTTGCTTTTGTTGCCCAGGCTGGAGTGCAATGGTGCGATCTCGGCTCACTGCAACCTCTGCCTCCCAGATTCAAGCGATTCTCCTGCCTCACCCTCCCGAGTAGCTGGGATTGTAGGCATGCGCCACCACACTCAGCTAATTTTGTACTTTTAGTAGAGACGGGGTTTCACCATTTTGGTCAGGCTGGTGTCAGACTCCTGACCTCAGGTGATCCATCCGCCTTGGCCTCCCAAGGTGCTAGCATTACAGGTGTGAGCCACCGTGCCCGGCCTACTTTTTATTTAAATAAGCTTTGAGATTTAGTTCCACAGGGTCTTTTCACATCAATAAGATGCAATTTTATTGTCCTTAATCTCCCTTTCTGTTCATGCAGTTTCTGTAAGTTGTTTTCATTCTTCACATCACATACTTTCTCTCATTGCTTGTTCCAAGTTATAGTCATAAAATCTGAGTTGAAAGGGATCTTAGAAAATCGTTACCTTTGTTACCCACTTAGTACAGAAATCAGCTCTGTAGTATTGATAGGGTTTACTGTGCCACTGTTGGAACCCTTCCAGGGCCTGAGCTCAGTGCTTCCTAGGCAGCTCATTTCTCTGTTAGACAACTTGAGTCCTTCAGTCATTTCCCTTCCTTGTGTCAAAATCTGCCTCACCGGTCTATTCGTGGGTCCTGGTTTTTCCCTCGGGAAGCTCATTTCCATATGACAGACTGAATATACTTTGCTGTCCCTTAATCCTCTTATGCTGCAATAGGCTAACAATATTGGGAAAAAGTCATATTTCCTTGACTTATACAGTACTAGAAAGTAACTTGTAGAGTATTAGAAAACTTAATCTGTAAGACATCATAAAAGAAGATTTAGTTACTTTTTTTTTTTTTAACTTCAGGGTGTAGAAAGATATTTTGAGCTTTATATTTAAGGAAGAAGCCATAAAGGAAAAGATTTATAGTTTAGACTTTATGAAAACTGGAAAGATCAGTAATAAACCAGGAAAAGATATTTATGATACACATGACAAGCAAAGAGTTATACTCAGCAGCTCTTACTAATAAGAGAAACAAAGAAGGGGTACCCTGATAGGCAAGTGGGAAAACATGAATTGGTGATTTATGGAAATATAGGAGAAATGGCCAGTAAGCTGAAAAATGTTTAAAATACCAGAAGTCAAATTAAGATGTCAGTTTTGCCTGTCAAATTGACAGAAATTTAAAAATTGTTAATACCCTGTACTGATGAATATATAATGAAATGGACCCTTTTATACACTTGTGATTATTGTGAAAAAGGTATTTGGTCTCTGACCCCTGACATACAACTGCTGAAATCCTTAAAACTTCCAAAGTGATGTCTTTTGTATGCTAATGAGATGACTGGTGGCTGGCAGCCCCTAGGTAGCTTAAGGATGGGGCTGGTTACCAGAAAGAACAAGGCAAGATTAGAGGGTTGGGACTTTCAGTTTCATCCCCCAGTCTCTAGGAAAGGGAGAGGGGCTGAAAGTTAATTGATACCAGTGACCAGTGGTTAATCAACCGTGCCTGTATAATGGAGGCTCCTTAAGAACCAAGAAGGACTGGGTTTCAGAGAGCTTGCAGATAGCCAAACATGTGGAGGCTTACACACATCCATGTGTTGGGAGGGTGGCATACCCCCTTCCATGGGGACAGAAGCCCCTGGGCTTGGAACTCTTCCAGATCTTGAGCTTTGTATCTCTTTATCTGGCTGTTTATTTGTATCCTTTAAAATATTCTTTGTAATAAACTGGTAAATGGAGCAAATGAGCAAATTAATTGAACCCGAGATGGGGGTTGTGGGGACCCTGATTTCTAGCCATTTGTTAGAAGCATTGGAAAATAACCTGGGGCTGGCGATAAGCAGAAGTGGAGTGGGAATGGGGCAGAGTCTTGGGGACTAGCCCTCAGTCTGTGGGATCTGACTCTGTTGCCAAGTAGATAGTTTCAGAATTAAATTAGAGGGCACCCAGCTAGTGTCTACTACAAAACTGATTGCTTGGTGGGTGGGTGGGAAAAAACTTCCCAAATTTGGTCACAGAATTATCCTGTGTTGTGTGAGAGCAGAGGAAAAACAGTTTGTGTTTTTTTTTTTCAACTCATTGCTAATATTAGAAATATAAGCAGGTCCAGTCTCTTTGAGGGGCAGTTTGGCAGTATGCTTGGAACAGGAATTATATTCTAGGAATTTATCACAAAGATATTGTCAGATGCACAGAATAATTGATGGTTATACAGGTGAGTTGGGTGGAATTCTGGAAACAGACATATAGGAGGAGCTAGCAGTGTAGGAGATTTCTTGGAGATGAGGGGCAGGGATAGTATTGCCTATGAAAGTTGAAGAGGGAAGAAAGCAGGACATGTGGGTGTTGGGGAGAAAGCCTTCAGGCCCTGATCCAGACCTTGATAGCCGTGCAAGGAAAGAAGGGAGGAAGCCCAATTGAGCGGTGAGAGCTGCAGAACAATGTGGATCTGACAAAGTCTGGGCCAGGCAGCCCTGACATCCCTGCTGTGCCCAGTCTTCACCTACCAGCTGCCTAGGGAGAAAGTGTTCTTGGGTCTATACTGCAGCAGATTCCAAAGGCTCTACAGGTGGAGACGGTCAGCGAGCTGCAATCTTTGTAGGCACAGGACTAGGTATTGCTTGAAGGGAGAATCAGAATGGCGCACCTCTTTGGCTGCCATGAGAGGAAGTTCGTTGTAGTGTTAGTAAAATAGCACAAATTGGAATATTCATTGCAGTGGTACTGAAACAGCACAAATTAGGAATGATATTTTTTCTATAATAATTTTCTAATTAGGAGGAGTAATTTTAAAATAAGATTTCATTTGTATTTTAAACTGTCATTGTTATAGTGCAAGCTTTTGTTAAGCTTGAGACTCAACTCTTTTATATGAACTACTATCAAGAATTTCCCCATCTTGATGATCTTTTGAGACTAAAAAGTAGAATTTGCAGTTATCCTTTGACTTTTGATGTATTTGTTGGAGTTTGATGGTATAATGGAGGTGCTATTTTGCTGGGATTGGACAACCCTAAGCCTTGCTGTACTGACACCCTCCGGGAAGATATGCAAACAGGCCATGCACACTGGAGGCCAACTTGCCGCTGCTTTATCTTGCTCACTGTTGGTAATTTCACTTGAGTTCTTTTTTTCTTTTTGGAGACTGAGTCTTGCTCTGTTGCCCAGGCTGGAGTGCAGTGGCACAATCTCGGCTCACTGCAACCTCCACCTCCTGAGTTCAAGCAGTTCTTCTGCCTTAGCCTCCCAAGTAACTGGGATTACAGGCGCACACCACCATGCCTGGCTAATTTTTGTATTTTTAGTAGAGAGAGGGTTTCACCATGTTGGCCAGGCTGGTCTCAAACTCCTGACCTCAAGTGATCCACCAGTCTTGGCCTCCCAGAGTGCTGGGGTTACAGGTGTGAGCCACCGCGCCCGGCCTCCACTTGAGTTCTTTTTTTTCTGGGTTGTAATTAACATCCACTTCTAGCAGTATGGTCTGCGTTGACTTGAATAACTTAATGTTACTGCTTGTTTTAGGAAAATTTTAGATCACTGTTAACCTGTAACTTTATTTTAACTTGAATTTTCCCTTAACCTGAAGATATTATAAAATGATTTTAAATAATAAGTCTGTGGAATCTTTCAAAGTATTGTTTCAAGCCAAATACCCCACCCTCTGAAACTCATAAAATAGGCCCAGATAATAATTATTTTTTTATTTTTATTTTTTTTTGAGACCTAGTCTCACTCTGTCGCTCAGGCTGGAGTGCAGTGGTGTGATCTGGGCTCACTGCAACCTCCGCCTCCCCGATTCAAGCAATTCTCCTGCCTCCTGGTAAATGGAGCAAATGAGCAAATTAATTGAACCCAGCCTCCTGAGTAGCTGGGATTACAGGCGTGCACTGCCATGCCTGGCTAATTTTTGTATTTTTAGTAGGGATGGGGTTTCACCATGTTGGCCAGGCTGGTCTTGAACTCCTGACCTCAAGTGATCTACCTGCTTCAGCCTCCCAAAGTGCTGAGATTACAGGCATGAGCCGCCACGCCCGGCCTCCAGATGATAATTATTTAGGCCACTTTTTGCTTTTTGTTCTCTCTCTCGCTCTTGCTCACATTGTCCTAAAGAATGCCAAGAAACACCTCATAGAATCCCAAGGGACAGTTTAAAAACTTTGGTTCTATATTTTGGACTAACTTTATAATAATAAAAATTTTGGAAAAGTGAAGTTAAAGTCAAGTGATTATAGGGCCGGGCGTGGTGGCTCACGCCTATAATCCCAACACTTTCGGAGGCTGAGGTGGGCGGATCACCTGAGGTCGGGAGTTCGAGACTAGCCTAACCAATGTGGAGAAATCCTGTCTCTAGTAAAAATGCAAAAATTAGCCGGGTGTGGTGGTGCATGCCGGTAATCCCAGCTACTCTACTTGGGAAGCTGAGGCAGACAAATCGCTTGAACCCGAGAGGCAGAGGTTGCAGTGAGCTGAGATCACGCCATTGCACTCCAGCCTGGGCAGCAAGAGTGAAACTCCGTCTCAAAAAAACAAAACAAAACAAAACAAAAACATAAAGCTAAGTCAGGATTCTGTTGCCTGAGGCTCATTGTTCTGCTTAGGGGGCGGCTGTAAGGCATTTTCAGAAATATTTCCCAGCAGGATAAGGAAAATTGTTATCTAGGGGCCTGTTGGGAAAGAAGCATCAGAAGTTTATCTGTAATTGGTGGACAGGAAAAGGCCATGTTTCCCAAGGGCCCCAGGATGAATTGTGTGTCTGTCACATTGCCTGTATCCCACAAACAGATTTTAAAGAAGGTGCAGCACCTGACCTTCCTCCAGCCATCCCATGTCTGGCACTTCTTTCTAGGACTCATAGATAATACAACTTTTAAAAAAGTATATGGTAGACCTTGCTAGGAGTTAAGTTACTGTATGGGATTTTTCCTTTTGGAAAGTAGGTGTGTAGATTTATATGTGGTTTTGTGTGTGTGTGATATATATGTATCTTTAAAATAGAAGCTACAGGAAAAGCAAATTGACTATGTAGTCAAAGGTGGTTTGAGATGGTTAGTCTCCTTACCCCCTTGTGCGTTGAAACGAGATTGTGGTCACCTATTGTGCATTCATGTTTCTCTTGAGACACAGTCACAAGGTCAAGGACCATATCTTACTACACTACTGTTGAGACTGCAGAGCCTAGCTGAGTGGTTTACACATACTAAGTGGGTGGTCAACAATAGAGCAGGCCAGAATTCTTGCAGATTTTTAACTTTTTTCTAATTTAGTGTTTCTTAGCCCTACACAGAGCTCTGTTTGCCATTAGAGGGATTCAGCCAACTCTTGTCCTATTGTTACTTTTCCTGCTAATTTATTAAAAACCTTTTCCAGCCAGGCACGGTGGCTCATGCCTATAATCCTATCACTTTGGGAGGCTGAGGCAGACAAGTTGCTTCAGCTCAGGAGTTCGAGACCAGCCTGGGCAACAGAGTGAGATCTCGTCTCTACAAAAAAATTAGCCAAGTGTGCTGGGATGTGCCGGTGGTCCCATCTACTCAGGAGGCTGAGGCAGGAGGATAGCTTGAGCCTGGGAGGTGGAGGATCTCAGCAGTGAGTCGAGATCATGCCACTGCACTCCAGCTTGGGTGACAGAGCCAGAACCTGTTTTAAAAATAACTAAATTAATAAATTTAAAAAAAATTAAGAAAACCTTTTCCAGTATTAAACTTGTTTTGGAAATTTAACTGACCAAGTAGTACTAGTGGGAAATATTTGAAATAATTATTCATGTTACTTTAATGTGACTCATTTAAACTTACTTATCAAAACATTTATCCACTGAGATTTTAAGTAGGCTTTTTGGCCGATGTTCAGAAACACAGTAAATGAATAAACACAAGCAGATATTTGATATGAACTTACATAAATGACAGAAATTTAACCTATATTTTATTTAAGTTTAATGGCAAATGAGTATAAATGAGTATAAAGCCTCTAATTTTTTTCTTTCTTTTTTTTTTTTTTTTTCTTTTTTTGAGATGGAGTCTCGCTGTCTGCCAGGCTGGAGTGCAGCGGCGCGATCTCGGCTTACCACAAGCTCTGCCTCCTGGGTTCACGCCATTCTCCTGCCTCAGCCTCCCGAGTAGCTGGGACTACAGGTGCCCGCCAGCACGCCCGTCTAATTTTTTTGTATTTTTAGTAGAAACGGGGTTTCACCATGTTAGCCAGGATGGTCTTGATCTCCTGACCTCATGATCCACCCACCTC
This sequence comes from Pongo pygmaeus, assembly GCF_028885625.2. Taxonomy (NCBI): domain Eukaryota; kingdom Metazoa; phylum Chordata; class Mammalia; order Primates; family Hominidae; genus Pongo; species Pongo pygmaeus. Next base: position 41,212,917 of record NC_072385.2, on the reverse strand, counting down.
GGCCTCCCAAACTGCTGGAATTACAGGCGTGAGCCACCATGCCCGGCCTAAAGCCTCTAATTTTTTTCTAAGCAAATTTTACTTATCAACACTAAGCAGCATTTCACCAAAACTCATCATATGCTATCATTATATTAAAAACTAAAAACCACTTTTTTACCAGTAATTTTTAAAGTTTGATTTTCAGCCAGGTGTGGTGGTGCACGCCTTTAGGCCCAGCTGTTTGGGAGACTGAGGTGGGAGGATCGCCTGAGCCCGGGAGGTTGAGGCTGCAGCGAGCTGTGATCACATCACTGCACTCCAGCTTAAGCAGTAGTGGGAGATCTTTTCTCTAAAATAAAATAAAAATTAAACTTTTCCTTAAAGTTCTATACTTGACAAGTCAAAATAGTATAGCCTCAGTGAATTGTATGTGTGGTGCATCACTTATAGTAGACATAGATGCTGAGAGGCAAGCAGGTAGTATGTTAGGTCTGGAATTAATGACGAGCATGGAATGTTCTACCCTCCTCCTCATTGTGTCTAATGCAGGGCTCTGAACAGGGCCCCTAGCCAGTTATTATCTGTGGCACTTAGCCTTTAGCAGAAAGTCAGACTCTAAATGGACATTTCTGGTTTACTCAGTCTGCCACTCAGGTATTGTCCCTAATCTGTTCCTTTTTTCCTTCAAATTCTTATACTTACTGTACTTTCTCCAAGTATGAAATTCTGCCTTCTGGTGTTTAGGGATTTTTTTTCTACCTTAAATTTCTCATCTAGATTTATACCTCTTTCCTGGCTCACTTCAAAGTCATTTTCTTCTTTGATCCTGCCTTTAGTGATCTCTAATTTCTCCAAATTTCTGTAACTACCACTGTTTGTTTCCAGGGGCTCTCACTTTGTTTCTGTCCTACAGACTAGAGGGACGTGATACTGCTTAGGTACCACATGATGACAGGGATTGGAGGGCCTTTCAGATTGGCAGGGTGTAAGTGAAGTATATGTGTAGTTAAAAGCTAAAGCCTGAAGCCAGGTATTATAATCAGGCTAGTCTCTGATGTGCTTTGTATCATTACATACTTTTTGCTTTTTAGATTGTGAAAACACAATCAGGACCGTTGTGTCCCTCACTAAGCTTTTGCATGCTTTTAAATAGGAGCATCTTCCAACTGACAAGCGTCATTTTATGTTGGAAAAACTTAGGATTTGAAAACACTGTTGGCTGGGCGTGGGGGCTCAGGCCTGTAATCCCAACACTTTGGGAGGCCAAGGCGGTAAGGATCACTTGAGGTCAGGAGTTTGAGACCACCCTGGCCAACGTGGCGAAACCCCATCTCTACTAAAAATACAAACATAAGCCAGACGTGGTGGTGCTTGCCGGTAATCCCAGCTGCTCGGGAGGCTGAGGCAGGAGGATCGCTTGAATCCGGGAGGCAGAGGTTGCAATAGCTGAGATTGCGCCCCTGCACTCCAGCCTGGGTGACGGAGCAAGACTGTCTCAAAAAAAAAAAAAAACAAAAAAAAAACACATTGTTATTCGGAGTGTTCAGTCACAAGGTCAGCCTATTTTATCAAAATGTACCAGCAAAAGATTGTTGTTAGCATATATGAAATTCAGTCACGATGTACACTATTTTGTCTGTGTAGGATTCATTCACTGTGTGTGTGTGCGCGTGTGCGTGTGCGTGTGCGCGTGCGCGCACGCGTGCACAGAGGATCAGGGTGAGGTGGTGGGAGCACCCAAGTTCTCTCTTTCATTGCAGTGCCATTTGTTGCAGCATGGTTCATTGTAATTACAGAGGAGAGGACAGTCTCAATGAAGAGCGTCGATATATATACACCACACTGTAGTATACAGAGGAGAACACTATGCTGTAGAAAGAATGAGGTAGATCTAAATAGTACTGCGAAACAATCTCCAGGAGAGATTCAGCAAAAAAAACCACAGTGCAGAGCAGTAGACAGCTACCATTTATATAAACAAAGGAGGCCTGCTTAGACATGCACAGCCTCTCTCTGGAAGGATGCGTAAGGGTCTGGTGCCTCTCGGGAAGAGCGCTGAGCTGCTAGAGAACCAAGAGTGGGAAGGGAGTAATTGTGCACTGTATTCTCATTACACCATTTGCAATTTTTTTTTTACCACATTCATATTAATATTACTTTTTAAATAATGTGACGTTTCCTCAGTATCTTGTGCTGTGTTCAGAAGTAGGATAGCAGTACCTTGGAATTAGTACAGTTTTTCTTGTACCTCTCTTCCCTCATTCTCTACTGTTGTGAACAGTGAATATCCATTTGGTTTACAACTTGAGGCAGTAGAAGGAACATGAGTTTGGCAGTCAAATCAGACCTGTATCTATACCCTACTGGTTTGTATGATTTTGGGTAAATTACTCAACCTTTCAGAATCCGAATTTTTTCATCTAGGCTGTGGGAATGTTAATATGTATAGCTCAGATGTATTGTAAGGATTAAATAAGAAAATGAACTTAATGAGCTAGCATAGTGATATGGACATGTAATATGAGTTCTATAAATGATTATTTTAGTGACTAAGGTACTTGTTCAAATTATAAAATCCCTGCTTTCCCCACCGCACCGCAATTGTAGCATTCTTGACATTTGTATTTCCTCTGACACGCTACAGTGGAACATACCTAATTTTGAGGGACTTCTTGGCTCTTAGAGTATCTTTAAAAATGAAAAGGCCAGGCGTCGTGGCTCACGCCTGTAATCCTAGCACTTTGGGAGGCCGAGGCAGGCCGATCACGAGGTCAGAAGTTCGAGACCAGCCTGACCAACATGGTGAAACCCCGTCTCTACTAAAAATACAAAAATTAGCCAGGCATGGTGGCGCACACATGTAATCCCAGCTACTCAGGAGGCTGAGGCAGGAGAATCACTTAAACCCGGGAGACGGAGGTTGCAGTGAGCCGAGATCATGCCACTGCACTCCAGTCTGGGTGACAGAGCAAGATGCCGTCTCAAAAAAAAAAAAAAAAAAAAAAGTTCTCTCTCTCTACTTGTAAATGGAAGTTTACTAATTTCTTAAGATTTTTTTGTGTGTAAGTATACTACTGTATATGTTGAATATTATGTGTAATTTACTTATGTAGATACCTATCCAGCAAGAAAGCCACAATTTCAAACATGATTCAATAATGTAGACTACACGTCAAAACTTGGTGATAACAACATTATTATAACACCTTATTCATGTAAATATATTATTTAGATAATGGGTTTTGGGGAGTAATGTTTCTGTTTCCTTTTAAGCCTTTGTATTCCTTTTTTAGCTCTTTCAGTCTCACATGGCAACGAAAACAACTTGTATGTCTTCACAAGGATCAGATGATGAACAGAGAGTGAGTATGTCTTTTAAATAGATAGCATATTGTACTCTAAATGCTTCTATGATTTTAAAATAACTACTTGGAGTGTTTATAGACTCTTGTGATAGAGACTTCCATTTGTACTTACCTCCAACGTGAATTAAATTTTCTGTTGATTCAAGTGAAAAGTCAATGATGGATTGAATAATTGAGTATCCACAATATTCTTAATTGAGTATCCACAATATTCTGACATTAAGGAAATTTTTTTTTCTGTTTCTTTTTTTGTTTCCTTTTTTTTTTTTCAGACAGAGTCTTGCTCTGTCCCCCAGGCTAGAGTGGAGTGGCATGATCTCGGCTCACTGCAACCTCTGCCTCCTGGGTTCAAGCGATTCTCCTGTCTCAGCCTCCCAAGTAGCTGGGATCACAGGTGACTGCCACCACATCCGGCTAACTTTTTTGTATTTTAGTAGAGATGGGGTTTCACCATGTTGGTAGGCTAGTTTTGAACTCCTGACCTCAAGTGATCCACCCACCTCAGCCTCCCAAAGTGCTAGGATTGCAGGCGTGAGCCACTGCGCCCAGCCCTGTTTCTTTTTTTCGTTCGTTGTTTGTTTTTGTTTTCTGAGACAGAGCTTTGCTCTGTCGCCCAGGCTGGAATGCGATGGTGCAATCTCAGCTTACTGCAACCTCTGCCTCCCGGATTCAAGCAATTCTCATGCCTCAGCCTTCCAAGTAGCTGGGATTACAGGTGTGTGCCACCACACCTGGCTAATTTTTGTTTTTAGTAGAGACGGGGTTTTGCCAGGTTGCCCAGGCTGGTCTCGAACTCCTGGCCTCAAGTGATTTGCCTACCTCAGCCTCCCAAAGTGCTAGGATTACAGGCATGAGCCACCACGCCCAGCCGTTATTTGTTTTTTGAGCACACTGCAGAATGTGGTGGGTGCATAGAACTCCTGTGAATGGCAGAGTTTAGGGAGCCCTTGGGTGGTCCTGCCAGCTGCCTCCCTGATGCAAGATTAGATCTGATGCTTCTAAGGGTCTGTGGGGAGGGGTTTGGTAATTCATATTGAAATTTGTATTTAAAAATAGGAAGTAAATTTGGTGAAAGAGGTGAGTAACTAGAAAGAAAATTACGAATACAAACGTGGGTAATTCAGTAAGTTGTTTTTTATTTTGTTTGTTTTTGAGACAGGGTCTCACTCGCTCTGTTGCCCAGGCTGGAGTGCAGTGGTGCAATCTCGGCTCACTCAACCTCCACCTCCCAGGTTCAAGCAATTCTAATGCCTCAGCCCCCTAAATAGCTATGATTATAGGCATGTGCCACCACACTCGGCCAATTTTTGTATTGTTATTAGAGATGGGGTTTCGCTCATGTTGGCCAGGCTGGTCTTGAACTCCTGGCCTCAAGTGATCCATCTGCCTCCGCCTCCCAAAGCACTTGGATTACAGACGTGAGCCACCACGCCTGGCCAGTAATTAAGTAAGATTAAATAATTTCCTTTAGTTCTGTGCTCCAATAACTGTAGTCTCTTCTTGTTTTTCCCTCTTTCTCCGTATATCAGTGGTACTAACAGTCTATTCCATCTTCCTCACAGACTTTTTGAATGATGTTTAATCCTCCAGAGATTACTGTCGGAGTCACTAGTAATCTTTAGTGACTAGTCCATCCAGTGGCTGTTGCTTAGTTTCTTTTTCCCTGGCCCCTCTTTTGTGTTACATCATGGGGACCACACCCTCATTTTTGAAATGCTTTTTTCCAGTGACATTAAAATCCTGTCATTGTAGAACTAGAAGGGATCCTAGAGGCCATTTAGTTCAATTTTTATGTAATAAGCATATGCCTATCAGATAACAACTTTAACAAGTTATGAAGTTCTTACCATCTTGAACACTTTCACGAGGAAGAAGCCTAGTGCTTCTTCAGTGCTCTTTAAAAAAATATGAAGATAACATGCTTACGTGACTAAAAATGATTCAAATGGCACAAAAGAGAATATAGTATACTAGTTTTCTGTTGCTGCATAACAAATCGTCACAAATTTAGCTGCTTAAAACAGCATCTGTTTGTTAGCTCTCAGTTCTATAGGTCAAAGGCTAGACGTGGCCCATCTTCCTTCTCTGCTCTGGGTTTCATACTCAAGGGGTCAGCTTCTGGATTCTTATCTGGAGGCTTTCCTTCCATACTCTTTCCGGTTGTTGGCAGAATTCAGTTCCCTGCTGGCTGGGGGTTGTTGTCAGCTCCTAGAGACCACTCCATTCTGAAAGCCAGCAAGGGAGAACTGGCAGGTGGAGTTCTCTTCATGCTTCACGTCTTTGGCCAGGAAGTGCCCAGGCCCTGTTAAGGATTTACCTCATGGCCGGGCATAGTGGCTCACACCTGTAATCCTAGCACTTTGGGAGGCCCAGGCGAGTGGATCACCTGAGGTCAAGAGTTTGAGACCAGCCTGACTGACATGGTGAAACCTTGTCTCTACTAAAAATACAAAAATTAGCCAGGCGTGGTGGCAAGCACCTATAATCCTAGCTGCTCGAGAGGCTGAGGCAGGAGAATCGTTTGAACCCAGGAGGCAGAGGTTGCAGTGAGCTGAGACCACATCATTGCACTCTAGCCTGGGCAACAGAGCAAAAACTCTGTCTCAAAAGAAAAAAGGAAAAAAAAAAAGGATTTACCTCATTAGGTCAGGCCCAGCCAGGATAGTCTCCCTTTCGAAGACTGAGTGGTTTGGGACCTTAATCACTCTGTAAAATCTCTTCTCAGAGACACCTAGGTTAGCGTTTGATTTAATAACTGGGAGAAAGTTTGTGTGCACCAGGGGCATCAGTGTTAGCGACCATCTCAGAATTCTGCCCACCATATACAATAAAAAGCGATATCTTCTCACCCCAACCTGTAAGTCTACTGCTGACTGGTAACCACTCTCAATAGTCTGTCATTACCCTTCGAGACATTTACATCTGTATATATATAAATATATGATTATGTGAAAAATGCGCATAATGCATATTTTTAAAAACTCTGACCTCAGTAAATAAATCACTATCAGGATACCTAGCTAGTCATCCATGTTGTGACATGTATCAGTAGTTTAGTATACTACAATTTGTTTATCTATTCACCACTTGTTTAATATTTGGGATCTTTCCAGTTTTTGACCATTGGGAATAAAACTGCTGTGAACATTGATGCATAAGTTCTTGGGTGGACATATGTTTTCATTATTTTGGATACCTCCAAGCGGGTTTTTTTTTGGCTATGTAATAATATGTGTTTAACTTCATAAGAAACTACCAAGCTAGTTTCCAAAGCAACTGTACCATTTTGCATTCAGACTAGCAAATTTATCAGCATTCCATTTCTTCATTATCTCCAACACTTGACATGTTCAGCCTTTTTATTTTAGCTGTTTTATTGGATATTCAATGTTACTTTTTATTTGTTTTTATTTATATTAATTTTTTTGAGACAGAGTCTTGCTCTGTCTCCCAGGCTAGAGCACAGTGGCAGGATCTTGGCTCACTGCAACTTCCGCCTCAGGTTCAAGCGGTTCTCATGCTGTAGCCTCCTGAGTAGCTGGGACTACAGGCATGCACCACCATGCCCAGCTAATTTTTGTATTTTTGGTAGAGATGGGGTTTTGTCATGCTGGCCAGGTTGGTCTCAAACTCCTAGCCTCAAGTAACCTGCCTGCCTTGGCTTCCCAAAGTGCTGAGATTATAGGCATGAGCCACCGCACCTGACCTGACCGCTTGAACCTGGGAGGTGGAGGTTGCAGTGAGCCAAGGTCGCACTACTGCACTCCAGCTTGGGTGACAGAGTGAGACTCCATCTCAAAAAAGAAAAAACAAAAAACAGAACAAACAAACCAACAACAACAACAAACAAACAAAAAACCACAAAAATTACCCAGGCCTGGTGGCGCCTATAATCCCTACTACTCCAGAGGCTGAGGTGGGAGAATCACTTAAACTCGGGAGGCGGACATTTTACATTTTCTTGATAACTAATTTTCTATATGTGCCATTGTCCTTTCGTTTTCTTCTTTTCTACCTTCTTTTGGATTCATAGAGAATTTTTATGACTCAATTTCATTTCTGCTTTTGGCTTATTAGCTATACCTCTTTAGCTTTTTATTTTTTTTTATAGTAATTGACCTAGGCTTTAACTTAACCACACCCAACGTTCAAATAATATAATATTTTAGCCCGGCACGGTGGCTCACGCCTGTAATCCCAGCACTTTGGGAGGCCGAGGCAGGCGGATCACCTGAGGTCAGGAGTTTGAGACCAGCCTGGCCAACACAATGAAACCCCATCTCTATTAAAAATACAAAAATTAGCCAGGCGTGGTGGGCGCCTATTATCCCAGCTACTCGGGAGGCTGAGGCAGGATAATCCCTTGAACCTGGGGGACGGAGGTTGCAGTGAGCCAAGATCACACCACTTCACTCCAGCCTGGGCGAAAGAGCAAAACTCCATCTTAAAAAAAAAATTACATATGTAACACTTTATGTATACTGTAGAAACCTTATAACAATATTCCTTCAGTCCTCCTCCTGTATTTTGTGTTTCTTATACATTTTATTTGTGCATGTAACCTGTTGTTTTTGTTACTGCTTTAAACATTTGTATTTTCAAGAAGTTAAAAAAAACCTCTCTTGTTTACCCACATACTTACCTTTCTGATGATCTTCATTCCTCTTTGTAGATCTGTTGTCATTTTCCTTTCTCTTGAAGAACTTTTATCATTTCTTATACTGTGGGCCAACTGGCAGTGGATTTTCTCAGATTTTGTTTATCTGAAGTTGTCTTCATTTTGCCTTCATTTTTGATGTTTTCATTGGCTGTAGAATTCTATGTTGTCTTTTTTTTTTTTCTTGGGGGGAGTCATTTTATAGGGGTCATTGTTTTGTCTTCTGGTTTGCATTGTTTCTTAACATCTGTAGCTCACTGCAATGTCCGCCTGCTGAGTTTAAGTGATCCTCCCACCTCAGCCTCCCGAGTAGCTGGGATTATAGGTGCCACCACGCCAGGGTAATTTTTGTGTGTGTGTTTTTGTTTTGTTTTGTTTTGTTTTGTTTTGTTTTTTTGAGATGGAGTCTTGCTTTGTCACCCAGGCTGGAGTGCAGTGGTGCGATCTCGGCTCACTGCAAGCTCCACCTCCCGGGTTCAAGCGATTCTCCTGCCTCAGCCTCCTGAGTAGCTGGGACTACAGGTGCATGCCACCACACCCAGCTAATTTTTTGTATTTTTAGTAGACACAGGGTTTCACTGTGTTAGCCAGGATGGTCTCAATCTCCTGACCTTGTGATCCACCCGCCTAGGCCTCCCCAAAGTGCTGGGATTACAGGCGTGAGCCACCACGCCAGGCCTAAAGTTTTCATTATCTTTTTTTTTAGCAGTTTGCTGTGATGTCCCTAGATGTGAGTTCCTTTGGATATTTCCTGTTCGTAGTTTGCTGAAATTCTTGTATCTCTGAGTTCAAGTTTAGAAAATTAGAAAGTTTTCAGTCACTATTACTTAGATATTTTTTTCCCTCCCTCCTACTCCCTACTTTCACCTTCTCTCTCTGCCTCTAACTTTTCTCCTTGTATTCCAGTTACTGGTATGTTAGATCATTTGATACACTCACACAAGTTTTTAAGACTGTCATAGTTTTATCTTTTTTCTTTCTGTGAGACTTTTAGCTTGAATAATAACTATTGAACAAATCTCTCTTCCATTATTTGATCTGCTTTTAGTACTAAATATATTTTTTACTTCAGATGTTGCATTTTTACATTCTAGAAATTCTGTCTGCTGCTTTTTGTTGTTGCGAGCTCTTTCATATCTTTCTGTAATTCCCCGTCATGCCACCCATTATGTCCATCTTTTTCCTGTAGATTCTTTAGCATATTTGTTATCATTATTTAAAGTTCTTACCTGCTAATTAAACATCTGGTTCATTGTGGATCTCTTTCTGTTGACTTTCTTTCTTGACTATGAATCACATTTTTGTTTTTTTCCTGTCATAATTTTTTTTATTGTATAGTAGATACTGTAGAGTTGCTAGATTCTGTTTTCTTCTGCAGTGTTGAACTTTGTTCTAACAGGCAATTAAATTGCTGACTGATCACATTGATCATGTTGAGCCTTGTTACAGGCTTTGTTAAGGCAGGTCTGCTTCAGCTGTGCTTTCTGATTGCTGAGTTATGGACCTTACTCCTGAAATGTGGCCCATCTAGGGTTTCAGTAGAAGGCCTAGGGTGTTTACAGGAGACCCTTTAACTTACAGGCTTAAAATTTAAGCTCTGTCCATCTCCCCAAGATGGCACTTGAAAACTCTGCATAGCTCCTCCCAATTCCCATTTTCCCCCTTCTGGGATCTTGTATTCCCTCTGTATGTGTGCAGTTTGGCCATCAGCCATGGATTTGAGTGGAGTGTGTTTGTAGATTTTGGACTCCCTTCCTTCTGGAATTTTCTCCCTGAATTCCCAACCAATCTGCCTGCCCCAATCTCCAGTGGACATCTTAACCCATTAAGACTATAACTTCCCTCCTGAGCTCTGTCTTCCTTTTGTCATAATGACTAGGGAGTGCCTTCAGGGAAAAAGCTAGATAAACTCATCTCACCTGATAAGTTTCCTTCCCTCAAGTCTTATTCTGTCCAGTGTCTATCTGCCTTTGGTTGCATTCTAGTGACTTAAAAGGGTTGCTTGTAATTGTTACCAGTAGGCGGGTAAGTTTGACGTAAGTTACTCTGCCATTACCGGGAGCTGAACCTGTATCTGTACTTTTGTTTTGTGCTTGTTTTTCACTTGACATTTTAATGTAAGAATTTTCTAAGTTTTTATCATAAACAAATGGACTTTAACTTTTTATTTTGTAAGTGAATATGCCATAGTTGGATATTTTCCTATTTTGGAAATCGAATGTTTTAATGTTATACATAGTGCTAGACTCTCGTTGTATGAAGGGGATAAGAAATGTGTGTTTTGAGGATCTGGACACAGGTTTCTTTTCCCGAAAATTTACTTAATCACTTGTATCTTAGGTGAGGTAAAATGATTATACAAATTTTCATTTATTTGATATATTTGTCCTTTCAAGTGTGTCTACATCCTATTTAAGTCAAAGTTGTTTTTTTTTTATTGCTGTTGGTTTTGTTTTTATTTTCCTTCAGAAAAGAGAAAACATTCGTTCGTTGACTATGTCTGGCCATGTTGGTTTTGAGAGTTTGCCTGATCAGCTGGTGAACAGATCCATTCAGCAAGGTTTCTGCTTTAATATTCTCTGTGTGGGTACGTGCCACCTACTCTTCCTCTAAGTTGTTCCTTCATATTCCTTGTGCTCACTTCATTCCTGTCATGGGCAGAACAATGCTTATGTTATCAATTTGAAATCATGATCCCAGGGATTCTCTTTAGTTGTTTAGATTCTGTTAGTTTTGTTTTTCTTAGCTTTAAGCTTTTGGCTTGTTCTATAAACATCTCAGTGTTGTTGTCAGAGTCCTGAGTAGCTTAGCACACTTACTCTATGCTCTGCTAATGACTTGGGGGACCAGCCGTAGTGTGTATTTCTTTCATGCGCACCCTGGCCTTTGAAATATTTGGGATCTTTGAAACCACTCTAGGCATTTACAGCTGTATTTCTTTTCAGCCATTCATGCAGCCATAAAGATGTACCTTTGTGTGTTTCAGGGGAAACTGGAATTGGAAAATCAACATTGATTGACACATTGTTTAATACTAATTTTGAAGACTATGAATCCTCACATTTTTGCCCAAATGTTAAACTTAAAGCTCAGACATATGAACTCCAGGAAAGTAATGTTCAATTGAAATTGACCATTGTGAATACAGTGGGATTTGGTGACCAAATAAATAAAGAAGAGAGGTATGTGTTTTCTTCTTGTAATAAAACAAGTTTTTCTTATTTCAAGACATTGGTCTTATAGCCCCATGAACTATGATTTGATTTTCTCCTATGGTAATCCATACCTTTCCTTCCACACATTGTTTTAAAAATAAAATAATTAAACAATATTTTGTTCTTATTAGCACATTGACATTTTTCTATCCATTTGTCTAATTTCTTTAGAATAATTTGAATCACCTTATTAAAATGTGCATTTCAGCAAAAGTAGCTTTAATTATTTCCTGACATGCAAATTCAGTGTATATTAATTATACTAATTTTCAGGCAGGGCTTATCTCCTTGAAGAAAAGATACAAGACATATAAGAACAATATATACAATGGCCAAATACATGATGCGTGAATTTTTTGTAAGATTATAATCAAATTAGCCAGTTATATTATTAATCATTGCAGGAAAGTTTTGATAGTGAAATTTTAATTTGTATTTTACCTTGTGTCTCTGTTTGTTGTAGTATTTGTCCTAAGGTCGTTTAAAGATTGAGTAGAGATTCTATATCAAATTTAAACTATGAAAGGGGGAAAAGGATTGGTAAAGCAATAACTTTTTGTTCATTTTTCTTTTTGAAATGTGTTTCAATTTTTTTTTTTTTTTTTTTTTTCTTGAGATGGAGTCTCGCTCTGTCACCCAGCCTGGAGTGCAGTGGCATGATTTCGACTCACCGCAACCTCCACCTCCCCAGTTCAAGTGGTTATCCTGCCTCAGCCTCCCAAGTAGCTAGGATTACAGCCACCTGTCACCACATCTAATTTTTTTTGTGTTTTTAGTAGAGACAGGGTTTCATCTTGTTGGCCAGGCTGGTCTCGACCTCCTGACCTCAGATAATCTACCCACCTCGGCCTCCCAAAGTGCTAGGATTACAGGCGTGAACAACCGCGCCCAGTCTTATTTCCATTTTTATAAGTAATTTTTTTCCTTTTAAAAAATAATTTCAACTTTTCGTTTAGATTTGGGGTACATTTGCAGGTTTATTACATGGGTATATTGTGTGATGCTGAGGTTTGGGGTACAAGTGATCCAATTACCCAGGTAGTGAGCATAGTACCAATAGTTAGTTTTTCAGCCTTTACCCGGTATCACCCTTCCCACTCTAGTAGTCCCCAGTGTCTATTGTTGCCATCTTTATATCCATGTGTACCCAATGTTTAGATCCCACTTACTTATAAGTGAGAACATATGGTATTTGGTTTTTTGTTCCTGAGTTAATTTGCTTAGGATAACAGCCTCCAGCTTCATCCATGTTGGTACAAAAGACTTGATTTTGTTCTTTTTTATGGCTGTGTAGTAGTCCATGGTGTGTATGTACCACACTTGTTTTATCCAGTCCACGTTGATGGGCAGCTAGGTTGATTCCATGTCTTTGCTATTGTGAGCAGAGCTATGATGAACATATGAGTACATGTGTCTTTTTGGTAGAATGATGTATTTTCTTTTGGATATATTCCAAGTTGGAATAGCTGGGTCGAATGGTAGTTCTGGTTTAAGTTCTTTGAGAAATCTCTAAACTGCTTTCCACGGTGGCTGCATTAATTTACATTCCCACCAACAGGGTACAAGCATTTCCTTTTTTCTACAGCCTCGCCAGTATCTGTTGTGTTTTGACTTTTTAATAATAGCCATTCTGACTGTTGTGAGATGGTATCTCATTGTGGTTTTGATTTGCATTTCTCTAATGATGAGTTATGTTGAGCGTTTTTTCATGTTTGTTGGCTGCTTGTATGTCCATGTCTTTTGGCCACTTTTTAATGGGGTTGTTTTTTCTTTGTTTAATTGTTAGTTTCTTACAGATTCTGGCTGCTAGACTATTGTTGGATGTATAGTTTGTAAAAATTTTCTCCCATTCTGTAGGTTGTCTGTTTACTCCGATGATGGTTTGTTTTGCTATGTAGAAGCTCTTCAGTTTAACTGGCAATTTTTGTTTTTGTTGCATTTGCTTTTGAGGACTTAATCGTAAATTCTTTTCCAAGGCCAATGTGCAGCATGGTGTTTTCCAGGTTTTCTTCGAGGATTCTTATTGTTTGAGGTCTTACATTTCAGTCTTTAATCCATCTTGAGTTAATTTTTGTTTATGGTAAAATGTAGGGGTCCAGTTTCATTCTTCTGCATATGGCTAGCCAGTTATCCTAGCACCATTTATTGAATAGAGAGTCCTTTCCCCATTGCTTATTTTTGTCAGCTTTGTTGAAGATCAGATGCCTGTAGGTGTGTGGCTTTATTTCTAGGTTCTCTGTTCTATTCCATTGGTCTATTTGTCTGTTTTTGTACCACAACCATGCTGTTTTGGTTATTGTAGCCTTATAGTATAGTTTGAAGTCAGGTAATGTGATTCCTCAGGCTTTGTTCTTTTGCTTAGTATTGCTTTGGCTACTCAGTCTCTTTTTTGTTTCTTTATGAATTTTAGAATAGTTTTTTCTAATTCTGTGAAAAATGACATTGGTAGTTTGATAGAAATAGCATTGAGGCCAGTTGTGGTGCCTTACACCTGTAATCCTAGCACTCTGGGAGGTCAAGGAGAGAGGATCGCTTACCCAGGAGTCTTGAGACTAGCCTGGGCAACATGGTGGGACCTCATCTCTACAAAAAATTTAAAAAAATTAACCAGGCATGTTGGTAGGCACCTATACTGCCAGCTACTCGGGAGGCTGAAGTGGGACTATCACTTGAGCCTGGGAAGTCGAAGCTGCAGTGAGCCGTGATCATGCCACTGCCCTTCCAGCCTGGGTGGACAGAGTGATACCTTCTCAAAAACAAAACAAAAAAACAGCAATAGCGTTGAGTCTGTAGACTGCTTTGGGTAGTATGGCCATTTTAACTATATTGATTCTTCCAACTATATTGATTCCATGAGCATTTTTTCAGTTTGTCGGTGTCATCTGTGATTTCTTTCAGCAGTGTTTTGTAGTTCTCTTTGCAGATATCTTTCACCTCTTTGGTTAGATGTATTCCTAGGTTTTTGCGTGAGTGAGTGTGTGTGTGTGTGTGTGTGTGTCTGTTGTACATGGCATTGTGTTCTTGATTTGGCTCTCAGCTTGACCATTATTGATATACAGAAATGCTGCTGATTTTTATACATTGGTTTTGCATCTTGAAACTTCACTGAAGTTGTTTATCAGTTCAGGAGCCATTTGGCGGAGTCTTTAGAGTTTTCTAGGTATGAAATTATATTGTCTGCAGAGAGATAATTTGACTTTGTCTTTTCCTATTTGGACGCCTTTTATTTCTGTCTCTTGCCTGACTTCTCTGGCCAGGACTTTCAAGTACTGTGTGAAATAAGAATGGTGAGCACAGGCATCCTTATCTTGTTTCAGTTCTCAAGGGGAATGCTTTCATCTTTTGCCTATTTTATAACTTGTTTTTTCTCATTAACTTATTTGTTGGATTGTTTGTATTCTATCAATTACCGAAGCAGTATATAAATACGATTCTGTGAAAATACCAAATGGTACAGATCAGTTGGAATGCACTTTAGCCATTCCCCTGTGTTCAGTCCCATTTCTTCCCCCAGAGGAGCCACTGCTCTGAAATAGGTTTTTTTTTCCCAGACCTTTCTTTAGTTCTTTTTAAATAAGCTTTATTAATATATACTTTACATAGAATAAACTTTACTGATTTTTTTTTTTTTTTTTTTTTTTTTTTTTGAGACAGGGTCTCGCTCTGTCGCCTAGGCAGGAGTGCAGTGGCGCAATCTCAGCTCACTGCAACCTCCGCCTCCTGGGTTCAGGTGATTCTCATGCCTCAGCCTCCCGAATAGCTGGGATTACAGGTGCCCGCTATGACACCCGGCTAATTTTTGAAAAAGTAGAGATGAGGTTTCACCATGTTGGTCAGGCTGGTGTTGAACTCCTGACCTCCGGTGATCTGCCAACCTCAGCCTCCCAAAGTGCTGGATTACAGGCGTGAGCCACCTCTCCTGGCCTAACTGTACTGATTTTAAGTGTACATTCAAAATGAATTTTCAGAAGCGTATAGCATGTTGTAACCACTAGCATAGCTCTAATATAGGAAATGGCCATGGTCATGGGTATTTTGCTGTCCTGCATATGCATATTATTCTTTAGCCAGGGACTTGGGGGCCCTCTCCAGATGTGCAGTGCTTCCTGCCTGTGCAGCTTTCTTCTCTTCTGTTCCAACCTACAGATGTTGCTTTTGCCTCCTTGAACTCCTGTCTGGGTTTCCTCAACTCAGTGAATGGCCAGGCTCTGTGTTCTCTTTGCGCTGTGCCCGGGACACATGTCCCCAGTCAGGAAGCTGGGACATGGTAGGGCTCATAAAAGAGGGCATTTATTTCCTTTTTCAGTGGTCACAGTTTTATACTGCCTGTTTCCCAGTGTTTTAAAACCTTTTTTTCATTTATTTTGTTCAGGTTTCTAGTTATTTAAGGTGAGAAGATAAATCCAGTCCCAGTTCCTCTATCATGACTGAAGACAGGCTTTATTTTTCTTTATTTCATTGTTAATGCTGGACTGTACTGGGTAGGACCTGCAGTATTTTGTTGGATAGTCAGTGATGGTAGTGGGCACCATCCCCTCATCATCCTAATCCCAAAGAGAAAGCTTTATTTTTTACCATGTACCATGCTTGCTTTGTTGTGATTTTTTTGTTTATTTGGTTGGTTTTGGGTTTTGTTTTAGATAAAATAAAGAAATTCCTTTATATTATTAGTAAAAGTTCTTTTTTTTTTAGAAATCATTAATATATACTTTCACCAGATTTTTTTTTTTTTTTTGCATTTTATGGAGAAATTGTGACTTCTTTCATTTAATCTTTAGTAAGCTGAGTTAGAGTAACTGATTTTTTTATTGGCAAATTAACCTTATAATTTTAGATACCATTCTGAGATCATAATATAGTGTTCTTTTTATATTATGCTATATTTTTCTTTTAGTTTTTTTTGCATCGTGTTCATCAGTGAAGTTTTTTTAGCCTGTATTCTTGTCTTATACTCTTTTTTTAAGATGGAGCTTCACTCTTGTCACCCAGGCTGGAGTGCGGTGGTACGATCTAGGCTCATTGCAACCTCCATCTCTTGGGTTCAGGTGATTCTCCTGCCTCAGCCTCCCGAGTAGCTGGGATTACAGGCGCCTGCCACCACGCCCAGCTAATTTTTGTATTTTTAGTAGAGACAGGGTTTCACCATGTAGGCCAGGCTGGTCTCAAACTACTGACCTCAGGTGATCCACACGCCTTAGCTTCCCAAAGTGCTGGGATTACAGGCATGAGCCACCGCGCCTAGCCTTTTATTTATTTATTTATTTATTTATTTATTTATTTATTTAAAATCAAGATTGTGTTAGCCTTCTAAAAGGAATTTAAGGAGTTTTCATTCTCTGTTTTCTGGAAAAATTTGCATAAGATTAGAGTTATTTTTCCCTGGAATGTTTGGTAGAACTAACCAATAAAAATCAGGGCCTGGCTGGGCGTGGTGGCTCATGCCTGTAATCCCAGCACTTTGGGAGGCCGAGGTGGGTGGGTCACCTTAGGTCAGGAGTTTGAGACCAGCCTGACCAGCATGGTGAAACCTCGTCTCTACCAAAATACAAAAATTAGCCAGGTGTGGTGGCAGGTGCCTGTAATCCCAGCTACTCAGGAGGCTGAGGCAGGAGAATCACTTGAACCCAGGAGGCGGAGTTTGCAGTGAGCCAAGATTGGGCCATTACACTCAAGCCTGCTCAACAAGAGCGAAACTCCATCTCAAAAAAAAAAAAAAAAAAAAAAAAAAATTAGGGCTTGGAGTTGTAAGATCAGAGTTATTTTTCCCTGGAATATTTGATGGAACTTAACCAATAAAAAAAATCAGTGCCTGGGGTTTTCTTTCTAAGAAGATTTTGAATTGAATTTTTAAAAAATGATCATAGGACAATTCAGAGTTGGTTTTGTTTAGAGACAGTTTTGTAAGTTATAATTTTCCAGGAATCTGTCCATTTCATCTGAAGTTTCAAATTAATGGCTTAAAAATATTGATAATATACTCCTAATATCTTTTTATTGTCTTCATCATCTGTAATGATATTCTGTCTTTCCTGATAATAGTTTTTTGTGCTGCCTTTCTTTTTCTGCTTGATTAGTCTTGACAAAGTGTTGTCAATTTATTTAATCTTTTCAAATACCAAATTTTGGCTGTATTGATCCTTTCAGTTTTATGCTTTTCTTTTTTCCTGTTTCATTACTTTCTGCTCTTACGTCTATACTTTTGGAGTTTTGCTCCAAATTCTCATCAATTTTCAGCCTTATGCATTTAGTATTATAAACTACCCTGTAAGCGTGGCTTAGGCTACATTCCACAAGTTTGATACATAGTATTTTCAATTTCAGTAAATTTCTTTTTTTTTTTCTTTTTTGAGGTGGAGTCTCACTTTGTTGCCCAGGCTAGAATGCAGTGGCGCGATCTCGGTTCACTGTAACCACCGCCTCCCGGGTTCAAGCGATTCCCCTGCCTCAGCCTCCCGAGTAGCTGGGATTACAGGTGCCCACAGCACTCCCAGCTAATTTTTGTATTTTTAGTAGAGATGGGGTTTCGCCATGTTGTCCAGGCTGGCCTCGAACTCCTGACCTCAGGTGATCCACCCTCCTCGGCCTCCCAAAGTGCTGGGATTACAGGCATGAGCCTGCCATGCCCGGCCAACAATTTCAGCAGATTTCTTATCTCCATTTTTATTTTATCCTGAAGCATTGACACTTTTATTATTACGTAGTGACCTTTTTTCTCTTGTAATGCTTCCATGTCAGTGTTGTCTGCAGCTTTCTCCTGTATGTTTGGTGTAGTTTTTCAGTCCTTTACTTTCAATCTTTCTGTGCCCTTGTGCTTTAGACATGTTTCTTATTGAGCATATTGTTGTCCTTTTAAAACCCAATCTGACAATGGTTACCCTTTATTTGATCGTGTTCCTTCACAATTAATGTAATTACCGACATATTTAGGTTCAAATCTACCATCTTTTTTGTGTTTCCTGTTTGTCCTGCCAGTTTTATATTTATTTTTCCTTGCCTGATTTCTATGCTTATAGTGGTTCTCTTACACATTATCACACATCATCTTTCACTTAAAGTTGAAGATGAATGTTTATACTTCTCCTTGATAATACAAATAGACAATGAAATGAAA